>NC_141350.1:62727569-63378957 GCF_057382095.1 Aulonocara sp. 'chitande type north' Nkhata Bay
GCAGAAGAAGGTCCAGCCAAGAAGAGGCTGAGCCTGCTGCAGATGGACTCTGACTCTGAGTCAGAGGAGGAGGTACAGCAGGACAGAGCCATACAGCGCTACAGAGCAGAGCCCTGCACTGCCTTAGAGGACTGTCCCTTACAGTGGTGGGCAGCTCATGCAGGAGCCCACAGCCAGCTGGCCCGCCTTGCTCGCAGATACCTGGCCACTCCTGCCTCCACAGTGCCCTGTGAGAGGCTGTTCTCTGTAGCAGGGCACATTGTGAACAAGAAGAGGTCTGCTCTGCACTCAGAGAACGTGGACAAGTTGGTTTGTCTCAGCAACTGGCTGAAGGATGAGTAGACCAGAGGACCGTGTGTTTAGAGCTTGTTCTATGGTTGAATGTGATTTAAACAATACTTTTCACTGTTGTTCATATTTTTTTGCACTAATCTACCTTACCCAAAAGGATGATTGGAGATTTTTTCTATTTTGCCTGTTGAATTAGGCCTATGTTCTGTGAACTTGAAGATGTATATGGATAAAACAATGTGCTAGATTTAAACGGGTGGAAAACATTCAGTAAAAATCCCTCACAATTATTTGAAGCCCTGTTCTGCTTGTACTGCTTGTACTCACAATTAATAATAAATAAAACAAACAAGTGTGTTAAAAACCACTATCTGTCCCGATTTTTACATATATATACACATATACACATATATTTCGAGTTGCGATTAATAAATTTTTAGGCTGTGATTAATTCGCTTCCAGCACAACACCCAGCCTACGTCAGACCACGCTGAGTGAACGCAGGCCACTCAGCGTGGTCTTAGCATTAAATAACACTAACAAGTGTGTAAAAATCCGCTATCTGTCCGTATGTTTGCACGCATTTTGGTCATATTTCGAGTGCGATTAATCATGATTAATAAATTTTTAGGCTGTGATTAATCTGATTAAAGATTTTAATCATTTGACAGCCCTAGAACTTATTTTAAAGAGTGCAGTGGTGAAAACCATCAAGCACTATGATGAAACTGGCTCACATGCGGACTGCTCCAGGAAAGGAAATCTAAGAGTCCTCTTTGCTTTTGAGGATGAATTCATCCAAGTCACCAGCCCCAGGAAATGGTGGCTATTTTGAAGAATCTAAAATATTAAACATGTTTTGAGTTATTTTACATTTTTTTGTTTACTGCATAATTCCATATGTGTTCAGGGAACGCAAAATGGGTTAACAATTTAAAGCTGTTCTGCAGCAATGGAGGTTGATCAAACTTTGAAATTTGGTGTTCCACTTTTCTGGAATACTTACAACTCTCTCTGTCTGCATAAAAGCAGTGTTGAAACACACTGTGGTACCGTACCCTCATGAGCATCAGTAGAACAGTATTCTACTTCAGAAAGTAGTGTGTTGCTACAAAAATTGCGAGAAAAAGGCCATAAACAATGGAAGCGAGACAGACCATCACTTAAACACTAACAGTTAAAAATGTAGGTCTTTCCTACAGAGAAATTGCAAAGAAAGTTAAGGTGTCAGTGAGTACAGTTTCCTTCACCATCAAAAGGCACTCAGGAACTGGGGCAAACTCAAACAGGAAGAGGTCTTGCAGACCCGAAGACATAACTGAATCAGAGGACAGGTTTCTGAGAGTTAACGGCTTGCCTGATAGGCAGCTCACATGACAACAGCTTCAAAGCACAGCTTAGTATTGGTTGTATTAAGCAAGTCTGTTTCAACTGTGAAGAGAAGACTTTGAGCTGCAGATTTGACAGGATGAGTGTTAGGGTCCCTGGGTCGTTGACCCAGTGTTTTGTGTTTTTTGGTTCTTTAATTTTGTTATTTCATTATATTCTAGCTTTGCTTTACGGGTTTTAGGATTATTCTTAGTTAAGGTTCTCTGGGTGGGGTTTGGTTAGAGTTTTAGTGTTCTGGTTTTCTGTCTGTGTTCCTTAGTTGCTGTCTCCCCTGTCTGCTGTATTCCCACGTCCAGTCAGTGTCTGTGTCTGCCCTGGTCCCATGTCTCTGTTCCCTTTGTTATAGTGCCTGCCTGTGAGTCTGTGTTATGTTTCCTGTTTTACTTTGAAAGTCCATGTCTGATGTTAATGTGTCTGGTTTTGCTTCCCCTTGTCTCGTTAGGCCTGATTTGCCCCAGCTGTGTTTCCCTCCTGTTACCCATTCCCTGATTGCTCCCTCTGTGTATTTGAGCCCTGTGTTTCTTTGTGTCTGTGTCGTGATCTACCGTTTACCTAGCTGTGTGTTCTGTCAGTCCTCTGGTTTAAGTTTATTTTGATTTTTTCCAGTTATGTTATATTTTGAGTTTTACATTAAAGCTGTTTTGAGTTCACGACTGTCTCCGGAGTCTGCACCTTGGGTCCTATTCCTGTCTGCACACAGCCACACATAACAATGAGTTGCAGCAAGAAAGCCATTGCTAAGGCATGAATGATGATAATAATTTTATTTTTTAAAAAACAGGGAAAAAAAGCTTGTCTGTCTTTCTGTTCTTTCATTATAAAAGATGGATATAGCTATTGTGACATCCTCCATTGGTTTCTAAAGTCTAATAGTCTAAATGTCACTAACCCTCAAAACATCACTGCTGTTTTTTAGTTTAGTTTTTGTTGTTTATTTCTTACATTTGAATCCAAAGTTACAGTACAGCATGTTGCACATACTTTTTTCAAAAAAGATTTCAGTCGCAAAATTATATATATAAATACCAACTGTATAACTAATTTTCTGCTAACTTCTAATCAGCTGGATCTCGTAAATCCTCACAGATTCCTAAATGCTTCCTAAATGTTTATTGTGACAGCTGGGGGATCATGTTATTGGAGCTAAAATGGACCGTTTTTAACATATTTGAAATGGCTAATGACATCAGGCCAAGTGGACTGAGCTGTGTGGATGCATATTCAGTCAAAAGCTTCACTTCATCACAAAACTCTGAGAAAAGATTGCAGGACTGTTGTATCAGACTACTAGTTTGAGCTAAACGGAGTGTCATGTGCACATAAACAAGATGTATAACTGAACCTTTGAGTTGCATCTATTTAAAAATGTAATCGGTTTTGCATTAGTGAAGGTGAAGTGTGTGTTTTTTTTTAAGTTACATTTTTTTATCCCAGACTTCAACATGATTCAGATACACCTGTTAAGATCATACTTAAAGGAAAAAGATGTTAAGATGGAGGTCCATTCTCAAATTGGCTTCAAATGTTTGGGGTATTTACGGATTCAGATTAAAACATCCTAAATTGAATTTTTATAGCTATGGTTTGCCGGATTAAAGAAGAAATCTCACCACCAAGGATTATCAGTTTACTACATGGTATCTTGAAATAGTTTTTGTGGCCTTACAGGATCCTTGGAGTGATTTTGGAAAGAGACACAAACACAGTCTCTGGGGGTCACAATCCCCGATAAATGGCAGGATTGTACCAGAAGGTGTATCTGGCATAAAATCTGTGTAACATGATTGAAGCAGCGTGGGATAGTCTTGAGAATAGAACAAAAGGCAGAAAGGTCCAAAGAAGACCTTTGAATGTCCTTCAAGATGCCTTTAGAAGTTTTCTCTATGACACTTAACTAAATAACTGAAAGCTGCCTCGGTGGCTTTAATTTCCATTCATGTTTGCACATGTTTGAATAAAGCACTGCACCCCTTTCCCAGTTTTCTAACAAAATGTAAAGAAATGAGGGGTGGCTCGAGATTTTTCACATTACAGTAGATAGATTTTTTTGGGGGGGGGAATAAAGTCATAATGGTCATTTCTTCATCTTCTGGTCTTAATTAGTTTTGAAGAGTTTAAAATAATTTCAATGCACCATTGTACAACAAGTAACTTTAACTTATTTTGTTTTTGAAGACTGATTTCTTTTAAGTGTTATACAACTTTGGGAAAACTGGGCTAAAATTCAATGAAAATAGTAAAATAAAAAATAATAATAATTTTTGCAGTCACAAAGTTACGAACAGTATTTATAGCAGGAATCAGAACAAAGCTATAAAACAATTGTCACATAGTACCAATGGCTCCGATTTCACTCCTATTGGTATCAAAATGTCACAGTTGACAACACACGTTTTGCTTATAACTTCTTGCTGTTAACAAAATGACAAACTTACAGTAATGGAGATAGCTGTCAAATACCAAACATACAGATCTACATAGAAATAAAAATAATAATAATAACAATTCAAATAACAGTTTCATACACTGCACTATACAGTTTCTATGAAAGTGCACTGGATTACATCTCCATTATCTATATACTCCATTGTCTGTATACTCTATATCTTTCCAATACAGAGACATCACAAGCTTTCAAACATAAGCTCTACAAATAAAAATGTCTAAGTCTATGATCATCTAAATCATCACCCTACATACTAGGGATAGAAATACAATACAGAAGCTGATAATTCAATGAAATGTGTGTTTCTTATTTATAACTGTGTTTTGTGGTCTGGAAATAACAGTTTTGTCCCCAATGTTCCTGTCAGGTGAATATATCAGATCACTGTAGGGCACGTGCAATTTCAGCACACAGTACCTGTGGTCTAGCTCATTTTGATCAGATGTGACTGTTGAGTAAGGGTTCGTCTCCTGTAAGAAGCCACATGCACACATATGGACAGAGAACATATGCACAAAACAACACCAAACAAGCATACACAGGCATGTAAACACATAACATAAATACAAACACAGAAACACGAGAAATTATTAAGTACATTCACTGAAAACTGGCAGATACTGTGCATTACTTCAACAGTCAAAGTGAAATCTACAAAAGATCCAATGTCACAAACAAGATCGAATGCTGTTTGCACCTCATCTGTGTTAGTTAATAACACTGAATATTTACAACATAAATTATGCTGACACAATAGAAATGATTAGTGTACTCACAATCTGAGGATAGGCTTTGGGTGGGAGAGTTATTTTGGGAAAGGTCTGACTTTGAGTGGGGCTTTGTGGTCTCCATGTGAATCTTCACTGGAGGGTTTGCAGAGCTGTCAGGCTAAGTGACAAAAAGAGGAAGCAGTTGGCATGCAGGAGAAATTAGAATCTTAAAGGATAAGACTTGATGTTTTTATTAGAGACCTTAAAACCCAGGTACACCAGCATATAGCAGCAAGCAGCAACCATCACTCCTGTTAACAAGTCATCTACCTTAAAGTGTCTCAGACCTATCACCTTAATGTCTGCAGTCACTAAATGCTTCGAGAGGCTGATCCTGCAACAAATAAAGGCCTCCCTCCCACAAAACCTAGACTGTCATCAGTTTGCCTACAGCACAAACAGATCGACAGAGAACGCCATTGCCACAGCCCTCGACACACAGAAATCTGCCACCTAGAGCAACCAGGAAACTATGTCAGAATTCTGTTGATAGAATACAGTTCAGTGGTTACTACCGTTATTATTCTTGGAATCCTGGTTGACAACCTGATTAACATCAGTTTACCTCCCTCCACCTGTGCCTGAATGAGGGACTCTCCACCCAAGACTGTCATCAGGCTGGGACCTGGCTGCTCCAGTCTGCATGCCAAGTATCCTTGGGCAAGGTACTAACCCCAAGCTGCTCTCCGATACATCCATTAAGTAGCCAAAAGGATGGTTCCACAGTGTGCGAACTCAACTTTAAAACATGGAGGAGGAAGTGTGATGGTCTGGAGCTGTTTTACTGGATCTAGGGTTGTTGAGGGGCACCCTGAACCAAAACAGCTACCACAGCATTCTGCAGCGTAATGCAATACCCTCTGGTATACGCCTAGTTGGACAACAAGATAATGACCCAAAACACAAGTCTAAGCTATGCCAGAACTGAACAGAACCGCAAAAAAAGAAGAAGATTGTAAGTTCACAAACATGGAGTGAACAGCACAGACTCCATACGTAAACCCCATTGAGTTGGTTTGGGATGAACTGGACAGTAGAGTGAAAGCAAAGCAACCTTCATGTGCCACACATGAAGGTTGCAAAAGGAACTTGTGCAACAGATATGTGTAGAACTTTCTGAAGAATATTTGATTTCTATTGTAGGAAGAATGCCACAGATGTGTTCAGCTGTTATATCTGGCAAAGGTGGCTACTACTACTGAGTCCAAAGTTTAGAATACATTTTGGTCTGATAATTTATTCCATCATTTCTTTTTTAAATCGCAATTGCTTATTTGTATTAAGCTTTCATTTCTGAGTGCAGTGAGATATTAAAGTACATAATATTCTGTAAAAAACAGGAAAAATTGGATGTTATATCCTTCAAGATTAGGTACTCTAGCAGCTTAGGAGCAGCCTAGGAGCTTGAGGGTCCTGTGCAGTATCTTTGATGTCCCTGGGACTGCGATCTTCTGGAAAGGATGTTGTTCCTGGGATCTGATGGAGCGACTCACCTAGCCTGAGGGTCACTCCCCCGAGTGCTCCGATTACCACTGGGACCACTGTTACTTTCACCCTCCACATCTTCTTGAGCTCTTCTCTGAGCCCTTGGTACCTCTCCAGCCTCATGTTCCTTCTCCCTGCTGTTGCTGTCATTTGGTATCACTAAGTCTATCACTATGGCCATCTTCCTCTGCTGTCCACCACTGCTATGTCCGGTTGGTTAGCCATCACCATTTTGTCCGTCTGTATTTGGAAGTCCCACAGTATCTTAACTTGGTCATTCTCGACCACCCTAATGACCTCCCATGTCTACCTTCCAGGCCATACTCAGCTCAAATGTTTCTGTATATTATGCCAGCCACTTGGTCCTGGCCTTCCATGTATGCCCTGCCTACAAACATCTTGCGCCCTGCTGTTATGTCTCAGGGGCATCTTTACAGAACCTGCACCTAAGGTCTTGCCTTGTGTGATATACCCCAGACTCTATGGAGCTTGTACTTAGAGCTTGTGCTATCATGATCGGTGTGTCTATGCTGTCTTTTGTCCAGCTTTGTCCAACCACTGGTAGGTTTTCTGGATGTCAGCCAGTTCCTCTATCTGCCGGTGGTACACACTGCGAAGGGGCCTCTCCTTCCATGATGGTTTCCTCTCTTGCTCCTCTTTCTTGGGTTTCTGCTGTCTGAGGCGGCAGACTGAGAACATGGTTAGTCAAGGCCATCTTCCTGAAATACTTGTGAATGTTCATTGTCTCATCCTGGACTGTGGTTCTGATACTCACTAGTCCCTGGCCTCCTTGCTTCCACTTAGTGTACAATCTCAGTATGCTGGACTTGAAACCCTCAATGCATGGTCAGGACCTTCCTGGTCTTGATGTCAGTGGCTTCCATCTCCTCCTTCCCAGCAGGGTACCTGATCAGGTCGTAGGTGTTGATAGCCCAGATCTTATTCTTACCATTCAGCTGACTCCTCAGATCTTGCCTGACCATCTGCAGGTACTTAGTGGTTGCAGCTTTCCTAGCAGCCTCTTCGTGGTTCCAATTTGCCTGTGGGAGACCCAGGTAGTTGTAGCTGTCCTCGATGTCTGCAATGTTGCCTTCTGGTAGTACAGTCGCCTCAGTTCTGACTACCTTCCCTCTCTTCTTTACCATCTGATTTCACTTCTCCAGTCTGACTGACTTTCTGACCTCTTTGCATCCTGGTGGTGTGGATCAGTGAATCGAAGTCACATTCACTCTGGGCATATAGCGTTTTGTCTTCCATGTAGATCACTGCTCCATTCCGTAGTTGGTACCTGTAGCCAGTCTTGTCAGTGATCTCACTGAGGGGGTTCCGGCCTATGCAGAACAGCAGTGGGGACAGAGTATGTCCTTGGTAGATCCCGCACTTGATGGTAACTTGTGCTATGGGATTGAAGTTTCCAAGGCCTGAGGTATGGCGAGCTTGCTGTACTTCTTAGGCACCTTTCTGCTACTCTGATAGTTAGCTAACTTCCCTCCATGGCCTTTGGTCTCCTTCTACTGCTCTTTGTGGCTGTTTATCTTGCAGCCAAGCACCTCACTGATCACTGCTGCTGTGGAGCAGATCAGCTGGTTAGTCTCAATATGGTCGTAGGAGGTATTGCCGAGCTTGAAGGATAGACTGCCCGCAGGGACAAGGGGGGGGGGTTCTTTTGCACGCACGCACAATCCACATAATGTGGAGTAGTAGCCGGGGATAAAAGGATTTGACACCCAGCCTTATGTGTTAAAACGGTGTTGAAAATGGCCAAACTCCTAAAACAGAACTTTTCCTTATCTGCTAGTAAATAGATCAGTTTTATTGTTAATCAAAGCTAAATCAAAGCAATAAGTCTGATCAGTATCTTAGTAGAGAGATGTCTAATTATTGAACTGAATCTGGTGTCTAGATTTTGTGTGTGTAGACATGATCCATCATCAACTTTTTTATTCAAGTTTGAGTTTGAGAAGATAACCACTATGTCATCAACCCATCATTATATTTTTCATCAAGAACATAGTTTTAAATGTTGTGAGGGGTAAACACAGAATTATGATTCGTATGTGAATTTGCTGATAGTTAATTATGCACAATAATGATCAGAACACAATCAGTAAATATAAAAACAATTGAGTTTGCCTAAAGATGATTAATAGGAATAGAAAGTTAAAAAAAAAAAAAAAAGGAAAATAATGAGTTTAGAGACAGGCGCAACTTGGGGCTTAGCTGAAAGCCTGTATAGAAATGGCCTTGAGAAATATGAGAGTGAGTCCGTGTGTGAGTAAATGAGAGCACACACAAGACACAACACTCTTAATGCCTGACTTATAAAGTGTTCTATTTAGTGAGAAAGGGGATTGTATTTATTCTATAGAGTAAACTGTGACTGACAAACACAGAGTTTTAAAGAGAAACATATTTGAATTAAAAGGGACTATGCTAAAGTGAATGTGCTAATGAAATCTTAACTGAAGCCTATTCACATGTGACTGAATGTTCAAATGTAATGAAATTTTCCATGTTAAAAGAGAGAAATAGAAAGAGGGAATAAGGTGGGGTTGAAGATCAGTGAATCTCATGTAAACATGCACTTAGTTGACTAGATATTAAGAGAGAGAGAGTGGGAGAGAGAGAGAGGTGGGGAGTGGGCACTTAATTGGGATGCCTGGAGGCAATCTGGGTCAGTCTCCAGCACTCTGCAAGATGAGTAGTTCGAAAGGTTGGATTCCATAAGTTAATTGTTGGAGATTCCAGCAGAGGCGCCAAGGTGTTAGGTGTTGGAAAACCAGGACACACTGATGAGAAATATATATGTATATGTATATATATGCATATATATATGGTGAACTTACAGAGGCACAGTGTTCCAACATTCAGAAGAAGGAACGGCTCTCATCGCTAGAGATTACATTTTTTAAATTCATGTTTTCATGTTGTAAATTCTTTTTGAATCTGCATGCTCCATCTGCCTGTTACTTTGCTGCTGAACACCTGAATTTCCCTAATGAGCGACAATAAAGGATATTTCTATTCTATTTGTATTCTAACTCGGCCATAATTGGATCTCAACTCCAGCCCACATCAGCTGATGGTTGAGCATATACCCTTCCACAGATTTTCAAATCTCAGATGGGGCCATTTCAGTTCCTTCAGCCGCAACAAGCTGCTTTGCAACCCACATCCACTCCTGCTCCTCCACTTCCTTTCATGTCTATTTTCATGGATGATCACTTTGGTCTGTGCTGGGTTTCTGACTGAACTGAAGAGTGTAGTTTATTAACTGTGTTGCACAATTCAGGAAAACATCTCCCCCACGCGTGAATAGCAGAGGCTTATGAGACAAGAATGTCAGTGTTTCAGTGAACTGGGCAAAGTTAATACTGCTGATAGTGACCAAGCTATAATTACTAATAAAAATTTGATCAATAACACCAAGCTTATCCTTTAAAGCCATCAGTGGGCATCACTTGTGCTTCTACACAGCTGTCAAGCAACCCTTTTAGTATGGACAAAGACTTGGATGAAGCATAAATACAAAGGGTACACATAAGCACACACGCTGTTTCTAAAGGTTGGAACAAAGTGGGAGAGGTGAAAGATGTACTGAAAAGATGATGGACAGACAGGAAGACTGTAGTAAGAGGGAATGAAGTGCCTTTCAGCAACACTGTGGGAGAGGAGAAACATACAGTATTAGTTAGAGAAAATAAACCCAGGATCGACACAACCACAGCAATGGAGTGACACACACTTAAATACACAGTTAATACTAAGAAAGACAGATCCACACTTGACAAATAGTGCATTTCCTCACCTCCTCATCACTCTCAGGCTCTGGTGCTTTCTTGTCTTTCTTCTTCTTCTTCTCATCTTCCTTCTTCTTCTTGTCTTTGTCTGGCAGGATATCATCCAGCCAGGCCAAATCATGTTGCGAGAACATCAAATCCAGCAGCTTCCGTACAACCATGAGGCCGAGAATCTACAAAACCAGGTAGATTAACATTATCTTGTCATTGTTGTAAATCGCCGCTATATAAATAATACATAATTGAAGAGAGTTGTACTACTACTAATACAATTATTATTACCATATCAGTGAATGAGGCCCAGTGGCTCAGTAGCAGACTTTCTGAAATAGAGGGGCCTGGGTTCGAGTCTGCTCTAGAACATTTCTTAATAAAGCAAGTTAACAAGTAAAAATGATACGCCTTGGAGAGATCCTTTTAAAGTTGGTTTTGATGTGACAAAAACCAACTTCTACAAGCAACATTACATTTTTCATTGTTTTGTACAATGTTTAATGGATTTATTTTCAGTGCTTAGTTGTATTTGGGAATCATTTGGAGAATATTTTACAAAACAGTGTTTTATCTTCAGGCTTTCATATGACAAAAGAAAGAAGAAAAAAAGGACGACTGATTAATTTTTTCCAGGGTCAATACAATTTGGCAATTTACTTGAGTAGAAAATATTAGATTGATAATGGACGAAATTGTTGGGTCTGTGTTTCCACAAGCCCCGCTAATTCTAGAGACTTATTCATCATGAAGAAAACAAGACAGTCGATCAATCGATTATTTGCGCAAGGGAGGCCTCGTCTGTGTCCACCATGAAAATGACCCCCAGATCTGACCTCCTCCTGCTACCTTTTATTGAGGGACAGTTCACACAAAACACGTCAGAACAAAGCCACGCCCCCTTGGTCCTAACTTCTGTAAGAATGTGTGTGTGTGTGTGTGTGTGTGTGTGTGTGTGTGTGTGTGTGTGTGTGTCAGACCTCCTGATGACCAAAGGGTCGTAAACCCAGGAAGCTTACATCAAAAGAAACAGATCTTTCAGATAGGATGTATCTACAATAAAACCTCCCCCAGCACAGAGTGGTTGGAGAGGTGGTCAGGATCAAAGGAATGGCTTTGATCCTACTGCTTAAACTACGACTTTACAAATTTAAGAAACACAATGGCAACATTCAACAATTAGACTTAACAGAAATTCTGACTGTGTGCAGCTTTTCAAGAGTGATGTTGGAATATAAGTATTATTTCAAAATGGATGAGCTGGAGGTTTTTCAAAATTTTTGGGACTATAAAGGTAGTCTGTTTACATTAAATAATTCTGAACTTTTATTTAGGAATGTGTCGATTTGAGCTGAATGTTTATATGGATCACTATTAAGTGAATAAATGTGTTTTAAAATCAAATCAATATCTCTGTCAGGTTTCCTGTCTACTCTTTGCCATATCAGAGTAGACAGAAAATCTGAAAAAAGAAATGAAAAGAAAAAACTACAAAGCTTTAGAGTAGAAAATAAGGCAGTTTTTCTAGCTGTCCTCTTCAAAATTTAACAAAAAGTTTCATCACTAGAAGCAGCATTTTAATGTTTTTGAATGTGTGATACTGTTTGAACAAGCACATAACAAATATGCTTGTCACATTTCCAGGGGTGAGGGGAGGAAGCCAGTACAAAAAGAAACACTATGGCAACCAGTCTAGCTAAAGATGGAGAGTGGTGAATAAAACACGTAGTGAGTGAAAAAAGGTGACTAATGAGTGTTCATAAAGCTTTATTTGTACTTATGTGACAAAAGCATGAACTTTTCTCACTTCTGCATAGATACTTTATAGGAAAATGTCAAAGCTTTTGCTTCTTTGTAACCTGTTGATAACTTTAGTTATTTTGGAGGGTAAAACATGGAAATTTACAAAAGGTTCCAAACAGGACCAATAAAATAAGTCAATAGGACATTCTTAAAGGTCATTGAATATTATTTAAATCAAGCTAAAGTTATTAGCTGCATCATAACCGGAATGTAACCTTTTTTCAGTACAACTGTAATTCCTGCTTTCTGCTTTTTGAGTAAATGATGATAGAAAAGCATCTGTTTTGACATATTTTTTCGTTCACGTCAGACGACGTGCCAGACAGTTTAATCCGTGTAGTTTTACATTTAGCCGGAATAATTTTTAGTTTAATAGCTATACAATGACCCTTCTTGGTAGTTTAGTTTGATAAATTGTTCCTGTAGCTCAGTAAGTATAGCAGATCATCTACTGATCGGAAGGCTGATGGTTCCATCCGTGGCTGTTCCAGTCTGAATCCCACATATCCTCGGACAAGATACAAACCCCAAGTTGCTCTTTGACGATTCCATCAGAGTATGAATGTGCGTGATTAGTAGATGGAAAGCATGTAAGCATAGAAGAAGTGCTTGTGTGAATGGGTGAATGAGGAGTTGTATACAGTGCTTTGAGTGTTCTGGGAGCATAGAATGATGCTATGTAAGAATCAGTTCATTTACCTAAACAGAAGAACACAGAACACCCTCACCATTACTGGGAAGATGATGGCCAGAAATGTAGACTTAAGGATCCAGAGAACAGTCAGACACACAATCTGGACTAGGGTGAAAAGGTGGACGCGTCTCATAGGGACATGACGCAGGAAGGAGAAGTCTGGCTGGTGTTTGGGCGGCATTAGATACAGCTTGATGCGCTCCCAGAACTGGAACAAAGAAATCGAGAAAATATTTTAAGGTATTCTTTTATTTAGTGTTTTAGAGATGAAGCAGAACATTGTGTCATCCAGGAAATTATCAGAAATGAAAAATTCCAATTATTCCATATATTCCATTCCTATATCTTCTAATGTTGCTGCCTAAGTTAAACTTGTATAATGTAAACAGAATTGGTCCTAGCAAGGAACCCTGTGGAACTCCACAATTAACCTCAGTGTGTAAAGAGGACTCTCCATTTACATGAACACATTGGAATCTATTACATTTCAATTTGCAGATTCTAATTTGATATGATTCAAACCGCTATCTTTAATGCCTACAACATGCTCTAATTGCTTTAATAAAATATTAAGGTCAACTGCATCGAACACTGTGCTGAGGTGTGGCAGGACAAGTAGAGATGATTCCACCATCAAAGGCCATCAGATCACTTCTAACCTTCACTAACACTGTTAATTTAATTTGATGAACTCCTAAACTTGACTGAAACTCTTTAAATAAACCATTACTCTGCAGTTGAAGATTTTTTCAGAGATTTGAGATTGACCTTTAATTAGCTTAGACATCTGTGTCAAGTGATAATGGCTTTTCAAGTAACGGTTTAATTACTGCCGTCTTTGAAGGCCTGTCGCACATAGCTGATTAATAGAGAACAGAGAACTAATAGAGTAAATTTAAATGTTATTAGGAAGTGATAAGAGAAATGAGGAATTTCAGAGAATACTGTTAAATATTCTATTTCTATGCCATATGTTCCACAGGGTTCAGTGCAAGGACTGCATATCATGTGCACATTATATATGCTTCCCCTAGGCAGTATCATTAGAAGGCATAACATACAATTTCACTGCTACACAGATGATACCATAGCATTGTCTATACATAAAGCCAGATGAAACACACCAAATGGTTAACCTGCAGAAATATCTTAAAAATATAAAGACTCATTGATGATGATCTAATTTTTTACTTCAAAATTCAGATAAAACTGAGGTAATTTTACTCAGCCCTAAAAATCTTAGAAACATACTGTATAACCAGATACTTAGTCTTGATGGATCCAATCCTATCCATTCTTTCTGTTTTCTCTCTAATATTGTAGGGTCTTTACCTTATAATATAAAGAACCTTGAAGCAACTCTTGTTGTGATTTGGTGCTATATAAATAAAACTGAATTGAGTTTAAGTGCTTTAATTGATCTGTCAATTATATTATATTATATGTTATTATAAACTCATTCATTTCCTTAAGCTTGTACAATCTGGCCCTCTGAGAAAAAACACATGGTGTTTGAAAATGAATATGTTTACACTGAAAAAGACTGGATTTTTGTTATTCCTGTTTTCTGCTTGTGTCTGATTTTTCATCTATGCACCATTTTCTTTTCATATATATTGGCATATAGATTATAGTTTCCATGAAGAAAAATATGGAGAAAAAAAAAAATATATATGTATTTTTTTGTAGTATACCTGGATGCCACTCAGTGAAGCCACTCCCATGTAGAGGAAGACTCCATAAAGGACAGGCATGGGGATGTACTGAATTGAACAGAACATACATTTTAAAATAAAACCAATATAAACTTTCTACTGACACCACATCAGTCTCATCTACGAACTTACCTGAAGTATAGGGGCAAGAAAGACTGAGAGTCCTGTTAGGACAAACACCAAAATGCCTGTCAACCTCTGCTCTCTGGAAGTGAAGAATCAAAAGCATAGCATAAAACTTTATTCTAGGTCCACACAAAAAGATGATTTAGGCAATCAGAAAACAAACAGACCTTAATCTGAAATAAGGACTCTCTTTTCTATGCAGTCTATCTTTAAGATCTCAAAAGTGAAGTAAGCATTTTCACTTTTCACCATCTTAAGCCTTCCTTACGCCAGCAGGGGACACTCCTCTGGTTCCAAAAATACATTTTATAGAATTTATTCCCCCCACTTTGTCCCCCAATTGATATATTACCAGCCTATGAGCATGCAACGGTTCAGAACACCAAGCTGATGATGGTATGATGGTTAGCTTTTTTTTTCTGGGGGGGGGTCCCACCTGACTCCAAGGAACTGTGGTTGCTCTCCAGGGGCACTAGATTCACTCTCCATCTTCAGTGAGTCGATATGAGCAATGGAGATGACAGTGGCTGCTACATACCATGGCATGCCCATGAAAGAACACACAGCCATCAGCACACCTACCCAGAACAGGTCCAAGTGGTAGCCACAGCTTTTCTGAAATTGGGTGCAATAACGGGAAATTACCCAGAAGATCCACTCCCCATGTAATCCTGAACTGTGTAAACAGTTCAAAAATTACCAAAAACACAAAAAATACATTTGCTTTAAATTTGAGTATCACAAAGCATCATGGCACTTTCATTGCTTTAGTATAGTAATGTATTGAAGCAGTAGTGCAGTACTGTTACAATTCAAGCTACAATTGTTCAAGTTGTAAACATGGTATTTTTTCTTCTCATTACCTTTCCCAGATAATATCTATAACTACAGGGAGTGCAGAATTATTAGGCAAATGAGTATTTTGTCCACATCATCCTCTTCATGCATGTTGTCTTACTCCAAGCTGTATAGGCTCGAAAGCCTACTATCAATTAAGCATATTAGGTGATGTGCATCGCTGTAATGAGAAGGGGTGTGGTCTAATGACATCTACACCCTATATCAAGTGTGCATAATTATTAGGCAACGTCCTTTCCTTTGGCAAAATGGGTCAAAAGAAGGACTTGACAGGCTCAGAAAAGTCAAAAATAGTGAGATATCTTGCAGAGGGATGCAGCAG
Source organism: Aulonocara sp. 'chitande type north' Nkhata Bay (assembly GCF_057382095.1). Taxonomy (NCBI): domain Eukaryota; kingdom Metazoa; phylum Chordata; class Actinopteri; order Cichliformes; family Cichlidae; genus Aulonocara; species Aulonocara sp. 'chitande type north' Nkhata Bay. The sequence continues at coordinate 62,743,260 of NC_141350.1, forward strand.
TCTCAAAATTGCAAAGCTTCTGAAGCGTGATCATCGAACAATCGAGCGTTTCATTCAAAATAGTCAACAGGGTCGCAAGAAGCGTGTGGAAAAACCAAGGCGCAAAATAACTGCCCATGAACTGAGAAAAGTCAAGCGTGCAGCTGCCAAGATGCCACTTGCCACCAGTTTGGCCATATTTCAGAGCTGCAACATCACTGGAGTGCCCAAAAGCACAAGGTGTGCAATACTCAGAGACATGGCCAAGGTAAGAAAGGCTGAAAGACGACCACCACTGAACAAGACACACAAGCTGAAACGTCAAGACTGGGCCAAGAAATATCTCAAGACTGGTTTTTCTAAGGTTTTATGGACTGATGAAATGAGAGTGAGTCTTGATGGGCCAGATGGATGGGCCCGTGGCTGGATTGGTAAAGGGCAGAGAGCTCCAGTCCGACTCAGACACCAGCAAGGTGGAGGTGGAGTACTGGTTTGGGCTGGTATCATCAAAGATGAGCTTGTGGGGCCTTTTCGGCCTTTTCGGGTTGAGGATGGAGTCAAGCTCAACTCCCAGTCCTACTGCCAGTTTCTGCAAGACACCTTCTTCAAGCAGTGGTACAGGAAGAAGTCTGCATCCTTCAAGAAAAACATGATTTTCATGCAGGACAATGCTCCATCACACGCGTCCAAGTACTCCACAGCGTGGCTGGCAAGAAAGGGTATAAAAGAAGAAAAACTAATGACATGGCCACCTTGTTCACCTGATCTGAACCCCATTGAGAACCTGTGGTCCATCATCAAATGTGAGATTTACAAGGAGGGAAAACAGTACACCTCTCTGAACAGTGTCTGGGAGGCTGTGGTTGCTGCTGCACGCAATGTTGATGGTGAACAGATCAAAACACTGACAGAATCCATGGATGGCAGGCTTTTGAGTGTCCTTGCAAAGAAAGGTGGCTATATTGGTCGCTGATTTGTTTTTGTTTTGTTTTTGAATGTCAGAAACGTATATTTGTGAATGTGGAGATGTTATATTGGTTTCACTGGTGAAAATAAATAATTGAAATGGGTATATATTTGTTTTTTGTTAAGTTGCCTAATAATTATGCACAGTAATAGTCACCTGCACACACAGATATCCCCCTAAAATAGCTAAAACTAAAAACAAACTAAAAACTACTTCCAAAAACATTCAGCTTTGATATTAATGAGTTTTTTGGGTTCATTGAGAACATGGTTGTTGTTCAATAATAAAATTATTCCTCAAAAATACAACTTGCCTAATAATTCTGCACTCCCTGTATAACTGTTAACATTTAGGCAGAATACTTTTTAATATACTCTATATATTTATCTGTTCTGTGACCATTTCATCTTCGGTGTTTGCAGACCTTTAATTTGTTTTCCTTGCGGTTGACAATGACAGCACTAATCTGCTGGTCCATGAAGATGAGGATGGTGACCAGAAGAGCAGGAACGAAACTGGCCACACACCACCACCAGGGGTTCTTACCAAAGGGCATCACCAGCCAGCCGCGGTCACTACGTGTAGGCTGTATAACAACAAAGAAGAAATATTGGTAACACTTTATAATAAGTGCACACTATTAAGCATTAGGTAATCATCTGTTAAATATTTTATATTTCAAACCTATATAAATACAGTGAAACTACCATACTAGCAGAAAATAGTGAAAGAGGAAATCAGAGAATTGTGTTAGGTTGCAATGGCAAAATAAAAATTGTGCAGATCATTTATTAAGTAAAAGTCATGCATATGCTAGAAAACGCTCGTCTCAGCCACTGTGATTATGTCCATTTCTTTCTACACTACCATTTTAAACCCATTAATCTGCCATTTGGCCATTTTACTTTTTCAGGGGTAGAACAGTGAGGATTCACCTTTTATCAGATGTTGACCTGATGATAGCAATTAAGATGCCATTTACTGAATGAATGATATTTGTCTAGTATGCCATATTACTTTTGCATTAAAGAACAGAGATTTTTAAATAATCAGTTTTTAATAATAAAGAGATATGTTTTCTGGACACAAAAAGGGGAACATGGGAAAAAAAAAAGCAACAAAATTGGCTATCGGCCAAATTGTTATTTTAGACACTAAAAAAGAATTGCACATTTTATCTCTGAATGTTTTATAAACATGTACATGTTGAGCTGCACAACGATAGCATATTTATATAGCTTGGATAATTTCTATGGGTTTGTAAAATTCCATTCTAAGTGGGCGAGTGCCTTACCTTAATTCATAGGTGTATAGGTGTCAAACTCTGGCCCGCGGGCCAAATTTGGCCCGCAGCCTAATTACATTTGGCCCGCGAAGCCATACCAAATTACTATTGGAGCTGGCCTACTGGTATTATACAGCTAATATTTATATTGTTTAGTATTAAGCTTTGCTTGTTCTATATTCAGTTTTTCAGCAAAATGTGTTTGAGTCCATAAGAAAAGATTCATTCTTATATCTGGAGGAATATTTCAATAAATATTAACGTTAGCCCGCGACTTTGTTCCAGTTTTGAATTTTGGCCCACTGTGTATTTGAGTTTGACACCCCTGCCTTAATTGAACTGGACTATTTAAGTCTTTTCTTTTTGATATTAAATTATTTTAAAAAGTAACTACAGTTGCCATACACACTCATTGGTTGTTTAGGTATACCTGTTAAAATGCACACATATCTAGCACAAATATCTAATCAAATTTTCTTCCAGAAAATAACAAATGATTTGAGTGTAGAACAAGCTCTATGGTATAAGCATTTGAAAATGCAATTTGTGTGAAAATGTGACAGATACAAGCACAAATTACTTCTGACTATGCCATAACTCAGTTGAGTTAAGATTATAGACTTAGTCAAAAAGACCTGCTGATGTTCAAAGTGAGATTGGAAAATGTTCCCTGGTATGATGAGTGATTATTCTCCTTTGATCAGAATTTGGCCCAAACAACATGAAAGCATGATTCACTCTTGCCTTGCATCAGTGGTTCAGGTTGCTGCTGGTGATCGCTTCCTGGCACATTTTGGGCACTACCTGACAGCCTACCTGAGTATTATTGCTGACCTTGTCCATCCCTTTAGGACCACAGTGTACTGTATCCTAGTAGCATGAGCTGGTAGCACCTGCTACCAGCATGATAACTCTCCATGTCATAAAACCCAGCTCATGTCAAACTAGTTTCTTTGTGACAGTGTGTTCACTGGACTCAAATGGCCTCCAGCATCGCATGTCAATCCAATAGAGCACCTTTCAGATGTGCTGAAATGGGATGGGATATTCCAATGTGTAGTCTATAAATCTTCAACAACTGTGTGATGCCATCATGTTAATATGGATTAAAATCTCTGAATGCTTCTAACACCTTGTCTAAAAAGAAGGCTACTGGCCATTTTTAATTTTCTTAAGATGTTTCAGTTTTCATCCAAATGCCTTCTTTAGTTCTAAAACCAAAATATGTAAAGTCCCAGGTATTTAAACCCTTTTAGGGGTTGTTCCCTTTAAAGGTGGCTGTTGACCCATTATTGATCTTTCCTCCTGGGAAAGAGAATATTATGGTTTAAAAGAAAACATATCCATGTGTTAGAATGGCCCAGTCAAAGTCCAGATCTAAGTCCAATCGAGAATCTGTGGCAAGATCTGAAAACTGCTGTTCACAAACGCTGTCCATCTAATCTGACTGAGCTGGAGCTGTTTTGCAAAGAAGAATGGGCAAAGATTTCAGTCTCTAGATGTGCAAAGCTGGTAGAGACAGACCCTAAAAGACTGGCAGCTGTAATTGCAGCAAAAGGTGGTTCTACAAAGTATTGACTCCGGGGGCCGAATAATTATGCACTCCCCACTTTTCAGTTATTTATTTGTAAAAAATATTTGGAATCATGTATGATTTTCCTTCCACTTCTCACGTGTGCACCACTTTGTGTTGGTCTTTCACGTGGATTTCCAATAAAATTGATTCATGTTTGTTGCTGTAATGTGACAAAATGTGGAAAAGTTCAAGGGGGCCGAATACTTTTGCAAGCCACTGTAGCACTTTTCTACTCTCCTGGAGTACTCAAAGGGTTCTATACAATATGCCACATTCACCCAATCACACCCATTCTCACAAGCACTTTCTCTAAACTGAGTGCTTTCTAACTACATTCACACACATTCACACTCTGATGGATGCATAACTTGCATACTTGACATGCAGACTGGAGGAGCCAGGGATCAAACTACCAGCCTTCCGATTAGTAGGTTACCCGCTCTACCTGATGCCATCCAGTAGCTAGGTGCTACTGCCGCTTAGGTGCTTGTAAATTCTGTAGGTGGCTGATTTCATACTGATAATAATAGGTCTAACTGGGACTCCTTTGTAGATCTTTTGAGGGCACATATACAGGGTATAGCATCCCCCGGGGTAAAGGTGGTGGTTGTAGGTTGGTCTACATGGCTAATGTCCACATTTTGGACTAAAAAAAAGGATGGTTTGAAACAGGAATAAAAGAAGCAATCTATATCCACTTCAAATGACCATCATTCATCACTTATTGGCTTACGACACAAAATGTCAGACATCTTCAATTCAATTTTATTTATATAATCACCTCAAGACGCTTTATATTGCAAGGACTCTACAACAATACAGAAAAAATCCCACAATTAAATGATCTCGTTTGAGCAACGACTTAGTAAGAGTGGGAAGGAAAAACTCCCTTTTTTCTTTTCCAATACAACATTATGACTTCATAATGACACAAAGAGATGAATATACTGCAAAAGATTTCCATATTGTTCTGACATCAGCAAAAATGATCTACGAAAGCAATGTCATAATTGGGGATTTCCACATTACCAATGCTGACATCAATATAAGTTTTAGTATAGCTCTTGCTGCTTGGGGAGAGTTGGGCTCATTGAGTGCTCTTGTTAGAAGTATAATTATTCTTTGAAGTGACAGAATATATATATATATTTTTTAAAAATTTTGTGAAAAATCAAATACCTTGAACTCTGTTGGCACGATAAGTTTGGGTGTGTCTAACCCCATCAGCATATCGAGACCCACAAAGGACATGATTGACATGAAGATGGCAAAGTCACTGATTAGCTTCCTCAGCTATAGGTCAGCCCATATACAATTACACAGGACAAAAGAAGGGCAAAGACAAATGTGCACAGTAAAAGTGATGACGGGAGACATACGTTTAAGTATAAGAAAGTGGTAGATACATGAGGAAAGCAAGACAGTGAAAAGAGAAAAGAGATTATTTACTCAGTTAAAGTGTAAAATTGATCAATCCACACACTCCAAATCCTGTTTAGATGCGTAAACAACTACATTGCTGAGGAAAGAATTGAGTGGCCAGCAGTGTCCTAAGAACAAGGTCTGACAAGATGAGAGAGGTATTTAGGAAAGGGTGGACCTTGAGTTCAGTGGGTACGTGCAGTTTGGGTGTGTCCAGCGCCAACAGACAATCCAACCCACAGAAGACCAGGATAGAAATGATGATGGCAAAATCACTGATCAGTGTGCGAAGCTGGAGCACATACGTGGAAAGCAGTGGAGGGGGGGGGGGGGGGGGGGAACAACATGGAGAGAACATTCTGGTAAACATATGGAAGTGTAAGGTTGGTTGTCTGGATAACGAGCACATACTGTGTAGGTGAAGTTTTAAAGTAAAACACTGGCAATATTCTACATTTCTAATGAGTATATTTAGATGGACTACGTAAGTAAGTAGACAAAGTACATATAATTATGCCATGCCAGAAATCTCTTGGCAGACGTTTGGATGTCTTCTTCTATGATGGCATTTGTCTTTGCCTATTAGGCACTTCCCTTGATGTGTCATTTTATTGAGAACAATTTAACACTCACTCTAAATCTTGTGAGAAATTGAAAGTGCTTCTGTTTATAGTAGCCAAACAATACCTTAAAGCTAGCTTTATGTGTTCAAATCATTATTTCTCATCTGTTCCATAGTCTCATTGGTATTTAGGTGTTGCTCTTCATTTTCATCATGCAACATTACAGAAGTATACAAGTTTGGATGTTTTCAGTCCTCTGTGAAGCCTAAGTGCTTGCATGAAAACTGAAAACTGAACCATTCAGATGCTAAAATAGCTAAACAAGCAGATCATCCCACTTAAAGAGGCTCTAAAACTAGCCTTTTAGTCTAAGTGACTATTATTGTAAAAATGAGTTTTACAATAGCCTACTTGGTAGATCTTTTTGACCTTAAAAGGAACATCACCAGCGTTGTTCTTTAAATGCCACTACTTTGATGCTGTAATTATAGGCATAACATCAAATTAAAGGAAACCAGCATTTCACATGCAGGAATTAAAGGCAGCCTGGGAGAGTTTTCTTCCTGCAGTTATTGAGTATAAGGATTTGCTTACCTTTGTTGGGAAGTAGCGGCTAAACTTGAACTTCTTAAGAGACACTGTCATGGAGTAGGTGCCAAAGAAGAGGATGAAGGACATGAGGGCCAGGTCAGGAACATACTTACAGGAGTTCCCCACCAGCATACCACCATACTTGACACATTCTTTCTTACTCAGCTGACTCCAGTCCAGATCTGTTAAGTTAAACTAAAAACGACAACGGCAGAAGGAGAAGCAAAAGTAGAGAATCGGAGGGATGAGGAAGGAAGAAGCATAGCAGAGAAGGGAAAATTGATGGATAGGTAGCGGAGTGGAGAAAAAGCAGACACAAGAAAGAGAAAAAAACCAAGCAATAACAAAAGAAAAAAACACAACACATATAACTGAAAGCCACAGTGCTTTCTGATGGCTGGATTAACGCCGCTGTCTTGGCCCATATTTATCAAGCAAGTGGACTCAATTATAGGAATCACACTGAACTTCATTTTGGACCTTTACATTATTTTTTTAAAATGTTGCCACATAGGAGAAAGCATTGTATCCCAGCTTTATGAAATTTAGAGTTGCAAATTAAAAATCATGATGGAATTTGTATGCTTTTCCTGCTGCTTTCTGAGGAATAGACTAACACTTTTAAATAACGCTTAATGGCATTATACAGTTTTTTAAAAGCTGTATAATAATCAGAGTAGCCATCAGAAAAATCTGCTTGAAAAACAATGCTTGACTTCCAGCCAGCCGAGGTCACCTGCAGTCAGTATCAGTACACTGAATCTGAGTATTTAAACACTCTAAAATAACCATCTTTAAACACAAGTCAGCTAAAGCTATTCATTTGATGTAGGTTAATAACAGAGCAAAATTTCATCATCATTCATCCAAGAATTGTGAAGCTTTGAGGATCTAATCACACACTATCATTGTTCAATACAGGATGTCCAGCTCTCTGCACAAGTTTATGAGTAGCTGGGCCCAGGGGGAGAGTGCGTACGCTACATGGCGTGTGCTAACAGCCATATATAATCCTGTGAAGTGCAGCAATCTCTTCACTCAGAGGATTGCAAATCTGCAAACCGGCTCTATTTCATGTTGTCTCTGACAACAGAGGGGGAACCCTCCAGCCACTGACCATGCTGGAGATGTTGATGCGAGCCAAAACCGAATCAGAGGACAAGTTTCTGGGAGTTAACAGCTTGCGTGATAGGCAGCTTGCAGGACAACAGCTTGAAGCACAGCTTAACAGTGGTCATCAAGCAAGCCTCAGTTTCAACTGTGAAGAGTAGACTTCGAGCTCAGGTTTGACAGGATGAGCTGCAGCAAGAAAGCCATTGGTAAAAAGTCAGAATAAGACAAAGAGGCTTTCCTGGGACATGAAACATCGCCATTGGACTACTGAAGACTGGAAGAAGGTATTATGGACTGATCAATCAAAATTCATCAGTCTGTATATATGTATGTATCACTCTTACAGTAACAACCCCAAAACTCTTTAGTAGTAGTATCTGCCATCTGTAGGGGAACTTTACTGGTCATATTTTTTTTCTCTTGTGAATATAGAGCAAAATATAACAGTTCATGTTTTTGCCTTTTAACACTAATGAATGCTATGAGTGTCATTCAGGAGGTTGTCCACTATCTAAGATTGTCATTAAAACTGTGGCTGTTCCTGTCTACATCGCAATCTCTCTGTGTAATATACTTACGATGAAAAGTTGTTTAGTCTCAGCCATAAAATTCCTGTATGACTATGACATGTAGTATAAAAGGAGGTACAATGTTAGATCTGGTAAAATAGAGTTATACTGGCCAGCATAGCATTTTGTGGCTGGAAAAAAAAGAGACATCTAGGTGTAGCTTCTAAAGTCTAAAAATTAAAGCCAAAGTTGAAGTGTCTTAAGCCTCAGCAGTTCTTTCTAATAGCCAGGTGAGGAGTCAATGAAAAAAACAGATTTTGGTTTCCTTAATTCTCTAATGTCAGTAAACACTTTAGAGTGAGTTAATGGACTCCATTTCAAGTTGTTTTGAATACAATGTGATATTCATTTTTAAAATTATGATCCTTAGGAGTGTCCAGAAGGATGGTGAAATGGGTGGGCCTTCCTTGACAGTTAGTGACAGGTTGCTACTGATTGAGCATGCACTGTCCAGAGCCTCCCCACACTCCAGTGAAGAGCAAAGATTGCAACACAAACAACATTTAATTAAAACTTGGCTTTGCAAATCAATGTGAGATATTTTAGTAACAACATAGAGTTTATGCACACAACATCATAATTCTAAATGCATTAAATATAAACCATTTTGTCTGAAAAAAAGCCAAAGCAATTTGTTAAAAATGGATGACAGCCATTTTTTCTAAATCAAAAGGGTTCAGTTTTGTTTAGTAAATGACAAGAAAAGATAAATGAAAATTAATTATGATTAAAATTAAATTAAATTAGGATTCATTACATAATTTAAGAAAGCTGAAAAAGTGTTTAAAGTTGGCGCAGCTAAAGAATTATTGTCCCAGGCTAACTTCCTTCACTAAAATGCTTGATAAATAGGGGCCTCAATTACTTCACTTAGTCTTTAGTTCAAATTTGTTCATATCATACCATGTGCAGATCAAAACAGCCAAATAAACTGAGATACAAATTATTTTCACCAATGGGAATAATGAAAATTCATGAAAGTGATGCTAATGTAACTCTTTGTGGTCTTCTGTCACTTACCAGCAGAGTCATATTATCATCTGCAAGTGGAGCTGAAGCATTCAAGCCCAGTGCAGGTGCTGAAGAGGAAAAGGCATAAGTTGAAGAAGAGAAAGAAAAAAAGAATGAATGATGGATAATATAAAATGTAAAGCTTTACGTAATAGTGTTAATAATGCAATATAACTTTCTATATCCCAGTTCAATCACAATTTTTTCATTATATTGGAATGTTTACAAGAGATATTTAGATGTGTACTCACTTTTTTAGTGAGCATTCAAATATGAAGCAGAAACAAAAGTACACAAAATCATGACAGAGTACAAACTAAACACATGCTTCTTATGCAATCAAATATGTCCATCAGGAACACAGACAACCAAACATGTTTTAATATTAGACAAAGATAAAATAAATAAATACAAATACAGTTTTTAAAATGATGATTTCATTCCTTAAGGAAAAAAATATCCAAACCTACCTGATACAATGTGAACTTAAATCTGATTTAGATGCTTTGGATTCAGATCCAGAGCCATAAGAAAGATTCTCTGGCAGTTATTGCAAATGCTTGATGGCACTTCTTGCTGCCAAGGTAGCACAACCAGTTATGAGGGGGCAATTACTTTTTCACGGATGATATTGATTAATCTTTTTTGCCTTAGCATGTGAAATAATCATTTAAGAACTGCATTTACTCAGGTTATCTTTGTCTAATGTTAAAATTTGTTTGATGATCTGAAACATGCAACAGTGACAAATAGGGGAAAAAAGTACAAATGAAATCAGGAAGGGAGCAAATAGTTTTTCACAGTATCCTAATATTTTCTTTGCAATGCATTTAAAAAGGTAGAGGGACTTCCTAAGTCTATTAATGATGCTAAAAAGTAACTTAATTAAATGTATCCAAAATTGATTCCAAACACCTTACATACACACTGTATAAATACATGGACAAAAATACACATTGCCTACAGGGGCTGCTCGAAAACCCATACAACAAAGCTCTTGGTGCACTGTGCTGATGTTAACTGAAGGAGAAGGAAGGAGTTTAGGACGCTGCAGTCAGTGCTGGGAACTATTATTTAATGTGAACTGCACCTATGACCACACTCTGTAAATGTACATGGTTTGTCACTTTATGTCAGATTTGCTGTGGTTTCTAAATGCTTCCACTTTGCAATAAATATAATTTATAGATGATATTGGATATTCCACGATCATCTATAAATGATTATGAAATTTATTCTTGGAAAGGATGAAATTTCACAGGCTGAATTGTTGTGCCAGTGGCATCCTGTTATAGTACTACTATCCCCAAATTCAGTGAACTCATTAGAACAACCCAGAGCCAGGCAGACTGCATGGCTAGGTCCCTGATTTTATACACCTGTGGCAATGGGACCAAAAACAACTGGATTCAAAAACTAAGGGATGTGATCTGATACTTGTGGCCATTAAGTGTGTGTCACATAGTAATAATAATAAATTTTATTTGTGGGCCACCATACAAAGCATAGAAGACATCATCTTCTATGTTTTGTACGACATCATCTCATTGCTCGCCCCTTTTCCATACTGACATGGAAAGACCAATATCAATCTCCTGGGGATTTATGATATAATTAGATATATCAACATACAATAAAAGGAGCTCAGAATTGCAAATGGAGTGGAAGCAGGAAGAAACAGGTAACCCTCTATATTTCCGGAGTTCAAAGACACACCAATCAAATCCGCTGATGCTCATGTATTAACAAGCTCATTTCTGTAATCTGAACCTGGTCATTGCCATGTCCACCCCACCCCAACAATAACAGAAAATAAAATTAAATAAAATATTAACATAAAATAATAAAAAAAAAATAGTTTGAAGACTCACCCTGGTCTGGAGCGATGCATTCACACTTATAAGCTGTAATGTAATCAGGTTTGAAGCCACGGTTGATTGGGTAATATTTAAAGGCTCCGACCTGCGAAGAACAAACCATTTTTCTCTTTGTGTAACACCTAAATTCCCATCGCCATTTTTTTCCTTGCACAAGATATTTTTGCACAAATGTATATTCTTCTACACAGAAGATTGGATTATAACTTGTATGCATAAAATAATAATTTTTATGCACAAGATCATCTGTTTTCCTGTAAGAAACTTATCTTGTGAGATTTTTTTTTCCTACAAGATAATTATCTAGTGTGTGCCAGATTTTTTTTTTTCAATGTCAGCTTACTGGACTTTATGGGCAGTGTACTATGGTGCATCATAAGTGTTGTGTCTCTGTTGTGTGAAATGTTTGCAGAGTGTACGATAAAAGGAGATGTAAGGATAAAAGCAAAAAACATTGGATGCTTAACCATATTAGATTAAAAAATATTACCTACCATCTTCTTGATTGCATCAGAAATGAATATAAAAGAAATGAGGCTGGAGAAACCCTCCTCTGTGAATCGGGTCATATATTTGATGATGTAGCTAGCATCTGAAAAAACCAGTAAAAAACACTGCAGACACGAGTGAAGGCCAATCCACAGACGAAGCTCCATATAGTCCACATCATTGTTTCTGTATTGACAATGATATAAGGTAGAGATGTTTATGTTTACGTTTGTTTTTTTTTATATAGAATTCAACTGTGTTCTAGTGCATCTTACTTGCTGAACTCATAAAGCAGTTTTTCAAAGATGAGCATGGGCCCAGTTGAACTCAAAATGATGAGAGGCTGTCCTCCAAACAAGCAAAAGACACTTCCTGCTAAAGCAGTGCCAAGAAAACTCTCCATCACTCCCTATGAGAAAAATAGGGAACAGATAATAATATGTCATGTTTTGTGCTATGTGCTATGTATTACTTTGGACCTCTCTGACCTGGTAATTGTCAGTAGCATCCCCTAGTAGTCCTCCAAAGGTGATAGCATTGGTAATGCAGCCTAGGTAGATGAATAGCACAGCAGAGATGGACTGGATATGGAAACCATCATAAATATCACTGCAATACCATGGGATCTTCCTTTTGATATCCAGCCATAATCCACCACCAATCCTGTTTAAACAGAGTGGGGTGCTCATTTAGAAATGCAGAATTAAACATACTGTAACTGGAGTGGTATAATCCTTTTCAGTTATATACCTCCCAGTGAATTTCAGCTCCTCTCCCAACTCATGTGGGGCTGGAAGCTCCTCATCTTCACCTCCAGCTGCTCCGCCAGCTAAACCATTCAACTGACCCAGCTCATTCAAGTTCAGCACTGACTTTCTGGGATAAATGCGATAGAGGAAGCAGGTTTTAATTCAACTCTGGAATGTTAAATCTCCAGTTTTGACATACTGTCATTATACATATTATTTTTTTAAAGTCCATTATGGTTTTTAATGTACAAATAATAAAGCTGCTTTATCTAAAGAAAGAGCTTTGAGAGAACATGAAGAAGTGGACATTCCTAACATGCACCAGATCACTGGCACCCAATCTAGGATTAGGGGTATTGTTTGGACTGGTTAGCAACCGTCCTATTTGGCATTTAGCTAAAATATAACCCAACAGTAATATATCTGAGATCAAAATTAAAACGTTATTAAAAGCACATGCCTCGTTTCTGCAGATGGAACCTTTTTGGGTGGTTCAATACGGATCTTGGGGTCCCATTCTCCTGGAGGAAGGACAATCACTTCATCCAGAAACTCATCAACACCTGCAATCAAGTCTTCACGGTCCCTTGCCTTATAGGCAACATCGCTAAACAACTGAAAAAAAGAAAAAGAGATAACTCATAAAATATATTTGATGCATGCATATCCTGTTGGGTTAGTGCTAGTCACTTACATCATCCACCATGAGTGTAGCAATAGCTCTGCCAATCTCGTTGTAGGATTTGGTTTTGCCATGAGGACCCAGAAGAATGAAGAGAAATCTGCCAGAGGGGGAACAGAGGGGGGAAATGTTGATAAATTGATCAATTCAAAGACACACCCAGCTGACAGTGAAGCTGAAAGGACCTACCTGGTTGGTACAGGAACTTCAGTAAGCCCCCCAAGAGTTGTAGCTTGAGCCAAGCGTACAAAGGAGACAAAGGGTTTATCCAGAAAATCAACTTCACCAATCAGGACATTGGATGCTTCAGCATCACGAGGTATCTTCTTCATGAACTTATTCTTAAGCTGTCAAACAAAAGATTAATGCAAAGAAATGAAACCTTTGGGATAAATGCAGGAGTGTAATTTGTGTTTCAACATAGCTGACATTTTATAGTTGCTTATGCATATCATAATCAGCTTGCTTAATCATGTCTGTCAGTAGCTAATCAGGTCGCATGAGCTAAGTTAAACAAAATGCAACAGCAGCTGGACAACAACAAAGCTCAAAAAACGTTCTTATTGACTTCTTTTTTATTGAGGGAACTCCTCAGTAAAACATTTTGGCAGATAGTGTCCTGTGGTCCTCCTGCAATGATATTTCTTGGGACAGATTTGAACAAGTAATATGATAATATGGTACACAGATGTAAACATTCAGGATCTATAGAGGCTGAGTCCTAGAGTTTCCTCTATCCCCTTGAGCATTTACCATTTTCACTTGAGACAACACCAATAAGAAGATGATGATGGAGAATGAAAAGTACTTTATCTGTCCCAAATGTTGGAAAATAACAATGTTACAGCACCAAAAAAAAATATCAAAAAACAACTTAGCTCAAAAAAATTAATAATATCACAAAATAAAAATAGCTCAGGGAGGTAGAAAAAACACTACAGAAGGAGCTCAACTGAACAAAATACAAAAAAGTGAAGCATTAAATCAAAATCTAAATATAATACAATAAGGAGCTTAAAATAAATGCAGAAATTTTGGTATGAGATTGTAAAACCTTTTCTATCTGGCCTTGTGACAGCATTGTGGATACATAAAATTTGGACTTTATATGGATACAGAGGATAGTCAGAATCCACTGATAAAATCATCCACAGCCATTCACCACAGCCACACTCATTTGGATTACTTCTGCATCAGCTGATGAAGGAATTCTAAACTGTGTGTTGGCTTAAACTAAATTCCACCAGCAGCAGCATTGAAAAGTTTCTTGGAAAGTAACATAGATGCATTGCCATGGCTAATAGTTAAAATTAAGAGAAGTTTTCCTTCAGAGTAACGTGTCCTGAACTAGACCAGATTTAGATTGGTATAACCCCTTCACATTTCTATAGCAAGCGCATAAAATTAAACTCACCGTGGTCCTAATTAGCGTATTACTGTTCGAGTGCCTCACATTCCCTATGATGATCGCTGGAACAGCTCAAGCACTGAAACCCTGTTGTTTACTCTTCTTTCTCTGTGATTACAGTAGTTTATTCTAAAGCAGAAACATTTGGTCTTGGAATGATGTTGCTTAAACTAAAATCTCTTCATAATCTGCTAATGCTGCTCCTAACTTCTTGACACTAAGAAACTATAAACGACACATTTCAAAGCCACGTCACACATTCCAGAGTTTTAGTTGCCTTTGGCAGTCATACTGTACACAGTTCACTTATTATTCTCCTTCTTTCAGTTGTTATGGTGTTGTAGAGGGGTTTGGTTAAGCTCAGCTGCAGGAGGTAATATTAGTTTGAGTCATTCAGGGAAAAGGTCAGAGAAAGGGAGTCTAGTTAGTACATGTGGTTTGTCTGGCCTAATCACGCTCTAATTGTGCAGTAGTGTACTGGAATGCACAGCCTTAAGAAAGACACACAGAAAGGTAGCAAAAACATGACTTGTCTGCTTCATCTGAGCAAAACAGCCAAGTTAAACTTGTAGTTACTTTACCTGAGCTTCTACAGGCTGGGTGTCTTAAAACTTGCATAGCCTGCCTTATTTTCTTGTTGTTTCAATAACTATGTTATCTCTGACAATTCTTGAGTACACTCTGCTTTGTCCTAAACAGAAAGCATGCCCAGCAGACACATCTGTACCAGTGCTGACATGTGGAAATATCTCTTATATTAAGTAGCCACACTTTGCTTTGTTGACAGTGCTACAAACCCTTTGCCTTCTCTCAATGAGCTTCAAGATGTAGTCACCTGAAATGGTTTTCATTTTACAGGGTTGCCTTGTCAGGGTTCAGAATCAAAATCATGAATCATGAATTATGTGGGTTACAGTTGCTCCAAGACAATAACAGTAACAGACTAAATTGATTAAATAATACAATATATTACAAAGTTTACAAAATATAAGAGATAGCTCTAATATACAGGGAGTGCAGAATTATTAGGCAAATGAGTATTTTGTCCACATCATCCTCTTCATGCATGTTGCCTTACTCCAAGCTGTATAGGCTCGAAAGCCTACTACCAATTAAGCATATTAGGTGATGTGCATCTCTGTAATGAGAAGGGGTGTGGTCTAATGACATCAACACCCTATATCAGGTGTGCATAATTATTAGGCAACTTCCTTTCCTTTGGCAAAATGGGTCAAAAGAAGGACTTGACAGGCTCAGAAAAGTCAAAAATAGTGAGATATCTTGCAGAGGGATGCAGCAGTCTCAAAATTGCAAAGCTTCTGAAGCGTGATCATCAAACAATCAAGCGTTTCATTCAAAATAGTCAACAGGGTCGCAAGAAGCGTGTGGAAAAACCAAGGCGCCAAATAACTGCCCATGAACTGAGAAAAGTCAAGCGTGCAGCTGCCAAGATGCCACTTGCCACCAGTTTGGCCATATTTCAGAGCTGCAACATCACTGGAGTGCCCAAAAGCACAAGGTGTGCAATACTCAGAGACATGGCCAAGGTAAGAAAGGCTGAAAGACGACCACCACTGAACAAGACACACAAGCTGAAACGTCAAGACTGGGCCAAGAAATATCTCAAGACGGATTTTTCTAAGGTTTTATGGACTGATGAAATGAGAGTGAGTCTTGATGGGCCAGATGGATGGGCCCGTGGCTGGATTGGTAAAGGGCAGAGAGCTCCAGTCCGACTCAGACGCCAGCAAGGTGGAGGTGGAGTACTGGTTTGGGCTGGTATCATCAAAGATGAGCTTGTGGGGCCTTTTCGGGTTGAGGATGGAGTCAAGCTCAACTCCCAGTCCTACTGCCAGTTTCTGGAAGACACCTTCTTCAAGCAGTGGTACAGGAAGAAGTGCACACTTCAAGAAAAACATGATTTTCATGCAGGACAATGCTCCATCACACGAGTCCAAGTACTCCACAGCGTGGCTGGCAAGAAAGGGTATAAAAGAAGAAAAACTAATGACATGGCCTCCTTGTTCACCTGATCTGAACCCCATTGAGAACCTGTGGTCCATCATCAAATGTGAGATTTACAAGGAGGGAAAACAGTACACCTCTCTGAACAGTGTCTGGGAGGCTGTGGTTGCTGCTGCACGCAATGTTGATGGTGAACAGATCAAAACACTGACAGAATCCATGGATGGCAGGCTTTTGAGTGTCCTTGCAAAGAAAGGTGGCTATATTGGTCGCTGATTTCTTTTTGTTTTGTTTTTGAATGTCAGAAATGTATATTTGTGAATGTGGAGATGTTATATTGGTTTCACTGGTAAAAAGAAATAATTGAAATGGGTATATATTTGTTTTTTGTTAAGCTGCCTAATAATTATGCACAGTAATAGTCACCTGCACACACAGATATCCCCCTAAAATAGCTAAAACTAAAAACAAACTAAAAACTACTTCCAAAAACATTCAGCTTTGATATTAATGAGTTTTTTGGGTTCATTGAGAACATGGTTGTTGTTCAATAATAAAATTATTCCTCAAAAATACAACTTGCCTAATAATTCTGCACTCCCTGTATATACAAGCAGCTCAATTTAAATATCAAGAATATTACAGAGGTGAAATATATATTATTGACATTTAACTCTAACCTGTTTCATTTTACTGTAGCGCATCTGCAAAAGGGTGTAACTACTGCAGTGCGTGCTGTGCATTAGATGGCGGAGATGTGCAGGGAGATAGCCACAGGCAGGAATGACTTCCTGTGTCATTCAGTGGTGCATTTGGGTAATCTCAGTTTCTCACCGAATGTGCTCCTGTGACTGGCCAGCATGTCATGGAGTAGGTGGGAGGTATTATCCAGCATTGTCCTTATTGAACAACATCATGGATTGGACAACAGCCGCCTCTCCAACACCACCCTAAGGGCGTACAGCTCTGTCCCCACAACATTACTGGCCTTGCGAATCAGTTTATTGAGTGTGTTGCCGTCTGCGACCCGTAACTTGCTGCTCCATCATGCAATAGCATAGAGGATGGCACTGTCCACAACAGACTCTTAAACAATCCTGAGCATTGTCCGACAGATGTTGATGCCTTTGGCCCTTCCTGTAGAGTGCATATGTGTTTTTACCCCAGTCCATTTTATTTTCTATGTGTACTCCGAGGTATTTATAGTCGTGTACAATGTCCACATCGACCCCCTAGATTGAAACAGAGGTCAAGGGTTTCCTTGTCCTCCTAAAGTCCACAATCAATTCTTTGGTCTTTGTCACTTAGCAGTCAATCACAGCTCGGTATTCCATCTCACCACCCTCACTAATGACCGCTATTGTGGGGACTCATCCTGTCTGGGCCAGCAGACCCACCTGAGCGGAGTCTTCCTGTTTGTCTCTGAACCCGGTCATGAGTGATAAGTGATTACAGGAGGCTGGACGCCACAGCTGTTTCTATTTTTTCTCCCTATTTCAGTAATATGTCAGGTACTGAGGAGGCATGTGTGGAGGATACAGAGTACAGAGCACAAGTGAGGCATCACGGCTTCTGAGCAGCTGAAAAGCTACCCCTAGATAACATGCATGGACTGAAGCAGTAAATAAAATATTGTTGTGTATGGGTCTTGCATTCACACTTAGTATTTATATTTTAGGCTCTTAGTTTGGTTATATAGTTTTCAGATTGGTTTTGTTCTTTAATTTTTTTCTATCATGCTCCCCTGTGTTGCCTGTGCCTTCTTGTGTAGTCAGTCTTGTCTCTGTGGTTGTTTCCCTTTCTGTGTGTCAAGGTTGCCTCTCTGCATTCTATACTTCCAGTCTTATTTTGCCAGTGCCTTGTTTTGTGTACCTTGTGTTCGGTTAAAATCTGTTACTTTCTATGTTCCCTTCCTCCTTTGCGAGTTCCCTTCTGTTTAGTCTATTCATGTTAATATGTTCTCTTTTATTTCCCTTTCCACTTCCTTTGACTATTTCCTGTCTTTCGGCTTTTTATGTCTCCTTGTGCAGCCAGTGGTGTCTCTCTTTACCTTTCGTCTATGTCAAGTTTGTGTGTTTTTGTCTCTGTTTCAGTGGTTACGCTTCTGTTTTATTTTGGGGGCCAGTGTGTCCTGTCCATTATATGCAGTTATGCCTCACTTGTTACTCCTAATTTTCCCCTGCCGTCTCCACTTTCCTAATCACCCTGCTATGTGTATCTGTTGTCTGAGTCTCTCTTTGTCCCTGATCAGAGTGTCAGCTCACTTTTTCCCTGGTGTCTCCTGGTTCACACCCAGTTTTGTAATTTGACGTTATATATTTCTTCTGTTCTTCGTGTTTTGTATTTTATACCATGTTGTCGGCCAAATTAACAGCTCACTTTTTGTTAAACTATCTCTGCATTAGGGTCCTCTCACTCTTGGCACCCCACCCGTGACAACAGGTTTCAAGCCTAAATGTCCATCAGTTTGTTACTTGTTGATTTGGGTTCTTGAGTAGCTTTGTGTTGGGTTCCTGTCTGTGTAGATCAGGTATCTCCAACTCCAGTCCTCCTAGTTTAATACTTTTCTTTGCTAATAAAAATGCTACCTCTCTTTCTAAGCTCTATGGCAGCCTTATTTCTCAATATAACACCTATCATGTTGGAACTCATTAGATTTAAATGCCTATGATCACCAGCTGCTCTGGGTAATGTTGGTTTCAGCTAAGCAGAGTGTAAAATAGCCTTTGTTTTCAAGCTTTTCAATTGAAAAGAAAAAAAGTTGCCTGCTGTAACTCAACAACACACCAAGGATGGGTTAAAGCTAAATGGCACTCTACAACTCTTTATAAACCTCATGCAGGTTTACGAATTTTGAATTTGTAAATGAGCAAATTATATGAGCTTAGTGTTAGTTCAGAAGGACATAATGCCAAGTTTCCACAATCCCGGCTGGCATCCATTTGGCTGTAGCATGCCTACAATTGCTGTACCCTTGCAAGCACCTCCTCCTTAGCTCTCCTATTTCAGATTTAATATCGTATTCTTATCACCAATGCCTTCTCTGTTCTGCCATACTTTGCATATAATCCGCTCCTCCCACCTGACCTCCTTAAAAACAGTCATTTATTATGCAATGGCTTTATTTAACGAAAGTATCCAAAACTTGGAGTTATAGGCTCCTTAAAGTACAACAGTGGGTCAAAAAGCTTTTTCAGATTGTTTCCGTATTTGAATGATTTTATATAGAATGACCCTGATGTATAGCATGAACAAACATGTAAGACAGCAGTCCCCAACCTTTTTTTGCGCCACGGACCGGTTCATGCCCGACAATATTTTCATGGACCGGCCTTTAAGGTGTCGCAGATAAATACAACAAAATAAAACTAGTACCGGTACTGAAAAAAAGAAGATTTATTCATAACACACTGAAAAGACCCAGGAGAACCGAGTTAACGATAAAAACGATAACAAAATAACGCTGAAAACCGATAAAAACCCTGAAAACCATACATTTCACATCTGAGCCTCAACTCTCGCGGCCCGGTACCAAACGACTCACGGACCGGTACCGGTGCGAGGCCCGGGGGTTGGGGACCGCTGATGTAAGAGACACATGTAGATAAAAAATAGAGAGTAGCACACATGTAAAATATTGAAAAATAAGTTACCTGATCAGTGCTTGGTGTGTCTGAAATATCATTCATGCTTCTACTCTGAGCATGATCTGTAAATGGAGCAAATGAGACCTTTTGGATTAGATAAAAATAAAAGGAAAATAGGTTTTAATGCTTGAGTGATGTTCCCATCAAGAACATTTTGTTTCATTTAGTGAAAATTGTAAATAAACCCCAATAAATGGTCCTTTGAGCAACAGAAAGAGCATGAACTTAATCATGAACAGGCTTTTCTGTTGGGGATTATATTTTAATTATTTGCTTCTCTTTTTTCCCGAAGGAGATTTGGGAACAAATACAATCAAAGCAAAATAATAAGAACATACTACACAAATCCTTTACTAATCCCTTTCACGCAGATGGCTGCACATAAGAAATCAGCAAAGGTGCACACAATAGGACCAATAATCTCTCAAGTAAACACACTTTATGCTTAACACATTTCACATATATACACACACACAAAGCCATCACAGGTGTTGAAATCATGCAACAGCTGGGAGTTGGCTGGGATAATTTTTCTCATCAAAAAAAAGATGAAAAGCATAGATATTAAGAAAGGAAGAGCTAAGAATTTAAAATCTGGCCACCAACTGGAAATACTAACAAGTTCTCAGTACTTGAATGTCATGGTGTACTAATACACCAATGAGAACCTATTTAGAAGTAAAAGTCAATCTTGTAAACTTATGTATCCTTGTGTAGTGGTGCATGTATTACATGTGTGTGTTTGTGTGACTCACGCAGGCGGCCAAGGCTGCTTGACTGCCGAGAACGTAGGTCTTCTGTGGAGTGGTGGATCCCAGAAGCTGAACTAGTGCTACGACTCAGATTAACCTGAGGACTACGGCCTGACAGAGCAGCAGCAACAGCAGTGATTTTGTGAGGGAAGGTGAAACAGGTAGTGAGCAACATGGTGGAGAAAACAAAGGTTGTCAGGAGTTGATTAGAAGGTTAGATTACTTTCTTTCATAACTACTAATTGGTACATAAAAAGGCATACACACAGAATACACATGCTTACTAGACGCAGTATTGGATGATTTTCCCATGTCTGCCAGAGAGCGGTGGATTGGCTTCTTGGTCTGATGACGATGCTTCCTGAGCAACACAAATATAATCTTCTCCTTAAGATCAGGAGGAATGAGACCATCAGTTATCTGTTGTTCCACAATCTCCTCTGAAACAGAAAGATTCCAGCCCAGTTAATATGTTAACATTATACTCACATCTTCTCATCAATTTGGTATATCCAAATGGAAGCCTTATCACTGCTTATCACTCTTATAACTTATTTAAAATTCAACATAATCCACTTTCTGAATCCATACTTTTTAGTGTGTGACAAATTGAAACCATTTAACTGTCTGCCAGTTACCTGGTGAATGTTAAGAGGTGAAATGTATATACAAATACATGAAGCGTGGCGATTGTGGACATTCCCTTTTAACCCCTTGTAAGACAGTATTTTTCAAGACCACTGAGTTCTAACTTACTTAGTTATCAAATGTACATAAATAGAGAAGATAAATCTGATAACTAGTGTGACTGAGGGGGCTCGGGTTTGACCACAAGGCCACCCGGCCAAACATGGGATCAATATCAATATCTTAAAGGCTGAGAAGCAGTTAGAGCTTGGCAAGTCTCATCCCTGGCTCCATCTAAGCACTGTTTGCCTAGTGGGTAATACTCAAAGAATCAGAGACTCTTTAAACAGGGAGTCAGTTCCAGACTTCCCTGTATTCGGGGGTGCCTGGTCAAAAATTCAACATTTGGTGCCATTACCCAGATCCAGATCAGAGACCCTTCAACATTATGTCCCAGAAATGTGGTAGACAACAGCTACAGCCAAGAGAAGGTATGCAGCCAACCGGATGTCAACCCAAAAATCCAGCTGGGGAAATCACTGCTACAGAGACAAAACCTCGAGATAAAGAAGCAAAGCCTTCCAAACCCACATCAAGGGAGGCACCAGCCAAGAAATTGGGATATATAAACACGGGGGTGCATCGGAAACTGATGTAGGAGCAGCAGAAGGTCATCCTAGAGGCCCGCCAGGCTGCCACCTCAGGGGTTGTGAAATAATGGCTTCAGAGGCATGGGTCATGATGTCTGTGGGTCAGAGAGGATATCTGCACATCAGCCTTCAAAAGGAGGAATACAGTGTGTTATGTATTTAGCAATAGCAACACATTGTTCTTCGCAGAACAATACCAAATGTGGTGCATGTGCAGATGATCTGCTTATGCAATTCCACAACATGTTTAATAAAGTAAGTCACATTTGCCTAAAAGGTTTGCAATGTGTCTAAGTAGTTAAATGGTAAAATGGTAAATGGCCTGTATTTGTATAGCGCTTTATTTAGTCCCTAAGGACCCCAAAGCGCTTTACACGTTCAGTCATCCACCCATTCACACACACATTCACACACTGGTGATGGCAAACTACATTGTTAAGTTATATAAGAGAACATAACAAACTGGCAATGAGGTGTGCCATTATTTGGGCGTGACTGGTTGAAACACATCCAACTCAACTTGAAATAAATTAAGTCAATGAGATTGGCAGTGTACATTCTGTGGCTCAAAGACTGAAACAGATACTTAATAAAACACGCTCAGATGTTCAAAGAAGGAATTGGCACTCTGAAAAATATTATATACTGGAGGACACCGCATAACCAAGATTTCACAAGGCATGTCCTGTACCTTGTGCTGTAAGTACCCACTTCAGCGGATAGAAGTCATATTCACAGCGGTGGCAGGTGGCAAACACAAAAAATTGATCTCACCCAGACTTACCTTCAGATGGAAATAGAAGAGACATCCAGGAAATATCTGGTGATAAACACTCACCAAGGCCTATATCAGTACAGCCGACTGGTATTTTGTATTGTCAGTGCCCCAGCAGTATAGGGCATTTTCATGAAAATGAAAAGGGGAATCAAGAAGTTGCGTCCCTTCTAATTTTAGCTACCAGGAGCCCAAATGGCCAAGGAATACACCAGACTTCTGAACTGTGGTTAGGCTCTGAACAGGCAGAGCCTTGAAGAAACTGGAATTAAGCCAGGATAAGATAAGAAAGAAAACATATAAGAAAAACATCCTTGTCCATCAAATGGATGAAGACAAAAAATGGAGTGACGGAAGGAGAGGTAAGTGACAGAAGTGACGTAAAAGTAAGTGACAGAAAGGAAATACTGTAAGTGAGACTTCCAGAGACTTGGCAGAAAAAATAGAATGGTAGGTCAGAACTGAGTGGTAGCTCAGAATTAAACAAGCATTTTTTAACCTTCATTTATACCAAAGTATACCAAACCTTTGACAAATAACTATCCATATCTGCTTAATTATTTCCAATACGCTGGAGGACGTCAATGAGAATTTGAACACTCTCCAAGATCTCCAAGGCCCAGAGCACATCTTCCCTAACCAAGAATGAGATGCCATCCTCCAAGTCACCCAGCTGACCCCCTGGTACAACATCGCTGGCCGGCAAAGACTTTGCCAACATCCTGAATTAAATCGATAAGCGATTGTCCCGCTTCAACGCAAGGTTGTCCTTAACCCTTGTGTGGTGTTCGTATTTTTGTTACTCAGCCAGTGTTCATGGGTCTGGTGGACCCGCTAGAGTTTTGGCTTTCCAAATTAACACTATCAAACAATTTTATGTTAAATTACTCAACAGATGTTTACTTCATCCCAATTACAAGACATATGAACAGCAAACATGGTTAATTTTTTCCCTTTACCTTTGTTAGATCACATTTATGAATTAATGTGCTTCTCGTTTTTCTTTTATATAAAATGTTATAAATAAATCAGTTATAATCAAGTGGAGTGAGTGGAAAGACACAACACATTTACACGTGAAAAAATAATTAATTGTTTAATTTTTCTTTTGAAAAAAACTGAACACGGGTCTCACAGACCCGAACACCATACAAGGGTTAATGGAGATTTTACACCGAGAATTTAAATCCCTGAGGGAATCTCTGAAATTCAGCCATCAGGAAGTGGAATCACTTGCTGCAGTAAAAGCCTCGCTATGGGACTCAGTCGGTCAAATCTCTGAGAATGTCACCCATCTCCACCAGACGCCAGCTTGTGGTGGGGTTCTGCGCGTTTGGGCAGATGGCTACCCGGCCTCAGTCGGGCATAGGGGTATGTGTCGGGGCAAGGTCTGCAGAGCTGCTGCAGCGGAGGCGGACGCGCTGCACGGCATCTGCAATCACGGAATAAAAGACTGAACTAGGTGCCAATCTTTCTAGAGTGAATTAAATTAAATGAGTCTTCACTAATACCATGGGAACGTACACATATTTGGAACAATCCTGATATACTACAGAACAATAATATGATAAACTTCCCAGTTTGGAGTTGTAAATTTCCTTAGGGATTAATCAAGTATTCTGGTGCTGATTCTGAGAAACGAATGAAATACTTGGAACATATAATCGAAGGAAAAGAGTTTTCTGACAGATTAGTTAAACAATATGGGATTATCAAGAATAAAATAAGAATATTTTTAGAATATCAACAAATTAAATCTATATATCTATATAGATTTTTATATTCTGTATGACTCACCCACGATCTGTGGCAGTGAGTAGCCTTCTAGGTCGAGCAGAATACTTCCTGTCTGCAGGCAGGTTCTCAGCTCAAACAGACTATGGAGGGTGAGTGTGGAAACATGAGGCTTGCTCCATCTTTCTCCTCCCTCCTCCACCTTCTCCTCAAACTTCACCCATCTACAACAAGGAGGGAAAATTAAGTTTTAATTCCCGAATTCAAGAAATTGTTACCTTACTGTGTGTGTGTGTACCTTGCAGACTCTTTCCACTCTAATTCACCACCCTCCTGCTGTAATGTATCCATCTCAGTGAATATTGTTGGTGTTGGAGCGCTATCATCCTCTCCCAGTATGTGGCGCAGCCTTTCAGCAGCAGGGGACACTACAAACAGAGGTCAAACAAGAGACAAAGTTAGCTTCAGATATCCAGTATATCCCAGTCAGCCAGTTTAAGATGGATTTATGTTCATCATATACAGAAATTATATAAAATTTCCATTGAAGGGTGTGTCTAGGCAAATTACATAACATTACATAAATACATAACAACAATATTTTCATGCGACTTCAGGGAGTGAAGAAGTCACTTGGATGAGTGATGAAACATTTCTCCCACTGAAAACGTTACATCCAGATGAACAGAATTGGGAACAATATTTTCATTAAATTCTCATTTTTTTCTGTTGTCATCATGTTTTTAAAGGAGTTTTAAGGGAGTTTTTTTCTGCTTCTGGAGGATTTAAATCCAGTATTTTCCTGAGTATTGGAAGCTCCCAATTGATTACAACACCATCCAGGGGTTAAATATCTTGCTTCAGGTGTTGGTTCACTGCCACAGAGAATAGAATATATATATATATAATATAAAATAAACATACTAGGGCTGGTATTCAATCTGAATTGGCTGTAGGTTTGCTAGATTCTGATGAGGACTTTAGATTCTTATAGCACTTCCTTTTTTCTTTTCTTTTAACTGTAAATAATTATATGTTATATAAACAATCCCCATCAGTTATCTCAAAAAGCAAAACACATGAGTCAGTTCTCTAATGACTATTTGAGAGTAATGTGCACTATTTTCTAATTTTACCCTGAACAGATCAATCTCTATTAACATCCTTAGCCTAGAGGCACTACTCATTTGCATCCCACCGTTTGTGTGTGGGTGTGTGGGCGGTGCGTGGTGGGGGTGGGGGCACTGGTCTTCGTTTATTCCTCCTTACAAAGAAGTAAAAAAATAGTCAAAAATCAATAACTCATACAAAGTGATAAATCTGAGAAGTTCCTATTATAAGCACAAGTTTCACAGATCTTTTGCGACAGTGATGTTGATCATTTCAGTTATCTTTTTATTAAAATTATGTAATCTGTGTTACAGTGTGGTGTATAATGAAAATACAATAAAATGTTCCACGGTGCAACCAACAGAAGTTTCCATTACTGAGTTCTATCACTATTGGTCGGGCCACATTAGAGATTTGATTATGTTAATCTCTAACAGCCAGTATAACTCCACAGAGGTTGGTCATGGTGAATTATGATTGCAATGTTAAAGATCAATTTGGACCACTGGACAAAAGGACAAATACCCTCAAGCCAGAAGCTGACTTAACAGACAAAAATCATAGATAAAGAAAATTTCGATTCATAAATCACAAAACAAATAACTAAAACTTTAGATAAACATTAGCTCTTTGTATCATAGTCTTCATGAACATAGTTGAATAGGTGTAAATGTTTTCTTTTAGTTCTAAATACTACATAATGAGGTTGTAATAAATCTACTCAGAATTCTGAATTTGTTAAAATCTTAAAATAGAATCTTGTTCCTTCAGTTGCCGTGATTTGTGCTTAATTTAAAATAATGGGGCATACTTGTGGTTGTGATGGGCTACTTTATTGATTCAATGATGTTATCAGCCATTAATGCCCTTTCAGAATAATCAAAATCTTTGTATTATCTCCAAAGCTAAGAAAGTGCACACTATCTAAGCAATATAAAATGTAAGGGAATGCTATTATACTAAAGATAAAAGTAGTTAGCTTGCAGCTTGTGCTTATTTATTTCAGGTTAATACGGTATTTTTTTTAGTATTACTTTTTTATTCATTTATTCAACTTTACCTATTTGGGAGCCTGGCAATGTCCACTGGGAGGTTGTAATTGATGGGGAAAAGAGCCCAGAGTTTTCCATGCTCACTAAATCCAGAGACGCCAAAATCCCAAAAGTAACGGGTAAGATATCCTTAAACTTTGCGCTCAGAAAAAAAATGTAGCCCTCCAACTTATTCTTGTTTAAGTTGACTGTCCTTGGCTCAACACTGTTTGAGTGGAGACAAGTGACATACATTCACACTTTTTTCATATGTCTTTTCAGCTTGTCTTTTGGTATTTCAGTTAGCTGCAAATGTTTTGGTGAGCAGACCTGCACCAGTCAAGCAGCTACAAAAAGGTTTCTGTAAGCTGTGATAGAATTCCACTAAAATCCCCAAATCAGCAAAGAGCCAGAGGCTTTAAGAGGGCTGATACACACCAGAGAGCCTTCTAGTACTCTGCTCCTGAACACAAATACAAACACACTCAGATGCAAGAAAAACAAGGACATTGCCCCCAACGTAACTTCTTCTTTTTGTCTCCGATTACTGCATCAGTGCCTTAACCTATCTATCTCAGACCTTGCGTTTGCTCTACATTATTATGAATCCTGATAGGAGCAGGTGATCTGCATACCACACACACTTACAGTCACACCAAATAATACACGCATGCATGCATGCGCACACAGTTTTAAGTTCCTCAGCTCTAATCAGCTTACAGGCTTCAGACTTCATGGCCGCTTGGGATCAGGACCATGCTGCAAAAACATTCATCACATACTGTGGCATATATACTCCAACTACGTAATTAAATTCTGTTCATGCAGGTGAAACTTTGGATTATCTAGCTAATAGCATAGATAAGGCCAGATCTTGTGCCTCCACCACTGCTGTGTATATATTTAGCTGTGTTGTTAAAATACCAGCAAAGTCTAATATGTTTCTGTGTTACTTATTTTCTAAATACTAGCCAGATTGCTATAACCCACTTAAGGTTGGAACTGAGGATTTTTTTGTTTTAGGGCATTTTTTTTCAACTACACATGTCATGCTCCTGGGTCTTTAAGTTAATGTACTCTCAGGTTTTGTTAATTTAAATATCTTATGTTGTTTCTTGGTTTGTTTAGTCTGTATTTGGTGTGTATGTTTCTTTCATGTATTTATGTATTTTCTTTTTCTGTATTTTCTGCTAGTTTCATCCCTTGTGCCTTGCTTTAGACAAGTCAAGTCATGTGGCTTTACTGTCATTTCAACCATGTGCAGTGGTACAGTACACAGTGAAGCGAGACAACATTCCTTAAAGACCATAGTGCTACATATTACATATAACAGACAATCAACACAGGGCTACATAAAGTGCACGTGTGCAAAAATTGTAAAAATAAATAAAATTAAATTAAATTTAAAAAAAACCTAAACAAATACACGGCAACACCAGACAGAACAGAATGATACAGACACAAGACAGTGCAGACATAAGACACTGCAGACACAACAGTGAATTAGAGAAGTGCAACAATTACAGTGTGTTGTGCAAAAGACTGAGCATTGTGCAACACATAACGTGATGTTTGAAGGTTTGCGTGCGTGCGTGTGTGCATGAAAATGTCCAGATAAGTGCTTGAGGTAGTGAGGTGTGTGTGTGTGTGTGTGTTTGTGTTTGCGTGTGTGTGTGTGTGTGTGTGTGTGTGTGTGTGTGTGTGTGTGTGTGTGTGTGTGTGTCAGACCAGTCACTGATGTAGTCTGGCGGCTTGGGGGAAGAAACTGTTTCGCAGTCTGGCAGTGAGGGCCCGAATGCTCCGGTACCACTTGCGAGAAGGCAGCAAGGTAAAAAAGTGTGTGAGGGATGTGTGGGGTCCTCCACATCGCTGGTGGCTTTGCAGATGCAGTGGATGCAATAGGTGTCTGTGATGGAGGGAAGAGTGGTTCCAATGATCTTCTCAGCTGTTCTCACTTTCACCATCCATCTTGTGATCCAATACGGTGGAGTTACCATACCACACAGTGATGAAGCTGCTTAGGAAACTCTCGATAGTCTTTTCTCAGCTTCCACAGGAAGTAGAAACGCTGTTGGCTCTTCTTAGTTATGGAACTGGTGTTTAGGGACCAGGAGAGGTTCTCCGTCAGGTGAACACCAAGGAATTTGGTGCTCTTGCGACCTCCACAGAGGATCCATTAATGTTAAGTGGTCAGTGATCTCTCCGTGCTCTACTGAAGTTAGCAATCATCTGTTTTGTTTTGTCCATGTTCAGACACAGGTTGTTGACTCTGCATCAGTCCTTTAGCTGTTGTACCTCCTCTCTGTATGCTGACTCACCATTCTTGTTGATGAGACCCAAAACAGTCTTGTCGAACTTGATGATGTGGTTCGAGCTGTGCTTTGCTGCACAGTCGTGAGTCTGCAGAGTGAACAGGAGTGGGCTGAGCACACATCCCTGAGGGGCTCCAGTGCTCAGTGTGGCCCTCACTGTTTCTAGGACCCCCTTGCCGTCTGCTCTGAAGGCGGAGTCTCAAGAATTTAGCAGTTCACGCACCTCTGAAGTCATCCACAGTTTCTGGTTGGAGAATATTAGGATAGTCTTGGAGACAGTGACATCATCAATGCACTTACTGATGTAGCTGGTCACAGATGTGTTGATGTGGTGTTGCAGCCTCCCTGAACATGTCACAGTCAGTGTGTTCAAAACAGTCCTGAAGAGCAGAGAGAGCTCCTGCAGGCCAGGTTCTCACTTGTCTCAGAACCGGTTTGCAGCGTTTGATGGGCAATCTGTAAGCCAGAATTAGCATGACAGACAAGGGGTCTGAGTAACCAATGTGGGGGCAGGGCTTCGCTTGGTACGCACTGGGAATATTTGTGTAAACATGATCCAGTGCGTTTGCCTTTCTCGTCACAAAGTCTACATAATGATGAAATTTCGGAAGCACTGACTTGAGATTTGCATGGTTGAAATCTCCAGCGATAATAAACGGTCCATTGGGGCTGGAGTTCTGCAGCTTGCTGATCACCCTATACAGCTCGCAGAGCGCCTCTTTAGTGTTAGCGCTGGGTGGGATGTATACTGCTGTAATGAGCACAGTAGTGAATTCCCAAGGTAAATAAAAAGGCCTGCATCTAACAGTGATAAACTCTACCAGCGATGAGCAGTAATTGGAAACTAGTACAGAGTTCTTGCGTCATTTCATGTTGATGTAGACACAGAAGCCACCACCGGGATTCTTACTGAACAGAGCTGCATTTCTATTGGCACGAAATAAGGTGAGTCCATGTAACTGAATATGATGCTTGTAATTTAGGAGTATTTGCCGTTAGTAAACATGAAGACCACTTGTTATGGTGTCCATGTGGCTCAGAAGTCCCAATGAAAAAGCCATAGAAAGCACTAAAACAACACCATTTTGGTCCGGAGTGGCCACTGCGTGCTATTGCTGCGCCGCTGTGGGAGAATAAGGTTTTACTTGATGGTACAGCCCTGGCCATATTTTGGATCACGGTGGCTAGATTTTGTTCTGTGTGTGTCCTCTGCCTTTTGGAGTCTCTGCAGGTCCTTCCTGATTGGAGAGCTGGCAGCTGCTGATTGGTTCTGTCATCTGATTCTGTGACTAATTGCTCTTCTGTGTGTATTTATAGTGCTGTGTTTCCCCGGGCAAGATACCAACCCCAAGTTGCTCTCCAATGTGTTTATCAGAGTGTGAATTTTAGACAGAAAGCACTTAAGCATAGAAAAAGTGTTTTTTTTTGAATGGGTGTGAATGGTTTCAATGAGACATGTTGTATGGAATGTATTTGAGTGCCTAGGTAAAGCAAAATAGCTCTATGTAATTTAATTAATGCTTCAATCGTAAATATGATATAAGGTTACAAATGATTAAGGCCTCTGACAGTGGACTCATCTCTGTGCTTGAGCTGATATACCTCATTGTTGACCATGATATTTTATTGCAACAATTAGAGCTTGTTGTAGATATTAAAGCTACTGCGCTGCAGTGGTTTGAATCATATGTACTTCCAATAGACTCCAATTTCTTCATGTAAATGAAGTGTCCTTTTCACACACTAAAATTAATTATGGAGTTCTACAGGGTTCCTGTAGACGTGGATGACATCTAATTTTCTGCTTCTAAGTTCAGATAAAACTAAGTTTATTGTATTGGGCCCTAAAAATCTTAGAAATATGGTGTCTAACCAGATGCTTGATCTGGATGGGATTACCTAGGCCTCCAGTAACACTGTGGGGAATCTTGAAGCCATTTTTTGACCAAGATATGTCCTTCAATGTGCCTGTTAAAAATATATGTAGGGTGGCTTTCTTCCATATTCGCATACTCTTAAAATAGAAACAGCCTGTCTTAAGACTTTCTTTTTTGACAAAACTTAGTTAGGGCTGATCAGGTGACCCTGAATTAACATAACCTTTTATGCTATGTTAGGCTGCAGAATGCCTTGCCATTTGATGAACTCCATCTGCTTTTTTTGGGTCCTCAGCTTTACAATAAACTTAGTCTGCATTATCTGCAGACTGTAACAACACACTAAGAAAGCAATTAGGCATAGAAAAAAGTGTTTGTATGAATGTGAAAATGTCAAATTAGAAGTTATTTTTCAAATTCAATTTCATACATGCAATTTGGTCTTGAGGTTTTTCTGTTGTTTATGTGGACATGCAAAAAAAGTAAAAAAATCAAAAAAAAAAAAAGTTGTGGATGTTTGCCAGTGAGTCTTGTTGTTAATTTGTGGCACACAGTGGCCACTAATGGTACTGCAGCAGAAAAAATACCTTAAATGGTAAATGGCCTGTATTTATATAGCGCTTTTACTAGTCCGTAAGGACCCCAAAGCGCTTTACATATCCAGTCATCCACCCATTCACACACAGGTGATGGCAAGCTACATTGTAGCCACAGCCACCCTGGGGCGCACTGACAGAGGCGAGGCTGCCGAACACTGGCGCCACCGGGCCCTCTGACCACCACCAGTAGGCAACGGGTGAAGTGTCTTGCCCAAGGACACAACGACCGAGACTGTCCGAGCCGGGGCTCGAACCGGCAACCTTCCAATTACAAGGCGAACTCCTAACTCTTGAGCCACGATCGCCCCATACCTTGTTGCCGAAAAGGGGAAAGAAAAAAACCAGCACAGTTTGAAGGGCAAAATGATTTTTTTCAATGCATTCATATAAGTTCCATCTACTTTCTACAAATTATCCAAGCCTGATAATCAGATAATAAACATGCATGTACATATCTCCACCAGGAGGTAACCAGGACACAAATCAATGTTTTTCAGTAATTATCCTAACTTTAGAGTGATGTGTGAAGATCATCTAGATTGACATTTAATTTAAAGCTTCATGCTTCAAGCTTCACTTTCTTTACCGCTAAAAACTACTAAAGCATCCAGTCTGTCCAGCCCCTTGAGATCCGTGAAGCCCTTCACTTGAGGCAGTAATCCACAACGCAATGCAGAAAAAGCACCCTTTTCCTATTGCTACTAACAGACTATGAGAGAAAACTATGTGGAAAAACAACCACACTAGGCTGTAGGGCG
The DNA here is from genome assembly GCF_057382095.1 of Aulonocara sp. 'chitande type north' Nkhata Bay. Taxonomy (NCBI): domain Eukaryota; kingdom Metazoa; phylum Chordata; class Actinopteri; order Cichliformes; family Cichlidae; genus Aulonocara; species Aulonocara sp. 'chitande type north' Nkhata Bay. The sequence continues at coordinate 62,775,378 of NC_141350.1, forward strand.
ACCCAATTAATTAAATTAATAAAATTTAGCCTTCCCAAAATTAAATGAGTGAGCGATATGTAAAATAAATGAAAATACACTCTCTTTAAAATGCAAAGTAAAAGCAACTAGGCTCAGCTGCAGTGGAGGGGTGGAGCGGTGGGTTCAGGGGACAGTGCCAGGGAATGCTGGCCAGGACTGCTGATAGCCATCACTTTAACCATGCCTTCCCTATTTCAGCAGCTGCCAGGGCCCTGTGGGAGAGCTGGTGTTTGGAGGTGAAGGAAGTGGCTGGAAGCTGCAGAGAGGTCACAAAAGTGAAAAGCATCATGAATAAACACATACTTACCTTTCAAAACTGTGTATAGTGGGTCTTTTTATAACAGTGGTGCCAAAACCTGGGCTGTGGTATGGTGGACCTGTGACTGGCCCAGCCAATTGAGGTGCTGGCCCTGATGGTGGTTGAGCTGGTGGCCATGCATTGGGAGCAGGTGGTGGTGCATCATTGGCAATTAGAACAGCTACAAGTCCAGTCAAAGAGCCACATAAAGGAGTTGGAGAGTGGTTGCTCTGCTTGTTCCTCAATGACACCACTAGAGTTGATGGGGAAAGGAGATGATCTTCAGGCTTTCTCAGATTTCTTTCAGGCCACAGCAGAAAGACCTGAGAAAAAGTAAAGGCTGAGACTACTCCCGGTGCCCAGGCGGTGACTCTCAACTTAGAGAAGATGGCCGTTGGCTGGTAGTGGACCAATTAGGCCTCGCACCACCAAATCAGCGAGTGGGGCTCCTCGCAGATACTGATAGTGGGTCCACTGCCACTGACTGGGCAGGCTAGATGTTGTTGTGACCCTGCCCAAGGTTCACCTTTCAGCACAGCTGAGGGAGGTGGTGGGAGTCACAACATCGGCTGGAAGCCGCCCAGTTCTCCGAGGAGGAGGAGACAGAAGGGCCTTCTCTGGAAGCTCTGTCAGCTCCAGCTATCTTGTCCACAGGAGATTCCCACTAAAGTAGTTTGGTGACGACACTTCTATAATTATCATTTGACTAAGTGATAAAAACTGATCACACACGGATCAAAAGTACACTGACGTTATTCTATGAATATGGGATAAGAGGTCATATGGGTTATGACAAAACTTTGGAGCAAATAATGGTCCAATTTTATTGGCCAGCCATTTGGGGAATTCTAAAAGTGTCTTTGTGCTTAACTATTAATTGAGGTTCTGTTTGAGGGCATCAGCTTGGACCTCATATGTCATTTAACCGAGGTGCATAGGGATATATCTTCTTTCTGGTAGATTATGGAATGCAATATCAATTCAGTTCAATTCAGTTTTATTTATGTAGCGCCAAATCACAACAATATTATGAAGGCTATCCCGAAACAGTGCCGCTGCACACCATTTCTGTAAAGAGTGTGGCACAGGCACTGTTTCAGGAAATCTCCCGAGTCGGCATCTTGAAAGAGATACTGACTGACCAGAGCTCATTATTCATGTCTCACACACTAAAAGAACTGTGTAAATTACTCTGTAATAAATCTGTTCAAACCAGCTTCTACTATCCACAGAGGAAACCATTCTTGCCTCCCTCCATTGTAATGGCAATCTCACACAGGCCTAGAGAGCGGATGTTGCTGCAGCGTTTTGCAGATGTGTTCTCCCCCTTATACCAATGTCAGAGAGCAACATTTTGTAACACATCCTGGCATAAACTAAACACAAAAGAAAATTTGTTCAGAAGGAATTAGTAGAAATGCTGAACATGGGAGTTAGAGTCACACAGTGTCCATGTAGCCCCATTGTTCTTGTAGTACAGAAGATGGGTCTATTTTCTGGAGAACTGATTGATCAAGAGGTGGTGATTTCATTACCTGTTGATCTTTTCATCTCTGGTCTGGATTAGTGACAAATCAAAGTCTGGCATAGCCGAAGGTGAAGAGCCTGCCCCTCAAAGCAGATCACCATACTTCAAAATACTTCATATTTAGCATTAATAATAACCAAAATAAATCATATGCATGCTGAAGAGTTGTCTGCACCGGAAAGCTACACTAACTTACTCAACTGGTTGAAAAGACATCACAAACTGCAGTATAATGAATGTATGAACGCCAAGTGCAATGATTTCTAATGTTAATGGTAAATGGCCTGTATTTATATAGCGCTTTTCTAGTCCCTAAGGACCCCAAAGCGCTTTACATATCCAGTCATCCACCCATTCACGCACACATTCACACACTGGTGATGGTAAGCTACATTGTAGCCACAGCCACCCTGGGGCGCACTGACAGAGGCGAGGCTGCCGGACACTGGCGCCACCAGGCCCTCTGACCACCACCAGTAGGCAACGGGTGAAGTGTCTTGCCCAAGGACACAACGACCGAGACTGTCCAAGCTGGGGCTCGAACCGGCAACCTTCCGATTACAAGGCGAACTCCCAACTCTTGAGCCACGATCGCCCAGTATCAGCTCACAGCTAATGAATTTCAGCCTTTACAGCAAGCCAGCATATCCATCCAGCTTGATAGGCAGAAAAACAATCAATCTCATTACATTTGTGAAAATGATGTTGTACCATCCAATAAACACAGTGGTTAACAAATGCTTCAGGAAAACTTACCAAATGAAAGAGATGTTATCCCCTATACCTACCATGATTTTCCAACCTCCAGACTTCACAGGAGAACACTATAATATTTCCGGGGTGATGTTCAGTGCGTTTTGACCTTCAAACTTGGTGTGTATTTTGGCATCCAAAGAGTTTGATTTTCCTAGTATTTCACAGGCTTGTCTAAATGCTTCAATATAGTTTTTCTTCAGGAATGGAGACATGGTGACATGTTCAGTTTTACACACTGTATATATGAATGTATAATAATAATAATAATAATGGATTGGATTTATATAGCGCTTTTCAAGGCACCCAAAGCGCTTTACAATGCCACTATTCATTCACTCTCGCATTCACACACTGGTGGATATGATGAACAGACTGTGAAACACAAGACTCTTTCACCCATTCACTTATTTCTATGTCAAAGTAATTTCTGTCCAACAGTCACACACACTCACACTCTGATGAATGCAGTGGAGCAACTCAGGGTTCAGTATCTTGCCTAGTGATACTTTTGCATGAACTTGTTTTCTGATCTTTTGTGCATAGTGGTTATATGTTGCAGTTTAATTACTGTTATCATTAGTTATACAATAATTGTAATTATTATATAATTACTGGATGACAGAGTAAATTAAGTATGTCAATCTTAAAAAATCACAAGGTAAAAAGGCAAACAGTCACTTTTATTTAACACTTATGGATACTTTTATGAAAAACTTTTGATTTCTAACCTGTAGGATCGGCATGCTCACGACACTCTTCGCCATCCTCTTCATTATTATAGTGCTCGTCTTTGTTATAATATCCGCGATGTGAGTGTTCTCGCTGGTTATGGTGATCATAGTGTGTATGTCGTGAATCACGGTTGGCATCGCTGGCATAGGAGTGATGTCTGCGCCTTTTCCGCCGGTGGGAAACTGGAACACCGATGTAGAATGGCTGGGCCTCTGAGATGGAGAGAGAAACATTTCATTTGGATCTGATCAATGCAGTCAGAGCTTGAGGGGTGCTCTGAAAATGGGAACGTATTCTAAAAACTTCTGACTGGTTTCAGCATTATGCAGCATCTAACAGGTTTTAAAAATCAGATGTCATACATGAAATGTATATGTTTTTCAATTTGTGCTCTGCCCTCCTAGAAACACAGTTCACAAGTAGATGTATTTAGTCTGGGAATACCACCTAAATTAGTTTTTTCTGGGTTTTTTAATTAAGTGGAGCTATGTTGTCAAGGATAATAGAGCAAAATCTGTTAGAAAGTAATAAAATGTTCAACGTAATTGTAGAAGGTAAGGATGTCACCTATGCTTGACAAATTTCTGAAGACACTGGAGAAACATTTAGCAGTAACTGGAGTGACAGAAGAAACAGGGGATAGTGGCAGGAAGAGGGTGAGGAAGCATGTACCTTTTGTGTTTCTCCAAAACAAAGGTTTATAGTTCAGGGCAAGGGTTGGGATCATCACTGAAGATGACTTAGACCTCAGAGTTTAAAAAAAATCAGGGCACTTCCTCAGTTTTCTCTCGCATGGCAAAACTTTTTTTCAGTTAGTGTTTTTTCTTACTCACCATCATCATCATCATAGTGCCTATGACCCCTACTTCTTCCCTGTTGCCATTCATGGTGATCCATCCTGGAACAGAAACAAGATGACAGAAGATTACCTTGGAAATACGAATACTGAAGCACGAGAAAAAGCACCAGGTGGCAATTCCCTATGTGGTTTTTTTTTCCATCAACGTTTTATTCAAACTGAAAGTTTGAAGTTATAAAGAACATGTCTGCTTCCCAAAGCCAAACTTGAAACTGGATCCAGTGGGGAGGGGCCTGGTACCTGTAAGTTCTGCTTCCATGGTCCTTTTGGAACGTCCAAGAATCACAACAATCTTGCACTCTTACAGAGAAGTGCTCTATTGGGATGCTGTGGTACTATGAGGTCTTTAAGATGTAATGGGCTTGGTCACACAGGACTCAAGGTGCTGTTGGCAAAACGTTAGAGAGGAAATGACAAGTGAACCCCTATGAGCACTTTGCGACAGTAGGAAGGAAAAATTCCCAGTAGAATCAGGCCATCAATGCCAGATGGCTGCTAGTTTTGCGCACCATTCAAAGCTCTTCAGGTTAAAAGCCAACCTTGTGTAACCCTTGTGGTGTCCTCGGATCAAAAATGGTCCCAAGGTGAATGGCAAACAAGCATATGGGAATCCCGAGGACACCACAGGATCAGACCTGCAGCCCTACCAGTCCAGACTACACTTGTCACTGCAGTAAGATCTTGTAAAAGGCAGTAACAAATTCTGTACTGAGATCTAGCAGATGAGTCCATTGTCTGAACTTCATTGCCTTTTCTGTGCTATGATCGGTAGGAACTTATGAATGAATCTCTTCATCATTTCCTCTGCAAAAGATCCCAACTTTTTTTGCAAATAATTCTCGATTGCAAGTTATTTACAATATCATCATAAGTCACCTACCCTCTAAAGGTGGGACAACAGATATCAGTGGCAAATAAACATTTGGTTTACCAGCTTTATAAACTATTTATATGAGCTATTTTGGTTGCAATGTTACAAAATTGAGTTTTCTATGAAGTGCTTACATATTAAAATATTTACAATGTACAATATTACAATGTTTAATAAAAACATTTCCTATTACATATATAAAAACACTTAACCCATACAAGTATTAATCATTATTTCAGCATTATGTGCATTGACAATGTTCTGTCAGTTTATTATTGCAAAGAATACAAAAACATAAAAAATAAAAATCCTAGATGCCCAGACATATCATTGCTTTTAGTACATGGTGAAGCTATCACTGGGTGTCTCTTTCCACTGATGACATAAGTTTGTCTTTCTAAAGCTATTGCTTTAGGCTGTTTTCTAGGCTGATCAATACATGTCATTTGTGATTACTTACTACTTACTGAAGCCTGACCACTGACTGTGAAGGACAGTCACATGAGTGGATTCATGCACACACACACAAGCTTGTTAGTAATATGTGCATACGGTGAACACCGCAATTAGGTTACAGTAAATAGCTGAATTGTGTTATCTGTGCATTATCACTGTCACATAATCAAATTAAAACACAAATGTCAGGTTGGAGTCATCCTACTTGAGCTGTCCTTTTGGCATCTGTCCTGATTTGAAGAGTCAAGTGTTGCATATTTTAAGGCTGGGCTGAGTCACAGTTCTCTGCCAGATTGTGCCAACATTGTGATTGCCAGGCCTTCTTTGTTACCTGTTTGAATTTGTGCTCTTCTTTGTTTAACCCAGATTCTTGGTCATCTCTCCAGTTATTTCTTCAGAGTTCTAGAAACCATTTTCTCTGGAGCTCAGTTTACTAGGTGACTGTGAACTCCTTCAGCCACTTTTGAGCTCCAGTCTATCTTCCCTGTTACTTGCAGATGAAAGGACTTATCTGTTCACAACCTTTTCGCCCATTCTCCACCCATATGTTTTTGTTGAGTGTTTGCCAGGAGGACCAAGTGCTCCTCCTGAGCTTACTTTGTGACACCAAGACTCGATCTACAATAACCTCATCTTGACCTCTGTCAACACTATCTCACTTCCCTGTCAGAGATCCTGGTTATGTTCCTGTAGTGAAGCCACTCACCCGTTAGCCAAACATGAGTTGAAATGTTCTTGCCGCTTCAAATTTGCCTACCTTTCAAAATTATTTTAAAGCAGCTAATGGTTGCCAGAGTTTACTCCTTGAATCAATTTTAAACCAAACTATGAATCTGTTTAGCAGATTACATGTTTGGGAAAAACGAAACAGTTGTAAAAAACTTTGACTTTATTACTTCATAAAGGTAATATCACTTTGTGTTCATGTTGGGATGCTTTGATTAGAGACATTTGAAGGTTTGATTAGACTAGAATCCCTGAAAATAGCAATGCTAGGGTGTGGTTCAAAGAGGCTTGTCTTCAAAAATTACATGTACTCTATTCAGTTCAAATTAATTTTATTTATATAGTGTCACAACAACAGTTGCCTCAAGGTGCTTAATATTATAAGGTAAAGGACCCACAATAATACTGAGAAACCCCAACAAACAGACAACCCCCTATAAGCAAGCACTTTAGCAAACTTGGGAAGGAGAAACTCCCTTTTAAAAAGAAGACATTTCTGGCAAAACCAGGCTCAGGGACGGGCAACCATCTGCTGTGACCGGCTGGGGGTAAGATCGTATGTTAACACATTTAGGCTATTTCAATGAAAATGTGTTTCCACATACTCTTAATATACATGAACACCAATAACCACAGAAATTCCAGTTAAGCCACCGATTAAGATATTTTCTGCCAGATTTAAAGTAGGCACCCCAAGTTCTACTGCTGCATCCTTGACCTCATGTACAGCTCATACATGCAGCCTCTAATTCCATTTTTCTTACACAGGCTTTTTATTTTGCACAGTATTACATCAAATTAATTTCACTGATGCTTTTGTCTAGTCATGGGTACAGTTATGAATTGAAAATGCAAAACTGTGCATTATTTTCTTGAGATAAGCTCATGGTTGAGAGAACCATTGGGTTGAGATAAGCTCAACCATGCCAGTGGTTGCCAATGGTTGAACTTATCCTAAGCAACCTGCACTTACCATCAATCTTTTAGTTTGTACCCTCACACTGTAATTTCCATTGGGAAGCAACTGGTAAAAGGTAAATAAATGTTTTTTTGCTGTGCAAAATAAAGTACCAAATTTTATGATTTTTACGAGTTTTCCAGTTACTCATTACAAGTCTTAACTTAACAAATTATGTAGTACAATAACAAACTTATGATTCTATAGACAGAGACAACATGCAACTTGTCACAGGATTTATATGGGACTGAGTTAATTTAAAACAGTTTTCCACAGAATCTGTATTTGTAGCGTTAGATTTAACACATATAGATTTATTTGTTTTTTTGTTCTTTTGCTGCAGATGTAGCAGAACCAGAGCTATCATTTCAATGCTCAAAAACCTGGCATGCATTGTTTTTCAATGCAATCCATTTATTCAGCTGTATAGATGCAGGAGAAATTTGCTACTGGTAGCTTAGAGCCAAAAGCAAAACACTTCTGTATAGCCTAGAGCTAATAGCTAAAATGTTCACTGAGCTTTAAAGGTTACAGAGAAAAGCTCTACAACCCGTTTAACTCCTTTTTTCTGTTGAATTTCTTTAAAGTTTAACTAAGTAATCATCATCATTGTGCAATACTTTTGTAAATAGTCAACGGTGCAATAGACTCAATACTTGAAATGTGCAATTCACTTGTATTTTTATTTTTATTCCTATTTATTATATTTATCCCCTTCGTATATTTTATTTATATTCTCTGTATTTATATATATGTGTGTGTATAACTCTGTAACTTCTGTCGGTGCTGTGCTTTTTTGGAAATCGAATTTCCCAGAGGAACCCACCCAAGGGATTAATAAAGTTCTATCTAATCTAATCTAATCTAATCTAATCTAATCTAAAAAAAAAGGCTAAGCAGTAGAAAAAACAAATAAGCATTCACAATAATTCTTTCGCTTTCTTCTTAAAACTGACAGCTGTCTACTAAACCCTAAATGATTTGTAATTTATGTTCAAGCTACTTAAGATGGAATATAAAATGTTTTATTATTCTAAAGAGGTAAATATCAAAATATCAATTTAATAGCAAAATACACTGACAAATATGAAAACCATCTAGATAAAGATGGTGTTTTAATGTTCTCTTACCTGATGTGACAGAAGCTGAATCTGAGATTGCCCGTGAAGAGAAATTTATATTGCCTTTTGTAAGGAAGAGTAACAAACTACAAGATGCCAAAATTTTTCAGTCCTATTCTCTATAGAGCCTGTCAAGGAAAATGCTGCAACTACACCCAACCAGACTGTAAATGAATGTACAGATGATCTAAGTATTGACTATTACATGTGACTCGAGTGTGTGTATGTGTTTGTGTGTGTGTTTGAACGAGTGCACACCCAATAAGATTAGAGTAGGGGTAGGCAACCTTTCTGATGGCGAGTGCCATTTAAAATTTCCTCAGAGGTCAGTGTGCCATATGATTGCATTAACAATAAATTTAATAACGCTCTATATTAACAGTTACACACTGTATAGAACAACTTTCTAGAATTATATTTGTTTGCAGATGTTGGCAGCTATCAGCGAATAGTTATCAGCTATTTTGAAACAAAAAAAAAGACACTTTTTATCCATAACAAAAACTCCATAACAGCAAATGAACTGTACAACAGAAAATACAAATGCTATTTAAGTTCTCCTCACAAGGATGATAAGAAAAATGAACTAAGCCAATATGGCATGTCTGTTAATACAGAGACACACATGTTAATATGATCTCTGGTCTCCCACTCAGAGACACAGGTCTCCGAGTGTCCAGCATTCAGACGGCTACCTGAGGACACTCATGTGAGAGAAAATCTGCTCACACAGATATGTAGAGCCAAATACTGTCAATAAGGCCTCTGCAATGTTCTGAGGACAGTTAAACTTGTCAGGTAGTGATGTCCAGCAGGTGAAAATGCAAGCTGCATGAACACGCACAGCTATGGATTACAGCTGCTTCGATGTTGCATTAACTGGCATTAACTCAGCCAGTTAATGCGAGACAAATCCAGCTACTCATTAAAGATTTCTGGTTTGATCAGAAAATAAAACATTGGTCCAAACACCGGAAAGTTCCGAAAATGCATTGTGTCTCGAGTCTACGGATGTATCCGTGTATTTCCGTGGTGCTGATGCTGCGCTGAGCGGAAAGCTCCTCAAGCTTTTGAAGTGTCGGAATGTCGAAAGCTAACAACGTCCCTCTCACCAGTAGGCTAAGTTATTTTTAGCCAATTACAAGTTGAATCTGGTACTTGGGGTTGTTAGTTAAGATACTGTCATTAAGAAGCGGCACAACTAATGTGTCTATGCGAGCTGATTTGCGATGTGCACCGCTGGCGCGGCCATTTATCTTTTGATGCACCTTCTCAGATTAATTCACTGTGTGTCGTGCCCAGGGCTGGACTGGGACAAAAAAACAGCCCGGGCATTTTGACTAGAGACCGGCCCACCAGGCATTAAAGCCATAAAGCCTTTGAATGAAAACAAACGATTTTGTGACAGTGATGTACAATGTTGTTGGTATATGTATGATTTCTATACATTTTACATCAGATAAAAACTTTGGTTGTAAGCTTCAGATAATTATTTAATAACAGCCAGACATTTTTAAATGAAAATAAGAAAGTATTTCTTTGTGCCCCCCTTTCCCTGTTAATGCCCTACCTGCCCACCTGGCAAAACTTTGCTAGACCCGCCCCTGCACAGTTACCAGCTGTCAGCTACTTAGAAAAGGATCCTGGTGTTATTTGTCTCTCAGAAACAGTTCATAACTTCCCTTCAACTCATTCATGTCACCTAAAAGGTAAACCCGTTTCTCCATCACCTGTTCAGCTCTGATGATCCAGTAAGGACATCTCCTGGTTTCATCTTCATGTTTCCCTCTCATCACATAACCAAACCGATATCATGACCAGCAGGTTTACAGCTGTGGCTCCAGCAAACATCAGCTGTACTAGAAAGTAATATTAAATAAATTCTAACACCAGCTGATCAAGCTTAAACGTGCTGCTGTTGTTTACCGCGACATCCGCTGGTTTCCTCTTTCTGGCGCAAAGTGGGCGATAAACGAACAAGAGAGAAAAGCCGATCAGCTGATCATTGATCAGTTTCATGATTAAAGTAGCAACAGGAGAGGGAGCGGGTGAGAGGATGAGAGAAGAAGAGGCAGCTGTGCAGCAAAGACAAAGAATAACTCAACCTTTGTGCCTTTTTCATTCTAGCTAAAGTCCGGGACCAACTGCGTCCCCTCTCAGCTCAACACGAAACGCGTAATAATTTCTCTGAATGCAGGAGGATTCCATCTTTTTACTGGACGGTTGGCAACTCTACTAACTAACCTTATGAATTAAATAAAGTTCAACATTAGTAACATCATAGCACCCACCCAGCTGTATAGAAACTCGGTCATGCTAGCTAGTACGCAGTAGAGTTAATGTAACTGACTGTAAAAGGTCAGCACAACGAAAATAAACTCCACCTAAACTTGGTTTATATCTGACCCAGATAGACTGCAGGTCATAACTTCTTACCTGAAGTTCAGTTCACCTGACGCTCTGACCGGCGGCCCCCTCGGCTCTCTCCTCGTCCTTCCTCCGATCTCCCTCATCCACCTGCTGGCCTCCACCACTTGTTAATGTTACTGAATCTGTGGAAGCTCCGCGATGCCACCACCAAACAACTGAGTTATTTTTACACACCGGCCAGCATCTGGCCAGTCCACCACTTTTCATTGTCTAAACCGTTACAAAAAAAAAAAAATCATCGGGCCATGTATGCCCGATGGCCAGTCCAGCTATGGCTGTGCCATTAGTTAACCCTTTGTGCCTAGGGTTGCCGACCCCTGGATTAGAGGCATCTGCTTTGCTGTTTTAATGGGGACCAATAAGCAGAGCTGCCTCCTATAGAATTGGTTTATATTGCCTTCTTCATTTCATGAGGACATAAAACACTGGGTTAATTTCTCTCTAAAACTGCTCCTACTATGTTAAAATTCTTGAAAGCAAGGCTTTCATTTTCATTGCTATACAGATTATGTCGAGTTTTATTTACCACGTACGTTTAACTGTCCATCTAATCTTCCTCTGTTAAACAAACCCTCTATGTGTCACAGTCTGGGTGAGTAGCTGGAAAATTCCACTTTTCTCCTGAGTCACCTGGTATCCGCTCCTGGGCAGGGCCACCATCCCCTCACCTGTTCTCCACAAATGGAGTTGGTTTTGAGACAATCAGGTCGGGAGACTTAAATACCACGTTGACATCCCCTCACGGCTAGTTTGTCAACTATCCAATGTTGGTATCCGGCTCTTATGACCTATGCTTTTGTCGTTATGAAGTTTACTAACCTTCTTCTCTTGTGCTGTAGCTCCCTGGAAATTCACTCGACTTGTTTCTCTGGCTCTAGCCCACCTCCCGCACTCCTAGATAATTGACTGCCTCGCTTGGAAATCTCTCAGTGCTTCACCTGCCTGCCCTCCTGCCACCACCACTTATCAGAACCTTTGGAACTGAGGTCAGCCCTCTCGTACCATTCAGCTCACCCGAACTAATATCACATCCCCTCAAAGCTCATCTCTCTCCACCTGCAAGTAAGCAGTCAGTTTAGTTATAGTCACCATCTCCTGCACTCAGTAGACATTGCCACACTAACCCCTTTCTTCCTTCTTCTCTCTCCTCAGTGTGATCACTAGACATTACCTGCCACGCTCCAGTCCCCCACCTCTGGTTCAATTATCCCCCTCTTGGTCCACGCCTAGGTTGCCACATCCCCACACCAAGTTATCTCATGCCACGTCATGTCAGTCCTTGTTATTGTGTCATCCCCTGGGTGACCGTGGCTCAGGGGGTTGGGAAGTGTATCTGTAACCGGAAGGTAGCCGGTTCGATCCCCGGGCTCTCTGTCCTGGTCGTTGTGTTCTTGGGCAAGACACTTTACCTTACTGCCTACTGGTGTTGGCCAGAGGGGCCGATGGCGCGATATGGCAGCCTCGCTTCTGTCAGTCTGCCCCAGGGCAGCTATGGCTACAACTGTAGCTGCCTCCACCAGTGTGTGAATGTGAGAGTGAATGAATAATGGCATTGTTAAGCGCTTTGGGTGCCTTGAAAAGCGCTATATAAATCCAATCCATTATTATTAAATTCTAGTCAAACAAAAGTTCTTAATCTTTCTTATTAATGTGCTCTCTCCTTTTCTGATTTATTTTTAGTGCTGATTGGCTGCAGAAGCCTCACCACACTGTTATAAAGCCAGAGATGGTGGAGCATAGTTGGGTTCTCCCTCACCTCCAATCCTAAACCTAACCATCAAAATAACACAGAAAACAAACACTGAGACAGAGATATACAAAACAAGGAGCAGGACAGTCCCATTGATCCAGGAGGGTGAAAGGGGCCGGAAAGGAGGGAAAGAAAAACAAGGGCTTTGGCCAGAGGCTCAGAACCCTTGGATTCCAGTTTAGGCTTTGGCTTGAGGTTCTTTGGAGACACTGGAGGAGCTGGAGGGCACTTTGGAGGATTCTCTGGAAGAAGTAGTCTTCTGGAGAAGACTCAGGAAGATCTGGGGGAGGCTGGAGCTCTGCTGGGCTCATAGCTGACTCTAGAGGCTGGGTTAGGACTGTGGGAATATCCATCCATTTCCTCTGTCAGTTGGGGCTGTTGTTAGGGGCTAGTCTTCCTCACTGAATAGATGTGGGTGCTGAGGAAGACTGGATCTTAGCTGTCCTCACTCTGGAATCAGGTAACTTTAAGCCAGATCTTACTTGGCCCACCTTTGGAGTTGGTATGGGCTTGGGATTAAGCTGGGTCTTAACCCTCCTCACTCTAGGAAAAGGCAAAAGTGAGCTGGAACTCAACCACCCTTGCCCTTGGAATAGGTACAGGAGTGGGGCTAAGCTGGGTCCTAGCCATCCTCATCTTGGAAAAAGCTATGATATTAGAATGCAAGTAGCTAGAAAGACCTTGGTCACCCCCTCCCAGTGAAATGGCATGAGAATAGGGACCCTATCTGCCCTCCCTCTGTCAGTGGCTACAGGTGCAGGCTTAGATACCCTAGGGACCAGGACAGATGCAGGGACTGCCAGGACCCTCATTGCCCTAACTTAAGGAACAGGTAGGTGTGTTTCTTTTCATGCAGTCTAGATAATGTTTCTGTTGTAGGTGTCACTGAAACCATTTCCTTCAACTTCAAGAAGTTTGGGTAATACCATACGAAATGACAGACTGAAATGAAATACTGTTTCTCACCAGCCTCTACAGTGCAATAGTCAGTACAAATGAAAACGTTTAAAAAGAGCAGTAAAAAGGCAATAATAAATCACAACAATAAATGGGGATAAATATAATAAAATCTAAATTCTAAAACAAACTCAAGTCTAAATAGTCACACTCGTACAGGTAGCAGCAGTCCTTTCCTGTGGAAGAAGAGTCATATGATTCATAAAATATCTCTCTTGTAGATTGGTCCGATGCTGCCAACACCACCCTTGTTTGGGGAACATGCCAGGAAAATCCTTGGTTAACTTACCAACTTGATAATCAGCTTCATGTGATCGTTTATTCCAATCAACAATGTTAGGGGAAATAAATTCAGATAACAGAAAGATAACCTGGATGTGTTGCATGAGCTTCATAGTATAGGGACCTGGTAGTCCTGACTTGTCCACCACTACAAGCCAGATTCCCAAATCTTTACTGGTTTCTTGGAGAACTGCTATCACTGACCTTTGGGCCTATTGTTTCTGTTGCTCTGTCTTTGTGTACCTGGTCTGTCACAACAGAGCGATTCGGAGCAGACAAATTAAGAGTTTTTCAGGCAATGTTTTCTATTTGCATGCAACATGTAGCATACAGTGGGGCAAAAAAGTATTTAGTCAGCCACCGATTGTGCAAGTTCCCCCACTTAAAATGATGACAGAGGTCAGTAATTTGCACCAGAGGTACACTTCAACTGTGAGAGACAGAATGTGAAAAAAAAATCCATGAATTCACATGGTAGGATTTGTAAAGAATTTATTCGTAAATTAGGGTGGAAAATAAGTATTTGGTCACCTCAAACAAGGAAAATCTCTGGCTCTCACAGACCTGTAACGTCTTCTGTAAGAAGCTTTTCTGTCCCCCACTCGTTACCTGTATGAATGGCACCTGTTTGAATTCATCATCTGTATAAAAGACACCTGTCCACAGCCTCAAACAGTCAGACTCCAAACTCCGCCAAGGCCAAGACCAAAGAGCTTTCGAAGGACACCAGGAAAAGTATTGTAGACCTGCACCAGACTGGGAAGAGTGAATCTACAATAGGCAAGCAGCTTTGTGTGAAAAAAAATCAACTGTGGGAGCAATCAGAAAGTGGAAGACATACAAGACCACTGATAATCTCCCTCGATCTGGGGCTCCACGCAAGATCTCATCCCGTGGGGTCAAAATGATCATGAGAACGGTGAGCAGAGATCCCAGAACCACATGGGGGGACCTGGTGAATGACCTGCAGAGAGCTGGGACCAAAGTAACAAAGGTCACCATCAGTAACACACTACAACGGCAGGGAATCAAATCCCGCAGTGCCAGACGTGTTCCGCTGCTGAAGCCAGTGCATGTCCAGGCCCGTCTGAAGTTTGCCAGAGAGCACATGGATGATACAGCAGAGGATTGGGAGAATGTCATGTGGTCAGATGAAACCAAAGTAGAACTTTTTGGTATAAACTCAACTCGTCGTGTTTGGAGGAAGAAGAATACTGAGTTGCATCCCAAGAACACCATACCTACTGTGAAGAAAATCCTACCATATGAATTCATGGATTTTTTTTTCCACATTCTGTCTCTCACAGTTGAAGTGTACCTCTGGTGCAAATTACTGACCTCTGTCATCATTTTAAGTGGGGGAACTTGCACAATCGGTGGCTGACTAAATAATTTTTTGCCCCACTGTAGATAACCTATCCAAAAAATAAATTAAAAAAAAAAAAAAAAAAAAAAGAGCTGGAATTCAAATATGAAAAACAAAAACACACCACATAATGACAACAGGGACACATTTATACTTAACCGCCATGTTTCTTTTAATTTATTAACTTTTTTTAAGAAGGTGCTTTGCACCAAACTGCATTATCCTCATACATTTCAAGAAATACAGCTTTACAGAATACAGTGATACAGAAACAGGAGTGCATCAGCTCTGCTTGACTCACAGGTGGTCAGACGTTTGACAGCTTGAGCCTCGACAAGTAGTTCCAACATCTCTCTATAATCCTCAGTGCATGTAAAACTTAATGCAGATAAATGCTTTCATGGCAAAGGTAAGACCGTTATGTTGGATGGTTCTATTTTGTTTTGTTTTTTTTAACTCACCAAAACATTTCTTTCAAGTTACCATATAAATAATCACCACAGTAATTACTGCTGAAGCATAAAATTATGAAATTATAAATTGTTCCATTTCAAATGTGATGATGATCATAACAGGCTCAATGGGTTTAGACTGGCAACTGGAAAGAATAGCCTATTTGTTGTTGTTTGGAAGATTTGAAGGGGAAAAAAAAAAAAAAAAGGTGGTTTCCAAATCTTCTCTTGTTCTGTCTTGAGAGACAAAACAGTTTCAACTCATGCAGCCAGAACATAAACACATACTGAGTTATAGAGTTCCATAAATCTTATTCTATATGAAAAGATTACATTATTGCTTTACTTCTTAATATGTATATAAATACACACAATTGCAAAACCACTTGTGACAGTGTTTCAGTTAAATTATACTTGGAGGTTGCTGGTAAGTCCACAACAACAGCTGGATGGGCTTATTTGCGCATCATTCAGTTCATGTCATCTTGTAGCAGAGAGTCCCTCTCTTCAGCTGAACTACATTTGATTCCATCCGATAGGTTGCTGTGGTCAGGTTGATTACTCTGTGTTAGGAACAAAATAAAAAAAAAAAAAAAAAAGGTTATTAGTTGAATAATAAAATCACCCTGTGGTCTAGTCATGGCCAACCTGAAAAGGTTAGAAGTTTGATTTATCAACAATTTCGTCAATTGGTTGGATGAAGGAAAAAAAAAAAAAAAAAAAAAAACTCCATATAAAAGACTTTATAATATCCAGTGGCATTTGAGCAGACACTGTATACATTCAGCCCCAATAACTGGGCAATAAATGACTGCTTAGACTCTTCTGGATAGTCCAAGGCAGCAGTAATATGAAAAGAGTAACCACTGCAACTGCAAAGGGTTAAAACCCCGTCTGACAAACACACTGCCATCTATCCAGCTCTCCTCTCCCTTGCCACCTCCTCTAGCTTGGGACAAGCACACTGAGATATTCTGAGGAAACACAAGAAATATATTCTATAATATAATGCAAAATAATAATCCACATCACTGTAGCCGCAGCTACAGTGATGTGGATTATTATTTTGCAAATTGGATAAGGTCAAACATCAATATAATAGTACTAGTACTGGGAAATAAAACAGTGTTAATGAAACTAAGTGTGGTCACATTTTGCATTTTCCTAATCAAAAATTCCAGGAAAAGATTCAAATAAGTAATGTTGGGAAAAACATAATATAAATACTTGATTTTTATTCCTTTCACTTTCATTAAAGTCACTGTAACACTATAACAAAACACAGAAGACATAAAACACATCAAAAATGCCAATAAATACCTTTATGCTCCATAACATTGTGCCATGTACCTGAACAAACACTGGTAGGAACTCCATATCCCTGCACACACTAGATTCACTAATTACAGATTACTTTGAATCTGCCACCTGGTAGCTTGCAGAGTTTCCAGGGTCAAGCTGCCTATCTGACCCTTTAATGAATTTACAAGCAGGTCATATGTCAATCAGTAGTATCCTTTGCTCTTATTGGTAGTTTCTCCAGCATAAATTTCACCTGTAGTCGCTTTAAGTCATTGAACATCATTCACTTTCTACGATCTCTGTTTACCACAAGTTGCTTCCAATAAGTTTTCTGCTTAAGAAAAATCTGTGCCCCCAGTTTGGGACAGACCGCTACAGCCACCCCTGTGGCTGCAGCTGTCTGTAGGAGGTAGAGCAGGTCAGCTGCTGGTTGGAAGGTTGGTTCGACCCCTGGCTCCCCCAGTTTGCATGCCAAATATCTTTGGGCAAGATACTAACCCCGACTTGCTCTCCAATGCATCCATGAATGACAGTTAGAAAGCACTGAAAGTATAGATAACAGTGCTTGTGTGAATGGGTGTGTATAGAGCACTTTGAATACTCCTGGAGAGTAGAAAAGTGCTACATAAGGCTACGTCCACACTAATGCATTTTCGTTTGAAAACGCATAGTTTTCTCTCAGTTTTGGCTTCCGTCCACACTGAGACGGCGTTTTCCTCAAGGAAAAACGCAGCGTTTTAGAAACTCTTGAAAACGCATACATTTCAAAATGGAGCTATCCCGTCACAGTGTGGACGCTCGAAAATGCAGACTTTCTAAAAGGATGACGCATTTTAGTCATGTGACCAATTAAACATAGCGGAGGGCATTATACAGCAGTTGTTTTGATTGCTCTCACTTTTGACAGCCCTAAAAAAGATTAATATCAGTTTGTACATGCTCCAGATAGCTTTTTTTTTTTTTCCAATCCTTTAAATCTCACTCACTTTTGCGCAGGACTGGGATGTAAGCGTTTTCGGCCGTTTCAATGTGGACGCACAACTCTGTGAAAACGACTGAAACGCTAGTGTGGACGAGGAGCATTTTCAGACGAAAACGCCGTTTTCAAATCTATCCGGGCTAGTGTGGACGTAGCCTAAGAATATGTCCATTTACCATCCCCAGCTTCCTGATGACCTTAACACCTTCTACTGCAAATTTCAAAGACAACCATTCACACCTCCCATCTGCTCATACCTGCACAAAAAGACTACCTGCAGCCCTCACACCTCTCTCCTCTGACCCGTTACTTACTAAAGCTCTGTGAGGAGGATGTGTGTTCCCTCTTCCAAAAAAAGAGCTTTAAAGAGTTTAATGACATGCCAAATTTTGGTCCGCATGAACATGCTTAAAACAAGTACAAAGACACACACAGGTTTCTTTACATCTGTAGTTAGTAAGAGACAAAATGGTTACACTGATAGCAAACCTGGTTTAAAAACAAACAATCATTCCTTAAACTAGACCCAGGAAGTATTTTACTGATCAGAATGCAGTAAAAGCCCAAAAAGGTGGTTGTTCATCCATATTGTCATGGTTGAACTGGATGGCTAAATACTCTATCAGTCGAAAACAATAGTTTGAGTTAACTTTTCAGTCTAGGTAGAAAATGTGCTTTTATTGCCAAGGTGTTCTAGGTTTTAAAAAACTCTGAACATAAATGAACAATACTCTTATAGGGTACATGTGTTCACCTGCATGTGTGCACCCACCTGAAGTACTGATACTTTTCTTCTTTGTTTCAAGGCCATGTGAGCCTTTTACTGGCTCTTTCTCGGCTGCCTAAAAGATGACCAAATTGCCTTAAAAAAAAATCAGCCAATCCGAAAATTTAAACAGAGAAGGTTGCTAACGGGATTTTGATAGTCATTTGGGTTTTTCATATTAGACTGCTAGAGATTGTGTAGAGAGATAGTGTAAGGATTCATGCAGGGAGTCATTTGAGGTGATAATTTGATTTCCATGCAATTAATCAAAGGGACATGCAGTTGGTTACGTTAGTCTTTTTAAAATGATACTTATGAAAATGGACACTGTCAGCTTGTTTACATGGAAGATTATCATTCTAATTTTATGCAGCATTGAATTATAAATAATAATAATTTAATAAAAACTATCAAATGCAAAGATTTTTTTCAAGATCCAAGTAAAAAAAAAAAGTAGGTTGTAAAATCAAAACCATAGTATTTGTATCAGAGAACCTCAAACCAATAATGTTTCAAGAAATTTGGATTGTTAACACCATTATATTCAGTGTGTACTTTCATGCTAATAACAAAAACCTGAAAGCAGGAAATCTCTCCAATTTCAGGATATAAACCACACATATTTTCCCCTCCACTCTAATCAGTCTTTAAAAACTCCAAAAAATGAATTCAGTTACTACAGTTTAAATCAAATAATCATTTGATCTGGCAAAACAATTTAGGTTTGAATGAGTGAAAGGTTTTACACACCCCAACATTCTTGATAAATGTGGAGCTCAGTGAAACATTTAAGTTAGACCGCTGCAAAATAAATAAAAATTAATTAACAACAACAACAACATAAAAAATTAAGTTTGATATTAACAGCTGCCACTACTCACTTAATAACTTCTCAGTAAGTACACTTTGGCTCAAACAAAAGTTTTGGGGCCAGTGTTGCTACTACCTTCTTGACTCTCATAAGCCTAGTGACAATTTTCATACCTTAACAAAATGGGAAAACAATTATCTAAACTGTTAAATGTAAAATAAGAAATAAATACTTACATACAATATATGAAGAAATTGGGGGGGGGGCTTGCCATTAATGATAATTTATACTGACAGTTGAATAGTAAGATAACACTGCCATGTCTACATTTAATTGGCAAGCAAAAAATAAATATTAGCTTAGTATAAATGGCTGCAGCTTTATATCTGGCAATACAATACCTACCTTTTCATGTGCGATCAAATCCAAAAACTACTTGTTTTTGGCTTTTGTTATTAAAAAAAAAACAAGACAATATAACATGATGACTCAACAAGACTTTTTTCCTTATGCTTTCATCACGATTGGACTACTGTAATTCACTGTTTACATGTCTAAACAAAAACTCCCTGGAGCGTCTGCAGATTGTCCAAAATGCTGCAGCAAGGCTTCTGACAAAAACATCGAAATACTCTCATGTAACACCATTGCTTATACAGCTGCACTGGCTCCCCGTTGAATTCAGAGTCCATTTTAAGATTCTGGTTCTGACATTTAAGGCTCTTCAAGAACAAGCACCAGCGTACATCATTGAACTTTTACAGCCCTATGGCCCCTAGTAGGTCCCTGAGGTCTTGTGATCAGGGCCTACTTGTTATGCAGTATACAAGACTGAAAACCAAGGGTGATAGAGCTTTTGCTACTGTGGCCGCCAGACTGTGGAATTCTCTTCCTCAGAACTTAAGATCTGCAGACTCAGTGATTACTTTTAAAAAACAGCTAAAAACACATCTTTTTAAAATTGCATTTTTTTTAAACTTTTGACTGTTTGCTTTATACCTTGTGAAGCACTTTGTGATCTTTTATCTAGAAATGTGCTATATATAAAAAAAATTTACTTACTTACTGACAAGCACTACCGTTTACTGTGCCACACCTAATTAAGCCATAGCGGATATTTTGCATGGCATTAGTTTGAAGATCAACAGACCGTAATACTAATAATGTGATGGAGGTTACCACAGTAACATGACCCGATGTCGAGTCAGTTGGGGCGCGCGGGGGAGGGGGGGGGTTAGATACCAAGTTAATGATTCTGTCACATGAATGCAAGGAAAGGAGCAGAAGTGAGTGCAACTGATCGAGATACTTTATTAATTACTACCAATTTACCTTTTTCTCTGTTTATTTACTTATTGACTAATTTACAAATTTTAATCCTGAAACTCAATGAGAGCAGCTTCAGGGCATGCTTCCCTACTCCTTTTCTTTCATTGGTGTAGGGAAGAAAAAAAAAACCCAAAATGCAACGTGCAGTTAAACAAGATAACATGCTGGCCTGAATCCTGTGTGGCAGCTTTACCTTCACTTTGCGATACACTACAGCAGCGATGATGATGGTTGCCAGACCAAGCCCTATGAGGATGTACTGTAGGTATTCCAAAACAGTAGGTAGAACAACCAAGTTTGTACGGAACGTATTGACGATTGGGCCATCAATATATCCGTTCTGAAGAGGATAAATAAAACACTTACAACATTTTAATCCACACAGAACCATTCTGTAGAATTTTAATCTGTTTGTGCAAAAAAAAAATTGCAGAAGAATAGATGTAAAGACACTACATCATCTATATCATTAATAACTCACCTCCTCAAACCAGATCATAGGCATCACCACATCAGAAATCTTTCCAGTTTCACTAGAAGGACAAGGACATTCAACTTTACACTCCAAGGTTACATAGCAAATGGTAAGAAAGGCAGGAAATATCCAAGACCCTTTCATATTTAATGATCACAACATATAAAACAATACATGACAATGTCTCTGGCGTGATAGTAGTTAAGGGAATAGTTCTTTACGTAATTCCTGAGACTTTTTTCATGTAGAGGTTGAGCTGCAGGCGGATGGACACATTCAGAGGGACACCCGTTTGCTGCAAAAAGACAACAAAAATATACAGATCTCACACTGGGAATAAAAAAGGAGGGAATTATACCTCAAACACCATAAATGTGCTGGAACATGCAAATCTCCAGGTAGCAATTAAAGATATGGTCACATAATTTTAACAATAAACTCAAGGAGGAAATGTTCTGTTTGACTGGTTCATCTGAGGGAGGATGCACATAACTGCTGTTCACTTTTAGCTTCATATTATTTATTTTTTATCTCTACAAAATGGCCTCAAGTGATTTTAACTTTAAAAGCTTTGCCGAACTCAATGTGGGTGAGCCTACAAGCCATTTCCAGTACAGGACATTTTGCATAGTAACCTGAAGCTGAAAGCAACCATTTACTTTTTGAACCCACAGGAAATTACATGTAGCCTGGGCACAGACTTGCTTTACTCTACATGAAAAGACGTGCTTGAAAGGAGAAAACATGTCTGCTACACTTTAAAAAAATCCATAGTTCTATACACACTGAAAAAAAGTCTCCTCACTAAAAGAAGTGTAATACAATTAGCTCAACAGCACAGCTGACAGATTGCAGTGATTTGTAGCGAATCAGCTTTGAAAAGCAAAATAAATAAATAAGGTCCAGCTTTTCTATTACATTTTGTGAGTTAGCTAAACTTTTAAAATATTTTAATCTACTGCTGTACACAATTCTCTCATCTTTTATTGACATTTTTTTCCAAGAGATTTTAGCTCAATGTGTCCATAAAACAAACTACAAAGTTCACTTCCAGACATGTGGCTCTGATAAAAAGTTAATATGGGCTGAAGGCAGGAGAAAGACGACAGCTGAGGATAGACAATAGGAATGCAGCTGTTGGCAGAGCCAAAACAGAACAGAAGATCTAAAAGAAAAATGTGCATAATATACATGTATGACAGAAATGAGTGCCATACATTTTATTATAATGCTCAAGTTATAGTGTCAAGTCAAGTCATGTGTCTCATGTAACATTACTTTGGTAAAAATACCACACACACACACACACACACACACACACACGAGTTCCCTATCATTTCCTTGATATTTCATGTCAGCACAAACTAAATGTACCAAAAAGATTCAAATTTCTGGCACTGAGAGAAAGAAGAAAACTAAGAGATAAAACCAGTGTCCTCAGTGCCATGTTCAAGAGTCAGGATACTTGGCTCTATCGTATGATAGAGCCATAAAAATCCCAAGCCATCTGATGTTTCTTAATTATTAACTTAAGTGTGAATGTTGCCCTGCTGAAATCCACTGAACATCTTGTGAGCTTTTATCCGGACAGTAAAAACTCTTTCACTATCAATACTGACTTTTTATTGGCATCATAGAACGTTTTTAATAACCCTTTAACTGACAAACAACAGCAGTTATACAGGAATAGCCCAATTTCCAATTACCTTATCTTAATAAGGCGCTATATAAATACAGGCCATTTACCATTTACCATTTAATGACCGTTATAGAAAAAAGACTGTATTAGGAATTCAAGAACAAACTGTACCAGTGGTGGTGTTTTAGCAAACTCAACATTTAACATTAGCAATAAAGGTTAAAGGCAATGCAATTTTTAAAAGTTGATTATAATAACTTAATGCGGAAATGACTTCAAATGTAAAAATGTGTACATCTTTTCATAATGAATGAAATACAAATCTGATTTGCAAAAATCTCTCATCAGTAATAAAAAAGAAAAACATACTTTTTTAAAGTGAAAACATGCTTTAGAGTTAGTTTTATTAAATGCTCTTTTTTTTTTATTGTAAACTATTAAGTCATTTTCTTACAAAATTATAAAAACAATATTTTCTAATAAGGAAGAGTTCAATTATGTCTTTGATTAAAATGTAATCAGCATCAGCAAATGGTGACAAATGCAAATTATCTAATGAATCCATCAAACCTCGCAAATCATGAGAATCACTCAGCAGTGAAAATGCAGACTTCAAGCTCTTGCAGACTTCTTTGCCTGTCAATATACTGTTAATTGTTTTTTCATTAAGATATTTTAATAAATAACTTTTTGTATGTTTATCAAATCACTCTCTTTGCTCTTAAATAACATGGGGCCTTAAGTAAAGAGTGACTCTTCACAGGTGCAGTATTGCCTTTCCCGATCTACTTTACCAGTAAACCGCAGTCTTAGCCCAGAAGATGGCCTATAAATGTCTTTGTTCTTATATAAATTCATCTTTAGATGAAGAAAGTACCGTTTCTTGTTTTCAAAACTTACACTCTTAGTCACAACAAAAAAAAAACTAAACACTATACTTAATGGAACCCCATGCCGACTGATGTCCCTTTATCATTAACTCGATATCAACGTGGGCTTGATGGAATTGACTGAACAATGTTGTAAGGTTTAATCTATGAAGCAAAAATCATTTCTGTATCAACTGAGATTTTTTTATTTTATTGAAGCAATAGATAACATGGAGAAATAATCAAATTTCCAATTACCTTATCACAACCACAGCTATCACTAAAAACGCTGCATGTGATTTTTACACAGGCAGAGTTGCATAAGGAATGACACATGGGAATATCTTTTTAGTCTTATCAGTCATTGGCTTTTTCTGTACTGTAGCACACAGGTTACTGCGTGACTGTACAGTAATAAAACTACATATCAATTTTCCTATTGCTTTACCATCCAGAAAAATAAACATTAACTTTAAACCTCATCCCCTTAGCTTACCGCTTTATCACTGCTATTTTGCATTAGTGATGACTGAATGATTGCAATGTGATAAGGAATCTAACTTTAAGTGTTTGAGGAAGACTGAGAAGGTGACAGACTTGGTCTTGTATTGTAGAAAAGAACAAAAACAGTTGGATGTAAGTGATAATGGTACGATACAACCTTTAACTAAATTCTTCCACAAATTTGCCATCAGGATGGCCTCTTATAGGTCAAAATGCACCCTACATGCTTCTCTCTGTGCCATAAAACTTGACAAATAACAGAAGGTCTATGATATGCAAGAGTCCAGCTACACTCATGATCACAGCAGGTTTCAAGGACAATGGGGCTGACTTCTAATATCCTTACAACAATATTGCAGACTAATGACATTCATTTTAAATATAAGCCAGTTACAAAATGTTACACACTTTTCATTGATCACAAATGCACTTTCACTTGCGAGTCTTGCAAGTGGGTCTGTTCCAAAATAAAATCAAATTTAAAAAGAGTTGCAGCTTAAGTTGGAGTCTTCACAGTAACATGAAAGCATAAATTAAGTATATACCATTTCTAATAAGCAATGGGAAGAGATGCGTTTAAAAAACAGAACAAAGAGAAACAAAAAAAAGCCCACAAATAACTACTGCATCAATAGAAAACATTGCTAACCTATGAGCTTTGAATCAAAATTATGATGACCAACTGTACACACTGTGGTGTGTGTGCTGTATACTCACTGGGTGAATGTCTATGAAGAGGCCGTGCTTCTCCTCACTGGGATTAAGACCCTGCACGTAGTCCAGCAGCACAGGATCAGCATTAAAGAAGTGAGGATGAGAGATGAAGACTGGAGAGTCTAAAATGTTCAAAGAATGGCAACATTAATAAACTGGCCCATTGAGAGAAAAAAAAAAAAAAAAAAAAAATCTATCAAGTACACTCACAACTCATGGCTTGTTGGCAATCCCTGCCATGTCTCTAAGATCGCATTGGTTTAGTTAAGGATGTTTTCACACCTGTGGAAAGGTTAGGCATTTTCATGCAATGCCTAACCTTGCATGAAAATGCTTGAAATTGCTCCAATTGTTGAGAACCACCGGAAAAAGCCGGCTCACATGGTTGTAACACTGTTTTGAAGCACAGCAGAACGATTAGCTTTACCCCCTTTTCCATTAGTACCTGTTCTTATCGACTATTTTCAACTACAATCGAGTACCACCGAATGTGCGTGGCCATCATAATAGCAACGCAGCTGAGTGTCCTGCGATATAATGAGTATGTGACATAAAGGCTACAACGAAGGTGGATGTGAAGGCAACTATATACACCTGCTGCTAGATCAGATTCCGGGACCACAGCGTTGTTTTTGGTAGCCATTTCCCTTGTTGCCTTGGGTTTCAAAACTGGCAGTTTTTATTTTCGTGGACAAAAATAAATAAATTTTTGCGTTCTTTTTAAAATTCTATCTTTAAGAATTTTATTACCAAGAGCCTGTGAAAAAAAATAAAAAAATAACATAAATTGTTCCAGAAATTTCTTTAGATGAATCTATGAAAAACTCCAAAAGGTCTAGCATTTTTATCAGTGCATAGTTTTGTGCCATCAAGGTGATTCACAAAGTGGTATTAACTGAAAAGTTAATAAGCCTTGGCATACTAACTTGAGTGTAGTGAGTTCCTATAAAGGAAACTGGACAGGCAGAGGACAAAATAAGAAAAAAAAAATATCAGGGTTTTTAAAAAACAAAAAAACAAAAAAACAAAAAAAAAAAAAAAAAAAAAAAAAAAAAACCTCGACAGCAGACAATCATTATCTGAAAGTCATGCCCCCATGAAATAGGGGAGGAAAATCCAGCAAAGACCTTACATGGGACCTAAGAAATACATCTGGACCATGAGCTGTCTGAAAATCAGTGGCAACAGGTTTCATGGAATGATGAATCTAAATTTGGGATTTCAACACCCCAGACTTCAAAAACTATTGTACACATTTTATTTATTTTTTTCAAAATATAAAGAAATGGGTAGTGGTAGGTCTTTCTAATAACCTCTGGGAATGCTGTGATGGACTGAATATTTATTTCGCCTACACTGATCATCATTACTCACTGTGGCGGCAACTGCTAACATTGAGGAGTCCAGACTGTCTACAGGGGCAGAAGCCTTCATTGGGAGCATAATCCGTCCCATTGGCAAAAAGGGTCTTGGGTGCAACATATCGATATAGAGGGATCCCGTTCATCTCTCCAGGACGCTGATAAACCAGCTCCATAGACCTGGAAAAACAATGGGTAAATATATGAAGGAATAATGGGAGAGGCAGAACTGAGGAAAAAAAAAAAAAAAAAAAAAAAAGTACAATTCTGCAAAGCATTTTACCTGCACGCGTCAGGGCTGTAGAAAGGCAAAGTGCTCTCTTTCGTCATGAAAGGAGGCCACATCTGCCCAGCTGTTCCATTGATCATGTTAGACTGAGCAGTCCTCCAGTATGGCAGCTATCACCAAAGAGAAAGAGGCCAGTTACAGTGTGAAAAATAAAATGGTGTGAGGGGAAGGAAAAAAAAAAACAAAAACAAAAAACAACAGCAACAAAACACAATCTGCTGGCATCATACCTCAGTCAGACCATTCCAAGAATCGACTCTGTGGACTTTTCTAATGTCATCTTTTCCAGTAAAGACTGTGAACAGGCCAGTGTTGGAGTTGTTGAACTAAAGAAAGCATAAAAGGCAGACACCTTTCTTTACCTGCTCAAAGAAATTTCATGCAAGACACAAATCTGTTCCTTAAACTGAACCTATTATGCTCATAGTAATCAGATAGAGAGGATAACGAAGCATTTCTAATACTTACTTCTGAAAAGAGGCCAAATTTTCCTGATGTGGGAATCATTCCTGGCAGGTATTGATTTAGAAAATCCACTAGTCCACTGTCATAACCCCACATAAGCTCCCCTACAGGCTTGGTCAGGAAGGGACCTTCTTTAAAAGTTTTAAAGGTTGCACTCATCATGAGGCGCAGTACATAGGGCAAGTTTTCCATCATCACTGATGCACCCTAAAATTACAGAAGCCACAGGCTGTGAAAAAGCAGAAAACTGAGGAAATTATTGAACCAATCAAGAAGTGAGGAGGTGGCAACAATGTCTTACCAACACCAACATGTTTGGAATTGTGACAACATCAGACTCGTTCCCAGCAGACATGGAGGGCTCGAAGTGGTACTGTCTGTATTCCCTGTAGGACACTGTACCGTTGGGATGGAATGTAATGTTTTCCTTCTGACACTGCTTTCTGGAAGAAAGGTAATATGTCCACTCAAAACCTGTGCTTCAAGTCCACCTCTGTACACACATCTTAAGGGTTTAATGCAGGGGTCCCCAATCTCAGTCCACGAGGGCCGGTGTCCCTGCAGGTTTTAGATGTCTCCTTGATCCATCACAGCTGATTTAAATGGATAAATTACCTTCTCAACATGTCTTGAAGTTCTCCAGAGGCCTGGTAATGAACTAATCATGTGATTCAGGTGTGTTGACCCAGGGTGAAATCTAAAACCTGCAGGGACACCGGCCCTCGTGGACTGAGATTGGGGACCCCTGGTTTAATGGATTCAGTTATCCTTACGAGAAAGTCAAAAATTGACAGACCTTAAAACATCAGACACAAAAAAGAAAACAAACCATAAAAAATAAAAAGCTCTTCTGGTGTCTCAGGTTGTTGCAGCCAAATCATTTTAATTTATTTCTGGAATGTCCTGATAGTTGTTTTCAATAGAAAAGTCTGAAGTGGTCTACCATTTGCAACCTCTCTCCTTTAAATAAGAATCACATCCTTCCAGAATGCTTCCTCTCCCCCCCCCCCCCTTTCAAATCCCAAAAGGTGAACACATGCTCTTGTGGACATGACCAAAACTTATGACAGTGAGCATGTTTCAGTCCAATTACAATATGTAAAAAAAACAAGTTTAGCCATATATTTAAAAAAAAATTAATTCTTAAACACCTTTTGGACGGATATAAATTGTAGCTCACGCTTATAACACTTGTTTAAAATTGTTTACACTTCTACTTCTAAAATTAGTTTTCACTTCTACGTTCTAGGTTTAGAAGAAAAAAAAAATTAAGTTTTGGTTAAATTGGGTTAGGCTTAAGTTTAATGTTATCTGTTATACTGATAAATGGCATTCAACGAGATCTGTAGGTGGCAATAGTTGCAATTAATATCGAACCACCGATTCGTCAACCAGTTTCTTAAAGGGCAAAAAGGAGCAAAAATTGATTATTTAAGATGAAGTTGTAAAAGAGATCCTGTTGCAATCTAAAACAAAAAAATTTTTTTTTTTTTTTTTAAATTGTAGCAAAGGATGTAAACTCCTAGAACAGTAATAAGTCTGTAGAAAGCAGTTAAGCAGTCACTATTAATGACATTAATAATACATTTCTTTTGCTGGTGTCTTTAAAAACACTCAAGGTCTACTTAATGCACAAAATTAACAATATCATGAATTAGTAAAATAGCTAGAAAGATTTAAAATCCAGAAACAATGCACAAAACATGAACAGCTGGAGCACTGACTGAGTCTAGTTTCATAATAACCTGTACAACAACCTTCGACCCAGCGTCATCTAGCCACCGTACACTATGCTATCATGATCATAGTCAAGGGCGATCGTGGCTCAAGAGTTGGAAGTTCGCCTTGTAATTGGAAGGTTGCCAGTTCGAGCCCCGGCTTGGACAGCCTCGGTCGTTGTGTCCTTGGGCAAGACACTTCACCCATTGCCTACTGGTGGTGGTCAGAGGGCCCGGTGGTGCCAGTGTTCGGCAGCCTCGCCTCTGTCAGTGCGCCCCAGGGTGGCTGTGGCTACAATGTAGCTTGCCATCACCAGTGTGTGAATGTGTGTGTGAATGGGTGGATGACTGGATGTGTAAAGCGCTTTGGGGTCCTTACGGACTAGAAAAGCGCTATACAAATACAGATCATTTACTTAGCTCCAGTTTACCAATGAAGTTCCTTCCAGTAAAATGGATCTTTAATTCTTTTACATTTTTTATAAACAGGAGCTTTCTGGGACATACAGAGTATTATACCATTAATAAAATTTCTAATTTATTAATAAAATTATAAATTTTATGAATCTAACTTTATTACAAAAAAATAAGTCCATTTGGAGTTTTACTGGAGCAAACGTTATTGAAGTTTAAGTATCCAACAATTTAAAGTTTTTAACTGATAGTTAAGGTTGAGCACAAGTCCTCAGGAGTTAAATTGTGTACCTGTAAACATAAGGTCCTCTCTGTTCCACCATCGGCTTTTCTCCTTTCAGTATCTCAGCAGGATTGAGGACATTGAAGAAGTAGACTGACATAAAGAACGGCACAGGGAGGTCTTTCCACATGGTGTATGTGAGATCATTCTTTGGATCAATTACTGTTTGCTGATGTGAAAGAGAGGAAAAAAACAAAAGCAAAAGAATGAGCATTTTCGTCATTAAGGTTTTTATACATTTTCACAAACTAATAGAGAAAAAAAAAAACTAAATTCAAGGGGACACCTTCAAATTGCTTTTTTCTTATTTTATTTACCTAAAAGGTCCCAAATCCTGAGATTGTGGTTCATCATCTTAAAAGTTACACAACATTATATTTCATTCTAATTTTAATCTATTATTTACATTTAGGTTTTTGTTATAGTCACAAATGTTCCTACAAATATGATATGAATCTATTCCTTTTAAGAATACTTCTTTGTGGTGCTCCTTATGCAATTACTAAATTGAGCACATTGAGTGATTAGTTAGAAAGTAAAAACACTATGCAACTATGCTTTCTGGATTTTTCTATGTGAAAAATGAAAATAAAATTATTAAATACATCCAGTCTTTGATAGTGCAGTACAGTTCAAACACCTGGTATGTAGAAATGCTATATTTCTCACCATGTTTATGTTTTGTAGCCTCATATTTAGCTCAAACAGGGTAGGATGACAGCGTGTCTGCATGTGCCCTAACTACAAAGTTCAACTCAAAAGGGAACCAACTACAACTTAAAGAGTTCGCTGCTAACGGGAAAAAGCAGCACTGTGAACTGACAACAGAAATAAAGCAAACTAAGGAAGTAGGCAATACTTTTGCACGTATTTTTTCCTGTTCTGCATATTATTTAAATAATAATATTACTTGTATCGTTTTACTGGGATATATTGAGTGAAAGGAAAGTTGAAAAACCTCCGCCTGTTGTGATTTTTAATATGGAAATAAATGACATTACCAATAACAGTTTAGTTAGTTAATCAAATCATTTTACTAACATTGGACATGCTTGACTCTTTAAAAGCCTCAGAAAGTTTTTCCGGAGCTATTAGCATTGTTACTTAATCTGACTACATGCATTTACTGATTAGCTTATCTGCACGCGCCTGTTATCATTTACTGGTTAACTCTGGAGGCTCTTTGAAGTACTTAAGTCCTCGGGTACGATTAAAGGTGAATCTTGCTTGACTCAGCACATACAAGCACATGTGTAAAACATGCTAACTATCCGTGTCAGGACGTTTCTTACCTTTACTATTTGGTCGTCGATGACTAATGGCACCACAAAACACATAATTGTGCCGAAAAGCACCATCAGCACACCTGCCACTATGAATCCAATAGCAACTTTAGGTCGTTTAATTGCCATATTGACAGGCTGTCAGTGAGTCTTCGTAGCTTTGTTTTGTCCGTGTCCGCACTTTTTGTCGGTAAAGATAAACGGAGTCAGCTTAATGACTCCACCAGAGTCTCGGCATGAAACAAAACTTATAATTAAACGTACATTCCTCTGAGATCTCTGCGGGTCGCTCATCTCTCTAATCGATGATGTTCTGACCTGCTTTTATTGTCGCTGTATTTGCGCTGTTTGACACGCCTACCGAGGATTCTGGGAAATGGAGTTCCCGCTCTCTATATCGGGCCATAAGTAAAAGCTTAAGTAATTGCCCGATCTTTCAAGATATCTCCCAAGTGGCAAGAGCTTTTGGTATGCTGTAGGCATAGTGTATTCTTAAATTTACTTTAGTATTAAAGGAGGAAAATAGGAAAGGGCTCAGAAATGAGCAGAGCTCCTGTAACAGGCTGCCACACAAGAGGGGCGCCGGAAGTAACCATATTATTGTACCATTCAAGTCCAATTTCAAAGACAGTCTGTGGTTACATACTTTTATTCTGATTTATTTGATATTCTTCAAGGAAAAATATTTTTGCCACCTTTCATCTATAATTCTACTTTAATTTTAAAAGTTTAATATTCAGATCAAGTATTGCATTTGGGGATTTTTTTTATTAACCAAACTCAGGACCTTCCTGCTGTGAGGCAACAGGGTGCTATGGCTTATGGCTTATCCTGAATATTAAGCAGCGTCGGGCCTGGACAGCACATGGATGGGATACCGCACGGGAATACCAGATGCTGTTTTTATGTGTTAGGCTGGAAACCTGTGCAGAGTGTACCCTGCTTCTCGCCCTATGGAAGCTGGGACAGGCCCGACCCTGACCTGAGTTGGATAAGCGGAAGAGAATGGATGAATGGATGGTCTATAAAAGCTCACATGAGGTTCAATCTCCTGCCAAAAAGATTTCTGCCTCATTTAGATAAAGCAGTGCATGGGTCCAGATATAAGAACGTGTTTGAAGCAGTTTTTAAGAACACTTAAGAGCCTCCTTTGTTTCGTTTTCAGAGGTTTTACTGGAAATATCATTGCATCTAGATAAGATAAGATAAGATAAGATAAGATAAGATAAGATAAGATAAGATAAGATAAGATAAGATAAGATAAGATAAGATAAGATAGGATAAGATAAGATAAGATAAGATAAGATAAGATAAGATAAGATAAGATAAGATAAGATAAGATAAGATAAGATAAGATAGGATAGGATAGGATAGGATAGGATAGGATAGGATAAGATAAGATAAGATAAGATAAGATAAGATAAGATAAGATAAGATAAGACTTTATTGATCCCACGGCGGGGAAATTTGTGCGCTACCTCAGCTCAGGTACAAATAGCAGGAGAAAAATACAAAAATACAAATAAAATACAAACAAATACAAAATAAGGAGGATGATACACTATATACAACGGTAGCATACACAGTATGTGATTATGGATAGAGGGTTCTGGAAATATGCAAGAAATTTAACTCTTCTACTGCTATGTAAGTAATAGATATCTATAAGTATCTATAAGTATAGACATGTATACGCACACAGACACACACACATGTACACACTAAATATACATATGTATACATATACATACACATATACCTGCACATATGTGTATCTAAAATAGATAACTGTAGTCTGGACATGTGAACATTCAGCTAACAGATCAGAAGTCAGTGCCATGATGTCTGCAACCTTCATGCTTGGAATCATTGGTTCATCATTGGTGAAACATTGGTATTTTATTTTTTTGTTAAATAAAATGTTAATAGGAGTAAACAGACTACATATGCAAATACCTGACACAATAAATATGTAGTCAAAGACAAGTGCTCTTTGTAGATAATAGATAAGCTATTTAAACACTCCATATACAATAAGATGGTTGCTATACCTGCAAATGTCAACCTGAATGAGTCTAACTAACTTTTGTGATGAAGCTTTGCCTTTATGCAAAATAAAGAAAAACAAGAATTTATATTCGCTTAAGCAAAAGAAAAAAGACAAAGAAATTAAAATGGAACAGGAAATAAACAGAGCACCCTGATTATAAAACTCTGAAGTATTCACATAACGATAATACTTACCTTCACAACTTGGTTGCTTATTACTGTTGGTCCCACAATTACAGAAATTGCCCCAAAAATCAAAGTCAGACCGCCTGCCACTATAAATCCAACAGCTACTTTGGATTTATTGATGGCCATGGTTGCTTCTTAGCAATGATCAGTGGTGTCTGATAATAAAAGAAGACACTGTTTTGCTCCTCTTGCCTCTGAGTCTGCAAGCCAACAGGCTGAATGAGTGTGTCGTGTTTTAAAGCCGAGCCACTGGTAGTGATGTATTCAAAGGAAATAGCAGTTGAGTGAACAGCTTGAGTTTATTCTCCGCAGACCCCACCCCTCCTTGTATATGCACATCTTCACTACTTTAAGAGAACTACAAAAAATATATGGAAAAAAATGCAAAAAATACCGTGCATCCCAAAAGTATTGACAGCACTTCACATTCCACATTTTTCCATGTTGCAGCCTTGTTCCAAAATAGTTTAAATCCATTTCACCTCACAATTCTGCAAAAAATACTCTACCCTAGTGACAAATGAAAAAAGTTGAAGTTTGTAATTCTTGCAATTTTATTAAAAAGAAAAGAATATATAACATGTTAAATGGACTGGTTCCCATATACTACTTTACTATGACATCTGAGCACTCAAAGTGCAACTTGCCTCATACATACTTACACATACAATACTCTTTTTTCTGTGTGTTTTCTACATAAGTTCTTTCTATCTAACATTCACACACACATTCATACGCTGATGAACACATAGGAGAGCAATTTGGGGTTAGTATGTTGCCCAAGGATATTAGACTGGAGCAACCAGGGATTGACCAGCTACAGCCACCCCTAACATGTACATAAGTATTCAAAGCCTAGGCTCATTGCTAGCACCTTTGGCAGCAATTACAGCAACAAGTATTTTTTGAGTATGATGCTTCAAGTTTGGCACACCTATTTTTGGGCAGTTTCTCACATTCTTTTTTGTAGCACTTGTCAAGCAAGCTCCATCAAGTTGGATGGAGGGCACTGGTTTTCAGATTTCTCCTGATATGTTAAATCAGGTTCAAGTCTAGCATCTGGCTTGGCCACTCAAGGACATTCACAGAGTGGTCCCAAAGCCACTCCTTTGTTATCTTGGCTATGTGGGATCATTGTCCTGTTGGAATATAACCCTTTGCCTTAGTCCAAGCGCTCTGGAGCAAGTTGTATCAAGCATAATGCTATGCATTGCTGCATTCATCTTTCCCCTCATCGTTCCTGCTGCTGAAAAACATTCCCAAGGCATAATGCTGCTGTGCTTGGTTTCCTTCAGGCATGACGTTTGGTATTCAGGTCAAAGAGTTCAATGTTTGGTTCATCAGACCAGAGAATTTTGTTTCTTATGTCTAAGAGCCTTTCAGGTTCCTTTAGGCAAACTCCAGGCAGGCTGTCGTGTACCTTGTATTTCAGTTCAATTAAATTTTACTTACATAGCACCAAATCACAATAACACTCACCTCAAAGTGCTTTTACTGAGGAGCTACATCATCCATTGATGGATAACGTAAAACGATGTGCTCATTGGGACCCTCAATGCTGCAGAATTTTTTCTGTACCCTTCCCCAGATCTGTGCCTTGATACAAACCTGTCCTGGACATCTACAGGCAATTCTTTGGGCTTCATGGCTTGGTTAGTCCTTTGACATGCACTGTCATCTGATGGACCAGTTTATGCCTTTCCAAATGATGTCAAGTCAACTGAAATTACCAGAGATGGACTCCAATCAAGTTGTAGAAACATCGGACAGATGATTCAACACGTTCTCACTCCCAAAGCGTAACATTTTACGCTAGGTGATTAGTGGAATCAGGATGCACCTGAGCTTAATTCTTAGTATCATGGAAAAGGCTGTGAATACTTATGTACTTTTTAGAATACTTTTTTGGTTTGTTTATTAAATAAACATATTTATTAAATGAGTTTTTAAGCAAACATTTTCACGTTGTCCCTATGGCGTACTGTGTCTAATATTTTAAGGTTACAATTAATTTAATCCATTTTGGAATAACGCTGTAATATGACAAAATGTGGAACAAATGAAGCGCTGTGAATACTTTCCGGATGCACTGTATGTAAAAGATACATGGTCATCGGTTTTTGGTTCCTGAAGTCCATTTGTCAAGCTCAAGTTGACTTTTATTGCTCTTGCCATGCTGGTGCTTTGAGAATGGACATGAAGAGCAGTCAGACTGTGAAACTGATACTGCTTATGTTATCACAGGCTTGTCAGTCTCATTATTAGGTATAATCTGTTTTATCTTCCTTTCTGACTGATGGGGGACACTAATTTACGTGTCAACCAGCTAGCAAATGTAAGTGTTAACGTTTAACTTTATTATGGAAGTGTTGTAGTTTTATTACAATAAAATAGCCAGAATGATAATTTTATATTGGAAGTAAAAGAATTTTATAGCAGCAAACTACAACAAAGGTGTAACTCTTCAAGGTGTAACTCTTAGTGTGCTTCTGGAAAAATTAAGAATTTGGACGAGGAAATGACTAAAGACCTCACACTTAACAAATTGATAGTTCAGGGTTGTTTCACCAGATATCTTGTGGAAAACATCGGGAACTTCCACCGTTCCATTTTCTTTATCCAACTCAGGGTCGCAGGGTGGCTGGAACCTATCCCAGCCACCATAGGGCGATAGGCAGGATACACCCTGGACAGGTTGTCAGTCTGTCACAGGGCTATCAGGAACTTATAAATAAATAAATAAATAAAACAATTGGTATGGGAAAGGGAAATGGAAGTAATTAAAGATTGAGGAAGACATTTGAACAGGATGCAAAACCCATTGAAGAGGTATTACAAAAGATGGTGCTCAAATACTGAAATGAAATGTCACAGATACACATGAAAAACAGGATAGAAGTTATTGTCTTATTGTTATTGTTTAAGGGCTTTTTATATTAAGAAGTCACTTAAACAATTAATTCTTATATTATTGAGGATGTGTCTTTTAAGGTCACTTCTGAATAGGCAGTACGTGTATGTGGAAATGTTCTTTAAGAGGAGGAAACAGGATTGGGCAGTGTTTCTGAGATTACAGCTATTGTTCAAAACCAACTATCCGGTTATTTTTCTTCTGACATACAGTTTAAAAGATACAAGGCCACTTCTGAGAGTGCATTTCCAGTTTGGAAGACCTAGTTAAAATAAAAAGGATAAGAAAAAGCTCTTTTAGTTTTTGCTTGCCATTATAATTAAAGTTGCCTCACTTTAGAATCAGATATTCTTTTTCCAAAATATATTTCATTTCAACAAAATAATTTCGACAACTTCTTGATACAGACAGAAAGACAGGTTACATGCAGGCATCAACACAAGGCTCTTTGAACAAGACCAGTAATGTCATGTGGCTGCAACAATTATAACAATATTATAATATACTACTACTACTACTACTACTACTACTACTACTACTACTACTACTACTACTAATAATAATAATAATAATAATAATAATAATAATAATAATATACACCTCAAGTGTAAATAAATTTGTTTACATTCATGAAACATTGTCAGTTAATGAAGCACCTGTACTTTATGTATTTCTTTTAATTGAGTCTCTTTAACATTGTATTTGTTGTCTGATGTGAAAGTGCTGTGTTATTTGTTGATGAACAGGCGCAACTCTCACTTCATTTTCTTAAAGACAAACAACTAGATTTAGTTGGAAACAATATATGTATGACCGCCGACACTCTGAGGCAGTTGTACAACTGTTGACTGCCTAAAAGGCCCTGAAGGATTAAAGTGTGTCTCCCTGACCCCATATTTGACATTTGACCGCACTAAAAAATAACTGAATCTCACCTTTATTTTATCTAAAACACAATAATATTTTTACCACTGCACCATCATTTACAACACGGAGTATGAATGGCTTGAGATGTACTATGAAAAACTGTGCCGTTTTAAAAATGTATTTCACTTTTTTTCACATTAATTGTACTGTAAATACATGTGTGTTCCACACAGCTCACACTAACTTTAAAAAGGCAGATCGCACTGCAATGTCAGGATATGAAACATTTTAGTTGTGACATTCAATGCTGGTCATCCATTTTTTTTATGGATTTGGCAAATTTGGATGATAAAGACGTTCTCTCTTCCTGAGGAGACACATGATGTCTTCATACATAATGAAGGGAAAAAAGGCCAGATAGCCACAGACCACGACAGCTCCTCATCTGACTACGCTGTGAAATCTGTTGTCCTCATTTAACATTTCACAGGCAGGAATTGTATTCTTGCCTCATTCCTCACTAAACTTACTAAACTAAGCGTTTCCTCACATGCCTTCCATCCCAAATGCTGATGGTGTCTTTTAATAGAAGGAAGTTTCGAAAAAGATGCTTTGAGCTTCCCTAAAACATCATGTGTTTGCAATGTGATTTGTGTGTATTGCTGACGTAACCATTATGGCTAATATCTGTCATTATAATGTTTTATTTTTCCTCATATTGCTCAGTTTTTGATACCCACAGTTTTTGATATTTCACAGATATTTCATCCCATTCATCTCTGTTGCAGTGGCATCTATTTGGACATAGAGTCATTTCTCTTTCTCTTTTTGTTTTTTCTTCTTCTTTTTGGCACACAAATAATGTGTTTCCAGTTAGTCATTATTTTCTCTTATTGTAACACAAAAATGAACAAATTAAAAGCTCATATTTTTATCCTGTGTGATACTTTAAGTAGATATACAGCAACAGTTTTCTGACAGCAGGTGTAATTTGCTCAGCACTGAACAGTCTGAGGAGTTACAGCAGGTTAAACTCAGCACCGGGGATCTTTGCAGGAACACGTCAGTGCCATACAGCGCCATCTGTGTCGGTGAGCGGGAGCGTTCCCGCTTCTACACAGAGACCGTGTTGCACTGACACCGCCTCCACCCACGTCCATGCAGTCTTGTTCTTTCAGCCTCTGTGTCGTGCAAACTTCTATAGAGATATTTATTCTTCAGATGTGTCTGTCGATACAAAGTACTGTAACATAGGATGTCTGATTTTATGTTCTGGAGCCTAAAAATCAAGTATACTTCACAAGTATGTATCCACCTGCCACTCCAATGTTTTTGTCAGAGAAATTAAATATATTTTTGTTTCGCATTTTAAGCCAAAAGAGTCTTGGGAGTTCAGGGTGTTTTAAGTGGAAAATGCCAATTAATTATATGGAAATTTTTATCCTGTGTTTGGCTGCATTTGTTATTATAAAATATATTTGAATTAAGAGACAACTTAGTTATCTGCTCTGTTAAACAAGAAAGTTATAATACTCTATATGCTTACATTTTCATAGTATTAACGACAACACTGAAACAAACTAATCATTAGTATGGCTAATTTAACGTGTCACATTTGGCTGTTTGCCTGTAGGACTGACATATAACTTTATTTTTCATGTTCAGCAGAAGCTTCTGTCAAGCCGGACGGGAGCTCCAGTGCAGGCTGGAGGTTTCACCCCCTTGTAGAGATGACAAACCAGTTGGAAAAGGGACAACATTGCTTTGTCTTCATTCTCTTCTGTGTATTCCCCATTGAAGGTTATCCAGGGCACATGTGTGTGTGCAGGGTTCAGGGCTCTGGTCATAAGAGCGTTGGCACGCATCAGCTGGTATCCCAGATCTCCTTTGACACACGAGTCAACTCTGGACCAGGGCACAGAGGGAGCATAGAGCCGGAGACAAGACTGCGCAGCGCTCAGAACATCTGCAGATGACTCCATGCAGTAGATGATGTGAAATGCAAGAGAGTGTTCGGTTAAATTGAGGATGCAGGCCTCGATCATGTTTCCTCTGCATTCAGACTCTCCGTGCTGACAGGTGAAGGGAGAGTTTGCTGAGCGAAGCTCCTTAGCATTCCCATAGGGCACCAGTGTGACAGCCATGATGTCCTGCAGCATTGTCCAGGTGGGGAAAAGCTGCTGAGTGATAAATTCTCTGCAGTCTGGACACAGACTCTCATAGTACAGTGTGACAGATACTCCAGGGACAGCCTGGTTTGACCTGGTAGCATTAACCTCCATACACTGTTTCTCCACCCTGCATTCTATCGCTATTTCCAGGGACCTACACCACTGGGAGGGAGGGTAGCGACAGGCCGGTTTGGGATGACACATCCCGAAACCGCTCCGTTCAGTACAGACGAGCAAAAGCACAGCCAGGATTCCCGAGCGCTTCATGTTGGCATCTGCAAAGGAATCCACGTTTCTCTTTCTCACTTCTATCTCTAAATGGTATCTGCTTTCACTGTTAGGTCACCTGAATTTCACCATCCACCTAATTCCCCGAGGTTGCTCCTTCATCTCTCTAACCCCAACCTTGATGACATGCTGAAGAGGCAATTTAACCATTTGATCCAGCTGTGTTGGAGTAATGCTGCATCTAAAAGCTGCAGGAAATTAGCTCTTGAGGACTGGAGTTGGGAACCCTTGGTCTATGGTTTCCCCAGCAGATAAACTACCACACCATTACCCAGTACCTTTTTTAAGCCATATGCCCATAATCATTTGTTAGCATGTATTCAGTATTGTAGAGAGTTTATAGATTTTCAAATCTCTGCTTTTCCTTTGAAACTAAAAGTTCTGTTTTCGCATAGGTAACGCAAGTGGAAGCCCACATGCCCCAGCTTTACACTGGCGCTTTAACGCATCCTCTATTTGTGGATCTGGATGATTTGGATGCTTTGACAGAGAGAGAAATTCACAAATATTTTTAGACATTTGCATGCACAGGAAGCTTTTTTGAAAGTGGCAAAGATCATGGTAGAACAACAATCTCAAAACACACAGCCAAAGAAAGTCTCAATTGGTTTCAGAGAAAGGAATTAAAAGTACTAGAACTGCTAAAAGCACTATGCAAAACCAACCACTTCTGTTGCTGAGTTGGCCCCTTTTGTGCTCTCTACAGCTCAGAGTTTATAGAAGGGGCCAACTGAACCTTCAGGATTTGAATACTGGTTGTCTGGAAGAATGGACCAAAATTACACCTGAGCAATGCACGCCATCAGTTTCTCCACACAGCAAGGGTTGCTTGAAACTGTGATCACCAAAAAAGGTAAATGAACTTCAGTAATTGTCCTGAGACACACTCTCTGGGTTGGTAAGTTCAACATATGGACATAAAATCCTTAATACTACCACAGAAAACCCTGCAAACAGGACTCTGGATCTTTTTTGATTATATTTTGGAGGAGACTCCTTTCCTAATCCAAGGACAGAGCAGTGACATGCAAATCCAAATTGTAGTAAAAGGTAAGGGATCATTTTGATAACCCACTTATTGCTGTGTGCAGTTGCCTGCATCTCTGTGGAAATGGAGTCCTAAAGAAGTTGACACCATT
Source organism: Aulonocara sp. 'chitande type north' Nkhata Bay (assembly GCF_057382095.1). NCBI lineage: Eukaryota > Metazoa > Chordata > Actinopteri > Cichliformes > Cichlidae > Aulonocara > Aulonocara sp. 'chitande type north' Nkhata Bay. The sequence goes on from NC_141350.1 coordinate 62,815,756, forward strand.
CTGATTTTTAAGTAAATTTTCTGTATGCATTACTGCATAGATACTTCCAAACCCCTGGACACATTTTTTTCTAATGTTATGGAAGACTTTTGACATTATATATATCTATAGCTGATAACTCTCAGATTGTATAAGTAAAATCTCATATGCTATGTAAGCTGCTTGAGCCTTTATATGCTACTCTGCCAGATACTTTGCACACCAACCTTCTTCATTTGCCTTTTTTTTATGCCTCATTGTGAGTTTTTTAGAATCATAAATAGAGCGGAGGTATTCTACCAGAGCACTCAAAGCGCTCTTACATCTTGCCTCATTCACCCATTCATACAAGCACTTTTTTCTGCTTTCTTCAGACCGGAGCAGCAAGTGATCAAACAACCTTCCGATTGGTAGATAACCTCCGAACCTACAGCCACCCACCAAGGCAATGGCATTCCATCAAGACAAACCTAAAGATATACATAAATTGAAATGTACCAAAGTAAATTGATCTCTCCTTTCAGCTCCTCATCTGTTCACCTCCATCCTTTATATTGCCTCCATCTTGTGGCCACAGTTGGAAATTGTTGCTGAAAGCTGTGCTCATTTCATACTCATTGAAGGCTGTGGTTCTCTATGTTATATGGGTGTGTCAGCAGCTTTTCTACTGATGATTTAGGTTGAGCTTTCACTCCTTTGAGATCAGTTACAACCTGGGCTTTGTATGGAAACACAGCTAGCATCTACCAATTATAAGGCTGAGGGTTCGACTCTAGTCTGCATTACACATACAGGGAGTGCAGAATTATTAGGCAAGTTGTATTTTTGAGGAATAATTTTATTATTGAACAACAACCATGTTCTCAATGAACCCAAAAAACTCATTAATATCAAAGCTGAATGTTTTTGGAAGTAGTTTTTAGTTTTAGCTATTTTAGGGGGATATCTGTGTGTGCAGGTGACTATTACTGTGCATAATTATTAGGCAACTTAACAAAAAACAAATATATACCCATTTCAATTATTTATTTTTACCAGAAACCAATATAACATCTCCACATTCACAAATATACATTTCTGACATTCAAAAACTAAACAAAAACAAATCAGCGACCAATATAGCCACCTTTCTTTGCAAGGACACTCAAAAGCCTGCCATCCATGGATTCTGTCAGTGTTTTGATCTGTTCACCATCAACATTGCGTGCAGCAGCAACCACAGCCTCCCAGACACTGTTCAGAGAGGTGTACTGTTTTCCCTCCTTGTAAATCTCACATTTGATGATGGACCACAGATTCTCAATGGGGTTCAGATCAGGTGAACAAGGAGGCCATGTCATTAGATTTTCTTCTTTTATAAACTTTCTTGCCAGCCACGCTGTGGAGTACTTGGACGCGTGTGATGGAGCATTGTCCTGCATGAAAATCATGTTTTTCTTGAAGTGTGCACTTCTTCCTGTACCACTGCTTGAAGAAGGTGTCTTCCAGAAACTGGCAGTAGGACTGGGAGTTGAGCTTGACTCCATCCTCAACCCGAAAAGGCCCCACAAGCTCATCTTTGATGATACCAGCCCAAACCAGTACTCCACCTCCACCTTGCTGGCGTCTGAGTCGGACTGGAGCTCTCTGCCCTTTACCAATCCAGCCACGGGCCCATCCATCTGGCCCATCAAGACTCACTCTCATTTCATCAGTCCATAAAACCTTAGAAAAACCAGTCTTGAGATATTTCTTGGCCCAGTCTTGACGTTTCAGCTTGTGTGTCTTGTTCAGTGGTGGTCGTCTTTCAGCCTTTCTTACCTTGGCCATGTCTCTGAGTATTGCACACCTTGTGCTTTTGGGCACTCCAGTGATGTTGCAACTCTGAAATATGGCCAAACTGGTGGCAAGTGGCATCTTGGCAGCTGCACGCTTGACTTTTCTCAGTTCATGGGCAGTTATTTGGCGCCTTGGTTTTTCCACACGCTTCTTGCGACCCTGTTGACTATTTTGAATGAAACGCTTGATTGTTCGATGATCACGCTTCAGAAGCTTTGCAATTTTGAGACTGCTGCATCCCTCTGCAAGATATCTCACTATTTTTGACTTTTCTGAGCCTGTCAAGTCCTTCTTTTGACCCATTTTGCCAAAGGAAAGGACGTTGCTTAATAATTATGCACACCTGATACAGGGTGTTGATGTCATTAGACCACACCCCTTCTCATTACAGAGATGCACATCACCTAATATGCTTAATTGGTAGTAGGCTTTCGAGCCTATACAGCTTGGAGTAAGGCAACATGCATGAAGAGGATGATGTGGACAAAATACTCATTTGCCTAATAATTCTGCACTCCCTGTATCCTTGGGCAAGATATTAACCCCAAGCTGCTCTTTGATGAATCCATGGAAATATGAATTTCTGTGAATGTTAGAAAAAAAGTGCTTGTGTGAATGAGGCAAGTTATGTAGAGCACTCGGAGTAGAAAAGCACATTTGAGCCAGCCTGTTTACCATTCCATTTTGATATTTTGTGCAAATTTTTCAGTAATACAGTTTTGTTTGTACTGAAGTGTTTTCCAAGTGTTTGATTGCTTCTTTTCCTAAAGAAATGATTAGGAAAAAAAATCCTCCATCACTTGTCATTGTCAGCAAATAGCAAATAATTTTTGATAATAATAGATATTTATTTAGCTATAGAATGAATAATACTTTTAAATTCTTCAGCAAAGAAGGACCACAGAAAGGTGATGACATGCATGTCCTGATGTAGAGTACAAATTTAATGTTTAAAATTGATCCAGTTTATCTTGAATTGCTAAAATGTGGAGAATGCTTTTGTTTGTCTGAATCTGCCACTTTTGAGGATTTCTATGAAGTCATTTGTTGTAATTACACTGCCAGTCTTCCTCTTTGTTTTTTTCTGCCTTCCATACTGTCAGAAATTAAACTGATTTCAGCTTTGAAAGCAAAGTTACACACAAGAGCATTAAACTGCTGCAGTGCTTGCCACGCAGACACCCACGTGTGATGCCTGTTTTGTGTCCTTAAATTTTAAGCATGCACGGTGTTAATTTTACATGCACGAAATTTAACTGTTTCAGTGAGATGTGCCTTTGAAATTGAATTATTTTCTGGTGATTGCTTCCCACTATGCCATATTGCTGATTCCATCTGACAAATACTTTTCAAATAAAAAAGTATTTTGCATTTCTTTTTACATATAAAATTACGAAATGTTTTTGTGCAAAGTTCAACTGTAATTTGATTAGCAATATTTAAATCATGTACACAGCTGTGAGATTATGGATGATCCCTGTGGTTAAAGGTTAAGAGCACGCACCACATAATTTTGGAAAATAATTTTGGATAGTAATAATATTTGTTTGCTGCATCCAGCCTCATTTCTTTCATGGGCCGATTGGGACAAAATGGTCAAAAATGACTGTGGGTAATTTTCTGTTATCTTGGTTTACTTGCACACAGACAGAAAAGGGAGATGGACAACACAGAAAGTCCTCTCAAAGTGACCACAAGTTTCCACAAAATCAGAAAGCCATGTTGCCTCTGAAAGAGAGAGCATATTTTTCCCATCCTGGAGAAGGTCTGTCAGTGCAACATGAAGAAAGATTTAATTCTTTAAGTAAGTAGCTAACAATCAGCTTTCTGCTTGTAAACTACAGGAGATATGGTTTATGCCTCCATCGTACATATCTATAGGTAGGACGTTCAGATGGCCAAATCACACTTAAAAACATGCCTCCCGCACACATTCATCTAATGTTGACACAGAATACAAGGAGAAATGGAGGGGGAAAGACAGCTGTTTTTATTAGAAGTTGTTACATGTTTTCCTCACATTTTTTGCATTTATATTCTCAGTTGCTCTCCTTATATTTTTTACATTCAAAATGTGCCCATCTTTGGGAAGAATCACACTGCACCTGGAAAGGAAAAATAAATAGCTCATGTTCATCAATATTTCTGCCTGATTAGAAGCTCATAGGCAGTTCCTGTCACTCTACAATAAAACAATTTAAAGGCTGCCCTCTCTGCCCTCCCACTAGCTGACACAAGTAAACTGTGCTAAGATACCCTACATAGACTAAGGTTCTTGGCCACATACATATAGATTTGCTTGGCTGTAGAAATCCATGCCATGATGCTCCCAGCGCACATTTTTGATGCTTCTGTCTGTGGCAGGGGAATATGTGAATATCAAATAAAGTCTTATGAATCAAATTATGTCAATCCTTCATCACATGTATCACCTGTTTTTTTGGAGTGTTTTTTTTTCTTTGTTTTTTCATTTTGTCATCCCACATGAAAAATTCCAAAACTGCAGATTTTAGACACTTTAGACCTAAAATGTATATTCATTAGGGGAAAAAACATTCATTTGTGATAGTAAACGTAAAACAACCTGAAAGACTCCATGTAACAGTCAGAACATTGAGCTTAACAAGTAAGGTCCAGTTATTTGTTTTAACAAACATTTCAGGCACATCCTCTAGTCTATTTGTAGGATTGTTGGCTGTCCACTCAAGAAGTTCAGAATACAAAAAGCAGAATAAGAGATTTTTGACTACCTGACTTCTGTCTGTATTAAGAGTGGCCTTTGGTGTCATATTTCAGCTGCTGCATTGGTTAATTGATTTAATAGACTTTAATATTTGAGACTGCTATTAAGCAGGTCAAAAATGAAGTTTCATGCTCATCTAAGGCTACATATATACAAACCCAATTTACTTCACACCAGATCATTTCTCATATGTAGGAAAAGGTAAGTTCATTAGATGAAACTTAAAGGATCTTTGGCTCACGACTTCATCTGGATGGTACAGCTTAACCAGGTTAAGACATCTCTAAAAAAAGATATTTTTGAGTGTTATTAATTTATTTATTTAAATTTTATTTTCCATTGTTCACTGTGGCCTGTTAAGCATTTTATCAATATATATTTCGTTAAATATTTACAAGAAATCAGGCATTATACAGTGTAAACTTCAGTCCAGTGTGATTTGGATGCTCACCAGAAAATTTAGCCAGATATCAGCTGGGTTTAGATACAGTTCAGATAAGTTGGGAAATTCAAATTGTTACTGCAGCAGAGTACACAAGGCAGGAACAAATGAACACATGCAGCATACCTAACAGCAATAATGCTTTGCAAAAATAGAAGAAATATGGACTATGCAGGTACAATAAATAGATATGTACTTATATATGTAAATCACTCTATCTACACATACACACACACGTACACACACACACACACACACACACACACACACACACACACACACACACACACACAGAGTCCGGAAGAAAAACAATCCAACATGAGGCAGCTGCAAAAACAAGGACAGCAGGTCTGACAGCTCAGCACCAATCTTGACCACATAATGTGAAGAAAGACCATAAATCCTGGTCAAAGTCACATTTCCTGCACCCTGACAATCAATCTCATTTTAGGTGTACAGTAAATAAACAGCCACCTCTTTAGTATCCTTGGATTTACTCTGTTCCTGGTCTCCAAACCTCATCTTTGTCAGGTAGCCAATGATCTCCACCATGCGGCGCTGGTCTGGTTAACATGCAAAAAAAGTTGTTAATGCAAGACTGAAAGAACGTAGTCTGACTCAGTGGCTTAAAATAGAAAAGCATCAATGAGTCCTCCTTTACCTTCCTCTCGCTGAGCATCCTGGTTGTAGCGCATAGAGCGAGAGCTGTCCCACTTACTCATACAGTGGGGCAAAAAAGTATTTAGTCAGCCACCGATTGTGCAAGTTCCCCCACTTAAAATGATGACAGAGGTCAGTAATTTGCACCAGAGGTACACTTCAACTGTGAGAGACAGAATGTGAAAAAAAAATCCATGAATTCACATGGTAGGATTTGTAAAGAATTTATTCGTAAATCAGGGTGGAAAATAAGTATTTGGTCACCTCAAACAAGGAAAATCTCTGGCTCTCACAGACCTGTAACGTCTTCTGTAAGAAGCTTTTCTGTCCCCCACTCGTTACCTGTATGAATGGCACCTGTTTGAACTCATCATCTGTATAAAAGACACCTGTCCACAGCCTCAAACATTCAGACTCCAAACTCCGCCATGGCCAAGACCAAAGAGCTTTCGAAGGACACCAGGAAAAGTATTGTAGACCTGCACCAGACTGAGAAGAGTGAATCTACAATAGGCAAGCAGCTTGGTGTGAAAAAAAATCAACTGTGGGAGCAATCATCAGAAAATGGAAGACATACAAGACCACTGATAATCTCCCTCGATCTGGGGCTTCACGCAAGATCTCATCCCGTGGGGTCAAAATGATCATGAGAACGGTGAGCAAAGATCCCAGAACCACACGGGGGGACCTGGTGAATGACCTGCAGAGAGCTGGGACCAAAGTAACAAAGGTCACCATCAGTAACACACTACAACGGCAGGGAATCAAATCCCGCAGTGCCAGACGTGTTCTGCTGCTGAAGCCAGTGCATGTCCAGGCCCGTCTGAAGTTTGCCAGAGAGCACATGGATGATACAGCAGAGGATTGGGAGAATGTCATGTGGTCAGATGAAACCAAAGTAGAACTTTTTGGTATAAACTCAACTCGTCGTGTTTGGAGGAAGAAGAATACTGAGTTGCATCCCAAGAACACCATACCTACTGTGAAGCATGGGGGTGGAAACATCATGCTATGGGGCTGTTTTTCTGCCAAGGGGACAGGACGACTGATCCGTGTTAAGGACAGAATGAATGGGGCCATGTATCGTGAGATTTTGAGCCAAAACCTCCTTCCATCAGTGAGAACTTTGAAGATGAAATGAGGCTGGGTCTTCCAACATGACAATGATCCAAAACACACCGCCCGGGCAACAAAGGAGTGGCTCCGTAAGAAGCATTTGAAAGTCCTGGAGTGGCCTAGCCAGTCTCCAGACCTCAACCCCATAGAAAATCTGTGGCGGGAGTTGAAAGTCCGTGTTGCTCGGCGACAGCCCCAAAACATCACTGCTCTCGAGAAGATCTGCATGGAGGAATGGGCCAAAATACCAGCTACTGTGTGTGCAAACCTGGTAAAGACCTATAGTAGACGTTTGACCTCTGTTATTGCCAACAAAGGTTATGTTACAAAGTATTGAGTTGTATTTTTGTTATTGACCAAATACTTATTTTCCACCCTGATTTACGAATAAATTCTTTACAAATCCTACCATGTGAATTCATGGGTTTTTTTTGTTTTTTTTCACATTCTGTCTCTCACAGTTGAAGTGTACCTCTGGTGCAAATTACTGACCTCTGTCATCATTTTAGGTGGGGGAACTTGCACAATCGGTGGCTGACTAAATACCTTTTTGCCCCACTGTAAGTGTGAGAAAAGGCAGCCAAGGACAATGTCCTGACCTGATTCTCCACACCTTACCTGGAACTCCTAAGTCAAAATAACTTGTGCCTGTGACGAAAACCAATCAGGACACAGAGCGCCTTCCCACATGCAGTGAACATGGCGCAAACGCAGACTGAAGGAGAAACATTTCAAAACAAAACACCGCAACACACCTCTGACTAGTTGCTGTTGACATTCTTGCTACCAAAAGTCAGATCCTGCTAACTTCCACATAAAGATGGCAAAATGATTACTGACTGGGACTGTGTCTCAGAACAGTCACTATATCAACTTAAAATTAAACTTTATTTATATAGTACCAGGTCCCAACAACAGTGGCCTCAGGACACTTTATATTGTAAGGCATAGTTCCTACAATAATACAGAGAAAACTCCAACAATCAAATGACCCCCTTCAAGTAAGCACCTGGTGACAGTGGGAAGAAAAAAATTCCCTTTTAACAGGAAGAAACCTCCGGCAGAACCAGGCTCAGGGAGGGGCGGCCATCTGCCACCACCGGCTGGGCATGAGGCAGGAGAAAAGAAACTGTGGAGGACAGCTTAGATTGATAATAACTAAGAATTAAATGCAGAGGGGTGTATAAACACAGAGAGTGCAAAGAGGTGAGTAAAGTAGAAACAGTGCATCGTGGGAAACCCCAAGAGCCTAAGCCTATTGCATGGTAACTAAGGTAGGATTCTGGGTCACTTGATCCAGCCCTGACCATAAGCCTTATCAAAAAAGAAAGTTCTAATGTTAAAACCAGACTGGTTGGGCTGAAGGTCGGAGGTGGGTTTTGTGTCGCTATTTCCCTCACTGCCGGATTTCAAAAATGTCAGTTTTGATTTTTGTGAAGGAGTCTGAAGCCACTGACTGGCCAATCGGTGGCATGCAATCTGTTGATGTCTGTATTCAAATTGATTTGGATCACTTGGAAACTCAGCTAAGAAACTACAAAAACATTACCTGGTACCAAGTACTACCACTAGAGCAGGGCGATATGACCAAAAATATTTATCACGATATACATTTGAAAATTTGCGATAACAATATAACTGACGATATAACTGACACTAGGCAAAATACTTTACAACTCAACAACTTTATTAGATTTTTGAGCTCCGTGTACTAGATAAAATCGTTTCGAGGTCAGTAAACACAACCAAAATTTATACATAAGGCATACAGGATTATAATGGGGCACTGTGGATTTTCAGAAAAATGTGTGCCGTAAGTGTGCCGTATTTTCCAAAAAACACAATAATAACGACGGCCCGCTAGCATGCGCTACCAAAAATAGTGCTTTGTTGTGTATCTGACGGACGAAAGCTAAACCAGTTCCACACTGAAGTTGCAGAATTTTTACAAACTAATTCTGGTTCATTCGTTTCATTCAACGATCCGCTTTCGCCCTTCTCATTCTCCGTCACCGCCAAGCTTTTTCCGCCATGTGCGTATGAAAACAAAGGCACTGCGCATGCGCGTTTTACCCATATTCTATCGCGATATTTCATTTTCTTATCGTTGCCCAACATTATACCAGTATTACTGTGAACGGTATGATATGGCCCTAACTACCACCTAATGACAAACCCTAAAAGCTGAGCTCAGCGGATCCACTGGTTTCTACCCAGGACTGGTTTACCTGTTATAACTGTTTACCGTCACCAGAGGGCACCAGCTGGTCTATGGGCTACTATCGTTCTCTGTGGCTCTTCTGCCACAGACAAGATCCGAGTAATGCTAGACAAAGAAATTTTTAATTGAAGTGAAGTCTGGATAGCTTGAATACCCATAATGCTTCATTCCTTCTAGCCAAATATGCAAACAAACACAGATGTGACAACATGAATTCTGTTTCAGTCGGAGCCACGGCCAGTTTTAAAACACCAAGACTGTAAAGGCAATGACACACCCCTCACAACAGGACTTCAACAACAAGTTACTGAGAACATGGTGGCTTCATCCATCTTTTCTATACAGTCTATGAATTCAATTCAATTCAATTTTATTCAATTTTATTTATATAGCGCCAAATCACAACAAAAGTCGTCTCAAGGCGCTTCATAGATACAGAGAAAAACCCAACAATCATATGACCCCCTATGAGCAAGCACTTTGGCGACAGTGGGAAGGAAAAACTCCCTTTTAACAGGAAGAAACCTCTGGCAGAACCAGGCTCAGGGAGGGGCGGGGCCATCTGCTGCGACCGGTTGGGGTGAGAGAAGGAAGACAGGATAAAAGACATGCTGTGGAAGAGAGACAGAGGTTAATAACATATATGATTCAATGCAGAGAGGTCTGTTAATACATAGTGAGTGAGAAAGGTGACTGGAAAGGAAAAAGTCAATGCATCATGGGAATCCTCCGGCAGCCTATGTCTATTGCAGCATAACTAAGGGAGGATTCAGGGTCACCTGGTCCAGCCCTAACTATATGCTTTAGCAAAAAGGAAAGTTTTAAGCCTAATCTTGAAAGTAGAGATAGTGTCTGTCTCCCGAATCCAAACTGGAAGCTGGTTCCACAGAAGAGGGGCCTGAAAACTGAAGGCTCTGCCTCCCATTCTACTTTTAAATACTCTAGGAATAACAAGTAGGCCTGCAGAGCGAGAGCGGAGCGCTCTAATAGGGTGATATGGTACTACAAGGTCATTAAGATAAGATGGGGCCTGATTATTTAAGACCTTGTGTATGAGGAGCAGGATTTTGAATTCAATTCTGGATTTAACAGGAAGCCAATGAAGGGAAGCCAAAACAGGAGAAATATGCTCTCTCTTTCTAGTCCCTGTCAGGACTCTTGCTGCAGCATTTTGGATTAGCTGAAGGCTTTTCAGTGAGTTTTTTGGACATCCTGATAATAATGAATTACAGTAGTCCAGCCTGGAAGTAATAAAGGTATGAACTAGTTTTTCAGCGTCACTCTGAGACAGGATATTTCTAATTTTAGAGATGTTGCGCAAATGGAAGAAAGCAGTCTTATATATTTGTTTAATATGTGCGTTGAAGGACATGTCCTGGTCAAAAATGACTCCAAGGTTCCTCACAGCATTACTGGAGGCCAAGGTAATGCCATCCAGAGTACGAATCTGGTTAGATACCATATTTCTAAGATGTTCAGGGCCGAGTACAATAACCTCAGTTTTATATGAATTAAGAAGCAGAAAGTTAGTGGCCATCCAGGTCTTTATGTCTTTAAGACATTCATGCAGTTTAACTAATTGGTGTGTGTTATCTGGCTTCATAGATAGATAGAACTGGGTGTCATCAGCATAGCAGTGAAAATGTATGCTATGTCTTCTAATGATACTGCCTAAGGGAAGCATGTATAATGTAAACAGAATTGGTCCTAGCACTGAACCCTGTGGAACTCCATAATTAACCTCAGTGTGTGAAGAGGACTCTCCATTTACATGAACAAATTGTAGTCTATTAGATAGATATGATACAAACCACTGCAGTGCCGTACCTGTAATACCTACAGCATGTTCTAATCGCTCTAATAGGATATTATGGTCGACAGTATCGAATGCTGCACTAAGGTCTAGCAGGACAAGCACAGAGATGAGTCCACTGTCAGAGGCCATAAGAAGATCATTTGTAACCTTCACTAAAGCTGTTTCTGTGCTGTGATGAGCTCTGAAACCTGACTGAAACTCTTCAAATAAACCATTCCTCTGCAGATGATCTGTTAGCTGTTTGACAACTACGCTTTCAAGGATTTTTGATATGAAAAGAAGGTTGGAGATTGGCCTATAATTAGCTAAGACTGCTGGGTCTAGAGATGGCTTTTTGAGTAAAGGTTTAACTACAGCCAGCTTGAAGGCCTGTGGTACATAGCCGATTATTAGAGATAGGTTGATCATATTTAAGATCGAAGAATTAATTAATGGCAGGAATTCTTTGAGCAGTTTTGTAGGAATGGGGTCTAAAAGACACGTTGATGGTTTGGAGGAAGTAATTATTGAAGTTAACTCAGAAAGATACAGAAAAATACAAAGTGCTGAACCCTTATATTAGCTCCAGCTACATTTTAAAGAATTAAACTTCAATGCACAGCTACTGCTTAGCAAATTTGTAAGTAGGATAAACATGTAGATCTACTCACGTGAAAGGCGTGTTGTCCCTGGTCTGTGACGGAGGGAGGAAAAAAACACATTCTGAAGACAAAATAATGAATGTTGTAAAATTGAAGTAAAAAAGATAAGCAACAATTATGACAGAATATCTAAAAGGAAGTGTAAGTCAGTGTGTGAGATCTTTTTATGGACACACAATAAGATATTGTGGAGTATCAATAATAAATCCAGCTTTTTCCTGTAGGATGTCTACTAATATCAGATATGCACCAAAATGCTACAACGTCAGTTCTGTATCCATATTTAGGGCATTTCAGTTATTTATAAGACCCAGCTAAAAACAATTCATCCTGTTGTAGGTTACAGATAAGATGTGTCAGATATTTGGGTTGAACTCTGCCGTGTTTGACTCCACTAAGGAGCCGCAGTGAAATATTCATGAAACTGCTGACTCACTTTCTCAGATTTTTCTTTGCGTTGAAAGTTTGGCGAGGACAGCTGTTTTTTCAAAGGTCTGTGAGCCTTTGTAGCCTTCTTAGCAGCTGGAAAACAGAAAAACAGGATGAGATGTAGTGAAGGACTGCAGCGCCATCTGCAGGCTGAAAAGAGAAATGCCTTCAGTTTTCATTCTTAAGCTGTGAGGACTGACAATGAAATGTTAAAAATAGATGAGGTGGTGGAGATGAGGGTGGAATAGCGGTGATGTGCTATGACTAGATCGTGTTTCGTCAAGTATCCTCATTTTGCTTTAATCACTTAAAGAGGCGCTCGGTGACAAGAGGATTGCAGGACTGTCGGGTTAAAGGAAATGAGTAAGCATAACATTATGCGATCATTAGTCAGAGTACATGGTAACATGAAGCCATCACGTGATTAAAACCAGTCAGTGATGAAAACAGGATGACTTTGGGATTTTCAGCTCTCACACTGCCAACATCAAAAGCTACTCATCCCAGTATGTAACAGCCATGTATGTAAAGTTTCAGGATCTTGTGTTCAAAGTTTTTAACCTGTCAGTCAAACCTGTTTTGAAGACGAATAGGTTTGTCACTTTTTTCTGTCCAGCGATACGTATTAAAAACTTAACGTCTGAATTGCTCCTCCTATTTCTAAGTTCTAACAATATCTCTTCTTAAGCTCTTTATTAAGACCAGAGTAAACTAAATGAATGAATGGACACTAGAAACAATGCTCAGAGAGTAAAGTATCTCTTATTTTATGATGAGCCTCATCTATTTGAACGACACAGTGCCTGTTTTGTAAATCATCAGCCTTTTACATCTGAGAGGAAACAGTCAGCTTGAGGCTTCAGAAAGAGTCACCCCTACAGCTGCAACCAACAATACCAGTATACCTGGGACTTCTGATCCTCTCAGAAGTACTACCTGATGCAGCTAGTTTTGGGTACTATGATCACCAAGCATTTAAAAAATCTATTAGAGGATAATAAAGTGTTTTCACCAACTTGGCCAAAAAGAAAAACATAATTAGCATATAAATTAGCACTCCCTTCTAAACAAGTCCTTCAGCATGCTGATGTTAAAAAATATAATAAAAGGCATCTATCAAATTGCTAAAAGTACTAATTACACTGTATTTTAATTGTTTCTACAGGGAGTGCAGAATTATTAGGCAAGTTGTATTTTTGAGGAATAATTTTATTATTGAACAACAACCATGTTCTCAATGAACCCAAAAAACTCATTAATATCAAAGCTGAATGCTTTTGGAAGTAGTTTTTAGTTTGTTTTTAGTTTTAGCTATTTTAGGGGGATATCTGTGTGTGCAGGTGACTATTACTGTGCATAATTATTAGGCAACTTAATAAAAAACAAATATATACCCATTTCAATTATTTATTTTTACCAGTGAAACCAATATAACATCTCCACATTCACAAATATACATTTCTGACATTCAAAAACAAAACAAAAACAAATCAGCGACCAATATAGCCACCTTTCTTTGCAAGGACACTCAAAAGCCTGCCATCCATGGATTCTGTCAGTGTTTTGATCTGTTCACCATCAACATTGCGTGCAGCAGCAACCACAGCCTCCCAGACACTGTTCAGAGAGGTGTACTGTTTTCCCTCCTTGTAAATCTCACATTTGATGATGGACCACAGGTTCTCAATGGGGTTCAGATCAGGTGAACAAGGAGGCCATGTCATTAGTTTTTCTTCTTTTATACCCTTTCTTGCCAGCCACGCTGTGGAGTACTTGGACGCGTGTGATGGAGCATTGTCCTGCATGAAAATCATGTTTTTCTTGAGGGATGCAGACTTCTTCCTGTACCACTGCTTGAAGAAGGTGTCTTCCAGAAACTGGCAGTAGGACTGGGAGTTGAGCTTGACTCCATCCTCAACCCGAAAAGGCCCCACAAGCTCATCTTTGATGATACCAGCCCAAACCAGTACTCCACCTCCACCTTGCTGGCGTCTGAGTCGGACTGGAGCTCTCTGCCCTTTACCAATCCAGCCACGGGCCCATCCATCTGGCCCATCAAGACTCACTCTCATTTCATCAGTCCATAAAACCTTAGAAAAATCAGTCTTGAGATATTTCTTGGCCCAGTCTTGACGTTTCAGCTTGTGTGTCTTGTTCAGTGGTGGTCGTCTTTCAGCCTTTCTTACCTTGGCCATGTCTCTGAGTATTGCACACCTTGTGCTTTTGGGCACTCCAGTGATGTTGCAGCTCTGAAATATGGCCAAACTGGTGGCAAGTGGCATCTTGGCAGCTGCACGCTTGACTTTTCTCAGTTCATGGGCAGTTATTTTGCGCCTTGGTTTTTCCACACGCTTCTTGCGACCCTGTTGACTATTTTGAATGAAACGCTTGATTGTTCGATGATCACGCTTCAGAAGCTTTGCAATTTTGAGACTGCTGCATCCCTCTGCAAGATATCTCACTATTTTTGACTTTTCTGAGCCTGTCAAGTCCTTCTTTTGACCCATTTTGCCAAAGGAAAGGACGTTGCCTAATAATTATGCACACCTGATATAGGGTGTTGATGTCATTAGACCACACCCCTTCTCATTACAGAGATGCACATCACCTAATATGCTTAATTGGTAGTAGGCTTTCAAGCCTATACTTGGGGTAAGACAACATGCATGAAGAGGATGATGTGGACAAAATACTCATTTGCCTAATAATTCTGCACTCCCTGTATAGTGGAACTCTTATAATGTGTCCGCTTTACCAAAATAGTAGGACTGGGAGCATACAGTATAATGTGGAAGAGGGGATGTAGAAAGTCTGCAGTGTTTGACTTTACAGTTTGGAAATGAATCCCTGACTTGTGACAGACCAACAGAAACAGGGAACAGCATCATAAAGGGGTTGGCTCTTTCAGTCTGCAGTCAGAGGGCAACTGGTCTCCTGTGTCATCAATATGTGGTGCAGTGTTTAAGACTAGAAGAGGTACACACACTGAGTTTGCAACAGATAACCTCACAACAGAAAGGTTTTTCTCTGCCCTGAAACACTACTCTATACCACCAACCCACAATGCCCTCTAGCATCTGAATATGGAAAAGCGCTTTAATAATAGACTCACAAGACTTCTTAAATGAAAGATAAATTTGAAAAAAACAAAACAACTTAAGGGGTGCCTGTTCTAAAGTGAGCTGATTTAAACTCTCCACAAAGGTATGTTTGCAGTGATTATCAAATGTAGTATAAATACTGGCCAAATGAATGAAGAGAGACACATAACATGATGTAATGGCCCAGACTGCACACAACTAAAATCTTAAACAGACTGATATCAGTCTGCAATTGAATAGGTTTGAGATTTAATATTGATGTACCAAATTCATTTTGAAGATGTGATCACTGACCTGATTCCCATTTTCAAAGAAGCCACTTCAAAGGCAACAAACTTCCAAGTTCATTATACGCTGTGACAATAATTTTGGTCATGCTGTATCCTTCAAACACTGTTTTCCCTGGTGTGACTGTAGCATTACATGCCATTACAGTGTGATTAAGCAAGAATAACTGAATCCAAGATTAGGTAACTTCTTGTTTGTCAGATCTGGTAACACTTATATGACATTTACATTTTTTAATACTTATGTGCTGAGGCACTAAGAGCCATTTTGTTCAAATTGACCATCTAACTATCTCTGTTGCTGAGACACAAGGATTACCAAAGAGAAGAAGGCAATTTGTCTAGTAACAATCCCTGCTTGCACATAGCTCAGCATGTTTCAGCAGGAGAACCTTGTGTGTACCACATGTGAGCAGAGCTCATCACAATCAAACTATTGTATGCCTCCATCCCCAGACACTGAAATCCTAATAGCACAGCTGACTCCTAGACCTGGAATGCCAACTCTGTAAAGGCCTCCAACATTAAAATAGCCAGCATGCCCTGTCAGCATACCCTCTCTGCATGCGCATAGGCGGCTAACAGCTGCCAAATTTTCTCATTGAAGAAACAGCAAACGACAACAGGAGAACAGATCCCTGAAGAGGAGGAGGTGATGGAGTCAGATTACTTGTAAGTCTCTCCTTTTCTTATCTTCACACCAGGAAACAAATTCAGCTGTATACGCCCACACATTGTATTAATCAATTTTAAAAAAAGGAAAACTAAGGGATGCTGCTGCGGATTGAACATGACCAAAAAGCACATCTTGACTTTGTTTAGTTGTGCATTTAAACACAAGTTCTGCTACCTTTGAACACTCTTTAGAGCCATATGTGTGGAGGAGGAGAGCAACTGTAAAACACATGCGGCCCATTCCCCAACTGCCAATCATTTTGCAGGTTTCAGTTAAGAACTCCATAGGCATTTTAGTGCCAAAGGCTAGTCCAAAAACTAAATTATGTACCATCGGCGTAACTTTGTGCTGTCAAGATCTCTGTCTAAATAAAGAAAGAAATCTGGGTAAATTCCCAGATGCTTAACCTCCTAGGACCTGGCGTCCAACTGGGGTTCTATCAAACTGCAACTGTTCTATCGAAATTTCAAATGAATATCCTTATATGTGGCTCTCATTTTTCTCAGAAACAAAAATTGGGGGGGGGGGGGGGGGGGGGGGGTGCTGTTATATACACACATATCAATAAAATATTTACATCTGACAACAAATTCAGCTGTATACTTCTACACAACACAATAATCTTATGATTTACACAGTGATTAATAAAGACACGCACTTGGCAACATCGAAGTGGAAAAACTCTACAGGAAGAACCTCCAGCAGAACCAGGCTTAGGGAAGGGCAGCCATCTGCCATGAGGAGTTAGGAGTGAGGTAAAACAGACAGGATAAAAGATACACTGTGGAAGAGAGCCATAGATTTATAATAGTTAATAGTTAAATGCAAAGTAATATATAAATACATGGACAGTGAAGAAAAGTGATTGGAGGAGAAATGCTAAGTGCATTATGGGAAGCCCCCAGCAGACTTAGAATAGAATAGAATAGAATAGAATAGAATAATCCTTTAATTGTCCCACAAGGGGAAATTTGGTTGTAACAGCAGCCAAAAAGACACATATACAAACAAACAGTACACAGGACACAGAACAGAAACATACACAATTTTTCTTACATATTTACATTATTGGACTTGGAAGTGTTGCTTCAATTAAATTAATATAATGATCTTGCTCAACCCAGATCTCTGTAAGGCAGAATATATCAATATGTTGATCAATTATTATATAATTTACTAACAAAGAAGAGAGATACTTAATGTTTTACAATCCAATCTTTACTGCTGTTGAAGATGTATTGTTCTTTATGCTTAAATCATTTATGCTGATTTTTTTTATTGGTCTGTATGGACACTGGGTTTTAGGGGGACAATAGGAGTAGAGAAGCTGCAGAGAGGCTTGTAGGACTGCACCTCTGCTTCCAACTCTCATTTCTGGGTGCTCCCATTTTTGGGAGGAGGTAATACATTTGATAATTGTCCTGCTACATAACCCAGGTCCAGGTCCATGCCCTGAATCCAACCTTCAAAAAAGTTCAGACACAGAGTATTTTTCCAAAAGTCTTCAGGATCATAAAGATGTTTTTGTGAAATGTAAGATGTTCTTTTCTGTCAGTTGCACCTTTTGTCTTTGAACTCTTCTATGGATGCCATTTTTGCCCAGTCTCTTTCTTATTATTGAATCACAAATACTGACCTTAAATTGAATGAGTTCAGCAGTATTATGGATGTTGTTCTGGTTTTGTTTTTAACCTCCTGGATGAACTAATGTGTTTTTGGAGTACTTTTATAGGCCTGGAAGGTTGTGGATAATGGCTCTCACCAATGTTCCCTCTAAGCTGCGCACGTGCGCAATTGCGCACTGCTGGCGCGGTCTCTGCGCACAGAAAATCTGCGTTGTGCACAAAAAAAAAATCTAACCTGAATTGAAATTAAAATTAATACTTTAACAATTTCTGTTTAGGCTGCTCCCGTATGGGATTAGAACGATGCCACCTTATCCCATAGTCCAGCCAATGATGCGATTCACATTCATATATACGCAGCTAATCAACGTGGTTGACAGGCTATGACAGCGTCCTTATGTGCCGACACCGGTGTTTTAGCGAGCAAAGCGGCGTGGCTGATGTGGAGTGAAGCCACTTAATGACAACGTGTACAACCACTGGAGATGTGAGCAGGACAGACGGAACAATTGACGGGAAAAGTGTGGACTTTATACCAGTTTTTAAATTGTGTTGATAGGCCACGTAAAACCAGAGTTGTCAAATCTTGTGTAGTTAGTGTGTAGCGTAGTCAATAGTTTTGTTGTGTGTGTCAGAACAATGAGGCGACTGCTGAATGTTACAGGTGTTACAGCAGTGATACATCTCCTGTTGTCAGGCCTGCAGGTATCAGGCTGTTGTTCTCCTTCATCTCATTTTTTTTGGAGTGGCACAAATAATTTGTGTGGCATCAGATTTGATGGAGAACAGCTGATTGTTCTGTAAATAGTTTGAAATGTTTATTTAAAAATGCATTGGCTGCATTTAAAAAAAATAGCTGCAAAAAACGTTGTTGTTTGCTAAACTCAGTAACTTTTTTGAAGAAGTAACTATATAATTAATTGCCCAACATTGGTCATTATATACTGTATTTTGCAGACAGAGTTACAGGACTCTCTCCCAGACCACAGACTCAGACTCATACAAGTCAGAGAGAAAGAAAAAAGAAAGAAAGTTGTGTTTTCGAAATTGGAGTTCAAGTTATTTTTACTTCCAATAGTCTTAACATGTCAATGACTAGATTTTTTTTTTACATTTTCATTGTACGTGGGCTAAAGTAGTTAAATAAAGGTAGTCTAACATAAATGTAACTGCTGTGATTTGATTTGATTTTAATAAACCATGTAACTTGGATGGATTCGATGCTGGCATCACCACAGTGCACACGTCTGATGTCGCTCACAGTGGTCCAAGGGATCGCTCAGGGAGTTTGTGTGTTCGCTCAGACACATGAAAAATTAGAGGGAACATTGGCTCTCTCCCTGGATTTGTTGGATTCCCAAGGCTGTAGAAAGCTTTTCTCATCTGTTCTTGAGGGGTTTTTTTTTTATATCACAGCATGATGTGTTACTTTTTAAGATCTTTTAGCTGACAGGTTGTATTTAAGTGATTTTGTCTGTCTGGAAGGGCATCTGGCATATTACTGTCAAATGAAACAGTAGCAACCTACTGTGGATACCCTTAGTGATAGTAGTTTCAAAATAGTGCATTTGTGATTTAACAAGGGTGCAATTACTTAATCACATAGTGCAAGTACAATCAGTATTGAAAATGTCACCAATTTTTAAAGTAAATCATTTTCTAAAGGTGCTATTGACACCTATCTACACATCCTAAACTCAAAACCCTTCAAGGGGCTGAAATTGAAATAGTCACATTTTACAGGTGTCTAGCTATCATTTTGGGGTTAAACTAACTTTCTTTTTTAGATTTAGATTTTTAGATTTTTTTTCTCTCTCCAACCTTGGGAACACTTGATTTATGCAATTTTTTAAATCCCTTTTAAAAGAGCAAGAGAATATCTCTTTTGGTCAGTGTGACTGTTTTTAATGTCATGCTTGTAATGATCTATATTGCATCTTATTCACATGTTTGTGTTCACTTGTCTTTACAGAATTATGTGCTTGTTTTCTACTTGTTATATGTTGTAACTTCTGCTGCCCTCTTTTGCCTGAATAAATAAAGGATCACGACATTTTCACCTGTGTCATTTCTCATTAATACACATTTCCAATATGTGGACATACTAATTACATTAACCTATCATGCATGTTTTTGCCACAGTCAAAAGAAATATGTTAGATTAACTGATGACTTTGAATTAGCCATGGATGTGAGTTAGATAAAGTGCTGTATAGTCAAAAATGTGACTTGAAGTCTAAAGAGCTTTGAATGGTCAGTAAGACTAGAAATGCTATATAAGTGCAAATACGGTACCTTAAATTTAATTTAAATTAAATGATGAAATATGTTTATTTTTTCATTTCTGTTTGTCTTAAACTCTTTTCTTTCTTGTCTGAAAGGCAGCAAAGTTTAAGTTTTGAACATCCAAGAACAAAATAGTTGATATGGTTTGTTTAAAAAAGAAAGCTTCAGTGACTGTGTTTTAACCAGTCAGAAGTGCTAAATGTTTTAACCCTTTGCATTTATGACAAAGGAAACCAAAGTGTCACATCAGCAGCTTGAACCAGAAGATATTTTTGATGAATTATTCATCAGTGATCAAACCTAAATGCCAATGAGTAGTAGGTCATCCAACTCCTACAAAGGTTTATGTCTGTAAAATAGCAAATGGGAACTAGTTGTATAATTACATTGTTCATGTTGTATGTTAGTTTGTAACTTAAGGGACTGAAGTAAAGGTTTTAAGTTCGCCAAAGTAAATATGGATTTCAAAAGTACTCTTAAATGTCAAATGTGGTTTTAACCAAATGAAACCAAATGTATGAAATGAAGCTCAAAGTGGTGCCAAGTAGTACAGTTTAAAAGTGAAACTCATCGACAGAACATTAATCAGATATTTACAGAGCTGTTTCTTTTTTAAAATAGATACTTCTGTTTAATAATAATATAATAAATGCCAGTAAATAATGAGAGTAAACATTACCTGCACATGTGAACTAAGTCCTAATAAGTAAAGAACTAATAGGTGTCATCACTTTAATAGTCACATGAACCTCTTAAATGAATGCAAACTGTAGCTTGCTGGACTGATAAATCACTAGCAATATCACATCTGCATTAGGTCATATTGCTGGAATGAATTATACTCTTTAAGGTCAATATATCAGCCAAAAGGTTTTATTTTGGCATTTTTCTGTTTTAAATCACGTTTTCATTATTTTGAATATTGACAGTATTGACCAGAAATTGCATTCTAAATAATAAAGCAAAATCTTATTTGATTTAGAATTACTTAAAATTATAAATAACTAAATAAAAAGACAGGGAAATTTAATGTTTTACTAGTATTAAAATGATTCATTTTGGGGGGTGAATCAGACCTGGATTTGTGGAAAGATTCTTCACCATTGTGACATCAGGCAAAAGTGGGCATTTTTTGCCATATACAAAAAATATCCAGCAGAACTAGCTGAGTGGGTAGACCGGTGTGGCACTGGAAGAGAAACTGCATAGTGTAGTCATAGCCTGGTCTCCAGATGGACATCTGCTGCGCATGGACTCTTACGCTGGTCTGGGACATCTTTATATAATTATATAATAATATAACACTTACATAACTTGAAAAGGTAAAGTGTTGCAGGAAGATGTATGCAGTCTCAGACTGTTCTTGTACATATTTAACCAAGAAAATAAACAATTCACCCAATTAGTCTGCAAAATGAATAACCTGATTTCAAGTACACAGTCACAACATCGAGTCTTTCATTTCAAATTGTTTAATAAATGAAGTGTTATACTTTCACTCTAAGAACATGAAAAAATTACCTTGAGATCGAGTCACAATTCTCTTTTAAGAAATTAACTTTTTATTTTTAGGATTGAAATATGTTTTCCTTAATAAGTATCTGAAAATATCTTTTGCTGGTTTGTTTGGTAATATCTTTCCTACAAGTAGAATCTCATTTCAATATAGCTCTTTTTGGGGGGGGGGGAAGAAACAAAAAAAGGAAAAACAAAAGAAAACATCCATCAATGTGTTTCTGTCCAGGGTCTTCATAATGTGTTGGAAGGTGCTGTCAGAGAATGGCCTGTGGCTGAATAGGCCAGCTGTCCAGTTCTGAACACGAGGCTGATGAGAAAACTTGTCGCTACATGTAATGCAGCACTCCTCCTCCAACTGCAAGACATTTGGACCCCTGTTAGCAAATGATCGTCTGAAAAGTCCCATAAAACAATATCTGTGTTTCCTCCGGTGGCATCTGCTCCCCAGTTCCAAGCGGTTGTTCTCAAACACCAAGGATGCTCTGGTGTGAGAAGAGTCACCACCCTTCCTCACAGAGTGAATCTTCTTCAAAACAATAAGAAGTACGCTTTGCTAAGATTATATGTATAACATAAAACCCAGCTGTTCTGCACTGTAACTGACTACTGGAGTCAAAGCATTTAATTTAGTCCACCAGGCCCTTTTTGTTTGGGCTTACAGATAATCCTCTTAGTAACAACCCCCCCCCCCCCCGGTCATTTTGGGTAATCTTTTCGATTAACAGCCTGCAGATGCTGCAGCAGCAGTTGTGCGGTTGTTTGACAGCTCTCCAGCTGCTGACATATCTAACAAATAAAATCCATAGAGTGACAGCAGTTCTGTCTCTGCATTGCTCTCAGCTTTTCCTGTCTGACTTGCAAAAATCCCGCAAACTTCCCACAGAGGAGAGTCCTGGACTGGAACAGGATGGATGCTAGCTCTCTCCTTTAACCAAGAAGGGAAAACATCTTGAACAGGTCTTCACTCTTTAAATAGAAACTATGTTGCACATAGGAAAGCATTCAATGGCTTCACCTCTAGTTATGAAAAACCAACTTGCTCCTCTTATTTTTTCCAACAATAAAGCATAACTCACTTTTTTTTTCAGCCAATGAGATACATCTCATCCATACATTTTCACTTTCAGAAATTCAAACCACCACTTCAACCTCAAGCCCAACAAACTTTAGGATAATACACCAAAAATTCCCTGCACATGTACTTCTTTTTTTAAAACTCCACAATACTTTAGTAGGCTATTACAGCACGATTTGTCATGCACTTTATCTGTCATTTCTGCTTCTTTTTTGTTTTGTTTTTGTTTTTTCGCAAAATAACCCTATAGTGTAGATCTGCCATCATGTAACTTGGCTGATAGCTTTTTCTTTTCTCAGTCGTCATCCACATCGTCCCCCTCGGACTCGTCTCTCTTCTCGTACATTTTATCCCTCTGCCTCTCCTGGATCTCCTTCATCTCCTCTGCATATCTGCAGAAAGCTCCTCCAAATTTGCTCCAGGCTTTGAACGGGATGGTGATAGAGTTCCTGTAGCTCGGCTTAACCTCGCTCACGCGCAGGAACACGCCGTATTTGTTGGACCCAACGTCGAAAAAGAACCGTTTAGAGTCCACCATGATGGAGGTGCCCTCGGGAAGCTCGCCGTAGCCCCCGGCGGCCATGCCCCCGGTCATCTCCTCGTTGTCTCCCCCGTAATCATCTATGAGCTTAGCAAGGGCGTCTCTAAACTCTATTAACCCCTGTGCCGGAAGGGCTATGGTCTGGCCGGCCAGCATGCCGCCCACTGGGCCCCCCACTCCAAAGCTAGGTCCGCGGTTTACGGTTTGCCGTATCCGGAGGAACCTCCCCCGCTGGTTCTCTTTCAAGTCCAGGTAGTACTTGCGATTTTCCCGGACAAGAAACTCGCTCTTAAGAGCTCGCCTCGGCCCACCGTCTTCACCCGCGGTAGCTTGTGCTATTTGCTCCGGACTGCTAGGGCCCAGCTGGGCGTAGTGCTCGATGAAATCCCCGAGATAGTCACGGAACTCCGCCGCAACTGACAGCGAGAGGGTCAGGCGACTTTTAGAGCCCCCAGCCCCGACCTCGGCGATTTTAATGAACCTGCCCTTGTTGTTCTGCTTGACGTCCAGATAGAAGCGCTTGTTCTGGATGTCCAGACGCTTTGACGCCAGTTCTTGGGTTTCCTGGTCCCTCTGGAAGTGTTGGAAGCCACCTCCACCTCCTCCCCCGCTACTACCTCCGCGCTCACTCCCGCTGTCGCCATCCGCCATCTTCAGCTCCACCATTCGGCTTCTGCCCCTCTCTCCTGCGTAGCTGCTTTCTGCGTGCACTCAGCCAGCGCGGGCCTCCTTCCCGTGCATCATGGGTGCCCTTCGGGGGACGTTGTGATTGGTCCAACTAACTGCCTGTTTCACTAGTTCACACGATTACGGCATTCCTATTGGTCCGCCGGTATTGTAAGCCGTGCCCACCTGTAATATTTTTCTCTAGCTATTGGTTCAGACTGAAGTTCCGTTTACGTCTTGTAAAACTTTTTTAATCCCGATTGTGAAATCGTCTTGGTTAGAACATGATGAAATCTGGGTGGTTTTTTTTCACAATTATACTTTTGCATTTTAGTTAAATTTCGAAATGGACATTTCCAACCTATTTATATATGTGAAAAATAGCTAGATAAACTAGTACAGTACACCACATAATAATAATCGTTCTTTGTTGAGATGGATCTCATGTTGTTTAACAAGTCTGTGAAAATACACTACCCTTGATAAGTAGATTACATGTTTTGTGTGCACAATTTTACATAAAATGAACAATACCTCATTACAACTGTTCAACATCCACATTCTTACTTATGTACACCAACAAAATAAAATAGCAAAGAATGACTTTGGAAAACAAGGGGGGAAGAAAGAAGAAACAAGGGGTGAAGAGGAATAAACGGAAGGCTGGGGAACAAGAGAAAAGAATATGAAGGGGAGAATTAAGAGGAGGGAGGTGAGAGTGAAAAGAAAAGAAAACAGAGAGAAGATGGAGAATAAGAAGAAAATAATAATGGTGAATTCTACTCTACAGCAGCTTGTCACGTCTGAATGTTTCATTTACTCCATTGTTATTGCATTTCCCGGACCTGCCAGAAGATGTCAGTATAAATCCTAAATAAAGACTCTAATCCACCCCACTGGAAAGCTTTAGAAAATGGTAACGGATGCAAAGATTTTGAAACTTTTAACTGTATTTTCGTAAGTTTTACGGCGTTTTCTATAGATAAAAACTGTTCACCGCATTGCCATTCATACTTTGCCAAAGTTATTGATTAAGAGATGTTTGTTGTTGTAAATAACAGTTTGTTTTTTGGTGAATTCTCAATAAATGAACTTCATATTTTATAATCACGGGACGGCCTGTGCAAGCACTATCATAACTTTTTCTGCAATCTTACATATTTGTCATATCATTTCACGACACGATCAAAGTTGGCTGTATGTGGCCCATTATGTAAAATGTGTTTGACATCCCTGTTGTAACTGGGTCTCAGTCATCCAAGTCGTGGCAGTCTTAAGCATTTGAAATAAGTAAACCATAGTTTGTTTGTTTGTTTTTATGTCACCTCAATCTTTACTTATAAAATCACAGTTGTGCCAGTGGAGCCTGTCAGAAAAGGATTATAGCAAGATAGCAATCAAGATGTCAAGGACGATAGGTTTCTGCCGGTTTGTTTTTAAAAACGCGGCCACCAGGGAGCATCATTAGAATGTTAAACCCTTTGCGAAAATAAATGCATCTGATCTTGTTTCTGTATAGGTGTCTGAGGTTCTTTAACAAGAAATAAATGACATATAATGTGCTGTTGTCTGCTGTATAAACATGCAGCGTAGCACATCTATTAACTTATCTTTCTGTCAGCTAATTGCTTAAACACAATGCTCAGAAATCAATACTTTTGGCAAAAAAATCCAAAAGCATAAGGTATCCAAGGGAATATCGTGCTGTCAGGCACGCGAAAAGAATGTTTTTCTTATGAATGACTCAAAACAGTCCACTTCTGTGGAAAAGAAGGAGGGCTTCAGTAATCTCAGTCGGGTGGGAGGTCTGCCATTTTGGGTACAGTAGGAGTGGCCCTACTCTGACAGTCTGGGTAGGAATTCTGGTGGTGTCTTTAAATTTTGCCAAAGCATATAGTTAAGGCTGCATCAAGTGACCCTGAATCCTCTCTTAAAATATCTATAGGCTATAAAATAGTTATAGGCTATAGGCTAGGACTATTTTAGCCATGGTCTGCTCAGAAATCAATACTTAAAAAGAGCAAAAAATCCAAAGGGCTCAGTATTTTACAACTCTTAACATATTGCTCTTGCCTGCTATACATTTTGTATACAATTCAAAACAAACTCACAAAAGACGTACATATTCTTTAACTCCCACTACACAATGAAACACAAACCTGGAGTTATCAGGAACTTAACCCACAGAGCAGAGAATGTTCCCTCTAAGGCAGAGGGTAAAAATAGGGGGAACACGCACACAAATAGATACCACTTAATAATCAGCTGAGATCCATAGGAAAGAACCTCAAAGATTAACCAGGGAGAAACAGCCAGGATGTCTTTCCTATTGTCCCCAAGTCACTGTTGGTCATCAAATAGTTCTAATATTATAGGATGTTACCCTACAATATAAAGTGCCTCGAAGGTCACTGTTGGTGCTTATAATGAAAGTCCTCCTCGTTACTTAGGTCTGCTTTGAGTCTTTTATTTTAATCTAGCCACTGCATGCCATCCTATTTAAATAAAACTGAATGAAAATGAAATGGTTGGTGTGATGTGGCTTTGTATACACAAAATTAAACTGAATTAAATGTTTGACTGTTAGATGAGAAAAAAAGATCAGATAATCTGATAAGAATCTAATCATTATTATTTATTTGAATAATATTTACACTGACATAAATCCAACAGTGACATAACAACAGAAATTTAAAAAATGACATTTAATTACATTCAAACTATACATGAATTACAAACAGACGTTATTGCACACTGCCCTGTTTGATTCTTGATTCAAGCTTCAAAGCAGTATTTTTGCCATGTTTCTAATAACGCATTTTATTTTATTCAAAAATCAAATCAAAAACTTCTCCCTTTGTCTAAAATATCACAGCTGAGATTACATTACAGAAGAATGTCTGCATGTGATTTTCAGTAATATGGAGGATAAGTTGGGTAGGACTCTCTGAGGTGAGATGTGGCAGAGGGCACCATGACTCCTGAGAGGCTGCTGTACTGGTAGAAAGAGTCCATGGGCAGAGTGGCGACGCTGGGCAGAGGGGAACTGAACTGCACATGACTGCGTGGATAGATGTAGGAGGTGGCAGCCGGGCCCTCAGGTGCTACTGCTGCTGCTGAGTGGTATCTTGGGTATGGCCCTGGCCTGTATGCCTGTAGCTCAGGGTAATGAATGAACTGTGGGGCAACACTGGCCTGGCAGACATTAGCCTGGCATGCCTGAGCCAGAGCATCCTGCATGGTTCTCTTTACCTTCATCCGTCTGTTCTGGAACCAGTTTCTGATCTGTGATGAAAACAGAAAATTTAAGATATAAGAAACATTTTTAAAATACAAGACATAATGAAATAAAACATAAGTAATGTTAATTTTCTGTTAGTGAACAGTAGAGCATGATTATTTTAGAGTACTAATTATTTTTTTAACTGCTAAAAGTAGTACATGGTTTTGAAGGTCAGTAGCTGCTATCAAATAGGTGCTCATGAGAACTGATCTCTTGGCAGTTTCTTTTTGAAATTTGCTGCTGTTTCTGATTATTATAGATTTATCATAAATTGAATATCCAGCAGGACCAGGTTCATGAATTCATGATGTCAAGTATTGATACTGGGGGTGGTTACCTGTTTATCAGACAGGTGGAGTTTTTTGCGGAGTTCTGCCTTAGATTGCGTCCCCAGATAAGCACTTATGCTGAAAGCCTTCTCCAGGCTACTGATCTGCTCTGCTGTGAAAGCTGTCCGGGGCCTGCGACCCACTAGAGGAGATGGAGGTGATTTTGAGACAGCTTGAGCTGAAGGGGAGAGAGACTGTCCACCTTCGCTCTCATATCCTGAGGTCTCCTCCTCTGTCCCACTGCTGAAACCAACCTCAGTCACTGGAAACAGAAAGTGAGAAAGAAAGAAACTTAAAATCTGTTCTTCACATTACGTCGATTTAGACATATTCTGGTATTTTACTTGAGTAGTTTACAAAGCACTTTATTAATTTCAGAGTATTTAACCACATACTGTTAACTGGATGGAAATTCAGCTATAAAAATGTCCAAGTTTTTATTGCAGTTTATTTATAGGTTACGAAACACATCTGCATTGCATCACTGATCAACTTATATTCTTCTAATTAATACACGAATATTAGTTAGGTAAAAAGTACTCTAATAACAATAAAGCTGCATAAATGGTTTTTTTCTACTAAAGTAAATAAGATTTAAAAAAAAAAAAAAAAAAAATCAAATAATTAAGACAACTAAAGTAACTGTGTACCCAGGAGCGCTAATATGCAATGAAAACGTAAAAAATTAAAATTAAAAAAAAATTTTAAAAAATGATCGATGTTCTCTGAGATGTTCATATTTGCATTCAGCTGAAATGTAGTTAAATGTGAAGTTATGTTTAGGAAAAAAATTCAAAATGCACATTTACACAGAACTAATAGCTGTTTTAATGTAAATGCACT
This sequence comes from Aulonocara sp. 'chitande type north' Nkhata Bay, assembly GCF_057382095.1. Lineage (NCBI taxonomy): Eukaryota > Metazoa > Chordata > Actinopteri > Cichliformes > Cichlidae > Aulonocara > Aulonocara sp. 'chitande type north' Nkhata Bay. The sequence continues at coordinate 62,843,851 of NC_141350.1, forward strand.
TTTTTCTGTAATTCACTTTTAAATAGACTTTACATTGAAATTGGAGTCTGGGATTTTGGCTCATTATGAACTCTTACCTTGGCTATTGGGAGCGGTTTGTTGCTGGAGAATACTCTGGCTGTATGCTTCAAGGGCCTGACTCCTGTTTTCTTGCTTTTTCTGCTTAGGGATATTCTCTGACTTCTGCCTGCAATAAAAACCAGGCAGACTCTCAGAAAGCGTCCCACAGGCTGTAGGTCCGGAGACATTTATGGTGCTGGTCTCTGATCCTTCTTGCTGGCTGCTCTGGGCCATCCACTCAATAGAAAAATGTCCATTCATGGCTGCTGAGGAGGAATCCGTTTGTCCTGAAGCTTGGAGAATTATGACTACCTCATCTACAACCTGCTTGTATTTATAGAAGACATCCCACCTCATATCAACCTCCCTCAACCCGAAGATCAAAGCACACATCCTCCCCTCCCTGCAGTCCAGCCCTCCTTTAGTTTTCACAACTTGAGTAATTAAGACGTCCCATTCAGTCTCAATGAGGCTGTTACAACAAGGCTCCAGTGAGTCTGGAAAGGACCCCCTACCCACCCTCTTTCCCACTCTTCACATAGATAATACAGTCACTTCGCCCCAAACTGTCTCCATCTCTTCCACAACCATATCCACCCTATTAAAAAATTAACCTTCTGCAGTTTTTTAGGGAGTCGTTTTTTTCCACTTGGGGTGAGTGAAGAACTTTAAAATACTAGTGTCAGTCCTCATTTCTTTATATTTTTCCCCAAGAAGCAAGATATTGTTGTAAATCTTTACAGTGGTCTTGATCAAAGATTACCTAGGCTTTCTGAAGGCTTTCAAACATTAAAAAGACACCTACTTCAAGGGATGAACCAGTGTTCTGTCTACATATAAAAGACAACTTTGCAATAGACAACTTTGTCTTTAGGCACTTTGTTACTGGCAGCTTCTCACAAAAATACACCATTTGTTCCCATTTCTTTAGCTGAATTCCCAAAACAGCATAATTTGACAGACATAAAACAATATTTTTGCAACAAGGCAAATCCAAAGACTTAGCAGCTGTAAATTTGACACATTTGGCAATGGTGTGCAGTGTAACAATTGAAGGGTTTTCTGCTTTCTGAATATCTTGATTTATTGTGTAAAACAGTCTGTCTCAGCCAATCTCAGTCTAAAAATAAAGGATGTAGGCTGGATTAAAATTCAAACAATTGTATACATATGCTTGTATCTCCAAATATTACCCATTCCTGCATTTACCATTTGCAGAGCACCTTCCTTACACATATAAACGTAGTGAAAGAAATGACTGCCTAACAACTTATCAAAAGATAAAAGAACAAAAAAAACAAGAAAATTGGATCAAAGCTGAATAAAAACAAGAAGAATACAATTGCCAAATGTAACAAAATATTTGAGCATTATTAATATCCCGTTTTTGCTAATAATTTTGTAATCTTTGCTTATTTCTTTCTTTCTTTCTTTCTTTCTTTCTTTCTTTCTTTCTTTCTTTCTTTCTTTCTTTCTTTCTTTCTTTCTTTTCGAAGAAACGTTCATGGCCTTTAATCTCCTCAAAGGTTGTATGCTAAACTGCTCATCGTGTCCAGTAATTTCAGATGAAGCACCAACAATTTAACTTCTTTGTTTAAAAAGCAGCTTTTCAGGTTTCAGGTTAATAATCATGACAATGAGCTGTGAGTGACTGAAAACGGGGACAATGGCTTTTTCTGGGATGATCCCAAGATAAAAGAGTGTTCACACAGCGCACTAACAGTGATCCTTTTATAGCTTATTTCATCATGACTTATCTGTAGTTGATAAAGAACTGATGTTGTAATGTTTTTAGACCATTTTAAAAGTTTAATTTAAAAATATTCGCTCTTTCAACTGTCAAATGATGAGTGAAAAATAAGCTCTCATATAAAAAGAGAGTAGCTAAAAGTTGGGGATATATCCCACTGAAATGTCTTGTAAAGTCACCAAACAAGAAAATACTTGCAAATATTTGAGGAAATGCACGTATTTGACAAAGCATAATATGCAGATACGCAGAGTGTAACTTTCCACCCCTGCTGATAGAAACTGGTTGGTCATCTCTTTTGTACCTCCTTAAATCACATCAAACTATGTGGGGATCAGTTAAGGTGGCTGATAATGAGTTGAAAATTATGATCCCAGCTGTGAAGTGGCTGTTAACATCAGCCCCGCCGCCCTGATAGACCCCGAGACTGACTGAGAGGAAGAGGTGTGTGTCGGGGGCGGGGGGATGTTTTATGTGTAAATGTTAAGTATTTTGTGTTGTTTAGAGGTTTTAGTCGATAACGTAGCACTCCCATTGATAAGATAATGACAGTGAGCTCTGGTGGTGATCACAGAATGGATTCGAGGCTGTGCGCTCAAGCTGACCCTCCGTCTGTGCGCGCAGTGGAGGGGAGAGCCGGTGCTAATAGTTCATTACCTACTGAAACTGGAACACTTCAAAGGCTCTCAATGCTTTGATACCAACACACCCAACATGAAACAAAAGAGAACTAACACCTTAAAGCCTGTTAATATCTTCTGGAGGCTTTTCAAACCCAATAAAGTCATACTCGGGTAATGGTGCTGTCAGTGGCGCTAACAAGCACGAATATGCCTTCACTTTAACTCTTTAACTTCTCTGTAATGACTGTGGTCGTGTAAAGGTATTCGAATGGAGGACTTTTATTAGTAGTAAAACGATTTCCATGTGCACTTTTACTTATCTGAATAATGTGAGTAATTCTTCCGACACTACTGCAACAGTATAATGTACTGTTGTATTTTGCAGTGCTGTAAAGTAATGCCGGTGTTCTATGTACTCAAATACTTCTACATTACTTTTTTTTTAAGTGATACTGTGTTTTTTAATCCTTTATATGTATCGTAGTTTTCATATTCGGATTAATAATAATGGTTATAATTAAAAATGTCGTCTTAAATTTGCACACGCGATAATGTAAATACCTGTTAAAGCTGTCATGGTCGCACTCTGCCATAACCTCCCTTACATTCTTTAAGTTTTACTCATTTAAAAAAAAGAACCAAAACCCATATTATACAAAGGTTAACAAACAATTGGTTCTAGTGTCAAACAATAGTAAAATTGGTCAGTCTGATTAATTCACATTGATTATTTAATTTGCAGTAATATAGAGATCAATTGGAACTACCTCCCTGCATTAAGCACTTTTACTTTCATATCCCAAGTGCTTCTTGCTTATAGAGGTCTGAGTAAGTCTGATTATTGTTTAATGGTTGATTATATAGTCAGGTTTTTTTTTTAAAGGACTTTAAATGTGCATGTTATTTTACATTAAAAGCACAGGATCAACTCTTTATGAGCCTGATCACATCATTTAAAAACTAATCACTGTTAAAGCTCCATCTATGGCCTTCAACTTCAAAGAGTATCATTGTCCAAAGAGTAATTTACTATATTATAAAGATTTACTTTTTGTTCCTTAATCATCAGACATTAAATTTTTGAAGCTGAAAAATGTGTGGCCAAGAGAGAGCTGGAGTCTATCTAGGCTGCCACAGGGCAAGAGGGAGGAGACACCCTGTGAAGGTGCAGTGTAAAAATTAAAAAATCATTAATGGGAAAAAAATGTTATAGTACTCACAAAAAATGGGACTATGCACATGGTTCTGAGAACATGAAGCTCATTACATCATTTCAAACTTAGTTCAAAGAACAATCCAGTCATATGTCAGAACCGAAACGCCAGATTGAGGTGCATTTATTTATTGTCAGTTCAGCTAAACACTGTTTTACAGTTACATATATTTCTTTTGTTACATGTATCTGTGCGCTGATTTTCTCTGCAGTGTAAATTTGTTTAGTTTTGCTACATATGAAGCAAAATAAATAATATTTGTTATTGTGTACACATGTAGAACTATAAATGTTTAAGGACAGAACAGTTGTATGCATTTAAATATGTAACATGACCCCATAAAGTCAAAACATACAGTGTTTTGTATTTATCACATTAATATTTCTCCGACGCACCATCAATCCTGAGATTAAAACTGTGTGTGTTGTTTTTGTGAAGAGGTTTTGAGAAAAAATCTTTTGGGGAAATTACAACAACAACAACAACAACAACAGCAACAACAGAAAAACTGTAGCTGGCTGATTGGTATTGTTAGGAGTTCAAAGGGGAGCTGGTCATTTGTTTTCTCCACTGCTGCCCGTCTGTCTGTCTGGATGCTATATGACCGGGTATCAGTGTCAGCTTGCTCCACCTCGTCACCTCCCTCCTGATCTGTCACAGGACGCAGTGCTTGACTTCTTTGATGTGAGGCCTGCTGAGGCAGACAGACCAGAAGCAGATGAGAGGCTAGGAGACGGGATGAAAACACAGCTGCAAGCAGAGACAGCGAGACATGTCAACAGTCTGTGTTTCTGTGACTCCAGCACTTAGAAACTCATTACATGATTCATAGGACTGTCAGAACAATGACAGACACACCTGTCTGACTACATAGTTACTTATGAGATATTAACTATGCAGTCAATGGGAGAGAACTGTGAGCACTTTAAGGTCAGTAAAGTAGCAGGAACACATCAGACTGTGTCCTGTTTACAGCCGTCTTTAGTTTTGGCTTAATGTTTGTATGTTTTATGTTTTGGTTTGTTGTTGTTGTTTTTGGTCAGATTAGAAATTAGAAAAAGATTAGAGGGACAGCTCCGGTTGTGTGGTTTGGAGTCACAAGGCTGAGATGTTTGGCAGATGTGCAGGGGACGGGTAGGGTATATACTGAACAAAAGATAAATGTGGAGCTGCCAGGAAGGGGGGGGGGGAGGAAGACATCAGTGAAGGTTCATGGATGTAGTGGAGGAGGCCATGCAGAGGGCTGATGTGACAGTGGGATAGGGTGGGATGGAGGCAGATGATCCACTGTTGGCGACCCCTCCGAATGAATGGTCACATTATTGCTGTTATGTTTTTCTAATTTTCCGGTATGTCACAGGGCTAATGCAGACAACCAATTTAAAATCACCAGTTAGACTAACCCCACAAAGTACAAGTCTTTGGACTGTGGGAGGAAGCTGGAGTGTTCACAAAGATGGGGAGAACATGCACACTCCACACAGAGGTCATGACCACGTCGCAGATTTGAACAAAGGACTTTCTTGCTGTGAGCTGACAGAATTGTCCACACCACCACTGTGTTGCCCTTTTTTAGGCAATGATGATCATAATGTGAAAATCTGACATGATACCAAGCTAAATCTATAAATGCCAAAATTCTGATTAAACCCATTCAATTTTTTAGCAACAATCTGCAGACCAGATGCAACTTTGCAATATGCATTTCTAAGGGCCACAAGGGTGTTCTAATATTTCAGTGAAGTCACTCATCTTTATTATCTGTTCAAACTTCAGCTGGGCCTGTTTTTTCCCTACTTGTTTCTTTAACAGGTAACATTAGTTTATTCAATGAAAGCATCTTCCTGCTCTCTGAACTTTAAGACCACTGGTCTCTGTTTGCTCACTTTAATCAAAACTTCACTGGTGTTGAGTCAGGTCCCAGCTTATTTTAACAAGATTATTATCTACCCAATTAAAAAATGACACAACAATACAAAATCAACTCTCTTCTTTCCTACTCTTTCCCGACTAATCAAAAGAAAAAAGGAACAACATATATATCTGCATATATGATTTGGAAAACTTTTACAGTAAATAACCTTTGGATTCTTGATCATTTTCGCTCTGACCTTCACAGATCTCGTTCTATGAAACAGCCCTTCTTGGAGTCTCCAGTCCATCGTAATATGAAGTGATGCAGGAAAATATTCTGTTCTGCTGATGTTGGACTCAACATCTGCCTTTGACGATGCTGACCAATCACTGGGTGTGATTGGTCAGAGACTGGGTGTTTGAAATGTTTCTTGTCATATCTGAGCAAACAATTCTTTTCTCTGGCAGGATTTTACAAGGTTTCCGACTGAGTATTCATATTTCACACTAAGAGTCTGAAACCTAAAGGAGAAAGTACCTTAGCAAACAGTGGCCCCGAGTCTCTGGAAGCCTCTGCTTGAGCTTGAGATCCATAGACTCAGAGGGAAAAGAAGGAAAGAACTCTTGGGTAACATTTTGTTTCAGTCTTTTAGCATTTTTGTTTTAAATGTAACTTTTTGATATTTATGGCAAAGTATTTGTCATAAATATGGTAAACAGAGTTTTACTTATTTCTTCTTTTACTTTGGCTCCATGGGGTTTTACATGATCTCATCAGTCTCTGTTTACCTGTTCATGCTTTTTGTCCTGAAACACAGGTGGCAGCATGTTTGTAAGGAGCATCACTACCTGAATAAAATGTTAAACAAACTGAAACAGATAGTAAGTTTTATTGTCTGTCAGTGTTCCTTATCCACGATGAAGGACTTGGTTATCCTTGCTGGCCCCAGTCTCAGACCACTGATGTCTGCTGGGGAACAGTCTCCTGCTGGCCCTGTCTTTGATTGACTCCATTCAGACCCTTTCATCTCTAATGGGCCTGTTTGCTGCTCTGTTATGGAAACAAACACACCTCGACCCACCTTCCCACTCCCATCCTCTCCTCCCCCGCAGTACCAGAGGGAGACTCATGTCCCAACAGAGCTGTTGTTCAGATCTCTATAATAAATATATGAGTCTTCATCATCCCCGGCCAAATCTCCAGTAAACTCATCTTCAGGACCAAGGCTTTGAAGATTCAAACTTCAAATCAAAAACTACAACACAGGTGTAAAGATCATAGGCATCACAACAGAGAATAAAGAGCTTTATGCACACACAGCATACTTACTGAATAATAATTTTGATAGTTTCTTGGAAATTACTGATAAGCCATAACTGATTGTTCTTTATAACAGATAGAGTGCAGCAGAAAATGGCTCATTATATTTCTGCCTCTTGTAGTAAATGGATTCTTCAAGGCTGTGATGACACCTAATAATCACTGAACTCTATTTCTGCCAGTCTCCAGTTGTTCCCCGCCCTGTCTGTAGCACAGTCAACTAAAGTGTCCTTCCCTGTTCCATTGATCCCTATCAACCCCATCAAAGGCTCTGGGAGCTTTGAAGGGACCAGCAGGACTGGTCCTGGTGGATGAGCAGGCACTGCAACTTTTCTTATCAAACGGGGGATGCAGGGCAGCGTGGCTGACAAGTTTTCATTTCTCCCAAAAATCTATGAGCTGGAGCCAGTGTTCCGATGAAGCACACTTGAGACTTTTATGCAATGCTAGTGGGGAACATCCCTGCAACCATGAAATGTAAAAGAGAACAATGTGAGCCCTTTGAAATAAACTCCGTACTGAGTGGTGAAACAAACAACAAAAGTGACTGTCATAGGTTTAAGCCAAAAATACACAAAATAATATTTTTCAAGTCTGTGATAAGGTCTCATTATAGACCAGCAGCACAGGTGGAAATGTTTTAGAAGTGCTTCCCATAACTGCAGATCAGAGGAGTGCAGTGTTCCGCGGGAACTTTAATAAACACTGTCTGAGACAGTATTGTTTCAGATCAGCCACATTCTCATGAGGTCCACTGTTAATTCACTGGGCATTTCTGCTACATGTGAAATACTTGTGTGACAAAGTGAAGAAACGTGAGTAACTAAATAAATGCATTTTTTTCTTTAAAAGAGAACTTTCACCCCTCATTCCCAATTTTTCCCTGTACATGTTATTATCTAAATCCCAACTAGGATGAGGATTCCATGTGTGTACAACAATTTAATCCAGAGACAGCTGCTGTTACAAATTCTTTGTCATAATGCCTAAAATCATAAAGCCTATCATTAGGTGGCTTATGCTGCTGTGATATCACCGTCACTCATAGAAAAGTTAGAAAAAAGATAAATATATAGATAGAACAAACTACAACTAACAGTGGTTTACATAGTTCTAACATTGTCTTGCTGATCGCCCAAAATTAAGCTTATAGTACAAAAGCATAACTAATAATATGAACAGCTGACCATTTCTTTATCTTGATTAAATAAGTAATTTTACTAGTGGAAACAATGTTTACATAATGAGAAATGATCACTTTTAATGAGTCACTATTAAAAAGATCATTTAAATCTGCAACTAATAATTGATGTGTTGGAATACTTTCATGGTTTTAGTAATTTGTTGTAGTAACAGTAACAATTAATACGTTTTAGTAATTGTTTCAGTGACTTTATCACAAATTGTGTTAAACTGGATATTTAAAGGATGCTTTTTTTAAAAATTCACAGACAAATAGATTCGTAACTGAGAAAGAGTCTGAAACAGAACTGTTGTTCTAGCTTTTTCCTAGTCACAACTCCTGCTGTTCCTACATCCACAGTTTCATTCATTTACATTCACAAATGCATGAACTCATCTGTTCTCACAGCAGCCCAGACTTGTAGTCTCCTCAGTGCAGGACAAAGTCATATCTCCTTTTGGTTCACACATACGGTGTCAGCAGTCACATGTTAACGAGGATTTATGGGAACATAAACTAAACCTGCTCCTCCCCATCTCTCTTTCTGCCTTTTCTTGCTTGCAGTAGCAAAGCTGTAAAGAACTGTGTTTGTATATCATACTTCTCATGGGTCCCTTGTTTTAAAATTTATTTTTTTTGCATAAAATATCCGTTCCTGGAGAAGTGTGCACATGTGGAGAGAGTGGACTTGAGAGAGATAGAGGTGTGAGCAATGACACGGCCTTTGATGTTAAAATGGTATTTAGAGGTTAATGAGGCTGTGAAGGAAATGCCACATATTCGCTTTTTTTGTTGCTGCCTCTTTCACTCACTCACACACACACACACACACACACACACACACACACACACACACACACACACACACACACACACACACACACACACACACACACCTCTGTAGCTCATAAAAGGGTTGGATTAAAAATTAGAAAGTAGCAACAAATTTAAGTATACAGGTATGTGGGCACATATATGAATACTTCTCTGTTCCACGAAAGGAAGAAAGGAACGTTGAGGCAATAAATGATGAACGGACTGGTTTTTATATAACGCTTCTCTGCTCAAGCAGTCAAAGAACTTTACACAACATCTCTTATATACAAACATTTCTTACCTTTTTTTTCTGTGTCCCAGCGCTTTCTAACATTCATACCCTTATGCTAGAACATCAAATACTAGTTGGCCTTCTCTACCTCCTGAATTACAGCCACCCAGGAAATACATTTTAAAAGACCAAAAAAAAGAAAAGAAAAGTAAACTAGGGCCCATCAGATCATATGTATTGCAGTGTTGCAGAGAGGTGCAGAGACTGAAGTTGTAGTAGAACGGGCAATATCCTTATAATTCTGTTTAGAACCACAAGATGGTGTAGTGAGTCAGTGTGGCTTCCAATCTGCCACAAGTCCAACATAAGTACTACTACTACTACTACTGATACTACCACTACTACTACTACTACTACTAATAATAATAATAATAATGCATTTTATTTAATGGCACCTTTTAAGGCACTCAAGGCACTCATCTTGTAAGCACCCCTTACAACAAATTAAATGCCCAAATCAGACCATGCATAAAATAACAGTTGAAAAAAATGTCAATACTGAGGAGGCTGAGGCCCGTGGTTCATGGTGTCATGGTCACAAACACCTACTTAAAGTAGGTTTAGGTCTTGCCACAGCGGCCATTGTTGTTCCTGCAGCTTGCTGGGCCATCTCAAAGCTTTTCGGCTGAAGTGAATGTCCTGCTGTTCTCTGTGGGATCATGCTTATTATCTACTTCAGCCCTACTGTAATTGTGGATGTGGACCAGTTACCTTTTAAAAGCAGTAATAATGTTTCCAGTTTTCCACCTGTCTTAAATATGCTGTGCTTTCCTTTATGTTCAATTTTATTTTGCCCCTCACCCCCCAACCAGTCATGGCAGAAGACTGCCCCTTCCTGAGCCTGGTTCTGTCGTAGGTTTCTTCCTGTTAAAAGGGAATTTTTCCTTTCCATTGTTGCCTGGTGCTTGCTCTTAGGAGATCACTTGATTTTTTTTTCGGATTTAATTTAATTGACTTGAAATTAAAAACCTAAAAATTCAGGTCATGGGTTCACATAGTAGAGAGCACTACATTTGTTAACTGCACTTTAAAAAAAAAGAAAATTGCAGTTTTTTTTAGTTCTCCCTACTACAAAAACCACAAATAAAAGCAAGGCAGTTAGCGGCAAATCAAAATAAAGATAAAATATACAAATGTGTGTTTATTTTATATATAAATATAAAATAAACACATTTTTAAAAAATCCACTACTACGCTGTGTATTTACTTCAGTGAACACTTGTATGTTTTTGTGGTAGAAGAATATAAATTGTCCAAATATGTGAGGTTTTTTTTTTTTGGCAGCACGGTGGCACGGTGGTTAGCACTGTTGCCGCACAGCAAGAAGGTCCTGAGTTCAATTCCACCATCAGGCCGGGGTCTTTCTGTGTGGAGTTTGCATGTTCTCCCCGTGTTTGCGTGGGTTCCCTCCGGGTACTCCGGCTTCCTCCCACCGTCCAAAGTCATGCAGCTTGTGGGGATAGGTTAATTGGATAAACCAAATTGCCACTAGGTGTGAATGTGCGAGTGAATGTGAGTGTGAATGGTTGTCTGTCCCTGCCTGTTGGCCCTGCGACAGACTGGCGACCTGTCCAGGGTGTAATCCGCCTCTCGCCCTATGACAGCTGGGATAGGCTCCAGCGCCCCCCGCGACCCTGAAAAAGGATAAGCGGAAGCGAATGGATGGATGGATGTGAGTTTTTAAATTAGCACTGAAATAATAATACTGTGTACTGTGAAAAAAAAAAGAGACTCAAGTTGTTCAAATGCAAAAACGACTGACGGGGATGATGTAAGGTGAGAGTGAATTTGTAAATTTGTACTGCAACTGTTTGTTTTTCTAGAAAGACAAAGCCAGAGATTAGAGAAGACTGTATAATGTTAATTATTAAAGGAGCGAGAGAGAATAAGCAGAACTTAACCACATGAAAGTGGGTCAGGGTTACATGCAGCAGAAGGTTTAGATTTCTTAATAAATCCAGATCGTTCATCACACAGTGAATATTAGTAAAACCCTAAAATTGTTACACTGCTCAGGGCAGTAAAACAGAGGTGGAAAAAATGTCAGGTAGTTGAAGGATGCTGTTTAGAGAAAAGGGTGATTTCCTTTTCTTTATGTTGGTGCAATTCTGAAGTAAAACAGTGAGAAGTTTTCAAAGGTGCAAAAGCATCCAGCAGACTGTTTATTCCATTCTAGTAGTAAAACCCTGTGATGGAGAATCATTTATCTATTCCTGTCTATCATCAGGAAGACTGTCAACTTCACTGAAGAAGCCAGTTATATCAGTGTTCTTAATGTTGAGGAATAACGCTAGAACAACAGATAAGATCGAGAACATTAGTTTCTCATTAGAGTTATCAAGACATGATGCAAGGACCCTTGTATAGTATTATAGTATTAGTATTAGTGATAGTGTCCATATGTATATTAATCACCCATCAAAATAACATTTAGGGACAAAGGATAAACTGAGTTCGCAAACTCAGGAGGTTCAGTCAAAGTCCTTATTTAGCTACCCACTGTAGCAAGTACAGTGGGTGGTGCTGTTATTATAAATGAGTAATTTCACTGAAGTATTGATCATTTTTATTCTACATAAAAGTCACATTATTTGGATTTTTGCAGAAAGTCTTCACATAAATTGCTCCATAGTGTTGCAGTGGGTTTTGTCTCATTTTAGTTAATATAATGAATGTTGAATTTTTCTTTCCAAAGTATATTGTTTAGATTTTGTGTTAACATACATTTTACATTCAGCTGGTTCTTTCTTTTGCTTTTGAATCTTTGTTTTTTGTATATTTTAAAGCATAGTTTTATTTGTGTGACCTCTCGTGGTTCATTTTCTGTTTTGAATTTGAATGAACCTCACCTGTATCCTTGTGTATCATCGTTTCTTGTGAATTCTTATGCGTCAATTACCTTGTGGTTACATCCAGATGTTTTATACGTTTTTATAGAAACAAATATTGGGACCGTTTCCCCCCCTTGGCCACATCCTTTGTTGGCTTTTTTATAACACACATTCACATTCATTCCAATAGTTTCAGCAGTCTCTCTCCAGGAATTTGCTGATATCTGTGAGTCCTTATTTTGAGACAAATCTTTATATTGAGATGGTGATTATTGTATACTCTCGCTAATCCGTTCCAAAGGTTTTGTGAAAAACTAGCAGGAAATGATGAAAAGTGCAGTTACAATACAAGGGAGGTCCATATCAGGTTAAGGCAGGGGTGGGGAACTCCAGGCCTCGAGGGCCGGTGTTATCCAAAATAACAGATGATTCAAATGGCTAAATTACCTCCACAGCATTTCTTGTAGTTCTGCAGAGGCCTGGTAATGAACTAATCATTTGATTCAGTTGTGTTGACCCACGGTGATATCTAAAACCCGCAGGACACTGGCCCTCAAGGCCTGGAGTTGCCCACCCCTGGGTTAGGGTGTAGGTTACAGAGTACCTGTGTAAAGAGGTTCCACAACACACTTACTGTGGGTGACATTACCTTGGTTTGCAAGAACACTGAGAAAGTTTGGAGTAACTTTTGACCGGGATATGACTTTCAGCATGCTCATTAAACAAATACCCAGGATTTCCTTCTTTAAGTGGAATTTTTTTTTTTAATGAGAAACATCCTGCCTCAGTGTGATGCTGAAAATCTGGTTCTTAGATTTAAAACAACGTATTTTTTTTATTGCAGGCCTCTAAAAAATACAGGCTTAATTGTCGTTCCGGGAGTTTCAAAAAGTAGAAATAGAAACAAAGCCTGCTGTCAAACCCTTCTCCACTCCCATCTCATCCACTATCCAGAAAGAGCTCTGTTAGCTCCTCTTTAAGCCAACCTTCTTATGATTCCTCACAAACATGTGGTTTCAAACAGCAGGTGGGTGGGACTTTCCTGCTCACAGTTAGAGATATGTTTCTGAGATTACAATACTGGAGATAACCGTTGTCAGTGACATCTGGAACAGCTTCCCATAGTGTGAGAGGCAGGGTACAACCTGGACAGACCACAAGTATGTCGCACAGAGAAACAGGCAACCTTTCGCGCCTATGGGTGATTTAGAATCACCAATTAACCAAACCCCACTAAGCGCACGTCAGGACCTTTTTGCTGTGAGGCAACAGTGCTAATCAAACGTTTCGAACAGAGTTGGAATTTCTTTACCTGAATGATTGAAAATGCATCAAGACATATTTATCATGAGAAGCATTACTGTAACAGTATATATTGTATATCAGAAAATAAAAACAAGCAGGTCTTCCTGAACCTTTTATATCTATCAGTAGTGCACAATGTATTGCACTAAAAACTGCAGTCTATCTTTAGTGTGGTTGAACAGAAGAAGAACTGATATGGAAACACTCCAACGCAAATGTTTAATTCACATGCGAGATCTCACACTGTATATTCTCAGAACAGCTGAGTAGGTTTCTTTTCAGCTATATGTACAGATAAGGTGATAAGGATGCTGCTGAATGTAGGTCATCGTGACACAGGTGTGGATGTGGTGAAATAAACCTAACAGCCATTTTGTCTTTACATAAAACATAACAGTTTTCAATCCTCTGAGTAAGGTTTATGTGAGCGGCACAAAAATACAAGATGTGTGATAAAATGCAGCATTATTGCATATCGTTATTATTATTATTGTTATTGCCCCCCCCCAAAAAAGTCCAGGGAGGTAGCCAATAAGATCAGCTGTTAGCATTGATTAGGCCCCTATTGCCCTGTTGTAAAAGCTTCTTCACCCTGCTGCCATGTGGCAAGAGGTACCGGAGCATTTGGGCCCTCACTGCCAGACTGCAAAAAAGTTTCCTCCCCCAAGCCGTCAGACTCCTAAAAAAATCAGTGACTGGACTGACACACACACACACACACACGTTTATACATGTCACTACCTCAAGCATTTATCTGTACAGTGTCATGTACACACAGACTTTCATACATCAAGGTTTTTTTGCACAACCTACTGTCATTGTTGCACCTTTCTATTGCACTGTTGTGTCTGCAATGTGTTGTATCTGGTGTTGCACGTTATGTAGTCCTGTGTTGATTGTGCCTTATAAGTTATATGTAGCAGCATAGTGTTGGAGGCGCACTGTCTCGTTTCACTGTGTACTGTACCACTGCACATGGTTGAAATAACTATAAAGCCACTTGATGGCTCCTGCACTCATAAAATCTATAAAATTCTATAATCATATGTTCCTTATCGCATATCAGTTGTTTGTGTGCGTTTTGTGGCCCAAAAATTCATAAATTATATGTAAATAGGAAGTCTGTAAAATTTCTGAAATTACACTGTGACTGGAAGCAAGGTTTGTTTTCACTCTTTCAGTTATAAATTTCACATTTATTAAAAAAACTAAACAGGCTCAGTTCTGGTCAGTGGATTTCATTAATAAATAAAATTCTGTATTCATGTAATAAGAAGATTTCAGTCAGCTGAGTGGGTGTCATCGTTGAGTTCAATCATATAATATTTCTTTAGTAGTTACACAGCAACTCCATGCCATGAGGCCGCCCTTCCAACAGACGCATTTATTCTGCCCTCCAGCTCTTGCTTGCATGCAGTGTAGCAGCTGATCAGGCCACTTCAAGCATTTCTCTCTGATGGAGGGATGTACTCCAGACCAAGATAAGCAAATATCTCCTCCTCTGATGTAGCTCTCAGATATTTATTCTGTACAAAAGGAAAACAAGTATGATTCCATCACGCCATCTTCATTTAATTAAGCTGAAATATGGCAGGTATAATATGCACTTAAAGGAAGAAGTAGAAGTAGTTGGCATGGGAAAAAAAAGGGGGGGGGGGGCGCTATTCTTTTCTCAAGGGTTCACATGAGAAACTGGAAGTGTAGTGAAGGGTTAATGCGTTTAAGAGAAAAGAGAAAATTAATACTGAACAGAACTGAGTCCCACTTATTGTTGTGGCCCTCCACAACAGACCCAATCACTCACGCAGCCACTTTTAACTTAAAAGACTTTCCTGTTAGAAGCAAAATATCTGTTGCTTCTAACAGTTTGTGGAGTGATTTCTGTGTAAAGAGCATGGGACAAACTTCCTGCTGAAATCCAAATGTGTTTCTTAGTGCTCAGAGTACTGCCTTGCCTCAACAGTACCTCAAGAGCACTTCTGCTCCCGGCTTCAACAGTGAGCAAAACTAATAAAGTATATCTTAAAAATAGACTCTCTAATCGCTAACACTACAAAAAAAAAAAAAAGGCTTTATTTTTCTTTTTTCGATTTACCTGTGTATTATCAAATAGGGCGTGACTGCTCAGAGACATGTTCTTCTCGTGCCCAGCCCAACGTCGCAGCTCCCTCTCAAACAACTGCACAGACAGAAGGAACATTAAACAATATAACATAGAAAAGCAGGGAAAAAGAAGGAGGCAATAGATTTTTGAAAGAGGACAAAGGTCAGGCGTGAGCGATCACCTTGGATCCGGTCCAGCCCAGCACAGCAAAAGCAAATTGACTGATCGGAGAGACCACCAGGTCCACCCTCACAGCTCTCCATATTTTGTGTGATGCAGCTTCCATCTGGTAATTCTTACTGAGCTCACATAATTGTTGATCTGTGTCCGCCTGCATGTGAGGTCTGAGAACATCCTTGGTTTTCAGATCATTTTGCTCCTCTGGCTGCGTGCTTTCTTGTTTCTTCCCTTTGGTCAGTTTAAAGATGGAGAAACACCTTTCAAAGCGGTCCATGTTGGAGGCAGGCCGAGCAGGGCCATCCTTCGACTCCAGGTATGAGTTTCTGGTAGTTTTCTGGTACAACAGAAATCCCTGAATAGACAACAACCAGTTCAGATCAGAAACATATGTCATATAGAGTTGTGAGGAAAGTTTATATGAACTCATCATGGACCTGAATTCACTGCAATTTAGAGCTTTCAATTACTGCTTTGAAATATTCTTTTTCCAGGGTGAATGATTGCATAGCATGCATTGGATGCACAAGTTTAAATGCATTTTGAATTTTCTAAAATCCAGAGGGACAAAAATTACATATACAGACTCAATATATACACACATACAGTCACTTAAAGCTTTAAATAAGTGGCGCTGAAGGTTATACAATTTCTTTTCATGACTTAACTACAACTGATACTTTCTCTTTGGAAGCATAAAAAAGTTCTTGTTTAACAGTATTCATTGGACTGAAAACAGTGAGAACAACCTGAAAGTAATATAAACTCTGAATGGAGAGTGTAGATTTCCACAGATTGTGAAGGTCTTTTAGAGCCATTTCTGAATAATGGCAGATTCCAAGGTCATCAGTTCAAACAACTGTATGCAAGTACAAATTTTCAGGCGTGTCACCACTTTTCCAAGATCTGGAAAAGAGCCAAACTGTCACCCTGAGATGGGAGGAAACTGTTTAGGATGATTAGGAACAATCCAGAAACCACTAAGGCTCAAGCCTGTCATTCACTGGAAACAGCTGACCTCTGACCTTGGGTTCAAGGTCACCAGGATTCAAACATGTCCCAGATATTTAGCAGATGCACCTTTAACATCAATTTGATACTCATATGTCACCTCATTATCAAGTTATCACATTCAGACTTGGGTGTGTACGCCGCCTGCACACCAGGGTGACAACAATATCCCAACAGCCCTTTACCACTGAGAAGTAAAAATCTGAATCAGAATAGTTTAACCCCAGAGGAAACTGTGTTGATTTGTTTCAAAGGATTTAATAAATATCAATTGTCTCAAAAGTTACCTGTGATTCCAACCAGGCGACCACTTTAGGCATCAGTCCCACCTCTTTGCCTTCCTCTGGGTGCGTTATCAGAAAGTCAACATCGTGGCCCGTCAGCTTCCCTCTGTGAAAATACCACAGTTCATATTTCTATTAAATTGCAGAGGGCAAGTTTAAAATTTGATTTGGTTCAAGAAGTGTTTACTTGTTGCTCATGTAAAATTTTCTTTAAACCGCATGTATAAACAATAATTTTGACAATATAGAGCTCATTGAGATATTTTAGGCTGTGAAGATTTTGAATGTGCTATCAGATGTACTGTGTGCGAATATTTGTGCTTTCACCTCCTGAATCCTCCGGTCAGAGCAACTTGTGATCCTGTTAGCACAGAATCGACAGCTTTCTGCACAATCTCCCCGATGGCATCTGCTTCTGCTTTAGTGACCGGCTCGTTGAGGTCATCGTAGTGCTCAAGACCTTGATGATGAGAGTGTATTTATTATTTTTTAACAATTTTATTTTATATAGGACACGAGGAAAGGCGAATTACCAAGCAACCAAGTGAACACATTATTTTTTTTAATGCTACACAATGTCATTAAAAAGTATTTCCCAACTTCCACACTTTCTCAGATATCTTTTTTTCATATTTATCATTAACAGGTGATTGCGACTGTCAAAAATCTTTAATATTAGACCCATCTCATTTTGTCAATTTTGATGATCCCCAAGACTTTTAAGGCAATATTATGTGGACTGATGAGCTGAACTGTTTGGGGGTTTTCATAAAAAGATCAGTCAAACATGGAGGTGATAGTGTGACGGTATGGGGCTGCTTTGCTTCTCCAGGACCTGGACTGACCAAAATTGATGGAACATGAATTCTGCTCTCTACCAGAAAACCCTTAAAGATAATTATGACAGCAAGTCTGTGAACTCTAAGCATGCTGCAGTGCCTTCAATCCAACTATTGTGTAAATTGCTACCAGATTTTTTTTAATTTTTTTTTTAAAATCATGCAAAGAATTGCTTTTTGTTTTAAGATTAATGTTTAATTTGTTTCTCACCTCTCCTCCAGATTGCACCAAGCCTCCAGCTGGCCAGACAGGAACTTCCAAACAAGTCTGGCTCTTTTTGGCCTCCTTTTATGGTAAAGTTCCTGGGAGGGAATGTGCCAGGTGTAGTGTGAAGTGGGGGTGGGGTTTCATGAGGTTAAAGAATCTGTTGATGTTGAACGTTTACAGAGTTGGGGAATTTTCTAAATATATTTGTGTTAATGTTCTCACTGTTAACTTATCATCATTATATTTGAATGACAGATTGAGCATCGTTATTAATTTGTTTAATTCTTAATTGCTATTTAATTCAAGGAGTGGGAGGAGCCACTGGTTATTTAGTCGTGTGCCGAGTCACGATGGAGAGTGGACCATAGTGGCTTACATCAGGGGCCGTCGTTACAGTAGTTTAGCCCACTGCAGAGTTGTTTCTATTTAGATTAGGATCATATTTCAGGTGTTATTTGTTTCTCAGTAAAGTCTTTCTAGTTTGAGTTTTTATTTAGTTGGCTGTACTGTATTTGTGACACATTAGATCACAGATGTGAAAGAAAGAATAAAAAGACCGGACTGTCAGCTTTCAGAACAACATATTGCTGCCTCCACCACTCGGTCAACCCTCGGAAGAATGTCTAGCCACACATAGTGTCATGCCCTGCAGCTCAAGGTCAGTTGGGTTATGCAGCTGGATAAAAAAATTTAAAAAAAAGGAGTGTCCTAGTCAAAGTCTGGACTCAAGTCAGATTGAGAAATTCTGGCTTGACCTTAAGACAGGCCGCACATGCTTGCAAACCCTCCAATGAGGCTAAATAGTTTTTTATTTTGAAAAGACATGTGATGACTTTTTTAAGGCCCATTCAAAAGAGAGACAGACACACAAAGACACAAGAACTCACCTGACATGCTTTAACTTGGACACCAGTTAAAGAGGAGACAGCATACATACGCCTGCTCTGATCATTATAGTAAGAAAATCATCCTCATTCAAGAATGCCAAGAAAAACAAAGCTAACAAACCTGATTTTTGTGCTCGATTAAGTGTTTGTCCTGAATGTCGTAACTGCTCAAGGTTGTATATTCCCTCTCTAATCCATCGGTCAGCAGTTTTGGCTCCAACTCCAAAGATACCAGTCAAAATCTGAAATACATTTATTTAAAAACATTAAGGACAACAGTACATTTGTACCACTTTGGCGCAGGGCCTAAATCGCCCTCCACCTATGTGTTTGCACATGACCCATAGCACACTGATGAGCTAAACACAGTTTTATAGTAAACGTTATTCTTATTTACAGCCCCTCCAAAGAACAACAGAAGGCTCTGTCACCATCTTGCACGTAAGAGATTCAAAGTTTACATGGTTTCAGGACATACTTATGGTGTGTGTCATGTCATTGCTAACTCCTGATCATAGAACAGTGATAAGAGCAGGAAAGTTTAGAGCAAATCAGTATTTCCTAGATTTGAGTTGCTTGATACAAAATCTTTAAATAGTGGATAACATGTTGTGTTACAGGTTGCATAAATAAAACTAAGAATGTTAGTCATTAGATAGATTTTTGCTTGCGATTACAAGCCAAATTCATGATCTGTGTACATTAAGCAAAACTGTACAGTGAAAGCAGTAAAACAGTTGATATCATTTCATTAGAAAATGAAATAACTATATTTTCCTTCAAAGTGGGGTCTATTAAGCTTTTCCTTTTCTGTCATAAAAGCATACAATTACAGTAACAAATTCCATAATATTGTCATCTCAAGCACACAGCTCTGGCTATGAGCACTGCTGAAGCCCCATCCTCCTGCTGTTCAAACCTTCTTTGTGAGGGACAGCCAATAAGAAGAAAGTTGGTCTACAGGAGATAAAACTGGGGGTTTTTTGGCAGAGAATCAAGTATAAAACATTCAATGATAAGTGAGAAATCTGAATTATTCAAAGCTACTCCGGTAAAGCAAGAAAAAAACCCCCCCCCAAACAAACAGGTTTGCAGCAAAGCAACTGCCGATGCCTGTCTCAGCAAGCAAAGCCCCCAGCATCCAACATCAGCATGGCAGGGATGAAGGCACTTATATTGCTTAGTTATGACAACAGCATTATCATCCTTCCAGTAGAAAAGGGTGCATGCATGGTTTTGCTGAACCAGAAAGACTATCATAAGAAACTTATGAGCCTCTGAAACAAGACCCAGGAAGTGGTTACAGGAAGAGGGTGATAGACTGTCTGAAGCGGTTAGAACAAGAGAATGCTTTTGACCAGACATCATACCACAGGTTGCCAAGGGCAAGCTATGCAGTCTGTATGGTTTACTGAAGATACTAAACAGGATATACATTTAAGATCAATTGTCTGTATGATCAACTCGGTCACTTGTAACATCTCAAATTTTCTGGTCTCAATCCTCAACCCATTGGTAGGCAGATCACCGGGTAGGATATGAAAAATGACAGGTTAGCCTTCTTAGACTGTAAGATTTCCATCAGTAATGGGGGACATTTAAAAGTTGATGTGTATCATAAACCAACGCAAACAGATCAGTATTTAAGCTTTGACTCTCATCATCAACTGGAGCACCAACGAGGTGCTCCAGTTGATGATGTTATTATTAGTAGTATTATTAGTATTAGTATTATTATTACAGGACGCTAAAACACAGAGCGAACGCCATCACCACAGACAAGCGGCCAGGGAAGCAGAAGAACATCCTACCAAGAAAGCCCTGATTAAATGTGGTTAGCCCAGCTGGACATTTGTCAAAGCTGGAATGTTGTCTAAAGAAAGCTCCTGCCTGCGCCAGAAACTGGTCCACCCCAAGGATTGGGTCCCCCGACACAAACAGAGTAAAATAGTCTACACTGTTAAGTGCCAGAAAGGTTTGCCATGATTCTGAGAAACCAAACAACTTCTGGCTAAGCAGATGACACAAACAGAAGAGCTAACTCGTCAGGCCAGGACTCTGCAGTCTATTCACACCTACAGACCAGTGGACATTGTTTCAATGATGAGGATGTACACATCTTGGACAGGGAGGAATGCTGGTTTGAGCGGGGAGTCAAGGAGGCCATTTACGTGAAAAGGGAAGAACCATCTCTGAATCGAGGAGGGGGGCTAAGGGTTATTCAAACTGTCATGACCTGTCATGGTCATGACAGTTTGAATAATAATTATCAAGAGAGCCCATTGTTTCCCAGTGGTGCTAGTTTCAGGTACTGTGCAAATGTATTGTTTGTAAGGTTGACTTTTTGAGTCAATTGGATGAGTCCGAATGAACAGAAACAACCTTTTGGGAGCTTGAGTTAAAAAGTATTAAGTTAGAAAGGAGAAGAATAATTTTATTTCCTAGTGATAGCTAAGTTGGACCTATTCCCTTTAGATTTTTAACAGCTGCTTTTGAACAAGGGGACACACCTGCAGCAGATTTTAAAATGCCTGAGATACCTTTAGTGCTTTGTACCGCTTTGACTGCTTGGTGGATTCAACCTCACTTGACACTCCATTCTCCAAAACATCCTGCAAGACCAGAGAATTTAAATGAATTTAAACTACATCTTGTTAGGGGGTGAACATGGAATGCTAAAAATTTTCACTTACTTTTATAACTCTAAGCGAGTGTTCTCCAAGACAAGGCAGACCCCTGAGCTGTGACATGCTTATCACCTGTGTGGGGAGCGCCTTCATCAAGGCAGCAGCTCGTCGAAAGGCAACGCCTCGTCCGTCCTCATTATTGAGCTCAGCGTTTTCAGCTAAAAGCGACAAGGCATCCTGAGGCAGAAAATGCAGTTCTGACATATGTGTTAGCTAACATGGCACCTAAAATCAGACTTCTGTGTTTGCTTGGGGTGGGGGGTAGAGGGCTTACAGTCAAGTTGCTGTTATGGTTGTCCAGAGTGGTTCGTCTCTGACAGGCATAGCTGGATACTGAGAACAAAGCAACCTCTGCTTCACTGATCTGCTGCTCCTGGAAGACAAACATAAGGACTTAAAGTCTTCAGTATAACCTGAAACCAATGCCTATTTGGTTTAAAATACATGTTGGTTAACTTAAAGCTAGCTTTGGAATGGATAGAGCAGGAATGATTACAGCAGGGTGATGTTAAACTTTTGCAAAAGCCGAACCTCAAATCTGTGGTATGTGCTAGGCTTCATGTCAGGAAAAGCCAGCTTCATGTTTAAACCAAGCCTAAAATGTCAAACTCTTACCAAAAATACATTTTAGGATTATACCAAAAACTCATTGGCTAATAAACCAAATTATCAAACCAAATTGGTGAGGGACATTTAACCAAGTATAGGGTTTTCTGACAGACCATTTTCTTGCTCCATTATTCACTGTGGTCTGAGAGTAAAAATTCTTTGTGGTTCCGAGCTATTGTTCCCATTGCGCTCCCAGAACACTCACAACTTTGGAAATTCTCACCTTGACCTGAGCCTCCCCTGGCTGAGGCCTAGAGTTTCTCAAACATGCACACTTGCCCAATTTCTTCTTACCATCATACGTGGAAGAAACAAAAATGAGTGAGTGCATCAGAGACATACAAAGTTAAGAGGCTTGTACTCTGTTGGGAAACGCAATTACCTGCCTGCACTGCTAAACCAGAAAGCATTGCAATTTCTGACTGAGGAAACTTACAACAGTTTCTGAGGAGGAAACCAGGGAAGTCCCCAGGAGTGACAAAGAAAGCAAGAAAAGCAAGAAACAGTTGATTCAATTTTCCTTCAATTCAATTCAGTTTTATTTAGCATCACAACAGTAGTTGCCTCGAGTTAGTGAATGAGTAAAAGAGAATGCCAGATGATAGGCATAAGTGGAGGACAAGAAAAAACACATCTGTCAGTCTGAGACGGGAAACTCGCTACAGTTATTTTTTAACAAATAAGTGTAATAGTAAACTTCAATGCAGATGGAAGCCTTTTTAATGAATGCGGTTTATTAAAAGTAGCTTTGTCAGGAGTGGTCACTAGATGTACCAGTTTCTGCTCATTTTGAATTTGATGGCAGCAACATATGTCAAAAAAATTTGGACAGGGCTGTGTTAACCTCTTCCAGCAAAAGACCAGCCGATGGACTTTTGTAAGAGGAGTGTTGTTGTATTGTTGTGTGACATAGGATTCTACCGACTCAACAGTCTCAGGTTTTAGATTCGTTTCATGTGAAAATGTTTTCAACCGGTGAAAGGTCTTGACTGCAGGCAGATCAGTTCATAGCCATGCTGCTGTAACTGATGCAGTATGTTGTTTAGCAGTCGAATGTGAACTATGCAAGGCCTTCACTGAAAGTAATTTTACCATCTCACTGCTTTTTGTCCTGACATAAAAAATAGATGTGAGCCTTTCTAAATTCTAATTATAACTTACCATCTTCTAGGAGTTCACTCAGCTAATGATGAAAAACTTAATAGACCTCATAGTTACTGATCACAGATCAATGAAACAAAAAGTCATTTTTGGCAATTTAGTGTCAATAGACAAATAAAGCTGTATAAAGACTGATGGTGTCAGTGTGCAATTACTCCCTAATGGCAAGTAAAAGCATTTTACGCATGATATGTGATTTGTCACTTTATCATCAGAGAGTTGCTCTATAGGTTACTATTACTATAAACTGCTTGTATTTATTTAGTACAGATTTACATTCAGTGAAAACACCTATTACTACAAAACAAAGCCTCAGATTTTCGGTTTTGATATCATGGATGTGTAAAATGAAAATGTACCTGTAGTTTATGTCTATGTGTTATCTCCACAGGATGACCAGCACGCATGCTCTCTGTGTACCAGCTGACGTCCAGGAGGTGAACTCTAAGGCTCTGACCCCTTCCCTGAGACTCTAGCCACGTCCTGACCTCAGTGCCACAGTTATTCTCAGAAATAACATGTGTGACGCTTTCACTGTGGAGAAACAGCAGATTAAAAGTAGAATGACTCATACACTTTGGATTCTGTGAAGGAGGGTTTGAAGACAGATTTACCTTAATACATTTCATTTTAGGCTTCCGCGAAACCTACATTTTCCAAGTTATACTTGCTTTCCCGTGACATTTGTATCAGTGGATTTGTGACACTTCTCACCTGAACACGTCCGCCACCTGAAAGCCTTTATTTCGTCCGAGTTGAGAGAGGAAAAATCTTCGGCTGGCTCCCATTTTTCTTTCCAACAGGAACAAAACAACTTGAGAGAACTTGTTTGGTACCTTATGTCCACTGCTGTCACTCACAGTATTCCCAGCATCCGAGGGGAGAGTTTTTCTTCGTTTTAGTGGCACCATGGTACACAACAAAACTATTTAATAGAACTCACTGGGTAGTTTGACACCAGGTCCGGTTCACTTTAGTCACAAGTTCATGACGTTTGTTCTCCTAGCTTGTCTTTTTCTTTAACTATTTTTGATAAAATTACAATTTCTAAACATACGACACTGTAACCTACATGAATGAACCTGACTCACTGGGTGAGGTTTAAGCTGTGAGGTAGGTTTGTGGGGAAAGATCCCCAATTTCAGTAACAAACGTGAATGACTGCGACCGGATGCAGCTGTGTAGCTGCTGCACCGGTGTCTCGTCACTCCTCCTGTGCACTACCAAAATAATTCCGACTGGAAATGATCGGAAGGTTTTATTTTATTTATAAGACCTCCACGTCTATTATTATTATTATTATTATTATTATTATTATTATTATTACTTGGTTACGCAGTGTGTATCCATCTCACCCTATCTGTTCTATATAGAACAGATAGGGTGAGATGGATATTAGAAGAATATTAGAAGAATATTCTTCTATTACACCAGCTCTTTCCATATCCTCCTTTACTACATCCATAAACCTTAGTGGTGTACGATACTAAAAAATTTGGTATTAGTCCAGTATCAAGTAAGTACAGGTACAGCATTGTTGATACTTACCGGCGCTTTTAACGCATAAAGGCTGTTTATATAGGAGACATCAGTTTGATATGATTTATGAAGTTAGTCTTCAACAATTTGCAACTTCTGAATCCATTTTAATGACTGCTAAATAAACTAAACTGTTTTGTTTTGTTGTGCCTCCATAGTCCTAAGAAATCTAGGGTAAAAGTCTGAAAATTTCACTGGTCTTTATTACCATCAGAATGAATCTGAATCTGTAATTTTGGACATATACTGGCTAGTCAGAATATGAAAATAAATAAATAAATCAAGCAGTCCTGTCCCATAATTGAGCACACACTAATAAAAAAAATTGCAGTAACAAAATAGTGGGTTGAATTTCTCTATTAAATGAATTTTCACAGTTCATTTAAATTTCACAATACTTCAAAATAACGTACATTTATATAGTTCGTATGAAATTAGAGAAGGTTTAACTGAAAATGCTCTAAAAGACTTATTTGATTATTTGAGATAGAGTGGCCTAAGTCTCGAAAATGAAAAACATGCATCAATTTATCAATATTATTTTCTCCCTTCCCTCTAGTACCTTCTACAAACTTCAGAATTGTGTTTTATTTGGATTAAACTATATCTACTGATATTTTTTTTTATTATTTTGTGATACTATTGTTGTATTTGCTCAATCCAGTGTGAAAACAAAAAAGTAAAACCAACCAAAAGAAATAAAAACTACAATTAGCTGCTGAATCATTTCGTTTATCAGTTGTAGCTCAGGCTACAGCAAAAGGAAGCGCAAAGATTTGATTGATTAGATACATAGAGCAATCAGTAGAGAAATCTCTTTTCATAAGTAAAAAAACAAAAACCAAAAACAGAGGAACGTAGATTGAGTTACTATATGAGTTTATTTGATCATGTCACCATTTTATGGGATTTTAATGTGACAGCGTGATTTTGCACATAGATACGAATACCAGTGTTTAGGTTTAGGTTAGTTGTTACAACTGTTAGCTGTTAGTTCTGAAAGCATAGCACTCATTTTATTCATATTTCTGGACTGTCTTTGTTGTATGTTTTAGTTTCATAATCCACCTAAAAAAGTTCAGGAGGGAGGCCAGTTGCACACCTGGATCCTCATCCTGTTGTTATGTCTGCTAAACATGGATCACTCTGCTGTTTTGTTTAAGGGAGATGGCGTCCCTGCCATGGCAAAGATAATAAAAATAATTTAGATTTTTGAATAGAAATCCTTAATACTTAAATAGCTTAACGGTGCAAACATGTTAGCATCAAAATATTTTCAAGATGCGGGATTAGTAAAGGATATTTTATCTCGTAATATTTCAGGATTGGTTTTGTTATGCTTGGTGACTTAATGTCACTATTAAACTTAAATAAATGCAAACTAAAGTAATAAAAGCACTCTGAAGCCGTGCTGTACACGGTGTTCTCAGTCCTCTCTCCTCCCACTCAGTGTGATCATATGATCGCAGACTCTTAATCCACTTCCTCAAACTTTAAAACTACCAGTGTGTCCGGTCCAGCCGGATCACGCTCATTTTCCAGCAAGCCTCCCCTGTGCAGGAAAGGAAAGCTGCTGAACGGCAGCGGTGGCTTCGTGTAGCACCAGGCCCGGCGCTGTGGTGTCTCAATGGCAGACCTGAGGATCAGAGCTGGTGCGACCAGAAGCCCACAGAGAGGAGGCGGACACTCCGCTGCCTTGTCCCTGGTCACGCTGCTGTCTGCGCTGCTCACCTGCGGCGTCAGGTGTGCAGAAAGCGACAAACCGAGCAACATTATCCTCGTGCTTGTCGACGACCAGGATGTTCAGATAGGTGGGATGGTGAGTGAATTCACTCTAGAAATATACAGCCTGTCATTCGTGTCGGTTCCTCAGAGACTTGACAGTTTCTGTAGTGAGGTCATGCAGTGCTCATACTGTTTGAAACGTCCTGTTTATGGTCACCTGATACTGAGTTTAGACAAACACACGCTCTATTTTCTTTCTGTTTTGCGGGCTAGCTCTCAGATTTAACCTCCTCGGTGCTTTGAACCTGTTAATCAGTTAGTTGAATAGCTGAACTGTCAGATGATGAAAGAATTACAAGAATTGTGGGAAGTTTATGACTTTTGAGAAAGACAGGCTGGATATATAAAAAATAATAAAATTGAGCAAATAAAACTAACAATTAAAAATGCAATATATGCGAATTTATTAAAGATACAAATGTGCGGTCACGGTATTGATCTGAGACTGAACTTAAAGGTCATTTTTGTGATTAGTTTGTACATATGTGTTAACTAAAAGTTTCATCAAAGGTGCTTGCTGGGCTGGTGTGAGGCGACAGTGCACGAGTGTGCCACCCACGCTCTTCATGCTTTTTTTTTTTTTTTCATTTGTCAGGCGTCATTGGAAAAAACAACGTGTTTTTATGAGTTGCAGCGTTAAATTATGGCTACAGTATCTTGTGGTACAAGTTTGTATTACACGAAACTACAGCCAGGCCCGAGGGCCTAGGACCTTCAGTTGATATCTATTCTACACAACATGCGGATGTTTTCTACATGAAATAATAGCATTTTTTTTATGAAATTTTGTTAGGACCTACTTGGTTTTGGAATTAATCTATTTGAAACTCTGGAAGTTACGACAAGTGTTTTTAACCTAAATGTTAAGTTCAGCTTCTAACATGCTTGGAAAGCAGATGGGTTCTGAAACAATTGCTCAGTTAACTCTATTCCTGTTTCAAGTCCTACATCTGTTCCTGTGTGTATTTTTGCTTATAAGTGACGTGCAACCTTAAAGGTCTCTCCAGTATAAGCACATTTATGTTTGCAATATTTTGCTCAGAATTGAAAGCATTTTTTTTTTAAAAAGGAGAAATCTGGAATGCACTTAATGTATTTTCAAAAGCTGGTACCTGTTCTTATTAGGTCCTGTGAAATTCTTTACCAGATGTTTGGAACCACCAGATATTTGAATAATCCACAAAGATCCATTCACAGAAAAATGGTCAGCTGATCAAGTGTTTAGCTAAAAGAGATTACTTTATGTGCCTTTCTAGTAGATGTTTCGACAATAGCTAATACTGTCATAATGTTTTGAGTTTGTGCTTGTAGCATCTATTACTTCTCCAGTACTGTCATTATGGTGTGAGTCACTTTGTCTGTTTCTATTGCACAGACACCAATGAAGAAGGCAAAAGCCTATATAGGAGACGAAGGAGCAACATTTGTGAATTCTGTGAGTATCTTATGCAGTACATATACTTTTACTAGACTACATTTCACAGGGAGACATTTATTTTATTACGTTATATTTTCCGACAGTTGTAATTACTTGTAGATTGAAGTGTCACACAATAAATCACATTACAAGTTTATGAAACAATATATGTTGGTGAAAATTAAACCACTGGTTCCCAAACGTACTTATTATGACTTCCTTTTACAAGTGTCTACTTGGGGAATCCTGTCATTTTTCAGATGTGAGCAGTTTGACTAAGAAAGAAAAATTCTTTTCTTGAAGTGTCAGAGCAATTGGTGGGAATCACAGACAAATACAATATATAATATTCTGATATGTTGCCCATGGTAACGAAGATATTATGATAATAATGAATCAGATACATCAAATCTGCAAAACCACATACATTGCAAGACAATAATCAAAGATATGGCACAAGATGTGTGTATGAAAGCAAAACTCAAATGTTCTTGAAGCACTGTTTGCACCAGTGATTACACAATAAATGAGTCTCATATCCTCCTTTCTGCTGTCACGCTTCTCTCCCTCCCCCTTTCTCCCTGTTCTCACTTCTTCCTCCTGCGAAGTTCACAGTCACGCCACTGTGCTGCCCCAGCAGGAGCAGTATTTTGACAGGTCGATACCCTCACAATCACGAGGTGAGAAACAACTCCCTCAACGGGAACTGCTCCAGCCTTCAGTGGCAGAAAGGCCCCGAGGCAGAGGCCTTCCCCACCTACCTCAACAAACTGAAATACCAGACATTCTTTTCTGGGAAATATCTTAACCAGGTTTGTACATGTATATACTTTTATAAGCATTATACACGTCCAAATGCTTCCAAACTTCAAAACACACAGGCAGTACAATGAATACACCGTGCTTATGACTGATTTTTTTCTGTTCTAAATGTTGAAATATTGTTGGGAGCCCAACAGTGTTTGTGTTGTGTTTTCATTTTATTCACTCACGTATTTGGCAGAGACTGTGACATATCACAGTCAGCAGATACAGCTAATGGAGATACACACGTCCCACAAGGTGACTCAGCAGTGATCGCTGACTCATTACAAAACAGTATTCTGCAGGACTGTCAGTATGAAGCCCTGAAGATGCTTGTTACATCATTTCTCTTGAAGCCGACTGAGCTAACTGTACCTTCTACTTTCAGTATGGTAGCAAAGCAGCAGGAAGTGTTGGCCATATTCCACCTGGCTGGGACCAGTGGCATGCACTGGTGAGTCACAAGTAACATGTACATGCACAATTTCTCCTAAGTACTTCTGTCATGACACCTTTTGCTGCACTTACAGGTGGGAAACTCTCAGTACTACAACTACACTCTGTCAATCAATGGGAAAGAAGAAAAGCACGGTGACAGTTACGAGGACGACTACCTCACAGACCTCATAGTGAGTAGTAATCAGACCCTCAGATTTGAAGTGGAGGGAGTTCATTACGTGGTTTATGTGGTTCATTTATCTTTGGTGGTTGATTTACCTGACTCTTATTTTGAGCATTCAATGCTTTCCAGCTAGGTGCTGTCCTTGACATCATGTGTGATATTACTTGATATCATTCAGCCGTCTTGAGTCTCTTGTCATTGGAGACCTTGTTTTGTCCAGAGATTATCTTTGAGCTGGAGGACATGGAGCAGACTGAGATCTGCCTTGATCTCGCCTTGAGGCGACTTTTGTTGTGATTTGGCGCTATATAAATAAAATTGAATTGAATTGAATCTGTTGCCTCATACTTCAGCTGGCTTTGCTGTGCTGAACATGAAGCTGATTGCATTTTAATTAGTGTCATAATGTACTTATGGAATAGTTTAAGGAAGTGTGGATAGCTCCCTACTTTACAACAATTATATGGTGGTGAATTTTGGTGGAACTTCTAAGTATTGGCAGTAGGGTCATGGTTGCTTTAACAACTTGTTGGCTATAGCTGCCAGCCATCAGCTCAGCTTCACATATACTGATTCATGTCACTAAACTGGACCTCATTTTTAATTAAATTATCTGAAAATAATATGAACTGCTGTCTGGTAAAGACTATCCAAGACGTTTTGGTGGCTGAAATTCTAATATTTTATTACTGATACTTTGCAAAAATGAGCAGGTATGCCTCTGTGCGGTTTGTTGAAGTCATTGGTGGCTGGTGCCTGTGTGGGTTTTTTTTTATTTTATTTATTATATGGTGAACACACATGCTTGTGCATGCACATGGATATGCTTTCTATTTATTACTGCCACACTGTGGAAATGTGGCAGTAACAGTATGTGGGAAATATTGTGTGTTTTGGGACATTTGAGGGTGAATTTACAAAAGAGGGTATGGTTGTTCACCTCTGCAGTCAGTCAGCTGCTGGCATAGAAACACAAAATGTGGTGTTTTTCTGCCAGTCAGCATTGTGACAGGTTAATCATCAGCTAATGCAGTAGCTGGCGATAAAAGGGTTGCAAGAAAGAAGCTAATATTAGAAAGGGCTATTTAGTTTCTGTGGGACGCATTACATTACATTCAAGTTTTGGTGAAAATGTTTGGTTTCTTTGTGTTTATATTTAAGGTTTAAATTTCACGCACTTGCTGCTTATCAGGTGACTCAAAGAATTTGTTTATCTTACTCTAAATTTAGTTTATGAGAGCTGAATGATCTTTGTCACATGTGCTGTTGTCATGATTGCTTGCAACAAAGAATAACGGTGGAGAGAAAGAATTGGTCCAAGGTGTGGCTTCATTTCATGAAGAAAGATGATAGTAGTCCTAGTTTTAATGTCTGTAAGCCATCAAGGCAGGTTCGAAATGTCAGTGATTTGCTGACACATTCATCCACACAACAGGGAAAAGCTGAGATTCAGCATGAGAACTTCTGTTTTCCAATCAAGTTTCATGTCTGTGACCGAACATAAATAGCTCTTATTATAAAAATACTCCCACATAGATAGGCTTGGTGTCTTTTTTTTTCTTTATAAAATTCTATTCTGTAAAACAGGGAGGGAGCATTTTTTTAGCCTTGCTAACCACCGCTGCCCCACTGGCTAGTAAGCTGACATGTGAGTGATATTTGACATTCAGCTTTTGTTGATGTGTTACATCAGTTTTGTGCTTCTGTTTAAAGATGATGAGATGGAAGTCTTGAAAACAGTTTTCTTTTATGACACAAAAGGGAAAACGTAAATGAAACTTAATTAACAGGAAAAGATGTCATTGAAATTGACTGTTATCCTTGAATTTTACAGTTTGTCCATATTTTATATGGTTAACAAAATAAGTAATTTGCACCCTTAGAGTCATTTGAATTTTTGCAAACCCTTGCTGGTTAATATTTCACTTTCATTTTGACTCGAAGTTGGTTCTGTTGTGCAGCTGCTGTCCCACTGGCCAAAGAAAGCAGTAGTTTATGTGTATATATGGGCTCTCATACTAACTGATCTATAAATCTTAAACTTAGATGGCAAAAACCAAAAACTAAAATCAAAATTACATTTCAAATTGGGGAAAAAGAGAGTAACAGCCTAGAACGGTCCACTGTGGCTTTTGACCAACTGTATTTTTACATCCCTGGGTGATAATGACTTTCAGATGGCACTTTTGTAGCTTACATCATACATTTATACAGTTGGTGTTCATTTCTTCACAAGTCTGCTTGTTTTTGCCTAAGCTAAGCTTTTAAAGAAATGTAAGTTTTGCAGCAGTCATGTAATAAGTCTGTGCCTGTTTGTCAATCCAGCTGAACCGGTCTCTTCACTTCCTGGATGACAGGAGCCCTCAACATCCGTTCTTCCTGATGCTGTCCCCTCCAGCTTGTCACTCCCCCTGGACTGCAGCGCCTCAGTACCAGAAAGAGTTCAAGGATGTCCAGGCCCCTCGAGATGGCAGCTTTAACAAGCCAGGGAAGGTATGCCTTTTCAAGAATGTTATGCTATGTGTCTGGTGAAGTCCAGTTTTAATCATTTAAGGCGACTGGCAAGAGTAAAATCTTTTTTTTCGAGGCAGCACCTTGAAACAGTGATCCATGCTTTTATTTCTTCCCGCCTGGACTACTGTAACTCACTTTATGTGGGGGTCAGTCAGTCGTTGCTCTCACGTCTGCAGCTGGTTCAAAATGCGGCTGCACGACTCCTAACAGGAACTCGAAAAAGAGAGCATATAACCCCCGTGCTGGCCTCTCTGCACTGGCTGCCTGTGTCTTTTAGAGTTAATTTTAAAATTCTTATGTTTGTTTTTAAATGCCTTCACAGTCTTGCCCCGCCTTACCTCTCTGAGCTTCTTCATCCCCACATACCCTGTCGGTCTCTCAGGTCAGCTGACCAGCTGCTCCTGGAGGTACCGAGATCCAGGAGGAAGCTCAGAGGGGACGGGGCCTTCTCTATTGTGGCTCCAAAATTATGGAATAATTTGCCCATGCATGTTAGAGAGGCCCCTTCACTGTCCACTTTTAAATCACGTCTTAAAACCCACTTTTATTCCTTGGCTTTTAAACTCAGTGAGACTTAGTTTCTCTTTTAATTGAAGTAGTTATTTAATATATGATTTCACTCTTCTTTTATTTGTGTTTTATTTATATCTCATGTAATTTTATTTTACAGTTCCAATGTACAGCACTTTGTGTCAGCTGTGGTTGTTTTAAAGTGCTTTATAAATAAAGTTGATGATGACGGTGGTTTTTAATTTTGTTTCTAATGAATCTTTTATTTTTGTGAATGCTTTAGGATAAACACTGGCTGCTGCGCCAACCTCCTAATCCGATGCCAAACAGCTCAATCACTTTCCTGGATAATGCATACAGGAAAAGGTACAATTGTTAAGCGTACGTCTCTTTTTGCATGAAAGCGCATAGTTCGTAGAAGACAAAGTCAGAATAGTGTCACCACTGTCAAACAAGAAAATGTAAAAAAAAAATGGTAAAA
This sequence comes from Aulonocara sp. 'chitande type north' Nkhata Bay, assembly GCF_057382095.1. NCBI lineage: Eukaryota > Metazoa > Chordata > Actinopteri > Cichliformes > Cichlidae > Aulonocara > Aulonocara sp. 'chitande type north' Nkhata Bay. Next base: position 62,876,739 of record NC_141350.1, read on the forward strand.
CTAGTTTTGTTTTTGTTTATTTTCTTCTGTCTTCCTCCTCCCCTCACCGCAGCCTTGTTCTGCCAGAGGTTTCTTCCTGTTAAAAGGGAGTTTTTCCTTTCCACTGTTGCCAAAGTGCTTGTTCATAGAGGATCATCTGATTGTTAGGGTTTTCTCTCTGTTTCCTTTGCATTATTGTAGAGTCTGTACCTTACAATATAAAGCACCTTGAGGCAAGCGTTGTTGTAATTTGACACAGAATTGAATCGAATTGTAGTTTTAACCTCATGAGCCAGCAGGGATAAAGCATTAATATATTTTAGCTGTTAGAATTCTGGAAATCACTCTTTGCTGCATCCTCTGATTTACAAAGTTCTTTTTTTTTTTTTTTTTTTTTTTTTTAATCAATTATTTATTCAACTACCTCAGAGTTTTCTGCATGATGCTTTTGAATTTTATGGTATTGTATTTTTAAAAATATGGAAAGGATCCTGTGATCATCCTCCCTATTTGTCTTCATTGGGGTTGTTGAGGTCAACACCAGAGCTTTTTTTTTTTTTTTTTTTTTCCCCATAGATAAGAAATATTAGAAATTGACTTAGGAAGGACAAAGCCTTTCTTGAAACTGAAGTAAAATAGAAGAAATTAGAATGGGTACTCATTGTTTGGTCCTTTTTGGTCTGAAATTACATAACAAATAAACAATTAATTTTAATTGCTTGAAAAAAAATTGCAAATGACTAAAAGTTATGAATAAAATTTGTTCCAATGGGTTCAGGAAAGCAAAATTCCACACTTGCAAACAACTGGAGATATTAAACCAGTCTAAACAATTTAGAAAACAAAATCCCTGAATCATAGGAGTAATTGCAGTTATCTGCAGTTCCTCAGTGGTAAAATCAGTATTTGTGTTCAGTCTGACATATTAAAGCCTATGTCTGCACTTTAACTGCATCTTTATTGATTTCTTTAAAATCCATTTTGTTTGTGTATAGATCCAAAATTATGAAAATCATATCAACATCCAAATATTTCTCCACCTAGCATGTACATCCAAAAACTTCTGATGTCTCTGGCAGGTGGCAGACCCTGTTATCTGTGGATGACATGGTGGAGAAGCTAGTGAAGAAACTTGACAGTATAAAGGAGCTAAACAACACCTACATCTTCTACACTTCAGATAACGGCTACCACACAGGTCTGTTTTTGATAAACTCCTCCATTTAATCTTCGATTAGTTCATGCTCTGTACCTTCTGTCTGTGTCATCTTGAGCTGGATTTATACTGCTGGGTTACAGAAGACAGTTTAATTTTTAATTTTTAGCCCCCTGGCTGCATTGCATAAATGCAAGTCACCAAAACATTTTAAGTTACTTTTAGGTCCTTTTTTATGGTTTGTTTTCTTCAAGAAATACCATGGGTAATAGAAAATAATTCAATTTAATTCAATTCAGTCTATTGATATAGCCCCAAATTACAACAGCAGTCACTTCAAAGTGATTGCTGGGTGAAGGTCCTACAATAATACAGAGAAAACCAGAACAAAAGAACAACACCCTGTTGGCAATGTTGGCAAAGGAAGAACTCAGGAAAAAACTTCAGGCAGAACCAGGCTTAGGGAGGGGCATCCATCTACCACAACCAGTTGGGGGTAAGGGGAGTGAGACAGGGATAAAAGACACACTGTGGAAGTAAACCAGAGATTAATAGTAATTGATGACTAAGTGCAGAGTGATGTATTAAAATATAGTGAGTTAAGAAGAAATGAGGGAAAATTCAGGTCAACTGATCCATCCCTAACTAAATGCTTTATCAAAAGTCCCTCTCCCTCTTAAAGAGGGTGTGTGTTTCCTAAATCCAAGGTGGGAGCTGATTCCACTGGAGAGAGGCACGAAAACTGAGGCTCTGTCTCCGTTCTACTTTTAAAAAAAAAAATGATAGGAACCACGAAAACCAGCAGTCTGAGAGTGAAGTGCTCTATTGAGGTGATATGGTACTATGAGGTCTTTAAGATGGGCCCTGATTATTCAACATCTTGTATGTGAGGAGAAGGATTTTAAAATTGAGTCTGGATATAACGGGGAGTCAATAAAGAGAAGCCAGTACAGGAAAAATAAATCTCTTACTGTAAAGACACCATCCGACTCCAGATCATTGTCATGTACATGCGCTTCTAATAATGCTGAGAGATTTGTGTTAAAAAAAAAACAAAAAAACCAGAATCTGAGGCACTCTGCTGAACATATGTAATTGCAACATTTCTGTATCTTTTATGTTTAAAAAAGAAAAAATCTTCAGATTGGTTTGTCTTATATGAATGATAAATATAATAAACCCATATTGACCAATGACTGACCTGTCTGTATGGGATTAGTTCAGTAATAAAAATGTGCAAAAACTACAAAAACCTGTAAATAAACAGTAATGACAGCAACAAATAATCACCCAACTGAATGAAATAATTATTTTAAACCATCTGATGTTGTTTTAAAAGCAATAGCGGGTAAATTGTTTGTTACAGGTTACATTTGTGTTCCCCAGTCTGACCTGAGAGCTTATAGGTATTTGCACAGTCACCTGCCAGTTTACTGTGTACACCTTTCTTTGCATTGAAACCCCTTTTAACTGCAGTACTGCCCTAATTATTTATGGCCTAGATTCAACGAGATGCTGGAAACATTTCTCACAGTTTGCTCCATACTGACACGATTGTATCATACAATTGCTGCAGATTTTCATTCACAATGCAAATCCTCTATTCCACCACATCCCAAAGGCACTCAATTATGTGGCGAATGGAGGGCATCTGAATACACTGAACCCATTGTCTGTAAACCAGTTTGAGATGATTGAGCTTCGTGTAGATCAGCAGTATCTCAAATACTCAGACCAGTCCATCTGTCACCAACAACCATGCCACGTTCAAAGTCACAGAAATCACCTTTCATCCTCATTCTGATGCCTTGAGTTGCTGCCTAGTGATTGATTAGATCTAGGTGTAATCAGCTGTACTTGCTGTTCCAGGTCAGTTCTCGCTGCCCATTGATAAGAGGCAGCTCTATGAATTTGACATCAGGATTCCGCTAATGGTCCGCGGTCCTGGCATAAAAGCCAAGCAGGTGCTGCAGGTCAGAACAATACTCCACTAAAACACACACTCCAGCTGCTTAAAAGCATATTAATGTCTCTGGAACTGTTTTTTGTTTTTTACCTTTTTTTTCCCCCCCCTCATGTCTTTTTTTCTTCCAGGCTCCAGTACTGAATATAGACCTGGCTCCCACCATACTGGACATAGCTGGAGTCAATCTGTCGTCTGTGAATGTGGACGGGCAGTCTTTCCTCGCTCAGATGGTCAGCTGCTTCTTTACATTGACTCTCACTTATTTTTCCCTCATGCTAAATCTTAACCCAAATTTTATCTTAGGCTCCTTCATTGCGTAATGGCACTGCACGACCATACTTCCTTGTTGAGTACACTGGAGAAGGACAGCCAACGTCAGACCCTACTTGCCCTAAATTAGGTCCAGGAGTATCTGTGAGTACCTACAAAAGCAGGCTTCCTATTCTGGTCACCACTGAATGTAACATGCTTCCAGTTTCCAGTAATATTATAATCTCTGATTGAAAAAGGGGGAAAAAAAGTTATTTAAAATAATTCCTTTTTTCTCTTCAGTGTCAAAGTATTATGATACCAAAAAAGGGAGCTGAATACAGTAGAAGTATTTTCTCAGCCTTTCCACTGTTTTCCTCTTTGCTTTTTTGATAATGCACTGAGGGAAGACTGGATGCTACTCACTACTTGACTTATAATAGAAACTAAACTATAGCCTGGCTCTATTGAGCTTCATGATGTCAGTACACAGTAACTGAAGTCAGTTAATTGTTCAGATTCTATTAATGGCTTGAGTTAATGGTGCAAATTTGTAAGGAAATTTCCAATAAGTGCCTTTTAATAGCAAATTCAGAATAGATGGCAATTTTCCTAATTGGAAACAACTGTGGACTAAAGCCTAAAAATAGGGTTCATGTTGCCACAAAACATATTGCTCCTGCCGATTCTGAAAGTTTGTTGCTCTGTTCCCAAGAAACCTTCACTGTAACATTTTTCACTGTCTTTAGCAATGTTTCCCAGACTGTGTTTGTGAAGACGCCTACAACAACACGTACGCCTGTGTCAGAACTCTGGACAGCAAAATGAACATGCAGTACTGTGAATTTGCAGACAGTGAGGTACTCCCGGGACTTTTTTGTGTGGGGGTTTTGTTTTTTGGACACATTTTAGTGAAAGTAGATGTGAAGCTTCTCAGTGTTTTGTTTTGTTTTTTTTACCCCCCAAGTCGTATGTAGAAGTCTATAACCTGACGTCGGACCCGCATCAGCTGGAGAACATCGTGAAGAAGGTGGATCCCTCCATCCTGCAGATCATGAACCAGCGGCTCATAAAGCTCCAGTCCTGCGTGAGTGACAGCTGCCGGGATTACAAGCAAAAATAAGACCGCCAAAGAAGCTGCCAAACGATGACCACACCAAAGTCTGAAAGGAGGGTGGGATCAGTCTGTCCAAATTTTTACATATATGAGATGAGATTCTGACAGGAAAAAAAAAAACATGGTTGACAAATAAAGTGACTGGTGGCTGTATTCCACTTAACTGTGTCAGTTTCAGGGGCCCAGAGTCATTACTTTCTTTGGAAATTTGCTCTTTTGATGACAGGGACACAAATTATGCAACTTGTTTATATATACAGATATATATGAAGCCACCACTAGAAGTTTGGTTAGCTTAGCCTGTATTTGGGGGAAGACAGCTTGCCTGCGTGCAATGATAACGCAATCAACATTTCGTACTATCTACCAGTAAATAGAGATGGATTGACATATCTGGTAAACACTGATATCAGCCAGTATCGACCTTGTTGATTGTTATCAGCGTGTGCACGCATTTGCACTAAATGTTCAAACATTTAAAAATCTAAAAGACTTGTCAATTTTTTTTATATGATGTCGATAAAAGCAAGAAAAAAGACAACAAAGTAAACCTTACCCAATCGTTATCAGATATCGGTCAAAATGTTGGATTAAACATCAGTACTGGAAAAGGGTTCACAGTTGGTGTATTATCAGTGTACTTTTCCTTTTACGAGTCAAAATTTCTGCCGTCTTTCTGAGCCACACTCGTCTAGCTTCTCTTGTAAGTTTACTTTTGTTTTTCAAAGGTGCTACATGTAAGCTCAGTGTTATGGCATTCCTCTACCTCTCCATCAAGTCTCTGCAGTGAAATGGTAGACCTTATTCTGCACTCTTGGTGATCTGTTGGAAGTTGGAGGAACATCCTTACCAAAATTGGCAGCTGGTGGAGAACTGGCTCATCTACTGCTATGCCAGGCTCACCAAGACTGCAGAGTGCAAGGACTAAGTCCAGGTTTTGGAGGGACTCAGTGGCCAGTCTTCAATTTGAAAAACGTTAGATGGGAAAGAGTTAGCTGCTTAGCAGTGTCTGAAATTCCCATATAAAATACTTGCGTAAAGCACCTCTAAGATAACCTGCTTTCCCCATGCTGTCATGTGTTTGTGTATAAACTGCAATTTTCAGGCATAGTCAGTGTCTTCTGAACATTTCACCATTCTCGGAAACACAAAATGTTTGATTCTTCTTCTTACTTTGATTGTGAGCAGTTAAGAGAAAGGTTTACTGCTACACTGAAACTGTGACTCATCATCATCGTCTTTGAAGAGTTGGTTTAACATTCTAGGGTTTCATTTAAATGCTTTCCATGAGTTGGATGAAGGGATTAATATGACTTAACTTTTTTTTTTTTCATTCAGTATAAACATACCACCAATTATTAGTTAGCCAGCACAGAAAATTTAAGCAACTGCATGTAAGTAGGTTTACACATGGTTATGCTAATCTGACCAAACCAAAAGCTGCTTCTAACTGTATAATGTGGAGATGTATTGTGTCAATATTCTTTTTTGTTTTTGTTCATTTTGCTTTTTTTTTTTTGCTTTTTTTTTTTTTTTTGTGGCAAAAGCTTAGTTTCCATAAAAGATCTTTGTACTCTCATAACTATCTCTGCAACCCTTTCAATGAAAGACAACAAAGTCTGAAATGTTCACCATGTCCTGTATCCAGTATAACAGTTTATTTTCAGTATTGTGCCTCAGATTTGAAGAAGGAACTCGGCTTTTAAAAAACTGAACTCTTTATTACTAAGAGCCTTTTTTTAATTGGTAGCAGGAACACATGCTGATATTTTTCATATGTTTTCTTATTGCAAGGAATATATTAAGGGAACTTTTGCACAGTGATGTTTAAGATGAACACTTTAATCCTGTCAGCCATATGTTCGCACTGATGTGGTGCATGTGCCTTTAAAATGTGAACAAATCTGCACTGTGATGAAACTGATTAAATTAAATGAAACATTTAAATGCACTTTTTTGTAGGTTTCCTTCTTAATGTGACGTTGTAGTGGGTTCAAGTCAATTTCCTTGGGGGGGGGGAAAAGTGTACATTTTATAGTTGGCCTAGGTGGCCAGCTTTAATTCCCCTCCAAGATTATCAGGTAATTCCTAAAACCTGACAAAGTGTTTTGATCAGCTCGTCAAAGGTGTGTCAGGTAGAGTTACCTGTGCTTACACCAAGATTGACATTTGGCATAACTGAGCTCTGATTCTTTTCTTAGCCTGGCTACAGAGCTGAAAAGAAACCTGGGGCTATTCTCCCTTTACTTATGTTGGTTTCCTTTATCACTGATGAATAGTAAGATGTCTTAGTTTTGCAGAGGACTTTTTAAAAAGACTTTAACATTACACCTTAAATGCACATTTGAGTTATACAACTCAGTCAAGCATCTCTGATGCGTTGCCTTCTTTTGCACAGTGAAGATGGAACACCATTAGCAAGATAATCAACCTTTGAGATTTAAGTTCAGGTAGTGTTGTGTTAGCATGTGGCTTTGGAGATCATAATAGAAGAGGAATCAATTAAAGACTCTGGATTGAAAACTAATGAGACATGTTTCTAAAGACTGTAGTCTAAAACAAGACAACCACTAGAACCCTGCAGAGGACTGGACTATGAAGCTGCAGACCAAGAAAAACTTCACCACAGAGGAGACATCGTGAAGCCAGATGGAAGTATGCCAAATACAAACTGAGAAATATTATACATACTGGAAGCACATCCTTTGGTCAGATGAGAAAAAACTAGAGCTCTGACCTATTTTTTTGTTTTTTGTGAAATAATTTTGTTTCTGTATGCAAAGTAAAATAATTTAATCATCTGAAGAAAAAAAAAAAAAGGTCAGATCGTCTGCCAACATCACATTCCACAGAGGCTCCTGCCTGACCTCATCTGTCAACCTGTCATTCAGCATTGCAAACAGGAAGGGACTCAGAGCCATCCCTGATATCTCTGTCATCTCACCCTGACTATGAACCCCTCTGTCACTCCTACTCCACACCTCATCTAACGAGCTTGAAAAGAAAGCAAAAAATGCAATATCATTCTTTAAAAAGATATGGATGGATGGGGGCTTTTCCATTGCTGAAAAAAACCCACTCAGGGTAGAAATGTTTCTTCATAGGATAAAGGTGATCAGATCCACACTCTCCTTTAAAAGGAGAGGTGAATCCAAATCACGACAACAAAATTGCCACACAGCATCCAGGAGCTCTGGATCTTCTTCTGGGAGGGGTTAGAGGTTCAAGTATTTCTTTTGTCACCTGTCTGTAAATCTGCTGATGACACAGTGTTTGATGTATTTTCACATTTTAAATACTCATATGTGCAGTTATGTCAATTTCCTTTGCAAACCAGCACTATAAAGTATCTCTTAGAATTCAAGGTTTTGATCATTTATTTAACTTCAGGAACAAAAGTTGATGAGCATTTTGTAGAAAATGCAACAGGTTTCACCAGCTAATTTTATAACAACAGTGATCTCCTCTCTCCTAACTTAAAATCCTTTTGAGGACATAAATAAAACAAATATTTGAAATCTGCTCATTCATTTTTCAAAAATCAAAAAGGTAGAAACTGGTAGCACATCTACTATCTACAGAGAAAATGGTTACGGACAGTTTAATCAGAGGTACTTGTACACAATCTTATCCTGCAGGGTCTGAATCTCTAACTTGACAGGGCATTTGTAAAAGTGTGACAGCAGTGACTCTGTATAGCCAATCAGGAAGTAAAACTTCTGTGGTGGTAACTTCTGTAGCATCACTGCGCACACATTCAGCAAATTGCCACGCCTTTTGATGACAATCTCATTGGCCAGGCACCCGTGGAACGTCCCAAACATGAACCTCCGAATGAAGACATCTTCTACAGTGCGTTCAGCTGCCCCATCCTCTCCTTTGAGGTTACCTATCAGCAAGAGAGAAAAAAAACTGGAGCTGTCGTGAAAGATTAAGAGGAATTTGGACTGAATTACACATTAGCTGCGGCTGATGGACAAAGATGTGCAAACGAAAAGATCACTGCCTCTTCAGCAAAATATTTATTAATAAGGCTCACAGTCACATTAGACAACATAAATCTTATTTTAAGTTTCTTTACCATGTTTAATATTATGTTTAGAGATATAGTTGAAAAGTTTAATATTTATCTTTAGGTCTTAATTTTGCTTAAATTATGCATTTTCTGTAATAAACTGCAAACACCATATGGAGACACTGAAAAGTATCAAAAGACAGAGCAGCGTTTGATGAAGTCTAAAAAGATTATAAAATGAAACCACTAGTTGCTGCTGTCTGGCTGTGGAGAGCACAATCACCATGACTCTATAAATTGTTCCCGACAGAAACAAGTGCACTGACGTGCAGCAGATAAAAGCTGTGTGCTCGGCCTCACTTCAATAATCTGAGACACTGAACTGGACCTGTCCTGTTCGTGCTGCAGTTTTGATGAGTGAAATTCTATTATTTTATTGCTCTGTTGTTTAGCATGTGTATGGTAATTAACAGACTAATACAATAAATTCTGGTTCCAAAAAGCCAACTGGGCTGCAAGCAAAATACTAACAGGGAGGCTTCAAAATGCACAGTGTAGAACCAACAGGTGATGTCACAGCGGCTACATCCATTGGTTTGCTTTATAGACCATCAAGTCAAAAAGAGTTTTGATAAGTCAAAAATCAGCTGTCTCTCCAGCAAGTCTCTCATCTCATGGTCAGACAGACCCAAACCTCATAGTTTGAGAACAGTTAGAGATGGTGGTTCTCGTTCTTCTACGCAGCCTAATCAGTTCTCCACTTGCTGCAAATTCTAGTTCAAGCTTCCAGCAAATCTCCACAGAAGAACAAGGACTGCTGATCTCCCCATTGTATCCAACTGCAGGATGAGAGACTAACTGGAGAGCCTCAGCAGTGGGTGAAGCACTGGGTCTTGCCAGCTTTTCTCTTTGAAGGTGCTTGATTGCTGTGGTTCTCTTGAACAGATAAAAATATTTAATCAAATGCTAAAATGAGTTTCGACTTGGAAAATGTGTTGGACACACTTTGAAAACATGGAAATGTTTCCCAGTATCAGTGTGTGGATGGCCTGTGCACAACACTTTAAGTCTGTGGCACAGGAGCATTCAAGCTAAAGTGCATAGTTTGGTTGGACTCAGTGATGATTGGTATGTTGTCTGAGAGCTATCCGCACCAATGACTGCTTCCATAAAAATCACTGAGTTAACTAATTCATGACCAAACATGTGAGAGGACAGTGTGCATAAAATCAAATGTGCCTAGCGAGAGCATATTCTCAATCTCAGTCATGCTTACTGGTGTGCTGTGACAGCCATCCTTTGCGGTGGCCAATGTGGTGAGGATGATGCGCTTGCTCATAGGTCACAGGTTTGTCTCCTTTCCCTACTCGGATACGAGCGGCTCGATTCTGTAAAAGAGAAAGACAAAAGAGCACATCTTGGGTATATTTGGAGAAAACACTATCAGACCCATTGAAAGTTAATCATCTATAACAACCTAACAGCCTTTGTAAAAGCAACAAAAAACCTCAAATTACTTTTTTTTTTAAAATGGTTGTGACCTCTGAACCACTCTGACTGTGGCTCCGGTAAAGTATCAGAATACTGTGAAAGTTAAAAAGATAAACACTATGTTAAACAGTTAGTGTTGCTGATACAACAGCCCTGAGAGGGTCACGGCCGCTTACCTTGCAGCACGACACAGTAACATGGAGGCCCCTGCTTCCAGAGAAGCTGCACAATGAGCTGGACCAAGCTAAGGCGCTCTGCAAAACAGGTAATGTGGTGAGAGTGAAAACCAGTGAGTAAATATTGAATTGATGGTCAGAAATCATTTCAAAAGCAAAACGGTACATCTGGCTTCTCCCTTATTTCCCAATGGGGATGTCAAAGCATGTGGCTCAGCATGTTTGACTTAGCAAAGATAAGCTGGAAGTCCTTGCTGATGCAACACTCCTACTTAGCAGGAAGAGGTGTTGGGCAAGACAAGGCTTTGTAAAACACTGAAATGTCTGAAGCAATTGTGCTTGAATTGTAATACCTACTGACCACTCTGGCAGTCATTACATCTGCTAATGCTAGTCTGTGAAACAATCATGCATGCTAGCATTGGACAAACAAGAATACTTATTAAAACTAATAACTTATTACTACAAATAATTATAATCAAGACATCTTTTTGGAGTATTATCCGTACAAACATTAATATTTGGATCATGACAGCAAGCTGTGACTGTAGTGAACAGTGGGTTTCAGCGAATTTTATTTTCTTCCTGTGTTAACATGCAGAGGCTGTTTCAGTTGCTTAATAATGTAGCGCAAAATATTTCAAACCAAGTTAAGAAAGGAAAATACAAGGAATGGAGATTTTCACTCAGGCCCTCAGGTCTAACATCAGTGTCTGATCTCATTAATGCTCTTCTTGATAAATGGACAATTATTTCCACAGACAGCCTCCTAAGTCTTGTAGGAAGCTGATTTTGCTGCAGAGGTGGAGCAACTCCCCACTAATGCTTATGGATTTAGCGTGGGATATCATGGAAGCTCCTGTGGGTGTAATGTGCAGGTGGCAAAACACTTTTGTCCATATAATGCATCTCTGCAACACAGTGCACAGATGTCTTGGACATAGTGTCAGAGATGTTGTATCGTTAAATCACAGCTAGTCTAAACTGTCTTGTGAATCATTCCTATTGCAAATTGTTTTAAAGTTGTGTAGTAACGAGTTGTTAAAAGGTATTTGTCGACATCTTAGTTGCCGTTCTTAGTATTCATAATACAGTTTCAGATATTTTGATAAGGCAAAAGGCTGTTATAGATGTTTCCATGTTTGATAATTCAGGTTCGTAGTGCCACAAACAAACACGTTTGGTTTCTGTGGTCATACAACGCAGTAGTAACAAAGTGACACAAACGTTTGTTACATGTCTGAAATTTTTGCTATTTATCATAGAAACCTAGGCAGCCAAGAGCAAGTTAGCTAACCCCTAGCTTAAAATTGTTTATATATATAAAGCCTTACCAAACGTAGCGCTAAATTAATGGGTGCACGCCGATAGCTACACGGTCAACAAGACTTCATGGAAATTAAGTAAATGTTACGGTTTAAAATGACTTTCTTACCAGCACCCTCACGTTTCCTATGCTGCTCAAGGACGCCGCCATGTTTTATTCAAATAATTAACTCGTGGTACTAAACTACAACACAGCAGTCACTCTGTTTATTACTGTATAAATAGCCGAAGGTTTACGAAAGCTCGGTAATAATTATAACACGTAAAAATAACAAAATTAACGTTTCTATACTGAACTTGAGCTGTATACTGGAACTGTTTTTTCCACAGGCAGTTTCCACAAGTTTCCACCGGACAACTATTAACCTGAACCAACCGGAAAGAGGGAAAATAAAAGTTTTAAGTTAAAGATGAGTGATATTTTAGAATCAGAATCAGAATCTTTATTGACATTGAACGAAAATTGTATGCAAACACACAGTTTAATTTACAGTTTAATTGCAAAGTTTTTCCTCACAACATGTTCTCGTACGAATTGTTTTTAAAGCAAGTTAAAATTCCTATTTTTAACAGATGCATTTTAAAATATAAATTTTGTTACCTAATACGTACTCTTTAGTTTTTTTTTAATTTAACCATAGTCGTTATTTTAATTATTAATGATTAATTTGCTTTAAACATTAATATTATTATTGTGTATAATATGCATTAGTACAAAAACTTTTCTTGCATACTTGAGTAATTTTATAGTTATTATTATGTTTCTGTTATGTATTAACTGTGCTTTATTTAAAAAGAGATTCTTTGAAACCATATACCCTATTTGAAAACATATGTCACTTTTCTTGCGATTATTTGTGTTCGTTTATACTTTTACTTTATTTGTAGTGGGTCCACACTGCAGTGGTTCGCCTAACAAGTGAAGGTAAGTCTAAAGTTGCTTAGCCTATCTGTGCTATTAAAGAATAAATACATAAATATAAGTCAAGAACTGAAAAGGGGGGGGGGTCCTAAATGCGTGATTGTTTCAATTTATATGTATTAAAAAAATAAATAAATACACAAAAACACTACAAATAGCCATAGCTTGTGGTTTTGTTTTGTTTGTTTTGATACCCGGTATCCGATATTTGTCAAAGACTGCACACTTATTTTGAAAACGTTGCACCGGAAGTATTTGTATTGTTCTGGAAAGAGGAAAGTAGTTGCTAAGTAGCGTTATCCTACTCGTCCCACTTGTTTCTTGGCAAACTGTCATTATTTTGGTGGGATAAGTATTGGCTGGAATCATTTGAAGACTTGTTGAGAGGAATAAAGATTGAAAGCTGCGATGGCGTCGCCGCTGGAGATGACAGAGATGTACGATAATGCTCTTCTGGGGATCCTGCAGCATGTTGGGAACATTCAGGACTTTCTGCAGGTCTATTTTGGGTTCTTGTACCGCAAGACGGACTTTTATCGCCTGCTGTCGAGTCCCAATGATAAGATGGGTTTCCCTCCAGGTGTGGCAGAGAAGATGGTGCTTAAGGTGAAATTTCTCAACATTTTAACCTGCTAAATGTAAATACCTTGGCAACACACATGACTAAGTGTACAGTTTATGCACATGCATATTATTTACAATCACAGGTTAAAAATGAAGCTGTTATAATGTTACGTACACTTTTGTGGTCCTCGAGTTTTTTACACTGCAGTGATTCGTCGATGAATTAACACCTACATAATACAAAATAACTCCTGTGCTTGGTGATAGCCTTGCTGTCTATATGAGCCACAGACCTATAGCAATACATTTGTTATTGTCCTAAGACTGGTGAAGGTTATATCCTAATCTAGAGTTGTCTGCCTCTCAAATGATGATAAGCGATAACCTTTAAATCTTTCCTCAGACATATAAGTCATTCGAGAAGCTGGCGGAGCACGACAGAGAGAGAGCAGTGAGCAATCTGAAGAAGAGAGAGGAGACTAGGTATGTTCCTCCTGCAGTTCAGGAGCTGGAGGTTGCCTCTGAGCCTTGTGATGAAACCAAGCAGCAGAGTACAGAGGCGGTGCAGATGGAGAACTCCCCCTCACGTTCTGGGGATGTTTCAGCTCCAGCAGCCTCAGGCACATCCGTCTGCTCTCAGCAGGATAGCAGCAGCAGTCCAGCAATTTGTGGAGATCAGGCAGCTGCAGCCAACTCGAAATCCAAAGCAGGGTGAGTAGCTACTAGCGTTTTTTAACCTTTGAAGCATCTGTTGTTTTAAATATGGTCCAACATAAACATTACTCTGCACATTACAGTGTTTCAGTAAATGCACTTGTCAAGGTCAATTTTAGGCCTTAAAATGACTTTGTGACAGGATGCAGACTTTGGTGAAGGTTAGTTGCAGCGCTAACGCAGAGAGACAGACAACCACTGCACTAACATTCACACCTAAAGGCAATTTAGAATCACTAGTTAACCTAACCCTGCCCCTGTCTCTGGGCTGTGGGAGGAAGCCAGAGTACCTGGAGAGAATCCAGGCAGAAACAAGGAGAACATGGAAAATATTTATATTTATAAACTAAGACAGAAAATGTTCACTGCTAACCAACTTAGTTCTGCTGTACTTTGCTGTACTATATTGCCAGAAGTATTCACTCACCCATCTAAATAATTGAATTCAGGTACTCCAATCGCTTCCATGGCGACCAGTGTATAAAGTTAAGCACCTATGCATGCAGACTGCTTCTACAAACATTTAGGAGCTCAGTGAATTCCAGCATGGTTCCATGATAGGATGTCTCCTCTTCAACAAGTCCAGTTGTGAATTTTCATCCCTACTAAATATTCCACTGTCAACTGTTAGTGATATTATAACAAAGTGGAAGCAATTGGAAATGACAGTAACTCAGCCACAAAGTGGTAGGCCATGTAAAATCACAGGAACAGGGATCAGCAGATGCTGAGGTGCATAGTGTGCTGAGGTGGAGTCAATCGCTGCAGAACTCGAAACTTTACGTGACCTTCAGTTTAGCTCAAGAACAGTGCATAAACACACTCCTAAATCTTGTGTTATAGCTGCAAAGGATGGACCAATATCATACTCATACATATGAAGGGTGACAAGTGAATATTTCTGGAAATATAATGTATAACCACTCTGCACTGTGTGCGAGCAATGCTATGTGCAGACTAAAGTGCCTCAAATGTCAGCAATTTTGAAAAAGACAGAGGAGAAGGAATACGTGCCTCGATATTGGATGAAGTGATGTGTATAGGATATGGAATGGACAACTGTGTGATGTACTATACAGTGGAGCAAAAAAGTATTTAGTCAGCCACCGATTGTGCAAGTTCCCCCACTTAAAATGATGACAGAGGTCAGTAATTTGCACCAGAGGTACACTTCAACTGTGAGAGACAGAATGTGAAAAAAAAATCCATGAATTCACATGGTAGGATTTGTAAAGAATTTATTCGTAAATTAGGGTGGAAAATAAGTATTTGGTCACCTCAAACAAGGAAAATCTTTGGCTCTCACAGACCTGTAACGTCTTCTGTAAGAAGCTTTTCTGTCCCCCACTCGTTACCTGTATGAATGGCACCTGTTTGAACTCATCATCTGTATAAAAGACACCTGTCCACAGCCTCAAACAGTCAGACTCCAAACTCCGCCATGGCCAAGACCAAAGAGCTTTCGAAGGACACCAGGAAAAGTATTGTAGACCTGCACCAGACTGGGAAGAGTGAATCTACAATAGGCAAGCAGCTTGGTGTGAAAAAATCAACTGTGGGAGCAATCATCAGAAAATGGAAGACATACAAGACCACTGATAATCTCCCTCGATCTGGGGCTCCACGCAAGATCTCATCCCGTGGGGTCGAAATGATCATGAGAACGGTGAGCAAAGATCCCAGAACCACACGGGGGGACCTGGTGAATGACCTGCAGAGAGCTGGGACCAAAGTAACAAAGGTCACCATCAGTAACTCACTACAACGGCAGGGAATCAACTCCCGCAGTGCCAGACGTGTTCCGCTGCTGAAGCCAGTGCATGTCCAGGCCCGTCTGAAGTTTGCCAGAGAGCACATGGATGATACAGCAGAGGATTGGGAGAATGTCATGTGGTCAGATGAAACCAAAGTAGAACTTTTTGGTACAAACTCAACTCGTCGTGTTTGGAGGAAGAAGAATACTGAGTTGCATCCCAAGAACACCATACCTACTGTGAAGCATGGGGGTGGAAACATCATGCTATGGGGCTGTTTTTCTGCCAAGGGGACAGGACGACTGATCCGTGTTAAGGACAGAATGAATGGGGCCATGTATCGTGAGATTTTGAGCCAAAACCTCCTTCCATCAGTGAGAACTTTGAAGATGAAACGAGGCTGGGTCTTCCAACATGACAATGATCCAAAACACACCGCCCGGGCAACAAAGGAGTGGCTCCGTAAGAAGCATTTGAAAGTCCTGGAGTGGCCTAGCCAGTCTCCAGACCTCAACCCCATAGAAAATCTGTGGCGGGAGTTGAAAGTCCGTGTTGCTCGGCGACAGCCCCAAAACATCACTGCTCTCGAGAAGATCTGCATGGAGGAATGGGCCAAAATACCAGCTACTGTGTGTGCAAACCTGGTAAAGACCTATAGTAAACGTTTGACCTCTGTTATTGCCAACAAAGGTTATGTTACAAAGTATTGAGTTGTATTTTTGTTATTGACCAAATACTTATTTTCCACCCTGATTTACGAATAAATTCTTTACAAATCCTACCATGTGGATTCATGGATTTTTTTTTCACATTCTGTCTCTCACAGTTGAAGTGTACCTCTGGTGCAAATTACTGACCTCTGTCATCATTTTAGGTGGGGGAACTTGCACAATCGGTGGCTGACTAAATACTTTTTTGCCCCACTGTATGAAAACAGTGAGATGGGAAAACAGAAAAAACATGTGTGAACTCTCTATTGTATTTGGAAAGTTTAGTGACTACATGTACTAGACTTGAGGCCTAGCAGAAAGCCATTAGCCGCAGCTTCCTGTGTAGCCACAAGACTCCAAAATATTTTAACTCCTCCATTTGTGGCAGCAACTTGTACACAACCTGTAGGGGCTACTCTACCCTTTTCTAGTCAAGGGCTGTGGCCTTGGACTTCAAGTTGCTAAATTTCATCCCATCCACTTCATACTTGGACTGGAAGCTGGTTCATTGCGACCTTAAGGTCATCTTGATGAAATCAACAGAAAGACAGCTTTCAAAAGAAGTAGAAGTAGTGACAACAAGTGACACTGGATCTCAGCCTCTGCTTCACTCTTAGGTGGAATCTTCCTGTGAAATTATAGTTTGAAGGTGTTTATTTTTTGTTTGTTTTGTTTTCGGGGAGACAACAAAACTAAAATTGCTATTTTGGATTTGTCAGACTTGTATTAAATTTATTAAATTAAATTTTGTATGGGTGTGCAGGGTTTCCACCAGCTTAACAGTGGTTCTTACTTAACTTTGGTAGCTTCAAAACATTTTAAATAATGAGGCTTTGCACTAACGAATGATTTCTAATTTGATTCTGAAATGGCTCATGCATTTCAAAATGTAGTGTCAGTATTTAAGACGTTTATATAAAAATTGTGTTTGAATTTTGTGTTTTAGACGTCAAGAAAACTTCCAGTCCAATCCCGACAGTTACAATGGGGCAGTGAGGGAAAATTACAGCTGGTCTCAGGATTACATGGATGTGGAGGTCCGCGTGTTTGTGCCCAAGACGGTTGTTAAAGGCAGACAGGTGAATGCAGGTCTATTTAACTATGTGAGACACCAGTAATACTTTTTTATAACACTTTACTTATTGTAACTGTGTTCACGGCCCACAGGTCAGTGTTAGTCTGCAGACCAGTGGCGTGAGAGTATGTGTGAGGGATGGAGCCGAAGACAAGACACTGATGGAGGGTGAATTCACTTACAAGATCAACACTGAAAACTCTCTGTGGAGTCTGGAACCTGGACACTGTGTGGTTGTGAGTACACATAAGCATTATCTAATTTTTGTAATAACAACAAGAACACTCCTGAAGAAAATGTGGCAATGAGTGCACCTTCTGCTATTTGAGTTATCAGAATATGAACTAACAAGAGGGATTAACACCTATCAGGAGCTAACATCTGGTTTTATGGTAGTAAAAAGAAGAAAGAAGGTCACTGGCACTGGCTTGACTGGCCTGACTACTGGCTCATAAGAGGCTGTCATAGCTGTTCCAGAACCAGAACTTGCTTCAAAGCTGATCAGCGAAATCTTAAAATCAATTGTAAAACACGAAGCCAAGCCAGGAGAGAGGAGGCGAGAGTGGCGAAGAAGGAATTGCACTAATGTAGTATGGAGAAATTAAAGATTGACTTTTCCATTTCAGAGTTTGAAAGCTCCGATTTAATTTGGAAAATTCAATTCTCTATGAATAAAAAGTAAAACAGGAGCTACAGTCCAACCTTTCTGTACACCGAAGGTGACAAGGGCTGTAGATGATGAATAATGTGGTGATCGAAGACAAAAATCAAATTTTGTTCATGTTAATGACTATTAAATTGCTTATCTTTGTGTAAGATATTGTTCTTTCCCTGTGGGGATATTAAGTTAATGTCATGTACAGGAACACTAGACTCTACAGAGACTCTGCATTGCATAATGAGATGTTTTCATTTAATGTTTAGTTTAGAAAGAGTTAATGCTCTCTAGTGCTTGGAATAACAGGATAAGTGTAAAAATGAGTTCTGCTCTCAAAAAAGTAATTTTATCAAAAGCCAGTGTTGGCTTTTCAAAGATTGTCTAACATATTTGAATTGAACATCCTGTCTCTGAATTACAGTTGTCACTGAACAAGACATCAGAGGTTTGGTGGAATGCGGTGCTCAAAGGCGAAAAGGAGATTGATATAAACCAAATTAACCGTGAGCGTTCCATGGCAACAGTGGATGAGGAGGAGCATGCTGTTCTGGACAGGCTCACATTTGACTACCACCAGAAGCTGCAGGGAAAGCCACAAAGTCACGAATTGGTAAGGAGCAAATTAAAAAATAACACAAACTATTCATTACACACACACACAGGCTATATCTATATTATCTATATTATTTCTGTAAAATAAAAACGTTTATCTTATAATTCGGCTTAAATGATATTCAGTTATTGAGTCAAGTCCTTAAAACCTATTCTGACAAATATAGTTGGAAGTCACTGCTGTAGTGCACCTAGATTGTGTGTGAATTGTGAGGATGTTTGTTAGCATGAAAGATACATACATAACATATCTGTGTCCATGTTTCTTTGCAGAAAGTGCATGAGATGCTGAAGAAGGGATGGGATGCTGAAGGGTCACCTTTCAAAGGGCAGGACTTTGACCCATCTATGTTTGACATCCCACCGAGTGCCGTGCAGTTCTGACATGCCACAAAACCTCAGCCAAACATGAACTGAAGCATCTCCATTTAAAGAGCTCATGGCAGCAGAGGCAACACTTATTAACACCTTTGAAATGCTGGAATGATGGAAGTTTGTCCCTAATAAAAGAAGCTGCAAATTTTGCAAATTTGTTGAGATTGGTGGGAAGGGAATATTTCCGTATTCTGACAGGGATGAGTCATTAAATTGAAGCTGATATGTACTATTGTACACTGTTTGACTCTTGATTCAACTCTGCAGTCCCTATGTGTTATCTGCCCTACTGATTCTGTTTTTATTTCAAACTGTGATGATTACCTGCTGGTTCGGCTTCCTTGCTCTGCTGTTAATGACTACACAAAACAAAAAAAAACAAGAATAAAAAAAACATCTAACAATTTACAAATAAATATGAAAAAGGGTTTTCTGAACTCCTCGAGTCCACGCCAATCTTTGGATAAGATTATTTTTTATATATATATATATACAGTACACATCAAAATCATACAGTGTTGTTAAAATACATCATACGTTTTAGTTTTATTACATTTAACTTACATATGTGAAAGCATAATCATAACTATTATAATCTTTAAAATAAATGTCAAATAAAATCAGACAGCTTCATTTAAACTTAACTTATTTAAATGATTTAACTACTACTTCAGTAGGTAGGACTGCCTTGGATTTTAAACCCTGATGGTGGTGATGAAGATGAGCAACGTGGGAGATGTTGAGAAGGTGGATTGTGCGCAGGAGTCTGAAGGGGACAGTGAGCAGTGAGAGTTAAAATAAGTGCCATGGAGGCTGATTGGTTTAAAGATGGCGGCAGAAAGACGATTGGACTAGATTCTAGTCCAATCGTCTTTCTGACTAGTTCTAGTCACTAGAACAATGGTAAATGGCCTGTATTTATACAGTGTGTGAATGTGTGTGTGAATGGGTGGATGACTGGATATGTAAAGCGCTTTGGGGTTCTTAGGGACTAGTAAAGCGCTGTATAAATACAGGCCATTTACCATTTAGAACAATGACATCAGCATTGCTTTTCACAGCATGGGGAAAGTGGAAGTGTTGAAAAGCAAAGACTAGCAGACAGTGTGATTACAGATGTATTGAACGTGCACATTAAGCTTAGGAATGCATTACTTTAACTTGAGTCTTAAAGGTTCATAGGCTCATAATAACATATACAGATATTAAGGCATTTTATCTTACTGATGTTTCAGTTTTCTGAAATTACTGACCAGGGTTACCTGAGATAGCTAACGTTAATACATGACTTCAACTGATATCTATACCTGCAACGTAGACATCAACTGTGTGATGCTATCATGTCAACATGGACTAAAATCTCTGAGGATTGCTTCCAGCATGTTCAGTCTATGATGAAGAGTTAAGGCTGCTCTCCAGGCAAAATGTGGTCCAAACTGGTACTAGCACGCTGCATCTGTAAAGTATACTAATGTTGTGGCCAGCTTCAGCTGGAGGTGATTTTACCTGTTCTGTACAATACTGTGCAGCAAAAGTCTTAAGCCACCCCCTATTTCTTTACATTTTGATAGAACGGTGGGAAATAGCTGCAGCAATTTATTGAAATGAGTAAATATATGTGGATATATATTAAATAGGGGGAAAAACAGAGTTTTTAGAATTCCGATGTGCTTGAAAATCAATATTTAGTATGATCATCTTTTTTTCAATTCTCTCTGCATGGCACATCAAAATCTGACAGTACTTTTCTGTGTTCAAAATTCTATTAATTTTGACAAAATCTCCAACACCACCGGTTGATATGAAGCCCAAAGAGGCTGAAAGAGTCTCCACTGTGTTATACAGAGTACTCAGTGTTATACCTCTCTCCTGACCTTCATACATAATCTGTATGTATTATTGTTAGGTCTGCTCTGAGCACCTTGAGGCAACTGTTGTTGTGATTTGGCACTGTTATAAAAAGAGTTATAAAAATATGATCTTCTCGATCTATAAAGAAAAGGAAAATATTTAAATTAAGTGAATGTCTCTATTTAAAAACAAACAAACAAAAAATTCATGATGTGATATTATAGTATATAGTATATCAGAAATCTGTTCACTATTTTTATTACAAATTATATCAGTAAGGAAGCTGACTAAATATTCACTGATAATTTATGGGACAGGGGTGGGATTAAATAAGTGTATACTTCTTCCCACTCCCTTTCAACATGTAAATTAATCAGAATGTTTTTTTGTATGTAATTTGTATAGTATTTTTTTTCTCTCTTATTTCTTTTCTAAATGTACTTGTATATTGTTCACATGTTGAAATAAATTACCAATCAATCAATCAAATGTATAAATAAAATTAAAATTTAATTGAATAATAATTCAGATTATTATTCCTATTCAAGACCTATTACAACTGATTTTCAGTCCAGTTCTTGTGTAATGTCAGATATGCAATAGCTCAGCCTTTACTCCCCATTTCCCTTTCTTAAAAATTGCTCTTTGATAGCTGCCCTTCCATTGAAACCATTTCTAATAAGACTTCAGTAAACAGCAGATGGATTAGCAGAAGTGCCAGAAGGATCTAAAATGTCCTGTATCTGGTCAATGCTGTAATCTTTCCTATTTATTAATGTTATAACTTAAAGGTATTGTCCATCTGCTGCGTCCTTTTCTCCTATAAATTTTTTAAAAGAGACACTGCACACCACATCAACATATGCAAGGGTTTAGGCTAATCACACTCTGGGAATCATCTTGTTGGTGCAAAAATACTATTGTATGCCATATCAATCTGTTATTGTTGGCATGTTTTTGTATATTCAACTAAAGAAATTGCAACAAATTATGTGTTTTGTGACAAGCTGCTGTATAAACCCCAAAGACACAGTTTAGAATGGATTCTTTGCAACTTTTGGTCCATTCTTTCAGTTATGTGTCTTTTTAACTAAGAATGATCCATAGGTCAGTGTTAAGTGGCTTAACAAACAAAATAGAATTTTTCAAAAAATTTCTCATTAGCACTTTAAATAATTACAAGTAAACCTGTCTCCTTGGAAGTGTGGGTTAGGAGTAGTGAGGAGTGGCTTAAGACTTTTCCAGAGTATTATACAGTAATGTTTTCCACATTGATTTGTACTGTAATGTATTCTACTGTTATTAATGCATCATTCATGATAACATGTTAGAAAACTTTTAACTGTAACAACTTACAATATATTCTATATATACAGAATATAATATATACTGATATATATTTTGTAACAAATGTATTAAAGTGTTTTTATTAAATCTCAATAGTAATAAGCTGATAAAAGTGTGAATTTTATTAATAATTTCATTTATGTTAATTATTTGTAAAACTTATTTATGTGCTTATGTCATGGGTATGGGTCTTGAGCCAGTGCTTTATGTTTAGAGTGTTGAATCTTGTAAATTATTCATTGTTTTGAGTTCTCTGTTTGTCTGGCTTCCTGTTTTATTTTGATAGTCCCTCATCTCTTGTGCATTTGGTTCACTTTGCTTCCCTTGCCTCCTTATGTTTAATTTGTTCCTGCTGTGTTCCCCAGATGTCTCCACTCTCCTAATCTTCCTCTTGTGTATATATTGGTCGTGTCCAAATTCATGGGCTGCATCCTCCTGAGGCCGTATTTGTAGACCGATTACGTCACAGCGACGCGCCGAAGGCAGTCCAAATTCGTAGACTCCTCCGAATGCAGCCGACAAATGCGTCCTCCTTTTCCCTGAATTTGAAGGATGAAGGATGGGTGTGTCAGGTGTGTCCTTCGTGGCCTACCATATCCCAGAATTCTGGAGTTTGGCTGGGCCAAACAATGGCGGCCACTACTAAGTTTTAAAATTACTCTTACTAATCTTTCTGGGTCACAAAATAAACTTTTGACATATTTTCAGGCGAGAAAGTAGCTGTGTAAACATCAAATATCTGCTCGGTTTATCAAGATATCACATATTTGCAAAAGTGCTTCGACGTTTTCGGAGACGTCTGCTACCCACCAGCTCGATAGCTAGTCGGGAGCTCGAGGGTCACTGAAGCCGCCGAGAACGGCAAAACTCCCGGCACATCATTTTCAGATCACCGCGGACTTTCGCTACTCAAGGTTAAACGTAATATATAATTCACTTAGACAACCTAAAAATGTTATTGTTGGGCTTTTTTCAGTGTTTTATTTGTTCGTGAGTCAATCGGTTTGGCTGAGATTAAAGTTATTAGATTAGATTAGATAAAATAAAACTTTATTAATCCCCCGGGGGGGTTCCTCCTTGGTTTTTACACAGCTGAATAAACATCAAACAGAAAACTGATTAAACAGAAGTATGAGACGGTCGAGAATTTATGCCAGTGTCCCGTTATATTTTAGATAGCATTGAGCAGATGGCCGAGTTTATTAAAATCCACTGAGACAGCGGTGACGCTAATCAGAAGGCTAGACCGTCCAATTTCCCCAGCCGTTTACTTCCGGCCTACCCGACCTTCTGAGGACCCGGCCCACGTAGACCGCGAAGGCTGGGTCCTCAGGAGGATGCAGCCCATGAATTTGGACACGACCATTGTCTCAGTCTTCCCTTGTCTCCTGCTCCTCTACTCTCATGGTTCTAAGGTTCCATGTTCCCAGTTCCTGGTTCCCACTGTTTCTCAGTTTAGGTTTTCTGTTTTAGTTCCTTGTTACGTTTTCTTACATTTTCTTATTTTTGTGTTATTAGATTATCTTAATAAGCCTTTATGAATATGGATAAAGGGATTAACAATGCCTATCCCAATGCAAACTCATATATAAGAATGCTACTATAGGTTAATCAATCAATTATTGAGGCTTTATTTACTAGTAATGTATTAATAAAACATTATTAAGCAATTTTCCGTTTCAATAAAGTGTTAAATAATGGACTTAATTGGTAGCAAGCTATAATTTATGCATGAATACATTCTATGAACCTTGCATTAATAATGATTTAGTCAATCATTTTTTTTATTTAACACCAATTAATAAAGAAAACTATCTATCTATCTATCTATCTATCTATCTATCTATCTATATATATCTATATATATATATATATATATATATATATATATATATATATATATATATATATATATATATATATATATATATATATATATATATATATATATATTAGTTCCTAATTACTCAGGAAACGTCAGTGTTGTTTTAATGCATTGGCTCCATATACTTTCATACATCATCTTGTATACAGCTGGATAATCCGTAAGTATCATATACATCACACTCATTTTCAGTTATCTGTCTTTTTACTGTGTAAATGGAAATAATACGGTTATAATATCTTGAAGAGAAGAATAGAATATGAAACCTACAAAGCAAAATGTAATAAGCCTTAATAGTATTTTCTCAGCTTAAGGCAAGAGTCGATACTTGTTCTGCCTAATGAACCCAGACCACAGCTAGTTTAGTGAATTTTTCCTCTCCCCATTTTTTAAAGACACCATTTGATATTTTGGGCTTTCTTGTTTCACTTATGGCAGTATAATCGATATAAATAGTGTCAACAGTATTTCCATTGGTTGCTTTAAGAGTAAAGTTGAGAGTAGTCCTCTGTACCCACCCACAAATGATTATTTTGTCTGTCCCTGAGTTTTAATTTAACATTCCTCTGGTTGTTTCACTACTACTCTTCCTGTGTATATCAGAGAGCCTTATGTGTTAATCTTACATATTATACAAGCTATGAAGCTCTAGCTTCATTAGCATATTTGACATGAGAATAAAAAAAACAAAACAATTCCTCGCAACCGCTACCATCTCCTCCACCACCACATGATTACGCAGCCAGTCAGTGTTGAATCTAGTCTTTCTTAGCTCAACATTTGTACAGAATTCATGTTACTACCATACTTGATGTGATTTAAATTTGGCAGAAGAGGACAAATATAGAAACATTAGCTGGAAATTGTCTTTCAAGATAGCAATTAAAAATAATTATGCAAATATGGTCGGAATGTATAACAACAGTAAGACTTATGCAACCTTGTAAAAGTTTTCATTTAATTAAAAAAACACCTCTGAAATAAACGGTATGGAGTAGAAAGTGCAATGTTTGGACTTTGAGGCAGAAGCAGAAAGCCATATAACACGGACATACTAATTTCTACTCATAAATGCATCTTTTGCGGGGGGTTCCCCATGCCCCATCTCTGAACACGCCCATAATCCCTTTACAAAATTGTAATAAAATTATTATGTTTATTGATTATTACTTTCTTAGGTTTTGTGATAAACTGAGGGACTCCTCACCGAATCCCAAAAATAGATCCACACTGCGCCCTTACTGAGTTCCAAGTGCAGTAATGTCATTGTATGCTGCAGGCTTCTCTTCGCTTTATGATGTATTAAGTGTAATCAAATTTTGCGCTCCTCCGCACTCTTGGGTCAGCTCACTATCGGCTTTTGATTTTTCTTTTTCTTTCTTTCTTTTCTTTTTTTCTCTCTCTCTCCGGAGAGACACGTCATATAGTGAGCTCACATTACTGTTTCGTGTGGTATTTAAAGAGTGCGTCCTCATTGCTTGGCAGAGCGGAGAGCCCACTGACATCCGAGCCGGGAGCGTGCGTGTGTGTACCGGCCTGCAATTGAAGCACTCCGCCGTCCGGAGGTCTAAGGTGGGCGGAGACTTGAGATCGAGGTCCTCCTGTGTGCAGATAGAGACACACCGTACATTTGTGAGACGGCACCCGCACACCGGTCCGAGGAGGAAACATCATGGCAACGACTACTTGCACACGTTTTACAGATGAATACCAGCTGTACGAGGAGCTTGGCAAGTAAGCCGCTGTTATATTAATTATCCAGAGTCTCCTGCATGCAGCCTGACCCCGTCCTGTAACCGTACAGAGCATGAGGAATCAAGGTCTGCACATCTGCGGTGATGATTGCAGCTCCATCCTTCCAAAACAAACGCACGCTGGTCTGGAGCAACTAAAATTAGCTCTAAACCTAAATCCTCAGTGCAGGGCGTATTTTGTGGACTTTTTGAAATGCATGAGCCAACCAGTGATGGTGTTTAAGATTGTCAGATTCTGTGTGAAGAAATACTTTAAGGGCACCCCCGCCCCAGGCTAATTAGGGACAAAGCGGTCTAATATGAGGGACAGATTGGAATCATCATCAGCTGTCTTTAATCACAGTGGCAGAAAGCTCAACAGAGATGTCAAAGAATAATGCTGCTACTGCCCTTGATCTACTGCAAATCTAATGAGGTGTGTCTTGTGATTAATAAGGAAAAAAGATGAGGGAGTGAGGATGTGTGGCCCTTAATAGGATGCAGACAAATTGAAACTGAAGAGGCTATGGGTGCCCCAGTGGATAGAGGCAAAGTGGACTCAATGTCTCTGTCAGGTTGTGCGTGGGTAGAAAGGATCTCTCTGCAATGTTTGCCTCACAGGAACATTTATTCAATAGCCAGGCACAGTGAGAAAAAAAGCTTATTGTGATTGCTGTGGTTGGTTACAGTATGAGCATTTTATGTTTATTTTAAGTTCAGTTGTTTTTTGGTGATCTTTTGTGTGTGTGTGTGTGTGTGTGTGTGTGTGTGTGTGTGTGTGTGTGTGTGTGTGTGTGTGTGTGCGTGAAGTGATAACTTAAAGACAATAGTCACACCAGCAGCAGCTGCCCTTGCTGATAATAGAGGCTTTATTTTGCTTGTGTTGTCATGTCTGCTGTGTTCCAGGTTTATGAATTTGGTTTTGAATGTGCGATGCAGATGTAAAAACAAGATTTGCTGATGAGTATTCCCTGACTCACACCAAGTGACCTTGGTCACCCAATCAACCCCAACTCTGGTATAAGTAAAGGTACTGCATTGAATACTCAATGACCAGAGAAATATGTATTTAGAGTAAAAGTATTGAATGCAGTCAGTGACATAAGGCTTATTTCTAAGTAGCATATTGGATTAAAGCTAACAATGAATTTGATTTTCAGTGCTAATTATTTTTAGGTGTTTTGCAGTTAAGTACAGTTCTGATGTACTTAAATATTATCCAGCATTTCTTTTGAAGCCTTTAACAACTATAAAATATAACCATGGCTAAAATGTGATTTTGGAGGTTGGATAACCCTAAATTCAGACACAGGCACATTTGAACCCTTGGATATAATGCATTATTATGCTGTAATTAAAACTCACCAATGTTAGGACTATACGGTACAGTCACGAGTCATCCCTTATGTCTTTATATTTAGCTTGAAAGGAGCCAGCCTCGTAAGCACTAGTTCTCTACATATTTTGAAGCTCTTTCAGACTTTTTCTTTTGGACATTGGCTGCTTTTTTACCGAATTTTAGTTCAGTCCTTGTACCTGATCCTTTTCAGAAAAAGATTCTTTTGTTTGTGAAACCACTTGACACTAATACATTATGAATTCAAGTATAAAAAGGCAGACAAGATTAACCAGAGTGTCATCTACATAACAGAAACTTAAACAAAGAACCAATTTTAAATGGAATCTTAGGCACTTTATTGCTAGGAGCCTGTTGCAAAAGCATAGTTCAAGTTTCTTTAGTTGAATCTATGGAAAATATCACAGCAGAGTAAGTAGGTATGGAGTAAGAAAAGTGGCAGGCTTAAAAACACTACCTACAGCAGATGAACAGTGTCTGAAAATCATGTCCTTAAGAAATACAAAAACCAGCAATGACACATCAGACAGCTGTTACAGATTTGCCAGCTGCACGTTCATGATGCTAATCCCCCATTTCTCCACTTCCCAAAAAGTGCTATACTGGATTGAGATCTGGTGACTATGGAGATCATTTGAGTACAGTGAACTCATTGTTATCTTGAAGAAACCAGTTTGAGATGATTTGAACTTTGTGGGGAAGATAAATGAGGCTACAAAAGAGAGAGCATATTTCTGCCATATTGGCTTAAAATTCTTCTCCTCGCGTATGAGGTCTTGAACAATCAGGCTCCATCTTATCCAAATATAGCACATCCCCCAAAGACTGCTGGCTTACACATGGTTCCCAGGGTATTTAAAAGTAGAATGAGAGGCCTTGAGCTTTTAGGCCCTTCTTGTGTGGAACCAGTTCCCAGTTTGGATTTGGGAGACAGTTTTAAAATTAGACCTAAAACTTATTATAACTTATTAAAACTTATTTTTGATCAAATTTATAGTCAGGACTAGATCAGGTGACCCTGAATCCTCCCATACTTATGCATGAATAGGTCTAGGCTGCTGGACGCTTCCCATGATGCATTGAGGGTTTCTTGTTCACTCACTTTCTTCATTCACTGTGTGTTTACACACCACTCTGCATTTAGTCATTAGTTATTATTAATCTCTGCTCTATTAACCACTGTCACCAACCACTGTCACCAATTGTTTGGTCAAAGGGGGTCATCTGATTATTGAGGTTTTCCCTGTATTAGTGTAGGGTCTTTACCTCACATTATCAAGTGCCTTGAGATGACTGCTGCTGTGATTTGGTGGTATATAAATAAAGTTGAATTGAAAAAAGTGGTTCAGTAATACACTAATGCTTTAATAGTGTAAGAAATTTTTTAGCACTAATTAAATATTATTTCAATTTTTTATTTTTACTATAATTAAATTTTTACTTAAATTCATCTGATACATACAGTCTGTGATTCCATGTTTAACTTTAATTGTCAGGCCATTGTGATGCCCCTAATGTATATGCAGTAATTCAAAGAATTC
Organism: Aulonocara sp. 'chitande type north' Nkhata Bay; assembly: GCF_057382095.1. NCBI lineage: Eukaryota > Metazoa > Chordata > Actinopteri > Cichliformes > Cichlidae > Aulonocara > Aulonocara sp. 'chitande type north' Nkhata Bay. The sequence continues at coordinate 62,905,312 of NC_141350.1, forward strand.
CAAGCCAGTAACATTTACATTACCGTGTTTCTCAATGACTATCAAGTTCTTCTCCTGAAAAGCTGGTTTTGTTCTATGCCAAATGCATCTACTGTGGCCAAACAACCCAACATGAGTGACTATGAATGGCTAATTTTGCATATTTGTAGATTACAAGATGCCAATAATTTTTAGAGCTGCATTTATTGGAAATGGACTTTAGTTTTGGCAAATTAGCAGCTTGCTTCATGTGTAAACAAACTGTAGACTCCAGTATCCAAACACTGTAGAAATTAGCATTATTAATGACCAAAATTGTTAACCCCATGTCAGATTCTTGATTACCACATGGAATTTCCAGGAAGATTGCCATTATGTTATTATTATATGAAGGAATAGACTTACTACTAAAAGTTTTCTATCTGGCTATATGACATCCATTTTTATTATATGACAAAAGGGAAAAGATAGCAGATTAGGTAAGAGACCTTACACTCACATTAATCCAGGTTTTAGACCCAGATCCAGCACTCCAGCTGATTCCCACCTGCCCTGCAGATAACCTGTCATGTTTAAGCTCTGCTGCCTTTCCCACCAACCAGCGGGATGTCAGCAAGTGTCATGCTTAGTCACCCTGTCTCCCCATAATATATTCATGTTGGAGAGCTTGTGAGATGCATGGGCTCTGAGGGGAGTGTGAGTGTTTCATTGCATAACAATACTGAGGTGAGATAAAATTAGCTCTGAGAAATGACAGAGGAGGTTATTTCTGTTGGTCTCTATTGAGTTTGAAGAGCAAATGTGGCCCCCAAAAACTCTAAAATGCACACACTTAGGGTACTTCAAATTGATGGCTTTTCTTTCCTGTTTGATGCCGCTGAAATTACTGGAATTATTCAAGTTGTAAAGGAGACACGACTGTAAATAATAATAGAAACAAACCCAAAGTTATTGTGTATAAATGCTGTAACCACAAGATACACTGTTGTTCCATTTGGGAATATGTCTAGATTCTCAATGGTGTAGATCATGTTTTAGCTTCACTAAAAGGTGTTTTACGTCTAAAACAGTGGGTAGTACGGTTAGTAGCTCTGTGGGTGAGCAGACAACCATATGCTAGATGGTCAGAGAACAGTGGACGGGGTTCGAGTCTAACCTGTGGCCATTTGCACTTTGTCACTCCTTTCCTGTCAATCGTCAGCTTTGCCATCAAATGAAGGCTAATACAATCTTTAAAAACAAAGGGTTAACTTATGAGAAGGTAAAATGTCAAAAACAATGAGAAGTACATTTGCCTTCATTATACATTATTTCCTTAGGGATTAATAAAGTATTCTGCTGAGCCCTTTTGGTCTGTCTGTCTGTCTGTTTGACAGTGCAGTGACAGACAGACAGACAGACAGACAGACAGACAGACAGACAATATAAGAGCCCTTACTTTTTAAGAGTTGTTGAGGCTAGGTTAAGAAGAGAGAGGTGACAATGAATGAGTAGCAGTATGAAGAAATCTGAAGTGGCAGAGATGTGTGTGAGGATGGTGTAAGACATGTATGAGGACAGTGAGTGATCTTTGGAATATGTAGGTAGAAAAGAGCATGGAGAGGTGGAGATATGCACTGGAAAGAAGAGGAATGAAAGTCAATAGAATCAAAAAGGAATACAGGTGACAGGTAACAGTGAAGACGAAGATGTAGAGATAGTGAATGTAGATGGAAAAGAGGACCAAAGAGAATTATGAATGTGGAAGACATCCAGAAGGTAGATGTAACAGAAGAGAATGCAAGGACGAGTGGATGATGGCGGAAAATGATCTGCTGTGCTGACCATTAAAGGGAGTAGCCGAAAGAAGAAGAACACATTTTGAGTGTTGGTGCTGGAGTAGCACCAACACTGAAAAAGAAGCCTATCAATCCTGAACATAATGATATTTCATGCCAGTGTCATTGTAGTAGACCATATTAGAACTTGCCTTAATCAGCCAGGCTATCCTAAGCCTAGGCTTAATTTCCACACTGGATGTTATGTGATCTGATGATAGAATGTGTAAAGTATAAAAAACGGACACGTCTTCTGGGTCTGAAAAGTGAAGCCGGTGTGAAAATGTCATAAATCGCCATTGTTTCCAATGGCCAGCAGGGAAGGAGGCCCCTCTGTTTGCAAAAAGAACCTATGTTATATAGAAGTCTATACGAAAACTGCTTACTATATTTAGGCCCTCACTAAACACTTACCTGATCAGTTTATGTTGTCAGTCACTATAAGTTAAAATATTTTTACAGCACTGTGCTCTTATTGTAATTTATTATGCTCCTGTTTAGCAAATAAAGCAATAAAGGAGAGTATACTTCAGAGAGGGCCTATGTTGTTATCCACAGTAGATACTAAATAATAGTACCGTGTCCCTTGGTTCCGCAGTCAGATCCATTACCTGCTAATTACAGAAAAATCTAAGTAATATAAATTTGAAGCACTTAATTGGGTAAGAGAGGAACTAATCTAGAATAGTTAAGAGAAAACATGAAATATACTCTTGGGGTGGCTGTAGCTCAGGTGGTAGAGGAGATCATCTACTGATCGGAAGGTTGGTGGTTTGATTCTTGGCTTCCCCTAGTCTGCATGCCAAATATCCTTGGGCAAGATACTAACCCCAAATTGCTCTCCGATGCATCCATCGGAGTGCGAATGCGTGTGAATGTTAGCTATAAAGCACTTAAAAAAAATGTGCTTGTGTGAATGGGTGAATGCACAAGTTGTGTAAAGCGCTTTGAGTGCTCAGATGAGTAGAAAAGCGCTTTATATAAGAACCAGTCCATTACTATACTCCCTGTGTGAGGAGATAGTGATGTTTTTAATGATTTGTGGTTGACCATTGACCAGGACACCCAACCGAATGTGATCAAAATATGAGACCTAAATAAAATTTAGGCTTGTGATTTTAATTTATTCTCTTCTCAACATATTCACAATTTGTTTTTGGAAAAGAATAGCCCCTGGTGTTGATGAGGTCCGCCCCGAGTTCCTGAAGGCTCTGGACGTTGTAGGGCTGTCCTGGTTGACACGCCTCTGCAATGTTGCGTGGAGATCAGGGGCAGTACCTGTGGACTGGCAGACCGGGGTGGTGGTCCCCATCTTTAAGAAAGGGGACCGGAGGGTGTGTTCCAACTACAGGGGGATCACACTCCTCAGCCTCCCTGGGAAAGTCTATGCCAGGGTGCTGGAAAGGAGAGTTCGTCCGTTAGTCGAACCTCGGATACAGGAGGAACAATGCGGTTTTCGTCCTGGTCGCGGAACACTGGACCAGCTCTTTATCCTCTCCAGGATACTTGAGGGTGCATGGGAGTTTGCCCAACCAGTCTACATGTGTTTTGTGGACTTGGAGAAGGCATTCGACCGTGTCCCTCGGGGTGTCCTGTGGGAGGTGTTGCGGGAATATGGGGTGTCTGGCCCATTGCTACGGGCCATTCGGTCCCTATACAACCGTTGCAAGAGCTTGGTTCGCATTGCCGGCAATAAGTTGGACTCGTTCCCGGTGGGTGATGGGCTCCGCCAGGGCTGCCCTTTGTCTCCGGTTCTGTTCATAATTTTTATGGACAGGATTTCTAGGCGCAGCCAAGTGGCGGAGGGCTTTCGCTTTGGTGGCCTCAGAATCTCATCTCTGATTTTTGCAGATGATGTGGTTCTGTTGGCTTCATCGGGTGAGGGCCTCCAGCTCGCACTGGAACGGTTCGCAGCCGAGTGTGAAGCAGCGGGAATGAGGATCAGCACCTCCAAATCTGAGGCCATGGTTCTCAGCCGGAAAAGGGTGGAGTGCCCACTCCGGGTCGGGGATGAGTTCCTGCCCCAAGTGGAGGAGTTCAAGTATCTCGGGGTCTTGTTCGCGAGTGATGGGAGAAGGGAGCCGGAGATCGACAGACGGATTGGGGCTGCAGCTGCAGTAATGCGGACGCTGCACCGGTCCGTCGTGGTGAAGAGGGAGCTGAGTGTAAAAGCGAAGCTCTCAATTTACCGGTCGATCTACGTCCCTACCCTCACCTATGGCCACGAGCTGTGGGTAGTGACCGAAAGAACGAGATCGCGGATACAAGTGGCAGAAATGAGCTTCCTCCGAAGGGTGGCTGGCCTCTCCCTTAGAGATAGGGTGAGAAGTTCGGCCATCCGGGAGGGGCTCAGAGTAGAGCAGCTGCTGCTCCACATCGAAAGGAGCCAGCTGAGGTGGTTCGGGCATCTGACAAGGATGCCCCCTGGGCGCCTCTTGGGTGAGGTGTTCCAGGCATGTCCCACCGGGAGGAGGCCCCGGGGCAGACCCAGGACACGCTGGAGAGATTATATCTCTCGGCTGGCCTGGGAACGCCTTGGTATTCCCCCGGATAAGCTGGAGGAGGTGGCTGGGGAGAGGGAGGTCTGGGCCTCTTTGCTTAGGCTGCTGCCCCCGCGACCTGGCCCCGGATAAAGCGGATGAAGATGGATGGATGGATGGATGGAATAGATAAACAAATAGAGCTGCAACAAAGGCTACATTGTATAGGGTTTGATTGTATAACTAATTTCACTCTATCTAATAGATACATTTCTTGGATTAAAAAAGTGCTTAAACTAATCTGACATCAAATTAAAATTAGTAATTAAAAGTGAGTTACTACTGCAGGAAAAGGCATCTTTGCACTGTTTCTCTTGGACACAACGTTTATGTCTTAAATAATGCTTTTATGTGGCTGTGGTTGGATTTAGGAATAGGTTAGGTAATAGTGCTCACTGAGATACATGGTTATGTCGGAAATGATGGGTGGTTTGTATGCTTGCCTAACAGCAAGAATGTCCAGGATTCAAATCTACCATCTGAGGCCTTTCTGTAAGTTTGCACGTCCTTCCTGTGTCTGCATGGCATCAGGTTAACACAGCTGTGATTGATTTTCTACCTTTCTGCTTCAGTACCTAAAACCTTTGGATAATACTCTGTATTAGATTAGACAGAAAAGAGTCCAGAATGACAGTGAGGTCAGCTGGACAGCTATGATGTCCCTATTGATGCTGACCAAGCTTATACAGCAGCCTCTCACCCCCTGTTTCCTGTCTTTTTTTTTTCCCCAGGGGGGCCTTTTCAGTGGTGCGTCGCTGTGTCAAACTTTGTACAGGCCAAGAGTATGCAGCCAAAATCATCAATACCAAAAAGCTCTCGGCCAGAGGTGAGAGTGAAAAACAAAGCAATCAAATACTCTCTGCATTTTCAGGAATTTGAAGAAGCAGAGACATCATGTCATCATCATGTGTATGTCCCAGATTTGAAAGGCTCACATTAGCATATTTTAGCGCTTGTTTGATTCCAGAGTGTGAAGCCTTCACGTCTGTTTCTCGGAGAGAGGCAGATGATAGGCTCAGTCATAATCCACAGCACGAGAACTAATCTGTGCTTTGAAAATCATTTCCCCAAAAAATACTTACAAGGAGAGTCCAACTATGAGACAGCTGCATTATGTTTTTGTTTTTTTTACTTTTCCCAACATAACACTGACAAAAAAGGAAAGACAATACAAAACACCTCTGAAAGCAGCTAAAAATACAGTGGTGTTATTGCTGTTCAGAAATTAGCTCATCGGTGGGACTGTGGGAGTGTCAGCCTCACACAACCTTTATTAAAAATACAACCAGTTCTGTCTCAGGTTCAGGAATGTTTCCGCTGAAATTGTTTGTTCCTCTGTGTGCAGAACTGATACAGATGCTTGTGTCTGAACTGTAGGGCAACACTAGCTGCCTACAGCACAGAGACTTACTTGGATCTCTTACACTAACCTCCAAGCAAAACATTCAGTTGAACCAAAGCTCTTCTTGTTTCCTTCTCTACTTTCCTTGGTTACTTTTTTCACCTTTTGGTCATTTCCTTACCTGTATTTTTTCTCCTCTATTTTATCCCTTGTTATGCCTGTCTTGGTTTTTTCTTGTCTACCTATTTTTATTTTCTATTCTTTCTGCAGTGTCATTCCTGATATGTTTCTCCTGTAGTCTCTTTCCTCTGATGTTGTTTTTCTGCTTTTGCTGCTGGTTCTTCCTTCTTTTCTGTCTACTTCTCTCTTCACCATTCCTCTTCCTTTCCCTTTTTCCTCTTTTCTTTCTTCCCTTGTATCTTCTGTCTTTTCTGTCCCTGTTTTTTCCTCTCCTTTGCACTGATGTTTTCTTCACTTCTATAATTGTTTAACTCGACTTTTCTCTCTTGTTTCCCCTTCTATCACTTCTCTTGTTTTACTTCTTGCTTTTTCTTGTCATATCACATCCTCTCCAGTTGTTTTTGGTATCGTTTTCTTTTTCTGCCTTGTTTTTTGTCCTCTCCTTTCCTATTTTCTCCCTGTTTTCTTTTTGTTTTTCATTCCATGTTTCCTCTCTTCTCATTTTTCCCCTCCTTTTCTTTCTTGTGTGCTTACTTTCTTGTTTTCGCACCCCATTCTGTTCCCCATTCTTCATTTCTCAACGCGTTTTATTTACTTTATTTTCTTGTTTCATTTACTGTCATATCATCCCCCTTTTTCTCCTGTTTCTTCTCCTTGCCATTCGTTTTGACCACAGTGGCGTTTTCTTGCTTTGCTTGTTTTGTCGCAAACTAACATAGCATTACTTCCTTGTAGACCATCAGAAACTGGAGCGGGAAGCCAGGATCTGCAGATTGCTAAAGCATCCCAACATTGGTGAGACTTTTTTTCAGATTTCTGTTTATTACATTTTTAAAGATAACTCATCCAAGTGACTTCTTTAGTCTCAGCTGACTGCACGTTCCCCCAACCTTATAAACAGTACAATAACGGAAACCACCCCGGTGAATGAACAATGGGCTGTGAGGTCAGTTCCTTGATTATTAATATGCAAATTCTAATGAGAACTTAAGGTTGGGGAAACCTGCAGTCAGCTGAGACTGAAGAAGTCACTTGGATGAGTGACGAAACATTTCTCCCATTGAAAACACAGGTGTCTGAGGTGGAGTTGGGGAGGAGGTGGGTTGCACGAACGAAAGTCTGAAAGGAGGATAGACGAAGAGCACAGATTCAAATCATGCGAAGCGGAGGCTGATTGGCTCATAGAAGGCAGATGAGAAAATAATTGGGCAAGAGTGAGAGTCTGAATAATACAAAGACAGGAGAGTATGTAAAATGCACGGAATTGAGCATAAGTAGTTTGTAGACAGCAGGCAAGAATATTATTGGACAGAGTAATGATATCAGAATTGAGTTTAACAGTGTGGGGAAATGAGATAAGAGATTACAGATCTTCCTCACTGAATTTACGCATAAGCTTCATTGGAACTGAGCAATACTTATGAATTTAGTTTTGCTTTTCTTATTTCTATTGTACAGCTGTCTATTTTGTATATGTATCTGACAACATCATGTTAGTGGGCGTGATGAGGCTTAATCAGAATGTGTTAATGTAAGCCCTTTGCATTAGCAATCTTACTGAGTTAGCTAAACTATTGAATTATATATACAGTCATACTAAGTTGTTCTTTGTTAATATTAATTGTTTAACATCTGTGACCCTGAGTGAAGTGAGTTGTGGGGTTGATGACTATCATCAGAAAAATCAGAAGAGTGCACAATGATCCTCTTAACAATGCACAAAGAAAGACGTGCAATGTGAACTTCAAAGTCTTTGCACTGAAGTTTTGCAAGACAAACAGTAATGCTGTGTATGTTTCTAAAAATTAAAAAAACAAACAAACCATACAGGGAAATGCTGACATAAAATGGGGCATTTTTAACTCATTAAGTTATATTAAACTAATTCTTTTGTTAGAGGTGAACTAAAAATATTTCAACTCTCTTTAATGTATTTCAGATTTTTATTTAGACTATTTAAACACTGAAAATATTTCACTTTTAAATCTGTCAGCTTAAGATTTTTATTGATAAGCCATCATAAATGGGAAATAGGCTTTAGTGAATTGCTTAATGGAGAAATTGTCAATAATGAATGCATGAAAGGCCCCAATGTTTAACTTTTTATATTTAAAATGTAACTTCACAAACTTCTGGTTGGGATCTCATTTCTATACACTGGCTATACAGACATTAATTGTGATAAAAAAAATAAAGCAGGGTGTGCTTTAGGGTGTGGTTGCCTTGTGATGGACAAGATGCTGCCATATGGCTTTAACACTATGCAAGAGAAATGATACATCATTTGAAAGATAAACCTATAACACTCCAAAAGACACTCTAAATCTGCATCTCATTTTATATTGGCCTAAATTAACAGCCTAATTCATATCAGTGAATAAGCAATGTCCTTTGCTACCCAGAGTAGCACTAGTGTTGACTGATCAGCTGATCAGCTGTTTAGCAATATGAAATATCAGTTCTTGTGGAAAAATATTCGTCAGTTAAAAAAATAGAAATAGAAAAAGCTAAAGCAATATCTATTGTTTGTTCTTACCAGTATGTCTTAAATATATGGGCTCATTTGGTCTATAATAGTGCCGAAAGGCCTTAATAAATGTGCTTTATAGCAGCCTGAATAAAAAAATGTCCTAAAACAGACCTAATTAGTCTGATATCCCTCTTGCAGTTCGTCTTCATGACAGTATCTCTGAGGAAGGCTTCCACTATCTCCTCTTTGACCTGTGAGTTGCTTCCTTTCTTTTTTACTTCTCCTGTTTTTCTCCTTCCATCCTCTACTTCTTTTTTCCCTTCTCCCCTCCCTTGTCCTCTGCCTCCTCTTTCCTCTCCAATGGTGCTTCATTTTCCACTCCCTTCCTTCAGTCCTTATGGCATCTGTCTCCTCAGTGATGCCACTGCTTTACATGATTTCTTTCTTTATACCTGCATCTCTTCATTCCTTCTTCTCTTCTTCTTTTTTCTCTTCTGTCTCCATCCCCCTTCTTGGTTCCAAGGCAGTTCCCCCATTGCATAACAGCACCCCCACCCCCTTCCTTGCGGCTCCCGCTTTAGTGCACACACAGATAGATCTACACTCCCCCGCACTGGAGCCAGTCTCCATGGCAACACAGTCAGAGTGAATCCTGCAACCGGGGTTTCCCCCTAATGAGGACATCCCCCTCCTGCATGTGTGTGTGTGTGTGTATACATTTGTGCTGTCTGAGTAAAGAATAAAAATTTATATAATTTGCCATTTTAACCTCCATCTTTCTATTTCTCAGAGTGACAGGAGGGGAGCTGTTTGAGGATATTGTGGCTCGAGAATACTACAGTGAAGCAGATGCAAGGTAAACCCCTGGTGAATATTATCTTTGACCCCTTTTTCTTCATCTTTTCTTCATCCTCTGCCTATGTCAGTCCTCCAGCCTCTGCAGTCCTCCAGCAGCAACTTGGAGAGTTGTGTTCCTCTCATTAGCACGCAGATAATTTTGACACATTGTTTTTTCTTTTTTTCTTTTTTTTTGGCAGAACAGGCTGTGGCTCTGACGGATTATACCTCTGCGCAATTTTCTGTGCACTGAATTGCAAATTGAGGGCGAGGAGCTTTCTCCAGAGTCCAAATTTACAGACAGATTGAAACATACAAGAAAACTGTACAGAAGGCACACATGCCCATGCCATAACCCCCTTAGGAGGCAGACTTAAATCAATTTGACTGCGGAGGCGGTTTGTGAAGGCGTGAGAGAGAAGAGAAGAAGGGGACAGAAATGTTAAAGGGAGGATGGGAAGAGGTAGAATGAGAGATGCAGTAAACTGATTTTTTAAGCTATTTATTATTTTCCATAAACAGATTTATCCCTCAATCCTCGTCCTAACTCTGGCTTATTCATCTGTTATCCAATTCAGGACAATGAGTGATCTTTTTCACATTCGGTTTGGACTGTTATACTTCCAACATAAAATATGAAGTATTAATCAACTATAGCGTGAGAGCCATCAAGTTTTCAAGTGAAGCAGGGTTTGTTTTGTGTCTATGCAGCAACAGTAAAACTGGAGTTTTGTATTATGTTGCCAAAAGCATTATATAAATGTTTTATCTGTGGTAATTCCTCAAATTGTAATTTAGGTAAAGTAATAAAGTACAATATAATCATCAATCAAATCATGATGTTTATGCTGTCAGAAAATAAATTACCATACCTTATTGTCAATTTATTTTATATTTAAACAGTGCCAAATCACAACAACAGTCACTTCAAGGGGCTTTATATTGTAAAGTAGACCCTACAATAATACAGAGAAGAACCCAACAATCATATCACCCCCTATGAGCAAGCACTTTGGCAACAATGGGAAGGAAAAAAACCCTTTTAACAGGAAGAAACCTCCAGCAGGGAGGGGTGGCCATCTGCCATCTGGGTGAGAGAATTGAAGACAGGACAAAAGACATGCTGTGAAAGAGAGCCAGGGATTAATAACAAGAATGAGTCAATGCAGAGAAGTCTATTAACACATAGTGAGTGAGAAAGGTGACTGTATCTTTAGAGTTGCCTTACCTTTAAGTTCTGTTATGGAAATCTTTGCAATCTTTGCAAAGGGGGTCAAATACAGGTAATGGTAGAGAGTGTGATGAGGAGGTGCTTGATATAGAACAGAAATGAAGGACAGACAGTATTAAATTTGAAAGAGATCGGAAACTGCAAGGTGGTAGCAGGGTAGAATGTAACAGGAGGGCTTTCGGTAATCAGTAGGATGGCTTTGGAGAGTAAGAAGAGGAAGTGGGTGAAGGCAGAGGCAAGGATTAAATGGTGGAAGTTGGAGAAAGCAGAATGTTGCTCAGAGTTCAGGGAAGAGTTATGAAAAGCTCTGGGTGGTAAGAGAGAGTTATCAGATAGTACTGAGGCATTTGGTTTAGCCTTTTGACAAACTAAAGAGGACAAGGACACTTGGTGGTGGAATAAGGAAGTACAGGAAGTACAGGAAAGTATTCAAAGGCAGAGGATAGCAAAGAGTAAAAAGTAAGTCAGGGAGATGACGAAAGTAAACAGGAGTACTGGAAGGCTGGGGTACATCAAAGAAAGAGCCTGCAAAGGAAAAGGCTTTTAGTGAATTGTTGTATGTGAGATAGACACAAGGGAAAGAGAAAATTACTTTTGCTGATTGGCTAAGCAGAAAGATTTAGCTGCAAGTGATGCACAGCAGGTTAAGGTGATTAAGGAGAGAAACGGAAATGTGCTAGTGATAAACAGTGATAAACCTGTTGAGTTATGGAGATGTATATAGAAGAGTACAGTGGACTGTTTGGCCAGTTTTTTTTAAACACAGTTTTAAAGAATGAGAGGATGACTGAGGAATGGTAATAAAGTATACTGGCTCCAGATTTCCAGAACAACAGTAATGTGCAGAGGTATAGTAAGTACAGGGGGATAGAGTTGATTTGCCTCACCATGCAGCTATGGGAAAAAGTTGTGGAAGCTAGGTTAAGAAGAGACGTGATGAGTAGTGATTGTTTGGATACTTTTACCATTTTGTCTTATTGTAGCTGCTAGTGGTTCAATAAACACAGCAAAGAGAGGTGGCGAGAGAGGACATCTTTACCTGTCCCATTGTGTAGAATGAAGTTTTGTGAACTCAATTAATTGGTGGTGGCTGCGGTCTTTAGTGAAGTGTAAAGTGTCTTTATTCAGTCATTTAATTAATTTTCTCCAAGTGTTGGAAACAGTAATTTCTACTTAACTCTATCAAATGCTTTTTCTCTGTCTAATAATAAAATTATGGTGTTTATTGTTGTTTGAAAGCTGTATTGAATTGAAAAGTTTTTGGGAATTAGTGGATGAATATCTACTTTTGGTAAAACCTTTCAGATCAAGATGAATAAGAAATTGTATGATTTTATCTAGTTCATTTTAATAACCTAACCATATTAATAAGAGATAGTGGTTGATAGTTCTCTGGATCAAGGATCTTTTGCTTCAAGAGTAATGTCATCAGGTGTTGTATTCATACTTTGGAGGACTCTTTGAAATCATTCTTATAAATAATAGAGTTAAATTGTCTAAAATGTCTTTCAAAGTGACTGGAGAAACCTTCAGTTACAGGCATTTTATTATTGGGCATTTGATTGAGTATATTAGAGATAGGGTTTTTATCTAGTGTGTTCATTTGATCTTGTGGGAGGTTTAAGGATGTCGAGCAATTTAATGATGTATTCAATATTCAGATCATAATCTGAGGTTTATAATTACAAAACAAATCCTGAAAACATTAGTTATATCTATAGAGCTGTAAAAAAAACACCTGATAAGTCCCAGGTAACTGTAATTATTGCTTTAACTGTGTTTTGTTTAACTAGATGTGGGATTTTACAAGGTATTCACTTGAATTATTAATACACTGGACTTTGTTGAATTGAAGTCATTGAGAGAAACTGTTGGTGTGTGTGTGTTTTCTTTCTGTTTTTGTTTACTAGATCATTTAGTTCTGAAGTGAAAAGTTATTATTAATCTCAGGCTCTCATCCACAGCATCTCTTTTGTCCTGTCTCCCTCCCATCAAACCCAAACAGTTGTGGCAGATAGTTACCCGTCTGTGAGCCTGGTCCTCCCGAAGGTTTCTTCCTGTTAAAAGGGAGTTTTGCCATTCCACTGTCACCAAGTGCTTGCTCACAGAGGGGTTGTCTGATTTTTCGGATTTTCTCTTTATTATTGTAGACTTGTTGTTTTACAACATAAAGCACATTGAGGCAATTGTTTTTTGGCACTATAAAAATAAAACTGAGTTAAATTGAAAAAATCTTCAAACTCTAAGGACAAAAAAAACTGCTCTGGGTCCTAACTCTGGAATTACACTAAATGTGACCAAATTTCAAAAAAGAAAGGTCATTATATATCCAAATGGTCCAGTTTAAAACTTCATTGACATTGTAATCTTCAACAAGAACACTTTGCTTGCCATTATTGAAAACAATAAGTCACAAACAGAATAATAAATTGTAATCAGTTTGAACAGATATGACATTGGTAATACTACTCTTTGGTGCTTCCCAAATAAAGCTCATCAATGACTTCCCAATATACTGTACCATAACTGCAACTTGACTGGATGGAAGATGCATACAACCACAAACCACTTATACATACTAATCACTAAACAGTATGTTAAACAATATGTTTAATGAAACAGAACTCACAGACAGTCAGTGGTGCTAAATATGGGGAAACATGTTGTCAGCTGAGACTGAACAAATCACTTGTCAGAGTAATGACATGTTTCTTCCAGTTGAAATGCATCATCCAGATGCACACAATCGGCTTTCTTGGATTTCTTTACCTGGCTGATTAAGGATGCATCAAGACATTTTCTGTCTTTTTATTAAAATATATATATATATATATATATATATATATATATATATATATATATATATATATATATATAATATCACAGATTTGGATCACAGCCTTTATTTCTGTTTAATGAGTAATATTAGAAAGTTGCAGAAAGATCCATCCACACACCTGCAGAAAGGAGCTACATGAACTTGCCTCTAATGAACAAATGCTATACTAATGCTTTGCCAGTTTGAAAAGTCTCTCAACCAATTAAAGGAGATCTGAAGATCAAAAGATATTTAAAAAAAGATAGGAATTTGTGTTAAACTATAAGGAAAGTTATTCCTCTAATTTTAACCTTTACTTTCCCTGTTATTCTCTGTTCTTTCCTTCAGCTGTCTTCAATCTCCCCTGTTCTCTTTGCATAAATTATGTGTGTGTCTGTGTGTGTGTGGCACTCTGTGTGTTCATGTGTGGGTGTGTGACTAGCAGGTCTTGATTTCTGTCCAACAGTATCTCACTAATGGTTTCCTCTCTGTACTCCATCTGTACGCAGAATCACTCAGTCTCTCCCTTCTTTCTCTACCCTGTTCATGTCTCACTCACTCTAGATGACCAAAAAACAGATTTCCTGTTACTTAACCTCTTCTGGTGTCCAACCATATGGATTCATTTGGTTTTATGTGTCAGCTTTTCACATACTGTAGTTGTTACTTGAATTTCTGTCCACCACAAATGAGTGTGTAAAATAATTCCACAGAAAACTGATAATGAGTCCTCTGGATCAGTGGTCTCCAACTTTTTTTGTGACACTGACCGGCTTATGTCCAACAATATTTTCACGGACCAACCTTTAAGGTGTCGTGGATAAATACAACAAAGTAAAACCAGTACCGGTACCAAAAATAAGAAGATTTATTCATAACACACGGGAAAAGACCCAGGGTAACCGAGTTAATGATAAAAATGATTTAAAAATAATGATAAAAACCCTGAAAACCATAAATTTCACACCCAAGCCTCAACTCTTGTGGCCCGGTACCAAACGACTCACAGACCAGTCCGTGGCCTGGGGGTCCATCCCCAGAGGTTGAATCCTAATGACTCTGTCACTGTCTTGTATATTTTTTTCCTCCAGCACTATCGTCAGGTCTGCATTTTAATTTTTCTTTGTTAGTCTGCACCATGGGTAAAGACTCGCAGAACTGGCATATTTTTTTTATCTCCCTCACAGGAAGAAACTAGCAATGATACAAGAACCACTAATATAATTCTTGGCGAGTCAAAATGGGTGGGTATCCCATTAAAATGATCTCAACTTTGAAGCGATGTGTCACGTTGGCTGTGTAGAAGGCAGGTTAGGACCCAAATGCAGGACTTCAAAAGAACAATGCAAAACTCAAAACAGCTTTATTGCTGAGCAAAAGACAATAAAATACATTATACAAAATAAATCTGACCAAGCAGAAAACAGGAACTCATGAGATAGGCATAAACGAGGGAACATGGACAACATGGAGCGTACAGCAAGATAAACACAGCCTAGAAGGAGAACATGGCAAAGGGCAAGGGAAGACTGAGACAATATAAACACACAGAGAATACTGAGGGAACAGACCACAGGTGGGAACACAGCGGACTCTAATCACAGACTAATGAGACAAGGAGAGCAAAACTGAACATACTGGAGACGAGACACAGGCAACCAAAATAAAACAGGAAGCAACAGAGAATGGGAACGGAAATGCAGGTAAACAAATATAGCAACCCAGATTAAGACATGAGAACGGACAAGGACAAGAGATATACACGGAGCCCTGGACAAAGATACACTAGCTTGATGCAGACAGAAGACAAAACACAGACAAGATAGAGTTTACGCAGAATAAGAAGCAGAGGAGACTGGGACACAATGAAGAAAGAAGGGAGCGGACTTCACAATGAAACAGTGGACTAGAACCACAAAGACTTAATATAATACTCAATACAAAATAATAAAGACTAGAACATAAATAACATCACAACCCCAAAAGAAAACATAAAGATTCTACAAAACTAAGACCCCTGGGTCCAAGACACCATAACTGAAGAAACAACCAAAGGGAGTGAAGTGTGGTAAATACATTTGAGGGTTATCTATGCAGCCAGGTACACTAATGACCAAAGTTCAGCTACAAATGATGTGCTGGAAGCATCTAAGCTTTACAGTCCAATATTTCAGTTCAGTTTTATTTATACAGCAGAGTCGCAGGGTTAACAGAGAGCCACTCACACCTATGGCCAAATTTAGAATCAGCAATTAACCTAACCTTACTAACTGCATATCTTTGGACTGTGGGAGATCCAGATTACCCAGCGAAAACCAAAACAGCTACAGATTAGGACATGCAAACCCCACAAAGGCTGTGGCCAGATGGTGGATTCAAACCTTGCTCTGAGGCAACAGTGCTAACCAACACACCACCGTGCTACCAGCATTTTAAAGCTGACCGCACAGCTGGCTATAACAAAGTTTGAAAATAACAATTAATATCTTATGTTTCTTAAGAAGAATAGGAAATGAATTATTACTAAAGTCCTCCAGTATCTCTCTTTTCCAGTATACATGCTGCTCTGCCTCAGTCTTCAGCCTTTCACCTCCTCAGCTCTGCTCCTCTGTGGTGCTCTGCTCCAGATTTCACTCTTTATTTAGTTCTTCATATTCTGGACATCTCTGTTTAGTGCAGTTATTATTCCTCTGCTGCTCTGCATAGCCAGCAACATCTCCATGTGTCCATGCATCCATTATCCCTGCTGATCACAGCTCAATATCCTATTCGCAACCTGTTCAGCCCTGTTCAGAATCTTCTATCTAACTAGCTGCTATAGCTAATTTGACTATTGGGTAATTAAGAGCTAACTTTACTGTGTGCACCAACAAGTCAAGAAGTGAAGCTGATGTTGATTCATAGCTCTATCACTGCATCGTTTTTCCTTGAAGCTGAGTCAAATTGAAGTAAAGAAATATTTCAACCAGCACTGAAGAATACATGCCAGGACATGTATTCCTCAGTGCTGGTTATTACTTGTCTTCAATTTGGATATGCACCTTGACAACACTGGACAACAGCTAGATTGCTTACACTTTACTGTATACAGGCATTGCAAAAGTGTCTCTACATTCTTTCTGAAAGCCACAAAGGGGCGATTGCTGTGGTTTCAAAAAGAAATATGGTTGTACATGTAAGAAATCTGTGGGAAAATGGCGCTCTGATCCCTTGATCTGTTATTTGCACTAAACTGATGAGTGTACAGTCTCAATAAGTAGTTTCAAGTATTACTGACTATAAAAAGGACATTTATTTTAAAAAGAAGAACTGAACATGCTTTTTGAAATGCAGAGTTAGAATCGAATCACCAAATAATTTCTATGAAGCTACATAGCAGAGGAAAGTCTAGTGAATGTAGCCTAGATGCTGGTGGTGGCCAGGATAAGGTGGATATGGGGAGGAGGAATGTGCTTCTTAAAGGCAGAGTGATAAAACAGCAATGACGTTTAAAGCGCATGGAAAACAGAATGATTGGCTCACAGAGGGCAGGCAAAAAAAAAACAAAAAAAGAATGGGCCAGAGTGATGACAGAATTGAGTTTGTTTATCGTGGGAAAGCAGACGTGTTGCAAAGGATACACTACCAGCTCAAACACACAGGAATGGAAACAGATGGATGAATATAGATCTTCCTTACTGAACTTGTGTTCGACCTTAACCCTCTCAGGCCCAAATTACGTTTTGTGTTGCTAATGCACAACCAAGTCCTGCAGTGGTACTTCTGAGTAAAAAAAAACCTCATAAAATATGTATGTGGGGTAATCAGGTTGTTAGGGCTTAACTGTTGCAAATCTGCAACGTCTGCCTGGAGAGGGTTAATTTCGTGAATTATGTTTTAGACTCCATTAGACTCCATCGTGTATTAGTGCAAGCCTACTTAGGTAAATGGCAGAATGCTCTCCGTCAGAGTCCCCCTTTGCTCATCACATTGGATATCAAAAATCCAAGATGGTTATGGTGAAAATGTTGAGTTTCTGTCTTTGTAATGGGACTAATCTTTCTTAAATCCTGATAATACTTTCCACACTCACATGCTTGCTTCTGAGTGATGTAAATGTCATCATCACACAGTGAGCAAATGCTTGCTTTTTTGTGTCCACAGAGAATTTGTATTACAATGCATGTGCCCTTGATAGTGGACTTTAAAGAAATATCACACGAATGACTACTTGACTATCAGGTCTCCAGCTCAGCTGTCCATGTCCTTGTTTGCAATAGACTATAATCAAGTCATTTCATATGCTAAGTGTGTTAGTGGTGTTAGTCTACCCAAAGCCTGTTTTATTGATAATTACTCAATAAAATTTCTCATTTTAAACCATTTTTAAACCATTTTATATGCTTTGACAAATGGCAAAGCTACTTTGGGATCGACACATATGGATGTGTTGTTTACTTCTTATTCAAGTCCATACCTAATCTGTGATATTCAGCTAGAAAAAAACACAAGAAAGCAACAGTAAAAATACTGCAAACATGAGGCTTCAGAATTTCCTTCTGTCCATTTTTTCAGTCACTTACCAGTTGAGAGTCAGCGGGCTTATCACAGCTTTCATAGGTGACATTTCTAACCACTGCACAACTGTGCCATCCAACTTCAAAAAAGTAATGAGTAATGTTACTGTAGCTTTGTCTGTCTTTTGCCATGGTGTGAAAAAGTGTTTGCACCTTCCTTATTTCCTATTTTTTTGTATGTTTGTCACACTTAAATGTTTCAGATCAAACAAATTTAAATATTAGACAAAGATAACACAAGTAAACACAAAATGCTGTTTTGAATAAAGTTTTTTTTTTTTTTTTTATTAAGGGGAATAAATTCCAACCCTACATGGCCCTGTGTGAAAAGCAATTGCCCCCTAAACCTAATAACTGGTTGGGCCACCCTTTAGCAGCAACAACTGCAATTAAGCATTTGTGATAACTGGCAATCTTTTCCAGTCTTTTCTAGTGCTGTGGAGGACTTTTGGCCCACTCATTTTTGCAGAGTTGTTCTAATTCAGCCACATTAAAGGGTTTTAGAACATAAACCATCTTTTTAAGGTTATGTGTGTGTGGGTGTGACTAAAGAAAGTGAACTCCGCTTTCCAAAGATGTAAAAAACCACAGTTAATTTATGTTATAAAACATAAATTTACTGGGGGCAATCACTTTTTCGCAGAGGGCCACGTAGGCATGGATTCCCCCCCCTTGATAATAAACAGCTTTATTTAGAAAGTGCATTTTGTGTTATATTTGTTTAATGTTTAAACTTGTTTGATGATCCGAAACATTTAAGTGTGACAAATGTGTGACAAAAAAACAGGAAAACAGTTTTTTCATTAAAAATTCACTTTTAATTTGAACAGAATAGCAAGACGAAGAAACAAAGATATGTTTATGAACTGAATGAAATCTTAGCAATGGAGATTTAAAAAAACTCTATGTCTAGTCTAGTCAAATCAGGAAATATGTAAAGTGCTTCTCACATCAACTCCCTCGCTTCCTCGCCCTGCAACAGCCTCTGTGCCTCAGATCTTCCCGTTCTCTTCTCTGTCCACTTCTCTTTCTTACTATGTTTTTGGTCCCTTTCCTTCTCGTGTTGCTTCCTTTATCTGGTCTTCACTGTGTTGTTCTGTCTCCACAGTCACTGTATTCATCAGATTCTAGACAGTGTCTCTTACACCCACCACCATGACATAGTGCACAGGGACCTCAAGGTGTGTGTGTGTGTCTCACTGTGTTGCATTGCTGTGCACCCGCTGTACAAGAGCTGCTTGTATTTTATAGTCCTGTTTTTTAATTTTTTCCTGTGATTTGATACAAGTTTTGTCTGTGCCTGCTGCCTGTTTGTTTGTCTCCCCTTGCCTGTCTTGCCTGTCTTCTGGTTCTGCTTTTGCAGCTCTTGTTGTACTATTTTAGAAGTCTGAAATATATTTACAATTCCTGTGGGTCCTAGGACTGTCATACTTTGAGCAAGAGTAACTGAGTGAGTGAGAAAACCTGAGAACGGGTGAAGGAGTAGAGGTCAATAGAGTGGCAGCAGTGACAACTTTAAATACTTGCAGAATCCTTTCCTCAAAGGCTTTGTTATCACTGCTGCTAAATAAATTACACACAAAAATATACAGGTTAGACAGAGTGTCTCCCACACGGAGCTGCAGAGCCCTCCTACGCTGCCTGACTAATATTTGGCACTTTCTTTAAAGCAGAAAATAGCAAACTGTACGTATTCTCTCTGTGTAGCTCACAGACAGGTTCACACTTTTTTATATGTGTGTGCAAACGTGTTGAGTGTGGAAGAGAGAGCTGGTTCCTACACTGAAAACATGTATGTGTGCCTGTGACAGTTGGGGCTCAATGTGCTAAATGTGTTCAGACTAACCTGCTCCCCCTGCTGTCTGCATGCAGTCATTGCATCCAGCAGATCCTGGAGGCCGTGCTCCACTGCCATCAGATGGGTGTGGTTCACAGAGATCTCAAGGTGAGTCACGAGCAGGTCATGTGTCTGTGTCCATGTAGGTGTGTGAATTTTAGCTGCACAGCTATAAAATCAGTATAAAGAACATTCTGTACTATGTTCAGGTCAGGTTTAGCTCAGGGACAAGAGTCCATGAAGGAAAAATGTAGAGCTTCCACAAAAAGAATGATACCTTCCAAATGTTAATACAAATTATTAATTATGAACAGTGTTCCAATTTTTAAAAAAAAGGTTCTATGTGGAATTCCCACTGTTATATGTGAGTGGTGTAGCAGATTACGTTTTGTTGAGTTTTGTCATCTGTATTGCAGTTTGGTCTGGATATCATCTTCTGATGTCATGTTGTCTGTTTGCCTGATGAAGGCCCAGTATGGCTGTGGTCTCACTTTTTTGTAAATCAGTAAGCGGTTCTCCATAGTTCTGTGTTTTGTCTGACTGTTGTAATTGACAGCTGGTAAGTGCAGTGAAAATACTTATATCCAGCATGTCTGTGCATGTCTATGGGCTGGATTTATCAAAACGTGCATGAGTGTTTGTGCACATATGTTGAAGTTCTGTCTTGTGCATGCACTTGAGTGGACTACAACTGAAAGAGAAATTTCATAGCAGGTGGAAACCTTGTGTCTGCTCACCTCCAGTGCTGCAGTGATGTATACCACGCAGCTGACGTTCTTTTGATTAAGTTCCTTTGGACTTTCATTGACCTGCTTCATGTTTAAGCAGGATATGTATGTATATCTGAACAGGTAACAATGAATCCCTGTTCACAGATGAAAGTAACTAATCCTTCACAGAGGAATGTTTGAATATTTTTTGTGTATATCAAGCGTTCCTCTTATTATCATGTGCTGTTTCTTACAGCATAGATACATACTGCAGCTGTATAAAACAATATCTGCTGTACTGAATTACATACATTTTTTAGTGATTTGTGCAGTATGTATGAGTAGCAAATAAACAAATAAAAAAAAACAATGTTAATAACCAACCAACATATAATTAAACAACAACCTAAAGCTCTATAAAGAACAAAAAAAACCCAAATAATCTTTTGTAATGATGCAGTCAAGACAAAATATTGTCAAGAATGTATGTTAACATTAATATAGCAATTTATATTACATTTATAGCAGAAATCTGTGTGATGGCTTTTTATTGATTTTAAGACTATATAAACTTAGTACAAAAAGTAAAAAAAATTTGTGTTTGGTCATTAATTAATAAATAAATAATAATTAATAAATTACTCAATAAAATTAATAAATCTTGTGCTGTTGGAAAGCCTGTTTATTTCCCCTTAAATGGTCTTGAAAAGCTTGCCAAATGTTTTATTCCATGACCGTGTACTTCATGGGGCAGGATCAAAGGACAAAGGACAGAGGCCTTGGCAGAGATGATTCAGCTCAGGGAGCTGGTGAGGTGGCCAGTGGCGGAGACTAAGTAGCTGTGGGGGCTAGTTGGACCCCACAGCTACTGGCCAATGGAGTAGATAAATCCTACCCTGAGGTTCAGGATACTCAGAAGACTCTGTCAACTCTTGTGGGAGCTGAGCAGGGTGCACTTTTCTGATGTCTGGGTCCACAGCAGCTCCAGTGCAGGATACAGTGGAAGCTCCAAGTTGGCTAGACTAGTTTGTTCAGAATTCACTGGGTTCACTTGCTGAGACACAGATTCAGGGAAGGTCTTGGGTAGATCAGCACTCTCTCTGACCCAGGAAATATAGAAACTAAGGCAGCCTGTACAACCTGAGGAGCCCTCTCTTCTGTGGAAACAGCTCCCAATTTGGATTTGGGAGACAGACACACTGTCTGCTTTTAAGATTATAGGCTTAAAATGTTCCTTTTTGACAAAGCATTTTCTTAGGTCTGGATTAGGTGACCCTGAATTAGTGCAATAACCTTAGGCTCCTCGGGGTGTAATGCACTAGTGCACTAATGCACAAGTGTTCACTCACCTTTCTTTCACTCACTATGTTTTTAAACACTACTCTGCACGTAATTATTATTATTATTCATTCCTGGCTCTCTTCCAGAGTGTGTCTTTTGTTCTGTCTTCCTCCCCTTGAAACCAACCAGTTTTGGCACATGGCTGCTGGGGAAGTTCTTCTTGTTAAAAAAGGACTTTTTCCTTCCCACTGCAAAGTGCTTGCTAATAGGGGGCCATCTGATTGTTGTTGTTGTTTTTTATTTTCTCTGTGTTATTGTAGGGTCTTTACCTAACAATATAAAACCCCTTAGGGAACTGTTGTTGTGATTTGGTGCTACATAAATAAGATTAAATTGAACTGAATTGAATTGAATTGTCCTATAATAGTCTATTACTGTGAAGTAACTGGGAGTAAGAAGTGGGAATAACCAGCTAGTGAAGCAGTTGAGGTTTGTGAGATTTTATACCTTCGAATGCTGAGATAGCAGCTGGCCAAGCCCTCATATCAGCTGTTTCTCTCAGTCTTTGTGAGTAGACTAGAAACCTAGAACAGTCTAAGTCATTTTCTTCCATGTAGATTGTTGTGCCCTCTGGGTGCTTTGTGCGGTCAACTTGCTCTGTGACTATCAACTGTGTGGAATTTGGTTAATTGTTTTCCAACCCAAGTGCAGAATGCAGGAGACCAAAGTGAGCATAAGGTGAATATTTAATGCTGGATTGATCAAAGGAAAACATGATCCCAAAACAGAAAGCAAAAGGAGGCACAAAGAGTAATTATACAAGGAGTGTAATACTAGGACGCACTAGGAAATCTAGAAAGCATACTGTGGGTGACTCAACAGAGGGGCAAGAGGAGACTGAGACAATAATGACAGTAATGAGGCTAGGGGAAACGGTGGGGGAAAACAGCTAGAACAAATCAAAGACAGATGGGCACAATGGGGCACAAAGGGAAGACTGTACACATTTAATAAAAAATCATTATAAAAAAATGTAATATATAAATTATAAATTATAAAATAACTGTACAAAACCAAAGGCAGAATAGCCAGAAACTGAAACAAAGATATATGAAAGAAGATACTTAGAAATGTGGCAAATAAGAATAAATAATAACAGTCAAACTGAGAACCCAAAAACATTGAACTAAGGTGTTTATTACTAATAACTGACCCAACCAGTTATTAGATTTAAGGGGCTTTTTCACACAAGGCCATGTAGGTTTAGATTTTTCCCCCGGTGCACTGGTGCACAGTCATGTTGGAACAGGAGAGGGTCATCCTCAAACTGTTCCCACAAAGTTGGGAGCATGAAATTCTCCAAAATGTCTTGGTATGCTGAAGCATTAAGAGTTCTTTTCATTGGAACTAAGGGGCTGAGCCCAACTACTGAAAATGACCCCGCATCATGATTCCCCCTCAACCAAACGTTATCCTTTGCACAGTGCAATCAGACAAGTACTGTTCTCCTGGTAATAGCCAAATCCAGACTTGTTGATCAGATTGCCAGACAAAGAAGCATGATGCATCACTCCAGAGAACACTTCTCTACTGCTCTAGAGTCCAGTGGCGGCATGCTTTACTTCACTGCATTTGGAACTTGGTCATGAAGTGGCCATTCCATGAAGCTCTCTATGTAATCTTCTTGAGCTAATCTGAAGGCCCAATTTGGAGATCTGTAGTGATTGCCAACCTCAGCACACTATGCAGTTTACCTGGCCTACTAGTTCATGGCATAGTTGCTGTCATTCTCAATGACTTCTACTTTGTTATATTTCCCCCCAACCGTTTACTATGGAATATTTAATAGCAAGGAAGTTTCACAGCTGGACTTGTTTGGAGGTGGCATCCTATCACGGCATCACACTAGAATTCACTGAACTCCTGAGAGCGACCCAATCTTTCCCAAATGTTTACAGAAGCAGTGTGTATGCCTAGTTGTTTGAGTTTATATACCTGTGGCCATGGAAGTGATTGGATTACCTGAATTTAAGGATTTAGATGGATAAGTAATACTTTTGTCAATATTCTGTACATAAATAAATAAATATTTCATTTAATAAATACTTAATAAATACCGATTGCAATGTTTTTTCAGCAATACTTATTTCATCATGGTATTAGTTAATGCTTTGATGCACTGCTCTCTTTATTTTCATCTCTCACTTTAATACAATGCATGATTGGATACAATGCTTGGGTAGCAACCATCAGATGTACACTACTTTTCGTAAAACATTGAAGAATTCTTTGAGTGCACTATATAGTCTGTACTCACTATATTTTAGACAGTACTACATTTTCATTGAACCAGTTAGTGGCCCCTTGCATCCTGTGATTCGTGACAGTGTCATCATGGAGAGAACACTCCCATCTTCAAAGAAATACTACATTATATACAACATCATTTTATGTTGATTTGCAGTGACCCTTTTCTTTAAGAGGACAGTATAAAACCCCCACACCACCCCCACTGTTGGAGTTAACAATGAATTGACTTTCATAGTCACTTAGATTGTTTTTTGTTTTTTTGCTGTCTAGACACAGAAATAGAAACAACGATAATTCTCAGCCTGAGCCTGCTCTAATCAGACTATGGTTGGATGCTTATTTCAGTACCAACATCACTGTACGGTGCATTTGTGTGGAATCCTCTGCATGTGTTCTGTTAGGATTTTATAAATTTTATGCAAATATCAAATGTGAATTTTTTTTTCCAGGAACCTTCTGTGTTTTTAAATCAACCAGCAGAGGGTGACATGATGACTGTCCTTCAGCTGGATTACAGCATACAGCTGTTTCTATCACTGTGGTGAAATGATTGCTGCTTCTGTGACACAGATCTGTCACTCTTAGCATAAACTAGTCAGACAGCAAAGAGCTGTCATTCCTGTGTAGCTATTTGTCACATTTGCTTTTTACATCAGCGTCTGAGCAGCAAAGACACGACTATTGCAGACAGACAAGATGTGTTTGGTCGTCCTCAAGTAAACAAAGGCAAAAAAGGCTTATACACATTTTCCAGTCCCATCTGTGTGTCTCAACCTCAAAATGAGAGAGTACATTTTATTTGCTGGAAAATGTATGACTGTATCTCTGAATATGTCTGTAGCCATAACTATTTTTAGCGTTCTGATCTGAGTATAACTGGTCTGCCCCATTCTCCTGTTTTCCCTTTAAAGTTATGTATAGGAAAAGAAGTAAGAGAAGAAACTTGTTCCCAATGCCCCATTTTCCACAACCAGTTGACTACCCCCCCTCCCCCCAAATGCATTTATTGATTTTCTAAATGTTTGCATATACACACACAGCTGAGCATGATATCAGCAGAAGCAGGACACTACCTCAGGCCAACAGGACTCAAGTTGCGGACAGTGCAAAGGTGCCCCGAAGACTATCCAACATATAGTAGCAGGGTGCAAGATGCAAGCTTGGACAGAGTACACCGAGCGGCGCAACCAAGTAGCTCTATAGAAACATCTGCGCCACATGTGGACTAGAACTCCCCAAGTCACTAAAGGAGACACCATCAAAGATGGTTGAGAACAAATGGGGCTAAATTCTTGTGGGAGTTAGGAAGCTGCTGTCCAAGCAACCAGTCATAGTGGTGATTGACAGGGAACAGAGGACTGCAGTTGTGATAGATGTGTCAATCCCAGCAAATAGCAACATTATGAAAAAGTTCTGTATGAATGCCTCACACATGCTTATGCTGCATAGTCATAAACATCATCATCATCAGTCATCAGGTGCTCTGCTAGGATAATAAGCTGGCCAAAATATGAAATATAAGCCACTGACATCAAGACAAGAAAGCTCCTTACCATACGTGGAGGGTTCCATCCCAAGCCTAGTGCCACTGTACACTGAGGGGGAGGAAAGAGACTGATTAGTCAGTGTCAGAAGTACTATCCAAGATGAAACAACAAAGATCCATCAGTACATCAGGAAGATGTAGCAATGATGTAGCACTGAGCATGTGCTTAGGGAATACCCCAGGCAGCAGAAACTCAAGAAACAGGAAAAAAAGAACAGGGACCATCTTGGAAGGACTGGTCCTTCCAGTTGCTAAAAAATAAAATGTCACAGAAAGACTACTGCCATAAAATAAAATAAAATAAAATAAAATAAAATAAAATAAAATAAAATATCAGCCACAAAGAAACCAAATTAAAGCGCAATTTTTTTTTTAAAAACTTAAGCTTGTTGAATGTGATACTAAACTTTTATCTGGCTCAACTCTGCAAGATTACTGTTGAGATCTTTGCATAGTGATTATAGTACTTGTTGCGAGTGTGTAAGATAGGTTAGATGGAGTTACAAATGACTTAACATGAAATAAAAACATCCCTAGATTTTGCCACCCCTTCTGAAGTAATTTAAGAAAAGCCTTTCAGTAACAATGTCGTAACAACCTTGAGACATAAATTAATGAGGTCATAAAATGTAACACTAACATGACACGACTGTGCTTGTGTTACACCTTCAGCCAGAAAACCTGCTGCTGGCCAGCAAATGTAAGAACGCAGCAGTCAAGTTGGCTGATTTTGGACTGGCCATTGAAGTACAAGGAGACCAACAGGCTTGGTTTGGTAAGGCACACACACACACACACACACACACACACACACACACACACACACACACACACACACACACACACACACACACACACACACACACACACACACAGAAGTGTGCATGTGTCTGTAGGTGTTATTAAAAATAACACAATTAGAAAAGCATCTCCATTAATTTCAAAACATATGTACAATTAGAAAGAATGCTACAGACAAAGTTTCATGCTCAAAAAATTAAGGAGGCATTTAGAAGACAAAGATGATCTAATTCTAAATAAGAGATTATCTAAAAGATAAGACAACCCCCAAAACACAAAGGGTTATACAAGTTGAAGCCACAGATATTTGTCCTTCTTTGGGTTTTCTCATTGTTTTTTCAACACTTTTGACTAAGGTCAGTCTCAATAAAGGGAGTGCAGAATTATTAAGCAAGTGTATTTTTGAGGAATAATTTTATTATTGAACAACAACCATGTTCTCAATGAACCCAAAAAACTCATTAATATCAAAGCTGAATGTTTTTGGAAGTAGTTTTTAGTTTGTTTTTAGTTTTAGCTATTTTAGGGGGATATCTGTGTGTGCAGGTGACTATTACTGTGCATAATTATTAGGCAACTTAACAAAAAACAAATATATACCCATTTCAATTATTTATTTTCACCAGTGAAACCAATATAACATCTCCACATTCACAAATATACATTTCTGACATTCAAAAACAAAACAAAAACAAATCAGCGACCAATATAGCCACCTTTCTTTGCAAGGACACTCAAAAGCCTGCCATCCATGGATTCTGTCAGTGTTTTGATCTGTTCACCATCAACATTGCGTGCAGCAGCAACCACAGCCTCCCAGACACTGTTCAGAGAGGTGTACTGTTTTCCCTCCTTGTAAATCTCACATTTGATGATGGACCACAGGTTCTCAATGGGGTTCAGATCAGGTGAACAAGGAGGCCATGTCATTAGTTTTTCTTCTTTTATACCCTTTCTTGCCAGCCACGCTGTGGAGTACTTGGACGCGTGTGATGGAGCATTGTCCTGCATGAAAATCATGTTTTTCTTGAAGGATGCAGACTTCTTCCTGTACCACTGCTTGAAGAAGGTGTCTTCCAGAAACTGGCAGTAGGACTGGGAGTTGAGCTCGACTCCATTCTCAACCCGAAAAGGCCCCACAAGCTCATCTTTGATGATACCAGCCCAAACCAGTACTCCACCTCCACCTTGCTGGCGTCTGAGTCGGACTGGAGCTCTCTGCCCTTTACCAATCCAGCCACGGGCCCATCCATCTGGCCCATCAAGACTCACTCTCATTTCATCAGTCCATAAAACCTTAGAAAAATCAGTCTTGAGATATTTCTTGGCCCAGTCTTGACGTTTCAGCTTGTGTGTCTTGTTCAGTGGTGGTCGTCTTTCAGCCTTTCTTACCTTGGCCATGTCTCTGAGTATTGCACACCTTGTGCTTTTGGGCACTCCAGTGATGTTGCAGCTCTGAAATATGGCCAAACTGGTGGCAAGTGGCATCTTGGCAGCTGCACGCTTGACTTTTCTCAGTTCATGGGCAGTTATTTTGCGCCTTGGTTTTTCCACACGCTTCTTGCGACCCTGTTGACTATTTTGAATGAAACGCTTGATTGTTCGATGATCACGCTTCAGAAGCTTTGCAATTTTGAGACTGCTGCATCCCTCTGCAAGATATCTCACTATTTTTGACTTTTCTGAGCCTGTCAAGTCCTTCTTTTGACCCATTTTGCCAAAGGAAAGGATGTTGCCTAATAATTATGCACACCTGATATAGGGTGTTGATGTCATTAGACCACACCCCTTCTCATTACAGAGATGCACATCACCTAATATGTTTAATTGGTAGTAGGCTTTCGAGCCTATACAGCTTGGAGTAAGACAACATGCATGAACAGGATGGACAAAATACTCATTTGCCTAATAATTCTGCACTCCCTGTACTGATGCAACACTTGGACCCTACAGAGGTTGTACATGTAGTCGAACTCCTTCAGGATGGCACATCAATACATGCCATTGACAGAACGTTTGCTGTGTCTCCCATTCCAGTGGTAAGTGCATGGAGGAAATTCCAGAATTTCCAAGCAGTTACTCTAGGAAAGCTGGACAGGACCATAGAAGGTCCTTAAGTGGCATGCGTGTCCTTTGTGCTGGAAGAAACAGTATGGCCACTGCCAGAACCCTACAAAATGATCTCAAGCAAGCCACTGGTGTGAATGTCTCTGACCAAATAATCAGAAACAGACTTGTATTATTGTAGGATCTTTACCTTTTAATATAAAAACGGCTTGAGGCAGCTGTTTTGTTTTTGTTTTTTTTTAATTTGGCGCTATATAATATAATAATTTGATTTGAGGGTGACCTGAGGTGTCAGCATCCTCTAGTGAGCCCTATGATCACTGCCCAGTATTGTGGAGCCCAAATGGCATTCATCATAGAATATCCAAATTGGCAAGTTCACCACTGCCACCCTACGCTTTTCAGAGATGAGAGCAGATTCATCTTGAGCACATGACAGACGTGAAAGAAGCTATGGAGAATGTTATGCTGCCTGTAAGATCATTTAGCATGGCTGTTGTGTTGGTGTGTCAATTATGGTGTGGAAAAACATATCCATGGAGCGATACACAGTCCACTATAAGCTAGGCAATGCGACACTGACTGCCAGAAGATATTGGGATCCTTCAACCAATTGGCAGATCCTGTGCTGGTGCAGTGGGTCCTTGATTCCTCCTGATGAACAATAATGTCCAGCCTCCTGTTGACAGAGTATGCATGCAGTTCCTGTAGTACAAAGGAATTGATACCACTTGACTGGCCGTAACTTGGAGTTCAGCCCAGGGATAACGTTTCCCCTGACGTTCTGATTGGTAGACAACCCATTTGAACCACAGCTGCTCCACCACCTTTTAAAGGTATCACAAAAGACAAATCAAACTATAAAAGTTAAGCACCAAAATAAGAGGTTATCTAAAGCATAGGAGCAGAACCTTTTAACCCTCTCAGGCTCAAATTAAACTTTTTGTTGCTAATGCACAACCAAGTCCTGCAGTGGTACTTCTGAGTAAAAAAAACCTCATAAAATATGTATGTGGGGTAATCAGGTTGTTAGTTTTTAACTGTTGCAAATCTGCAACGCCTGCCTTGAGAGGGTTAAAATGCATTCTTTTCTGTACTTTCGCCAAGAAACAGGGCCTTCATTTGTGTTGCTTTTTGTTTTCGTGTGTAGGCTTTGCGGGTACTCCCGGCTACTTGTCTCCAGAAGTGCTGAGGAAAGAAGCATATGGTAAACCTGTAGACATCTGGGCATGTGGTAGGTGTTTTTTTTCTATTTTCAGCACCACCTCTGCCAATTTTGTTCTTGGCACTCAAACAATGGCTGTTTATGTGTGTAGGTGTGATCCTCTACATCCTTTTGGTTGGGTACCCTCCGTTCTGGGACGAGGACCAACACAAACTCTACCAACAGATCAAAGCTGGAGCATATGATGTTAGTCAGCTTCTCATCTCTGTTTCTCTTTAAGTTAAATAAGATGTGGTACATATTTTTATTGTATATGTGGGCATGCTTAGGTGTGCGTTTGGTTTAGTTTCCCTCCCCAGAGTGGGACACAGTGACTCCCGAGGCTAAAAATCTGATCAACCAGATGCTTACTATTAATCCAGCCAAGAGAATCACTGCCCAGGAGGCTCTGAAGCACCCATGGGTCTGTGTAAGTAGCATATACACATCCAGCATCCTATTAAAACTGACAGGAAACAATATTTCACAGCTCCTGATTTGACTATCAAGCAATTTGTAATTTGCAAATCCTCTCTCAGCAACTATGAGAACATGTGCTTAAAACTGCCAAATATGACATGTGCAAATATGTGCTGACATGTCAGCTTATCTTGAATATGGTTTTTTCCATAGACAGGCAAAAGTTCAACCTATTAACCTTCAGCAACCAAGAACTGAGTTCCACATGATAAGTTAAATTCCTGCAGAAATCTCTAGACTCTCCAAAGAAGTCTAGAAAATTACAATTGTGTTTAAAATAGAGTAAATTGACATCTTAAACAGTGTGTTAGTGTGTATAATAAAAATACATTGAAATGTTCAATTTGTTTGGCAATAAATCACAGCTTGATGCTCTGTAAATAAATGCCATCTTACAAGGGCCTTTGATTAATGTAACAATTCAAGAGACTCTGGATTCTGAACTAAAAACACAAGCTTGAGCCCAATGGAACACTTTTCTTCCAGGAAAAGTACTTTTTGATAAACGTGTTTTTTGATACAAGATTCAGAAGGAAAATACAGTTAAATGAATTAAATGACTTGTTTTGACTGTAATAAAATAATCAGAAACACAGTTGCTATCTAAATGAGCTTTGGTGCTACCATGTTTTGTTGGTAATTTTTTGGGGTATAAAAATGTCAGTTTAATTCAATGAATTCAGTACTTTTCAGTTTAAAACTAGTTTATGTCAAATGTATTATTTGATCAATTTAATTATTTTACAAAGTTAATTTTTACTTCTGTTTTGTTTTTATGACAGATAATAATATGATTTTTATGCATTAGGATTTAATATATCTAATTAGAATGTACATTTCATACATAACCATTAGACTGAACACTAGTTACAGTCATACGTCCATCTGTAACACTTGTCTTTCATTGGAAAAGAAAAATATTCCTTTAGGCAATTGTATTCACTGGAGTTTTAAGTGAACTTTTGCCAGTTTATGCAATAAAACTTTGGCACAATATCTTTAAAAATATGATCATAGCAACAAGAAAAAAAGTTACATGTACAGTATTTTCCATTTATAATTTGTAAAACAATATTTTTCTTGACTGTCTTCATCAGTTTAAGTCATAAACCCAGTACCTGTGATGTTTGCAGGAATAGTTAGTAAGAATGACTAATGTAAAATTTGAGAGAAATTGGCCCAAAAACCCAACAAAATCACTAGCTAAGTCAAAGATCTAAATCCTTAACATAACAACATATCATTATCTCTGTAAGGAAACAGAATGTATTGTGCGGATACTGTAAAGCCAAGTTGAATCTCTTTATCCTGAAGTTTTGCTGAAATTGTGTTACCTAAGGGGCCTCAGAATTAACACATTTCACCAATGCAGAATCTCACTGGCAGCTCCTGCCCACATAAACCTATCACTGTCACAGCTGCTCTTGTAACATTTTATTTTCAGCATCTCTTTCTCTGTCTCCCCACAGCAACGCTCAACGGTGGCCTCAATGATGCACAGACAGGAGACCGTCGAGTGCCTGAAGAAATTTAATGCCAGGAGGAAACTCAAGGTGTGAAAATATTTGATGGTTCAAAAAGAAGTTGTATCTCTGATTTCAGGAGAAAGGAGGAAACCCTTACTCTAGCTTAATGTCTACCAGTTTTGAACTGATTTCAGATTTTTTAAAAGGAGCTACAGTAGCTATAAAAACAATTTGCCCTTCCCTGCTGTAGTCTTCCTTTTTAAACACAGCTTAAGAAGTTTGTAGTGCAGTAAAATGATAAGGGAGGCATGGGGGATGCTTACTGTTATCACACAGACATTATGTAGGAGTAGGTAATGGATAATAGGTATTGATTTTTAAATAACTGGACATTAATAACTTGATCTTATTATATAATAGTATACTATAGGATATTTGTTAATAGGCCGCTCAGTCTATTTCTCTTGGCAAAACTTAGGGTCAACAAAAAAAGGCAAATATGAAATTTAAACGTGAGCTCAGTGGTCAAACGCGACATATTATTTGGAAACCGTTGCGTGATATTTAGACTCAACATGTACCAGTATCTTTTCCTAAATGTTTCCAATATAGACAAAGGCAGTTCAATTCGGAGATATCATTAGAAACAATTGAACATGATTTATTGATATACAGAATACAATTATGTTATTTGGAGATTAGACTCTGATGAGTCACTGAGTGACTTGGGTAAGGCGGAGATGTGGAGGGTGTGGGTTGCTAGAAGGCACCTGGAAGGGCAAATGATGGATGAGCAGTGAGATTTAAAGTACGCGGAGTGGAGGCTGCTTGGCCTGAAGACTAGATCACAAATGTCGCAATAAGCTTGACAGTGTGGGAGTGATGTAAGGCTTCGATTAGCCACCAAACACAATGCTATCCTTTTTGTCTTCCTTGGTGAACTTTATGTTTCTATCCACTAAGTTGAAGAGAGCAGTGAAGGATTGTAATTCTTGGATTTAGATTTTGACCCAGGTGTCATCAGTTTATGTGTACCAGTGGCTAGGTGCTGTCCTGGTGCTTTCCACTTCCTCCATGGAAAGGCTGGCTAAAATATGTGGTGGTAAAGCAGTCTAACAGTGTGCAAATCTGATCTGGGGTGAAGCTTGTTCTGTTTTCCAAGGAGCTGTCTTGTTGTAGTTGTTTTCTGAGAGTTTCCACTGCCTCAATTGTAGGTATGCAAGTGAAGAGAGAGACCGCAATAAAAGACACTATGGTTTCATCTGGATCAAGTTTTTGGTCCTTGTTGGTGAAGTCAGTGGAGTTTTCGATGTGATTGGGGGTGTTCCAACAACGGGTGCTAGCATGGTGGATAGGTGTTTGGAAATGTTGTAGGTGGCTGAGTTTATACTGATAACACTGGGTCTGAGTGAGACCCCTTCTTTGTGGATCTTTGGAACTCTTTAAATACAGGGTATAACTTCCCCTCGGTGTAGCCGATGGTAAGTAGGACAGTCAATAACTTCATCCTTTTCCAGTTCTTGTAAGCAACTCATGACGTTCTTTTTGTATTTGCTTGTGGGGTCTCGTTTTAAGGCTTCATAGGTATTGGTATAGTGTCAGCGTACTAATTTTCGTGTGATAATCCATTGTGTTTTGAACAACAGTGCACCTGCCCTTGTAGCCTGGTAACATGGTGATGTTATGGTCTTTGCTCAGAGATTTTCTTCTTTTCTTGTATTGTGAGGTTAGACAGGGGAACATTTGCACTGGAGAGTGTGAAACCTTCATCCTGATTTGCTCTGCTTCTGTTTGTGTTAATTTATTAATCCTTAACATACAGGTTAAAAGTTAATTCACGACACCAGCATATTAAATAGGTTTCAGGGTGGATTCTTATAATGCTTTTCTGTGTTCTTCCTCATCAGGGTGCCATTCTTACTACCATGCTTGTCTCCAGGAACTTCTCTGGTGAGTGTTGCTCTTTAAAAAGACAGAGGTGATGAGGAGAGGTGACAAAAATTTACATCTACACACACACACAGACACACACAAAACACACATTAACACATAACAGGCTCATGGGAGATGCTATGGTAGAGATTTGTCTTATTTAAAAGCTCACCCAACATAGCTGTACTTATATTGTGTCAGTGTCACATATAACTAAATCTTGTTTATTTGTCACTTTGTTCTTTTATGATAAATGACAAAAGCTAAGTCACTGAAATCCATAAAGAGGCTAATAGTAGTGTTAAGAAAATGAAATGAACACTGACTGGCCTGACCCGATTTGCTTGACTAGCAAATCTAGAGAAAGCCAAATATTTTTTGCAACATGTTTTGTATTTGTTGTGTATCAGATTTCCATTAAAATGAAAGGATTACTGGCTAAAAACTATAATTCTTTTTTTTAACCAATCACATTTTGACTTACAGTTGGTAGGACTAGAACCATTTAACAAATTTAACATCGTAAGCCCTCCTGTATATTAAAAAAAACTATAAAACTAAGAACAACTGATATACCAATATTTATTTTTACATTTTCCCCAAACATACAAAATTAGAACTCTTAACACAATAGTTTATTTCTAGTGCTACAAAGTGCATTTTCTGGAGCTCATCAAATTGCAAGCAAATTAATTACAAACAGTGTTCATCAACCTGCACAAGTAGGTCGATGAATCCTGTTGAATACTTTCAACACCTGAAAAAAAGTCTCAGCAGTGAACTTTGGTGTTTTTGTATTTTTCTTGCTTTCTATCAGGTAACATTTTTTTAGCTTTAGTTCTAATGAACAGACAGCAACCTAAGGTAAGGTAAAAATGATTTATTTCAAATCAGACTATATAAAAACATGGTGGAGGTAATGTGGACATGCTTTAAACACCTATTCTTCCCACCCCTTAATCTGTGGCTGTAAATACTTTCCTGATGACTCTATGGTATCAATAGCTACAGCCACCCCACAATAGCAGTGGGGTGGCTGTAGCTCAGGAGGTAGAGCAGGTCACCTACTGATCGGAAGGTTGGAGGTGCGATCCCAGGCTCCTCCAGTCTGCATGCCAAGTATCCTTGGGCAAGATACTAACCCCAAGATGCATCCATCGGAGTATGAATGTGTGTGAGTGTAGTTAGAAAGCCCTCAGTATAGAGGTAGTGCTAGTGAGAATGGGTGTGACTGGGTGAATGTGGCGTGTTGTATAGAGCGCTTTGAGTACTCCGGGAGAGTAGAAAAGCGCTATATAAGAATCAGTCCATTTAGCTACATTTAAATCTTATTGAATTCACTACAATGCTTATTTTCTTAATTATATCACCATTAGAGTTAAAAAGAAGGATAAAACAGTTTTTTTTACCATGCAATTGACAAGTGACTAGTCTGTGAGCAAGCAGTGTCCTTCTGTTTCTCTGTCAGATAACCGTATTGAATGTCACATCCAGTTGCATAAGACCAAGATAGCTCAGCTTGAGGCTTTGCAGTAGCACTTCACTAACCAATGGGTAATGTCACAATGTCATGGTTCATCTGGCATGACAACATCATATGGGTTTGTAGACTCTTTGAGTTATATTTGTACCAGTTATCCCTATAGTGTTGTGGACTGGCTCTTCATTTAAAGGATCAAAGCTTCTGATTCCAAAGGATATTGACCAACATGTAATGCCAGACTACCGAGCCGGAGTTGAGAAAATTCACCTGGTTCTAACTGATAACCTCTGGATGTCGATCCTGCTATCTACTGATGAAATACTTTGAGTAGCCCTGCAGGTCAATTATGAGATTCTGCCTGTTAACAGCAGCTCTTCACTATGGTCCATGCACATGGCAAATTTAACCAGGTTATTCTTTAGTGGCCAGGAAAAGAACTGGCAAAAGTTTAATCAAATAGTAACAGTCACTTGATGAATTCACCAGACTTTTATCCTAATTTAACTAACCTATTCTATGCTAATGCTGATTTCTTGTACAAGTGTTGAGAGGAATGAGAGTAAGGAGAAGGGGTATGCACTGATCAGGAAAGAGATCCGCTCTATCCTGTGCCCAGTAAAGTTCAAATGGGGAAGCTGTGACTCAGTACAAAGGCCTCCAGCTCATTTGAGACTATAATCCAACATGACAAAAATGAGTAGAAAAAAAAAGAGCCAAAAATTTGAATTCCGGTTCCTAAGTTCACAATGGTTGGGCAACAGTTATCTTCTGGTGCTTCCTGTTGACATTTCCAAAGTCCTTTCCTGGGGCACCAGATACTCAAAACAAGAATCACTAGTAGAATAAGCTGTTTACATACAGTTCTTATGAAATGGGGAGACATAATTATTTTTATAATAGCCTGCAAATATGTTCATTTATCTTGTAAAGTTGGACATTATAACATGGAAGTCTGTGGGGATTGGCTCACTTTTGAAGTCAGCCTCAAGTGGCCATATGAAGCAATGCAATTTCTCCAGTCTGTAGACAGATTCGTGGCTGGCATAAGTACCATAACATCCTGCAGTAACACAACATCCCCTCTTGTTTATGGATAGAACGAACATCATTTTTTTCAGTAGCACCATGAGCACCATGAGTAAAGTCACACCAAGACGCCCCGTGGGAGCTGTGTGAACATTAACAAGGATAATGGAGGGCTGTATCAGATGATCTGACTTCCACAATACCTGACCGACAGTCAAGTGAGATTATGATAAATTAGAGCACAGATTGAAGGAAAAACAGCCAACAAGTGATCAGCAATTGGGAATTTCTTCAAGGTTGTTGCTTAAACTCAGGGGATGATCTCATGAAGCTAGTTGAAGACTGAAGAATATTCAAAGCTGTTCTTGAAACAGATTTGGCATTAAAATACAATATCACCCATATATAAAGTCGTTTTGGTTATGCTTTCTTTCTACACAAACCCATACGTGTTATTTTTTAGTTTTGATCCATTCACATAGTAGTATTACAGTTTTTTCTGAATGCTTAAACCCTAACTGTGATTCCTGTAGCACAATCTCTAAAACTATTCAGACTTATAGCAAAACCACTCACTGAGTTTGCAAAACTAAAAGCACAAAAACTGCTTTGCACTCAGTTTGCAATTTTGTAACACACACTTTGCAAAACTGTAGGCACAATTCACTGCACAACACTCAATTACCAAATTTCCAACACACTCCTAGCAAAAGTATACACATGTATGGCTATCATTAACACTAATTTGCCAACTGTCTGGCACACTTTCACATGTGAAAACTTTTTTAGATAATTAGTTCACTTTGCAATCAGCCTAAGCACTATAATACAGGTAAGCTGTGTGTGCGGAGTACAATGGAGGGAGCAGAAAGAGTGAGAAGTAGAGGAGGCCGAGGAAGAGGACGTGGAGGTGAAGAAGTAGGATGAAGAGGACGACAAGGAGGAGCAAGAGGAAGATGAGGAGGGGGGAGAGGAAGATGAGGAGGGGGGAGAGGAAGGGTAGGAAGAGTAAGAAATAGAATTGCTGATGACATCAGAGCTACAATAGTGGACCATGTAATCAACCGTGGAATGACCCTGAGGGTAGCTGGCCAACGGATCCAGCCTAACTCGAGCCGCTACACTGTAGCAAGTACCATAAGGACATCTTGAAATGAGAATCGGTTAGTACAGTCACTTCGCACAAAGATTTGTAGCACTGCCATATGCCAATGAGAAACACACCAATACCATTGATGTAAAAATACTGAAATTGTTACTTTACAGAATTGCTAGATGACCAGATGCTGGGGGCAGAGGAAGCATGTTCACTGCAGACCAAGTAACCCATATAGTCATTATGGCGATTGCAAATAATCTTATACTTGGAAATAAACACTTGTGTTTGTTTTGATGTGTTTGAATAAACACCAGTACTTGAAGTTTGGATCCCTCTATGCTTATGGATCTATGACAGAAGTATGAGCTCAAACTGACATAGCCTACCTTGTGCACAGAGAAAGCAAAAGCCAGATGTGTTTTATATTCATACCATCAGTGTGCAGTTGGCGCATTGTGTGCTTAGTAGATGATGGCTTGTGTGTACTGTTTGATACGGAAACACCATTTTTACGAAGGTGTGAAGAGTTAATCTAGCTGTGTTTGCTTTTGCAAGAGAACTACAATGTTTTGATGATTGGGTGACAGGTTTTCTTATTTGTGTGAAGAGTTTTGCAAAATTAGCCAATAGTTACAAAAAATGTGCTTAAGCAATCAGAAAAAACTGTAAAGTTTTGTCTGGTACTGTTAATGATACTCTGTATTTTTCAGTGGGCCGTCAGACTACGGCCCCTGCTGCTGTCAGCGCTGTAGCAGGAACCACAGCTGGCATCGTGGAACAAGGTAAACACATCTCGCAAGCACATCTTTTAGCATTTTCTCCCTGCAGCTTTTAAAACTTTACATCCTTTCCCCTCATTGAGGCAGGAGCAGATGTGATTAAACGGAAATCTCCCAGGGTCACAACATCACACACTCCTTTAGCTCTATCCCTCAGCTTGTTTTAATCTCTCTTCCTAAATCTTTCTCTCCTCTTCCTCACCCTTATTGCTTCTTTAACTTTTTGCCAAGGTAAGCAATCTCATTTCTCATCTGAAGGGAAGAGTATTACAGACTTTTCTTTCCTTGTACAGACAAATAGCATGCACTGTGGTGTATAAGTGGGAGTTTAGTTATCACATTTTAAATGTGGAGTGCAGTAACTGTTCAGTGCTGCTTTTAGGTTGGGGATCACACATCCACTCAGAGCTCCAACATGATAAAAGATTAATGTCAGCAGAACTGGAGTGTTTTTAAGCTGTTTCTTCCTTTTTTTATCAGCATTTAAGCAGCAAAACACATACTTTATTTTTTCCACATCATCCCAGACTAATTCCTGCCCATCAGTGAACTCTGTGAATTAATCCAGCCTACTCTTCAGATTAACAAACCCATTATCATATACCTGCATCTCTGTTCCTCTTCCCTCATGCTTTCGCTCCTAATCCCCCTTCTATCTATGCCTGTGCGTGCAACGGTGCGAGAGAGTGTATTTGGATTATACAGAGAATTAGTTTGACTTCTCCCCCCTCCCTCGTGTTTGATGCCCTCTGCTTATCTAATGCTTTGGGCAATGGATCAGGGTCAGGAAGTGCTAGCAGGATGGAGAATTCTTTTTAATATATGTGTGAGTTTTTGCACATTTTATTCATTTGCTTTTTAAGACGCAGGGAAAGAATTTTCCATTTTTTCAGAGGGAGGGGTAAATTCCTTTCCCCCCTCCTCCTAGTGGTAGTGGATGGGAGGATAGGCATTGTAACTCTTCACATTTATTTGTGCACTTTGACAAGCAGGTGATTTTTTTTTTCTTTTAAGCCAGTGCCTGCATGCATGCATGAATGACCGCGGATGTGGATCTGCATTTGTGTGAGCAGATTACAAAGTCGTCATCTGAAGGTAAATAATGTGTACTCTACCATCTGAGGGTGTGTCGTTCTGCCTCTCTGCAGCAGCCAAGAGTCTCCTCAACAAGAAGGCTGATGTCAAGGTAAGCTAGGTCATCCTCTTCATTTTCATCTGCAGCATTTCCTCTTTATATTCATGGCTGTCCTTCCATACTTCTACTACTTTTATTAATCCGTAAATGTTTTGGTCAAAGGCAGATGCAAACTATTCGGGGTGATCTTTTTAAAGCACGATTGCGTTCACTTTAATTTTTTGGAAGATATTGTTTTTGGGTGTCTGTGATGGCTATATTGTTTTCTTTCCTAGGCTTTTCTATTATCCTTTCACATTATCCTTTTAATTTAATTAGAAATATTAAAACAGGGGAAGACATGTTTGGGAAGGTATCCAAAGTTGTTTTAAATTGGATTCCAAAAAACATGTCAGGAAACATATTAAAAAAGATGGAATTGGTGGAACATCCAACAACTTTTTTAGTTTAACTGACAATGGGCCAATATAATGATTAAACGTAAAAACACAAACACCCTACTGAGTGTCAGACCTTCAGAATGATCATAATGATGATGAGGGGTTCAACCATTTAAGAACAGGTTTCTCACAAAGAATTTGGTGACTGTATTATTACTATTCAAAAGCAAATGCAAGGAACAAGGCTGAAAACCCAGTATAAAATGGCTGTGATATTCACAACCTTAAATGACCCTGCATTAAGAATGCACTTTTGGCTATTGGAAAGTATGTGGAAATCTGAAAACCGTTGTCAGTAAATATAGTTCATTGCTGATAAAGCAAGTTAAAATTTTAATGTGCCAACAGTCAAAATGTAAAATTCTTTAAGAAAATTATGGTTAGCACATCCACTGTGCTAGAGCAGAGGGATGATCCAGCTTGTTTTAAGTTTAAAAGCCAGTATCTCTAATGTATAGGAGTGCATTAATACACATGACATAGATAAAGT
Source organism: Aulonocara sp. 'chitande type north' Nkhata Bay (assembly GCF_057382095.1). Lineage (NCBI taxonomy): Eukaryota > Metazoa > Chordata > Actinopteri > Cichliformes > Cichlidae > Aulonocara > Aulonocara sp. 'chitande type north' Nkhata Bay. The sequence continues at coordinate 62,945,168 of NC_141350.1, forward strand.
GGATATCTGTGAAGGCACCATTCATTTTGAATGCATGAAGCACTCAGAATATAGACACAGTCACATGTAATGCACTTAAACACAGCTGTGGCTCAGCAGGTAGGTTGGGTTATTCGCAGTCATACGGTTGGTGGTTCACTATGCAGCTCCACCACTGTTAATGTTGAAGTGCACCTGGCAAGAACTCCACTTTGCCCCCAGTATCCATTGTGTGTGTGTGAATGGGTAAATGAGGCTTGTAGTAAACTGTGAGTGGTCAGTTTAGGTCACACTTCTGCACAGCGACCTCTGATGTTGTTCCTGGAATCTGCTGGAGCCATTCTTCCAGTTTTGGGGTTGCAGTTCCTAGTGTTCATATTACCACTGGGACCACTTTGTAGTTTACTTTCCACGTCTGCTCCAGCTGTTCCTTCAGCCCCTGATATTCCTCTGTTTTCGGATACTCCTTCTTCCTCATGTTGCTGTCTTTTGTTCCTTGTCAGCTACCACTATGTGTTGTTGGTTGGCAAACAGGTGCTTTTCTGTCTGGAACCCAAAGTCCCACAAGATCTCAGTGCTGTTGTTTCCACCTTTGGTGGTGTCTCTCATTACGACGGGCAGACTGCTAGTCTGTATGTGGCACAGATGTTCCTGTACACTGTCCCAGCGACCTGGTTGTGCATCTGGTGCTTAGGGCCTGTTGCTGTACTGCCATGATCAGAGTGTCATATCAGCATGTGAGGCATGCAACGATGTGCACAGGACAACTGACTGTCAGGATAAAACAGAAAACAGATGGACCAGACACAGGAAGACAGAGAAAACAAACACTGAGATCAAACTGACTAAATACAGAGAATGAGTGAGAGAGCTAGAGTGCGGGACAGAGAGAGAGGGCAAGAGAAACATGGAGGCAAGACAGAGACAAAAACTTTACATTTGCAACCAGATACAACTGACTACACACAGGGGGTGCTGGGGAGGACACACAGAGGACACATAAACTAAGGCAAACAGAGCACGCAAGGGAACAAAATTCAATGAACTAAGGACTAGTACCAGGGCACGCAAACTGAATACAAGAATTGCATAATTCCCTAAAGAATGAACAAGACCAAACCAAGACAAACTCAAACTCCTTTAAACTGGCCTTTTCTAGTCACTGGTAGGATGTCTTGATATCATCTACTTCTTTTATTTGTCGATGGTACTTTCCATGCAGCGGCTTGGTCATCCATGACAGCTCCTCCTCCTGTACCTCCTCATACTTTTGATAAATGCTGGATACACTCAGTTATTCAACCAAATAGATCTGATTTTATTTAAGTAGGGTGAAATTTGTAGTGTAATTACCCTATAATGTGTCTCACACAGCTCATAGTTTAACTTTATTTATTTATTTATTTATTTTTCTTTGTTTGTTTGTACCAAAATAACAGAGGATAATGTCTTGTTAAATTAAATGCTTTGTCGATATAAAATATCAGCAGATATTATCTCCTCCTTACAAAAAGTACAAGTCCAGACAAAAAAACTCAAACTCTGGGTCACCTAGGAATCAGCTATGCCTTTGAATGATAATGGTAAATGGTCTGTATTTGTATAGCGCTTTACTAGTCCCTAAGGACCCCAAAGCGCTTTACACATCCAGTCATGCACCCATTCATACACTGGTGATGGCAAGCTACATTGTAGCCACAGCCACCCTGGGACGCACTGACAGGACACTGGTGCCACCGGGCCCTCTGACCACCACCAGTAGACAACGGGTGAAGTGTCTTGCCCAAGGACACAACGACCGAGACTATCCAAGCCGGGGCTCGAACCGGCAACCTTCCGATTACAAGGCGAACTCCCAACTCTTGAGCCACGATCGCCCGATGACTTAGAGAAACATGTATAATGTGCTTTCTTGTGAGATGTATCTCTATCACACAGAAAGAAAACTTGCTTAGATGATGGAGTAACTTTGTCAGTTTTTAAATTTCACACAACATCATAAAAATTTGGTATCAAAATCCACATTTTTTATTTAAGTGTCTGATAACTGGAATATATGTCTTGAATTTGTAACAAATGAATACATTTAAAAATAAGTACAACATTTAGCAGTTATGTTTTTGATTTCGATAGATCTCTGTGTCAACTGACTTGCATGTGCTTGGATGGGAAGCTTCCCCTGTCCAATGTGGCAGAGCAATTCTGTATTTATGTGTAGCAAAACATAATGATTTTCTTCATGCACAATGTATTTTAAAGATCTGTCACAAGTGCCTAAAACACTTGAATCGTACAGTGGTTCTGATTGGAAAAAAATCACTGCAATTTAATAGATCACTAACAAATAGGAAAGTGTTGCCACCGACAACGAAGCATCAGACAGAAGCCCTTCTTCTTCCATTCCTCCTGACCTGTTTCCTTATGTCACTCTTCATATCCTACATTTCTTCATTTTCCTTCAGCTTCTCTTCCCTTTTTCATCCTCCGCACAACCCCTCCTCTCCCTTCTTAGGGGTTTAGATTGGTAATCTCAGATTATTTCCCACCAGATGATTAATCTATCATTACACAACCACAGCTTGTCCTTTGCTTGATGTAAAATGTACATAAACAACCATGGAGCTATTTTAGCATTCTGGCATTGGCACAGGCACTATCTCTCATTATAACTTCCACATCTCCTCTTTGTTTCCAGCTTTTTTTTGTAAATATGCTTTTTTTAAAGCTTCACACGTAAGTGTCGTAACTAACCCTAATGACAAGATATTTACAGTATTTTAAGGTTGCATGTACTGTTCAGTATTATTTTTGGTAATTGTTTCTTATAACTTTGGAAAGAAATAAACAGTAAACTTCACAACAAGCAATTTTGTGAGTTGCTGGGCAAAAGACATCCCGACAATTACAATATCTTTAAATTAATGTATTTTAAGTGTTCCTTCTGCCTGATGTTGCTATCACTTGGTATAGCGACGTCTATCACTGTGTCCTTTTTCTGCTTAATATCTACTATTATTATAGCCGGTTGGTGAGCCATGAGCCATTGAATGATAAATGAGGAATTTTGTACAAAGCCCTTTCAGTGCTCAAGTAGAGTAGAAAGGTGCTCCATAAGAACCAATCCATTTACCTGTATATAAGTTTGTGTAAGCAATCTATTCAGGTTTAAGTTAAATGCACTGCATGCACTTTAAGTGCAAATGTGTTATTATTCTGAGCCTTGTCCTGTCCAGGTGGCTCTTCTGTGTTGTGCCATGCTTTTATGGAGTGGCTGTTTGGTTTCTCCAGTCTAGCGGTCTGAGCACTCTTCACTGCACTGCACAGCATATACTATGTTGTTTGTTCTGTTTGTCATTTTGTTTCTTCCTAGTTGGTGTTGTGACCTTCTTTTTTGTGCATCTGTGCTGATTTGTAAACTCAAACTGAAAGCTCAGTTGGGATAAGTTGGATGTTTTAAGAGCTTTCTTAATGTATGTGTTCTTTTTCTTTCCCTTTTGGCTTAAAGGCAATGTTTTCTGCCCGGTGTTACAGGATACTGATTACTCCAAGCTTTTGTTGCAGAGGGTGGTACAAGTCAAAGAGTAGGTACTGGTCTATGTGTATAAGTTTCCAGCAAAGTTCAATGCTGAGGTTGAGACCCAGCCTGGAGACCAGTGGCAGAGATGAAGCAGTTGTGGAGACTGACTAGAAGGCTATGCTCCGGTAGTGTGGCTGGAAGCCAGCATCAGTGACCCTCAACAGGCTGGTGACAAAAGAAACAGAGACCTTCAAGGTGGTTTTACAAGGGGCTGGTAATGAAAGAGGCAGAGGCCTTCAGGAGGCTGGGAACAAAGGAGTCCCTCTGGAGGCATTAGAGCTTTAAATAAAAAGGCAGATTGGGAGAAAGGAGAGTTCCTTTATGAACCTTAAAGTAACCTCGAGTTGATCTCAAAGCTTTGGTCATGTGTTCTGCTTAAGTATTCTAGAGGTGGGGGTTCAATAATGTGAGCAGTTCTAAAAATGAGTCGCACACCTGAATTACAATAATGAAAAGACCTTGGTTTCCTAAAAACTTGATTATAAAGGTGCTTAATTTGTTTTAGTGTTGTAACCCTCTCTTGGGATACGAGGATATGCAATAGTTAATGTGAGAAAATATAATAGCATTCAAGAACACTCTTAATGCTTTTCTCATAAGTACATTACAAATTTGTTGAAAGATAACTATGTTGTGTTTAACAAAGTTCACCCTTTTTTCAGTGATAGAAATGTGAATATAAGCTTTTCAGATTTCCCCATTTTCCCCATCAACTAGAAAAGCACCATGGATGTTGCAACCAACTAGGCTTTTTTTTAAACAGCATAGTATGCAAAGCATTGACTCCACAAGTTGATAGCTGAGAGTATTTTTAGCATTTTTACGAAACGTTGCTGTTAGTATTTGGCAACAGTGGTAAAGTGGGTGAGATCAGCTTCAGCCCCTGAGCACACTGAATTTCCATATGGACTTTTTTTCTTGTCCTTTTGCCTAACACAACATCAATTACAAGTAACAGTACCGTGGAAAAATATGAACAGAAAATATAGAATTCCAGTGATTCAAGCATGAAGTCTGTGAATAATTCCTGGTTTTGCATGTTTCTTCTGATGTAATTGAAATAGAAAAGTTATGCCTGTGAGTCTTTTTGCTGTACATTTAACATGTTACTAGTGGCTGGCTGTGTTTTCTGTGTTTGTTTTGTTTCATAAGTTTTGCATCTCTGTTACGTTTTGACCTCATTTTCTCTATTTGAATGTCAGGAAGACACATTAGAGATACTAATGCAGTGAGTCAAAATAGATGCTTGTTTTTCATGTTTGACAGATATTGTGGAGTTGATCAGCTGTTATTTATTTAATTTACCATTTGCCAGATTACATCCACAGCCAGTGGGCAGTAATGAAAAAGAAAAATGCTGTGATTGGTGTTTGGATTTTCCTGCATAGAGAAATGAGTCAGCATGAAAGATTGTTGAAAACTTTTTTACCTGATTAATAATGTAGCAAAAACAAAAACTGTGGAAACTGTTTTCGATCCATAGTTGAACGACTACACTCTTGATTCTAGATACTACTTTTGTCTTAGGAGAATTTTGCTGCCATCTGCTATTATTAACTGTATACTTTTACACAGTTACCACCCACTTCACTACCAGCAAAAGTCACATCTCAGAATGGTCACTGAGTACTAATATAATACTTTTTGTTTCCTGCACAGCCTCAAACAAACAGCACGAGAAACAGCATAGTCACCAGTCCCAAAGGCAACATCCCCTCTGCTGCACTGGTATGCAGCTCTATGTGTTTCTGTCTGTCCAAAACATTTCTAGCTGTGTGTGTGTGTGTGTGTGTGTGTGTGTGTGTGTGTGTGTGTGTGTGTGTGTGTGTGTGTGTGTGTGTGTGTGTGTGTGTGTGCGCGCGCGAGAGAGAGAGAGAGAGAGAGAGAGAGAGACAGTCAAAGAGAGACTGAGAAAGGGGGAGACGTGTATGGTTTTGGTAAAAAAAAAAAGAAGAAAGAAAAGCTCTATGGGTTGTTGCTATGATTTTGTGTGTTATTCTAAGTTTTCAATCACTTTTAAAGTAACAGCTCAATAATTTTGCTTTTTAACTCATTTCCCTTTCTTGCCAAGAGAGTACAGTTAGGTCCAATCCCAGTAACAAACCCCTTAAAATAAAACAAATACTGACACAGGTTGTACTTATTGGAATTATTCTTTGTGTTCATTCTTTGTAAAGGTGTCCATGCATGTGCTGCTGTAAAAACATGATTCTAGGAGGATCCAGATACAAGCATACATAACCCAAAAGGCACAAAAAGAAACAGTGAGAGTCACTACCCACTGGGGTGCTCGCTTGAGAACTACTAATGGATCCATTTAGGGTTTTTATTTTCTTTTTTAACTGGCTGGTTAATGCATAATAAAATAACCTTGTTGCTGTGGTTGTAGCCACACATCAAGAAGCTTTGTATTGGGTTGTTTCTTGATTTGCAAACCTCTGGGATGGGTCTATACAAGTCAAAAACTTTTCCAGGCATAAATTTGGCAAATCATCCTTTCAAGATGATATGCTTCTATGTATTTGGACCATTTTCAGAGCATTTGCTGTTAAGCAGTCATCTATGGTTGATGAAAATATAGCCGGTGGCAAGTGAAGATTTTTGTTTTTATGCTTGCAGTCACAGCTCAAGAAGTTTCTGCATTCCATCAGTTCTACTTTAATGTCCCCAGGACAGTAGAACTGAGAGTCTCGCTGGGGAACCAATGCATGGTCCACATCTCTGTAATTGTTTAAAAATCTAAAAACACTAGGAGAATGCACCTGGTCTCACTTCCAATCAAAACCACTTTAAAAGGCTTACAGCCAGGAGGCTGTGAAACGTTGCACTTTTCAACCAAAAACTGAAGAAAACTGATTAAAATTTGCATCAATTTGAAACAAAAGTTGACATTTATGGTACCTATGTCAACTTGTTAAGGCTGTGTGTGCGAGCAGGCAGGGATGAGGACCCAAATGCAGGACTCGTGGAGACAAAATTGCAACTCGAAACCACAGATTTATTGCTGGCAAAGAACAAAAACCAAACCATGAAAGCACTAACTGGAACACACAGGCAAAATCTGAGGGTACAATGCAACAGGGAACAAAGGAAAACACAGGGCTTATATACACAGAGGCGTAATCAGGGAATGGGAAACAGGAGGGAGACACAGCTGGGAGAGATTAGGGCTAACGAGACAGAGGGAACTAAAACTAGATTCACTGCACATAAGGCATAGACCTTCAAAGTAAAACAGGAAACAAGAGAAACTAAAACACACTGGAACACGGGACTATCAAAATAAAAAAGGAAACATAGCCAGACGTACACTGTGACAACACGAGCAAGTGAGCTAGAAGGGACACTTGAGAGAGGGAGTGAGACATGAGGGGCTGAAGAAAAACATACATGGATACACATGACAGAGCAAGGGAAACATGTAAACAGGAAGGAGAGACGAGACACAAGGACACACAAACAGAGGAACACAGGACAAAGACACAAGGGGAACCCAATAGAAAAGAAACTAAACTGATCGTAAACAAACTCATTAATGTAATAAGAATGACCTCAGAACTAACCAGTAAACTTAAATTACAAAAATTACTTTTTGACAATAAATGCACCTAACAATAAGTTATAAACAGCTTTGGTAGATAAAATTCTTTGGGATGCATTGTTTTGGTCTTTCCATGATGAAGTTAACCTGACTTAGTCTTTTAAAATTTTCTACACCACTTACTGTATATGTGTGGCAGAATCACATACATGTAGTACACTACCATACATTGAAAGTTATTGTATACAAGATTAATAACTGCATTTATTTAAATTATAATGAAATGAATGGGATTAAAGTGATCACTTTGATGAGGGAGAGAATGCATGCGACAGAGAATTTAGTTATCATTCACAATTGTGGATTTATTGGGAATTTAAGGTCATCATTTACCATGAACTCTTTCCAATCTTTAACGTACTATTCAGAATTTTTACCATCTTTCCATGTGTTACTCACATCCTACGCTGTGCTTATCTTTCTCTTATGTCTCTCAACCTTTTTTTGCCATCATGAAACACCTTCACTTGTTTCCACAACTTCTTTCTGTTTTCTCCCCTCTCTTTCTCTCCATTCTTCCTCCAGGAACCTCAGACTACTGTTATCCATAATCCAGTAGATGGGATCAAGGTACATCCTCCTCCCTTTTGTCCACATATTATTTTCTTATACTGGTTTTCATTTGTCATTGTCGTCCCTACATTGTTTCTCTAGCCATGTGGGCTAAACTGTATTTTTCAGGGTTTTTGAAGTTTCTTTAATAAATGTGCGCATCTCTTTGTATATTTATGCATGTGGGAGACAGAGAGAGTGTGAGTTGCTTGAGTCCTGTGAGGTGTTTCTTTGTCTTATGGTCCCCTACTGTGTTTAGATCAGTGGAGCTCAATGGTTCTGCCACTGGCTTAGCAATCTTCATATGTCAACTAGAGTGCTACCAGAGTAACCACCATACCACCACTGTACAACCTATGTGTAACAATGGCTAAGAAATGTGTGTCTCTGTCCATTTATGCTAAGACAGCTCAGTCCATTGTGTCGGAGTGATGCAAAGTCAAATGCTTGGCTTTGTATACTTGGTATACGTGGTGTGGAGGTTTTGTAGATTTTAATGAAGAAATTTGAGCGTGTTGTGAATATGTGTGCATGCATTTATGGATGTGTAAAAAAACACATTTATTTTTATTAATTTTATTAATTATTTATGTGAATTTTTTGTAATCAGGTTTCTGTACTTTGCAGGAATCATCTGATAGCAGCAACACAACTATTGAGGATGAAGATGTGAAAGGTAGGCCTCATACATGCAAAGACTGACTTTATTAAAAATCTCATAGCAATACAAGGCCGCCTTTTACTCTTAGACAGCGTCTTTGTGTAGCACATCACAAAATCTATGTAGTTATTGTATCAAATATTCATTTTATGTGGAAGATTTAAACATCTAAAATTATGGAATTTCCTCACTTATATCATTTCGACTGAAGAAGTGTAGTTCAATTACCTTGGAGAATAAATTAGCAATTAGAGTCACAGGAACCCATGATACAATAATATGTCAATAAGGGATTTTGATACATTAAAAGGCAATGTATCAATCACATAACTCATCACCCTGGTATTTGTGTTTCTATATATATATTTGTCATTTGTCTTTTTTTTATTTGTGTTTTGTTGTGTAGTTGTAGCCTCTCATATTTATATTGTGAAACAAAAAACAAGGAGCACAAGAGTCCAGATCAAACCAAAAACAGGTCAACACAAAACAAGACTATTCATGAGTCCACAGTAAAGTCTGGGGGTCGACCCGAAGGTCGACAACACAAGAGCCAAAACAGTTCAGGGGGCCGACCGTGCACACGGCAACGGCAACGGGCAAACAGTTCTGGGGGCCGACCGTGCACACGGCAACGGCGGTTTTTGTATATATATATATATATATATATATATATATATATATATATATATATATATGTATATATATATATATATGTATATATATATATATATGTATATATGTATATATGTATATATGTATGTATGTATATATGTATGTATATATATATGTATATATGTATGTATATATATATATATATATATGTATACATATATATACATATATACATATATACATATATACATATATATATACATATATATGTATATATATATGTATATATATATATATGTGTATATATAGGTATATATACATATGTGTATATATATGTATATATATGTATATAAGTACACAAATATTATTATTGTTATGATTTAGAAGGTAAATAGCAGCAAGGTGCTTAATTCTGCACTTACTGCTTCTGCAATTGGCTTATTTTCTAATATATATATATATATATATATATATATGGGTGGCACGGTGGTTAGCACTGTTGCCGCACAGCAAGAAGGTCCTGAGTTCAATTCCACCATCAGGCCGGGGTCTTTCTGTGTGGAGTTTGCATGTTCTCCCCGTGTTTGCGTGGGTTCTCTCCGGGTACTCCGGCTTCCTCCCACGGTCCAAAGACATGCAGCTTGTGGGGATAGGTTAATTGGATAATCCAAATTGCCACTAGGTGTGAATGTGCGAGTGAATGGTTGTCTGTCCCTATGTGTTAGCCCTGCGACAGACTGGCGACCTGTCCAGGGTGTACCCTGCCTCTCGCCCTATGACAGCTGGGATAGGCTCCAGCGCCCCCCGCGACCCTGAAAAGGATAAGCGGAAGCGAATGGATGGATGGCTATATATATATATATGTATGTTATGTTTTGTTGTTCATCTGAGATATAAATATATTTTTGAAAACAGCAGTAACATTTGCATGTTGCTAATTTTTCATGAGTATTGATATAGACAATAAACTGGGGTTTTGGGGTGCAGAGCTGAATTTTTGATAAACAGAGGCACAAAGCAAAATTAAAAACAGAGAGGTGGAGAGACTGAAAGAGGCGGGGAAAGAGAGAGAGAGAGAGAGAGAGAGAGAGGGAGGGAGGGAGGAAGAGGGACAATTAGAGCAAGCTAAGCCTTCCTCTCAGTGTAGGGAGGAAGCGAGGGGAAAGGGACACAGTAAATCTCATCTGAAGAGCTGGGACAAGAATAGCTTGATGAGCTCAAGCAGCCTCACATGCAAACAAGAGATATGATGGATGGTAGCGAGCAATTCATCGCCTTTACAGAGCAGTTGGAAGCATTTTAAAAAATGGGGGATATGTAGGGGAGGATCTAAGTAGTGAAGTAGTTTTTATGTTTAGCAGCATGAAGGAGTTTTCACTTGTAACCTCAGATGAGAAAGCGATGACTGATAACATTTACAATGAATAGCAAGCTCATAGGTAAGTGTGAACTGATTTGCATTCAGTTTTTCAGTGTCATGAGCCGAGTTTTGCATCCGTACATTGGAACATTAGTACACTGTAGCTTCACAGTGAAGCCGAAATGTCACTTGGGATACAATCAGATTTTCTCACACTTTTTGTTTCTTCTCTGCAGCTCGCAAACAGGAAATCATAAAGATCACAGAGCAGCTTATTGAAGCTGTCAACAATGGAGACTTTGAGGCCTACGCGTAAGTCCAATGCACATCCTTCTGGTTCCATAAAAGATTTTTTAAACAGCTGCTGCAAGAGTACAATTTTAGCTCTTTAAGTGGACATTAAAGCTCTCCATCAACCACAGAGAACCATTAATCTGATTGACATAAAAACATGTTGTATTAAAAGATTAAAGAGTAATTGTAGTCATTGTTTTATCCTCTCTTCCCCTCTCTACCTGCCGTATAATTAAGAGTAATGCTTCTGACGTAGAGTGGGGAGGGGTGGTTAAAGTGTACCTAGAGTGATGGAAACCCATTTCCACAAAGAAAGGTGACACAGATTAAAATGTATGCATGAGTTTAAAAAAGCAATTATATTATAAGCAAAAACAATACAACAGTTACTCACAGAGCTCAAAAATAAGTCTGAGTTACTTTGAGTAAGATTTGTAATTCTAAATTGGAAGTGGAACTACAAAGACATAGTAATTGTATGTCATACTGAGTCACATTCAAAAGATAGTAATATAAAATTTCAAAAAATTACAACCATGATCAGTTTAGGTAAGTTTATGTAACACAGGGAAGTCAAAAGTGCAATTTGAACTACTGCCTCAAAAATATACATTTGCAAGTCAGAAATCGAGACTAAAAGTCTGGGTTAAATTTAGGATGTCAAAACATGCTGTATTTTACAAGACTCTAAGTTAAACTTACCATCTTTAGTAGAATGAGCTACTTTTGCCTGTTCCCTTATTCACAAGGAGTCACATCAGCAGGAAGTTTGTTTTGGCAGATTTTTTACATTGGCTGCCTATCCTGATGCAACCCTAGAAGGATTTGTGTCTCCCGCAGGACTGAACCAAGAAACTTTTGCTTGTTAGGTGACTGTTTAAACCACTAAACTGTGGAGTATGAACTACTAAATTCACAATCTTTAGTAATTAGTTCAAAATTGAAAGTGAGATTGTTTTTTTGTTTTTTAATTTAAAATTTAAACTGAATTAAATATTTGACTTGCTCAGTCACAGTTATAAGATTCAGCTGAAGTCATGATACACAATGAGAAAAATTAAATACTAAATTAAATTTACACAACATCCATCCATCTTCTTCTGCTTTATCCGGAGCCGGGTCGCTGGGGCAGCAACCTAAGCAGAGAAGCCCAGACCTCCCTCTCTCCCCAGCCACCTCCTCTAGCTTATCCGGGGGAACACCAAGGCTTTCCCAGGCCAGCAGAGAGATATAATCTCTCCAGCGTGTCCTGGGGGTGCCCCGGGGCCTCCTCCCAGTGGGACATGTCCGGAACACCTCACCCAGGAGGACGATCTGATATCCTCGTGTTGGCGTTGTTCCCTCGTCATCATAAATAATGTTGTTCCAGGTTCAACATTGCAAGTGACCAATCATCTTCTCCTGACGTCATCCGCGACCTCAAAAAAAACGCCTTCAAAAATCGGGAAACCGCCTCTGTAAGGACAATATGTATAATGCTTACTGTTTATTAAAGAAAAGTATCCTGAAATTCAAAGAATTCAAGTTCCTGGATAGCCGGACAGAAGTGGTTTCTCTTCTCGCAAATGAAGTAGATTTTTTTATGGCTGTATTTTTCAAAGGCACAAAAGGGGGACGTCACAACAATGTGATTGGTCACTTGCAATGTTGAACCTGGAACAACATTTATTATGATGATGTGAGAACAACACGGACACGAGGATATCAGATCATCCCACCCAGGAGGCATCCTTGTCAGATGTCAGAACCACCTCAGCTGGCTCCTTTTGATGTGGAGGAGCAGCGGCTCTACTCTGAGCCCCTCTTGGATGGCTGAACTTCTCACCCTATCTCTAAGGGAGATAGGCGCAGAAATGAGCTTCGGAGGAAGCTCATTTCCGCCGCTTGTATCCGCAATCTCATTCTTTCGGTCACTACCCACATCTCGTGGCCATAGGTGAGGATAGGGACATAGATTGACCGGTAAATTGAGAGCTTCACTTTTACACTCAGCTCTCTCTTCACCATGACGGACCGGTGCAGTGTCCGCATCACTGCGGCCGCAGTACCAATCCATCTGTCGATCTCCGGCTCCCTTCTCCCATCACTTGTGAACAAGACCCCGAGATACTTGAACTCCTCCACTTGGGGCAGGAACTCATCCCCGACCCTGAGTGGGCACTCCACCCTTTTCCAGCTGAGAACCATGGCCTCAGGGACACAGTCGACACAGTCGAATGCCTTCTCCAAGTCCACAAAACGCATGTAGACTGGTTGGGCAAACTCCCATGCGCCCTCAAGTATCCTTGAGAGGATAAAGAGCTGGTCCAGTGTTCCGCGACCAGGACGAAAACCGCATTGTTCCTCCTGTATCTGAGGTTCACTAGCGGACAAATTCTCCTTTCCAGCACCCTGGCATAGACTTCTATTTCAGTCAGTTTACACAACATATTGTCTACAAATAAATCTTTTTCTTAGGATTGCATAGACAATCCTAAGAAAAAGATTTACTTGGAATCTACAATACTTTGGTATATAGAAGGTTATAGAAGAACTAAACTCAGAATCACAGCTTTATTTGCTTGTAAACAGGTGATGAAAAAAAGCCAAAATGGTAACAAGGCAGGGCTAGAACTGACTGACACATAAAATGACAGACAAGAGGGAAATGCCAGAAAACATCCTGATGATCTCCAAGACTTTTGGTTAATTCCTCCATGGACTGATAATACAAAAGTATAACTTTTTGAAAGGTGTATGTCTCATTACATCTAGCATTTCAGAATAGGAACATCATATCAACAGTAAAATATAGTGGTGAAAGTGTGATGTCTGGGGCTGTTTTTCTGCCTCGGGACCTGTAAGACTTGCTATGGTAAATGGAACTGTGAATTCTGCTGTCTACCAAAATATCCTTATCAGAATGTCCATTCATCTGTTCATGACCTCGAGCCGAAGCACACCTAGGTTCTGGAGCAGGACAATGATCCAAAATGCACCAGCAAATCCACCTCTAAATGGTTTCGGAAAAACAAAATGAACTCTTTGGAGTGGCCCAGTCAAAGTTCTGACCTGAATCTGATTGAGATGCTGTGGAATGACCTTTAAAAGGTGGTTCATGTTCAAAAACCCTCCAATGTGGCTGAATGACAACAATTCCACCAAGATATGCGGGCCAAAATTGCTCCACAGTGCTGTAAAGGACTCATTGGCAATCATAACAAATGCTTGATTGCAGTTGTTGCTGCTGAGGGTGGCCCACCCAGTTATTAGGTTTAGCGGGAAGTCACTTTTTCACACAGGGCCATGTAGGTTTGGGGTTTTTTTGCCTTCATAATAAACAACGTCATTTAGAAACTGCATTTTGCGGTTACTTGTGTTATCTTTGTCTAAATAATTAAATTAGTTTGATGATCTGAAACATTTAAGTCTGACAAACATACAAAAATAGGAAATAAGGAAGGGGCAAACACTTTTTTACACCATTTTATATACTAAGGAGGAGACACAGTTGAACAGAATCCACCTGACAGAGCAGCTGCAAAACTGAGCGTCACACACACATGATAAAGGGAACTAAGATAAAAAAAAAACTTACTCGCTGCAGTGAAAAAAAAAAGATTCTCCAGCGTCCATATGATAGTGCCAAGAAATTAAACTGTAAGTGATGTATATTGTTATTAGTGAAATATAATGTAGGATAAAATGAAATGAGATAAGAAATACTGGAAAGGGTTTAAATTAAGAGGTTAAAGGTTTTCCATTTAGTATTTTGTGACAATGATTGTTGTTTTTATCGCTATATTTATTATTATTATTATTATTATTGTTATTCGAAGTGTGACTCTAACATTTGATCCCATTTCATGAGGGAGGAGCATGATAGAGCAAAATTATAAGCTCTATAATATCTTTACTAATTGTGTATACATTGTTTAATATTGTTACAGTTTGGAAGGTGCATCATAAATGCATAAATGAAAAGAAACTACTGTATTAACAAACCTGGGTGCAGTTGTGAGATGGTCTGTAATGGTTGTTACTTAGTAAGCAAGAATTTTGACATGCTAAGTCAGAACTATGAAACAGTAACTGTAACTGCTTAAACAGACGTGGGCAGAATTTTAGGTTTCCTTGTCAGTGTTATAAATTTTTTTTAAATGTTTTAACTATGAGATATATAGCATTGCTAAAATATCGTTACAGAACTGTTTAAATCATTCCGTGCGTCATTTGTGTAAAAATATATCTTGACTAACAGGAAGATCTGCGACCCTGGTCTGACCTCATTTGAACCTGAGGGGCTGGGAAATCTGGTGGAGGGAATGGACTTCCACAGATTTTACTTTGACAATCGTAAGACTAGTTCAATCTACTACTGATGTTTTGAAAATGTAAAATATATGATACATCTATATTTAATATTCATCGCTAAGTGGACTATTTGTCTCCCATCAGTCCTCTCAAAGAACAGCAAACCTATCCACACCACCATCCTTAACCCCCATGTGCATATAATTGGGGACGATGCTGCCTGCATCGCCTACATCCGCCTGACGCAGTTCGTGGATGGCCAGGGCCGTCCTCGCTCAAGCCAATCAGAAGAGACCAGGGTATGGCACCGCAGGGACAGCCGGTGGCAAAATGTCCACTTCCACTGCTCAGGAGCTCCTTCTGCCCCGCTGCAGGGGTGAGGTAGGACAACAATAGCATTCACGCAGACGATGAACATTTATAAAAATGTGTTTTCACTCAATCATTCGGGGTTATTAAATATAGCTTCATGGGAACAAATGTATATCTGCAGCACAAAAAATAAATATGCAAAATCTGAATGGGTGTAAATACTTTTTTCCAGGCATTTTGAGGAGGCAGAGCAGAAAAGTAACGAGCAGATAATCACAGAGAAAGAAGCAGCACTGAGAGAGAGGTGCAGGTGGATGTGTGGTGGGGTTGAAGGAATCTGATTTGGGGATTGTGGTCATGCTCCTGCACTCTGCACACCCACTTCTTTCTCTCTCTCCCTGTACAACTTCGACAACAGCAGACAGTAATAGCAGTGCTCCCATCTTCTGACAGCAGAGGACACATCAGCTACAACATTAAACTCTTGTAACTCTTCGGCCTGCCTACAGCAAACAAAAAAGCTATTGTTCCTTCCTATTGTTACTTCTAGTATAATTATGGCCACCGTCTGTCTCTGTGTTCTTTCAACTGTACAGTCTATTTATTATCCATTTTAATCCTTTCTTCTTTTTTATGACAATGCATGATTCCTTCCTGTGTTGTCATTAGCAGTGGCTGTTCTGCACGACTAAGGCTGCCTGTGTGAAATGAACAATCAGTATCACGTGTCTCACACAAAGAGTCTGGTGGGTGTATTTTATTATGAATTTCATTGTGTTGTGCAACAGCACAGCACAACACAATTAATTAATTAATTAATTTAATTTATTTATTGGGTGTTTAACTCCCCACCACCCCATTCCTCATCCCTCACGACCCCCAACCACTCTGTGAGACAGTGAAAACCATGCAGCATGCTAAGATGTTACTGTTGTTCTTAACTGATATTTATGTACTGAACATTGCAAGTTAACTACTGAAACTATGGTTGAAATGTTGAAATATCCCAATGTTTATGTAAATTTCCAGTTTTATCGTGGTGACTTAACTACAGTTACGCTGTTGATGGTATTTAATTGCATGATATTCCACATTAATGCATTTGGTAAATGGGGTGTTGTCGTGCATTTTCTGTTGGGTTTTTTTTGTTTGTTTGTTTGTTTTATTTGTTTTTTTGCACTGCTGGTGAGCTATAATCTGCGGCCTCTACTTTCTGGATTTCTAAGTGCATAAACTGTTTTTGTTGACATGACAGTGTAGTATATGAGGATTCTGGTGACCATGACAGAATATGCCCTTCCTCAGTAATATTTGGGCCCAGGTTCTTTACTGTTTCAAAGGCAACAACCAAAACCTTAAATGATCATTTTTGATTTAACTTATTGGAACCTGACTAATGTAAAAGGTGACAACTTAAACTCAACACAAGGGTGTGTGGTTATTACTTTTGATTGCAATAATTAAATTAGACTTTGGATTTAAAAGAAAGCCAAGGTCAAAGTTCCCAAAGTGAAATCAAAGTTTGTTTTAATTATGTGGTCATTTAAAACCATATTTTAATTGTCAGTTTTTGCTTTGGGTGGCTGTGGCTCAGGAATTAGTGCAGGTCATCTACTAACCGGAAGGTTAATAGACAACCTATTAGAACACAACCTCATCCAGTTCAATGTCTGGCTCCTCTACTTCCACGTGGCAAGATACTAAATCTTAAAATGCATCCATCTGAATTTTTGGTTAAATGTGCTTAGGCATAGAAAAAGACATGGATGTGTATATGAATGAGAGTTGTGGTAAGAAAGTGCTGAAATAGAATAGAAAAGTGCTATAAAAGTAGCAGTCTGTTTTAACATTTTTCTGTCCCTGTACAAAAAACATGTATCTCTAAAACCTTTCTCATCTTATAAAATGCATTTCTTTGATTATTAGGTTAGTCAGTGAGTATAGGAGGATTGTATCAAGGTACAGGGGAATTCTTAAAGGATTGCATTTTGTCACATTTTCACAAAAGTGTACAGATACAACCCAACAAAGCTAATATTTACTTGTCCTTCCGCATGATTAGCATTTAAATATGGTAACATTATGCTCTTGTGCCATAATTTGTGACTTAGCTGAAAGCTATTTAAGAGAAAAAGGAAAGCTGAAAAAGAATTTTCTGCTGCTCCTTACACATCGTGTGTGGGACCTTTCACTTGGGAGGCAAATGTGTAAACCACTAAAGTTATGGAGCCTTAAACAGCTGCCTGCCAAGCAGATTGGAGCAGGATACACAGACAGCTATTGATGAAAACACTAGAACATTTAACACATAAAGTGACAGATATTTAAAAAAAAAAAAAAAAAGACTAAAAGAGAGTAAAAGTGAAATTGAAAATTATATAATAAATCTTCCAGAGTTGCATTTGTACGTTTTGGAATAAGAACATAGAGTCACTCTCTCATTTTTTATGTATAAACTTTAGTTTTTCTCTAGTCTGGAGACATGAACAGGAACGACTTACTGTATTTCAGAATTCATAAAAGGG
This sequence comes from Aulonocara sp. 'chitande type north' Nkhata Bay, assembly GCF_057382095.1. Classification (NCBI taxonomy): domain Eukaryota; kingdom Metazoa; phylum Chordata; class Actinopteri; order Cichliformes; family Cichlidae; genus Aulonocara; species Aulonocara sp. 'chitande type north' Nkhata Bay. Next base: position 62,962,937 of record NC_141350.1, read on the forward strand.
TCCTCCTTTTCCATAAAGCCCTAATTTTCACTTTGTCCTTACTCTTGTAGAGCTGTGGCTGACCTAAAACAAGAAGGTTTTAACATGTGGAAATATGGAAAAGTCACTTGACATATTTGTAAAAGACAACGGTGTCTTGCGCACACACATACATTATTACTTCTATTTCAAGCACTAAGCAGAGTTTCTTTTATATATATTTACAAATATTTGTGTGTAATGTCTAAATCACAAAAATTTACACAGTTTTTCCAGGACATTGATTCAACACACAGGCAGGAATGAAATTTGAAATAGACTGGTTTGGAAATAGTGGTTTTTTTGCACTACTTAAGCACTCAAAGCGCTTTACACAGCTTGCCTCATTTACCCAAGGACTTTTTTTGATGCCAAAGTGCCTTTTTATTGAACATTTATACTCCAATGAACGCATTGGAGGGCAGCTTAGGATACCTGCTTGAGGAATACTTTGGCATGGACCTTCTCATTAGTAGATGACCTGGTCTACTTCCTGAGCAACAGCCACCCCTCAATGTTTGTGAGTAAAACCAAAATATTAGGTAGAATATCAAATCCTTTATTTTTACAATATCTCCCAGAAATATCTGGGAAAATACAACAAATATCTAGTGTTGTTTGCTGTATTTTCCCTTAACGATCTAACTTTCTGTCCTTGAGGGGGCATTAACTTCTTGAAGCTTGATATTTAGACTGACTACAGGATTAAAGTACATACATGATTATTGAATGTGAGAAGAAAAATGCTGAAGATTTAAAACAGGCTTATACAGACTGTCAAATAAAGCATTGAGCTGGTCTATTTTAGGACATATTCACAATATTGTCAAATTACTTTAGCTCACTCAACAAATAGTATAGAACATTCCTAGTTTGATCCTTCAAATATCACATACACAGTAAAGCTTAAATGACTGGTTGAATCATCGCAGGACGATGACTGGAAAGATCAAATCATGGAAGTGGTTTTCTTTTTTTTTTTTTTTTTTTTGCCTGTCCCGTTTGGCTCTTTTGCCATCAGAATTGTTGTCTAAAGGCAAAGAAAGATGCCCAACGGATTTACTTTACCAAATTGACCATCCCAGCCTTGCCATAATGGTTCACCTTTTATTGTTTATTTTATTTTCACTTACTGAACATGGGACAGACTTGACTGGGGGAAAGAAGGGGAGAAAGAAAGAGGGAAAGAGAAACAGCTGAGAAGAGGGACGGGGGAGAAGGGCAAAAACCAAAAACCAACAGAATGAGCAGAAAAAGAAAAAAAAGAAGAAAAAAAGAAAAAAAAATGCATATATCAATCACCTGGGTCACCTGCTGAGAAAGAAAAAAGAAAACAAGCAGAAGAGAACAAGAGTAATAGAATAAACAATATCACAATGATATATGGGAATATGACAGTAAATACTAAATATTAAACATTATTGTGCAGCACATAAGATCAACAGAACACAGTGTGCTTTGAGGTAGGAGCCAAAAAGGGTGTAGTTTGTGGGTGTGATCACCCGTGTGTACACCTGTGAGCATGGACGCGCTTGTTTTTTGTTTTTTAAAAGGTTCCTTCATGTAATGATCTGCTAGAGGGTGTGAGGGGGCCACAGCCCCGTCCTCCAGGGCATGAAGCAGGTATGGAGGAGATCAAAACTCCAGACATCCAGAGGCCCCCAGAACACAAGAGACCAAGGAAGACCAACAGAGGGGCAGCCGCGCCACTGGAAGTGGTTTTCAAAGAAAACTATAAAAATTTGCTGGTTCCAGCTTGTCACCTAATGGAGAAAGGAAACCAATTATCATGAAATATTAAAATATACATATATGATTTTATAAAGTAAACTAAAGAAAAATGTATTAGAAAGATAACTTTGTGCTTCTCACAACACTAAGAAATCAAACCTTAGGTACTAAGTGGTGTTGTAAAATACACCATCTACTAGGGTAAATGTATGGGCATACCAGCAATTCACAAGGTAAACTTCTCACCATCCATGCTATTCATGATGTAAAATAAAGAAATATTGCTTTCAAATACTTGTTGCATTGAATCATAAAAGTTAGAAGAAGATTTAAAAACAAAAACACATTAAGCACCTAAATTTGGAGAGACGCATGGTGAACTTGCCAAGCCAAGGCTGCGATTTAGTGTTTCACATTTTGCACGAGTAGTGTCTTCAACACATTATTAACAGTCATTCAAAACAGTCTTTTATTAATTACTAATTATTTACGTTATAAAATGAAATGGGGAATTATGCATCATCAGACAGTCTTCAGGTTGTTTTTGTTTTTTTGTTTTTTAAACCATTAGTATCAGTGAAACTCCAGAGCTATGGCTTTAGGATAAAGCCATGAATTTCCCTTCCTGGTCAAACCAAATGTCAATGCTATCAGTACTTTAATTGGATTGGTTACTTAGAATTAGTGTCCCTCTTTGAAAGCTGTACCTTCTTACTTAATAGCTAGGTTTGGGCCTGGGTGTTAATCTTAGGCTTCAGCTATAAAGAAAAATTTAAATGTATTGATAGATCCTTATCATTTCTTCTTCTGTGTTCATGTGAGCAAGTATGATATGAATGATGATGATGGTGATGACTGTATGTGAAACAAAGCTTTTATCATGTACTTTTTGTATTTATTATATGATGATGATCAATATTAAAGTGTGATCAGATGTAATCAGTGTGTAAACTAATAAAATTGTCCACTCTACTATTCCGTCTTATCTCAACTCACAACATTAGAAAGAACCCCGTGTTGTTTCAGTTTTCCTTGTGTTTTTAGTGCTTTAAAATGTTACATGAATAAATGTCAGTATTTCCTCTAAACAGAATATTAGAATATTCCAGCAAGTATTTTTAGAAGGCAAAGTTTGAAGGGTCAGTAAAAACATCTCAACCACCACAGTGATTAAAGGAAAGTTCGAAAAGTAGATTTACTCATGAATGTTTTAAAGGTGTAAAGTTACTTCTCTTTTGTTGCATTTCAGGGTAAATGTCTCACTTATATATTATATATTTATAAATTTATTAATTTTGCAGACAAGGATAGAAAATGTAATCTGTTGTTAAACATTAAACATCATTTTATTTTGCTGGAATTCTTACTCTACCCATTCTCTTCCACTTATCCAATTTAGGGTCACAGTGGGGCGAAACCTATCACAGTTGCCATAGGGCAAGAGGCTAGGTACACCCCTAGTCTGACACAGGGCCAACACAGAGAGACAGACAACAATTCACAACTATGGGCAATTTGGAAATTAACCTAACCTCACTAAAAGCATGTGGTTGGACTATTGAAGACAGCCGGAGAACCCAGAGAGAACCTATGCAAACCCACGGCCAGACAGTGGATTCTAATCGTAAATTGGAGCTAAATAAATAAATCAAATTGAAATATATTAAATTTAGGGAGATAAAACTCACCTTTTGCAAATACCTTAATGTCACGGATTATAGTGAAATACAGTAGAAACATATTTAAAATTGCAGTAAAAAAAAAGTAGTAATTCACTAGCTGGGATCACATGCTTGTGAAAACCTACAAAAATGTTAGGTTTGCTAACATTTTTGTTGTTAATGGCAGATGGCTTGAGCATAAATTGAGGCTGTGGTTTGGGGACGGCCTCAGAGGGGACTGGTGCCAGTTCCTGGGTCAGGCAGATCCCCATAAGAAGTGAATTATTTGAAAAAGGGAGAGAGGGTGGGTACGAATCTAAGAGGAGACAATAGCGACCTCATTGTACAGGATACAGTAACCATCGCAGTGGCAGACATCGAGGAAAGTTTTTCAATATATAACTGGTTAGGGGTGAGGGGAGGAAGACACGATAAAAGACACACTGTGGAAGAAAACCAGAGTTTTAGAAGGATTTTAAATTCAAGAATGAAAAAAAGCTAATATGATGTCTCTTTCTAGTACTCTTGCACCAGCATCATTATGATTATTATGATTATTATTATTATTAGTAGTAGTAGTAGTAGTAGTAGTATTTGCAATGTTGCAATGCTGGTTCTGAGAGATTGATCTTGGAGGCTGCTGTTCTCTGCTCTTAGGTACACCAGCATTGATATTGTGTGATGCCTGTTTTCCTCAATGCTCTTCTAGCATTGCTCAATTTCAGCTCAGGATCTGCCCTTGTATTGTTATTCACTTGTAGCTGAAAGCACACCTTGGGATCTTTGCATGGATCTTTGGAAAACAGGCCATTTCTCCTCTTGGCTTCTGCTATGGAAATCTTGTTGCACTTTCTTATTCATCCAGGACCAGGTTTTTCAACCTGAAAAACAAGAAAAAGACTAGCACACCATAAAAAACAACAACAATAACAAAAAATAAAAAATAAAACATCACAAACAGCAGTACAGAACCAGGAACATGTGATCTGTCAGCCTGAAAAGAGATAGAGACACACATGCACACACAAAAAATGATATTCCCAGCATCCATGGGATAGTACCAAGAAACTGATAAAAGTCATGTTTAATTAAAGACTAGATAAGGAGAATATATTTGCGATTTTTAAGGCTTTGTCGTTTTATTTAGTATTTTGTTTTCTTTACAAAAAAAATTGAGGTGTGAAATGTTCATGTGTTATGCCCGGATTTGATTGTTAATGACGTCCATTGTTTTAAAGTACAGAGCCAAACAAGGCAAGAATTCTTCAGAGAAGAGGCAGTCAGCTGTCTGCAGTAGCTTCAGCAAGGCTGAAGAGCGATGATTTTTTATTAAAGGAAAGTTTAAAGGGCAAAACTTCTGTTATGTTTGCAATTCGTTTAATTAAATATTTAATTAAATAAAGCTTTCATGAAATGTAAAACATTTTCTGGCAGTGGTGTAAATGCATTTATTCTATTTTGAATGCAGAGTGGTATTACTATGTTAATTATTTGTGCTGTGAGATCCAAGTTTACATAATGAAGTGGCTGAAAATCTGTGTCACCACCACCTGAAGTATATGTGTGAATGTCTTTCTTGTCTCCTCTGTGTCTGCCTTTAGTGTTGCAAATACTTCATTAGCATCATGAATTAAGCTGTGTTGCCAAAACACCAATTACATGAATACATATTAACATCAAAGTCAGTGGTGCAGAGGTATCGGAGCCTGTCTGAGAACAAATTAATAAGCTGAGGGATAAAATGCTTTTTTACTTAAGGTCTGCTTTGAAGTACTTTGATTATATACTGTGAGCCATATGAATTAACCATCTCAGATTTTAATACAGGTATATTTTTCTTCATGAAACAAGATGCGATAATTAGAAATTCTGCTTTTTTTTACCAACCAGACTGACAACATTGTGACTCAAACGGTGATAGTATCAGCCTTCTACACCAACACATAACTTTTAACACCTCTTTTTTCTTAGAGTTATAGTCATCTCTTGAGTGTTTGTATGTGTACTCGTGCGGTTTTCATCAGTAATGAAATTTACTGTAATCAGAAAAATATATATTTCTATGTAATAAAAAAAACACCACAAAAAATGTTTTGGTTTTGTTTAAATGTGACTACATTCGAGATGTAGTTATCCATTCATTACATCTCTGCCCACATTAGGCGCATTTTAAACATGCATATCATTTGAGTTGAACAGACAAAACTAACCCTGCGTTCAGCAAGGCCGAGAACACCAGAGAACGAAAACGTTTTCTTTGTTGCTTGCTTAAACAAGTATTTGTAAAGAGTTCACTATCAGGACGCTTTTCAGCACCAGGAACGAGACAGCGCTCGCGCGCGACACACGCGCGCGCGCACAGACTTTAGTCCTCGCGCGCACAGACTTTAGTCTACGACAGGACCAATGACTTTCACTCATTTACAACACGGGAGGCTCCGGGGAAGGCGTCAAAAGCACCTACGAGACGGTGGAAAAGGTAACAAACTCGATACAAATGAAGTGTTATCCTAAAAGCTTTATTTAACGGGAAACTTTACTTTGAACCTGATTAATGCTTCATAGTGATAGTACGGTTTTTGAAGTGTTCTTGCTTTGTGTTTGGGATTGTATTTACTGAATGCAGATTTTAAGGTTACGAGGCTTGTTGTCTGTGTTTAGGCTTTATGCCTCCCTCAGTGAACTTAATTTTACTTTTTTTCCTGGAAAGACCCGTTAGATGTGTTGTTAACCCGCGCCAGTGTTATTTTTCTGGGTTTTCGTAACTAAATTCCCCTGTGTTGTCTTACTGCTTAACTTGTGCTCACAGAAACATTCCATTAGATTGCCATAAAATGCTAAAAAGTAATGACTAGGAATACACCAAAAGCCATACATTCTCTTTTTCAGTAAAATCTGCTAAAGATTAAAGTCCAGGTTTTAGGAACTACTAAGGTGTCTTTAAAAGTGAAAGCTATTATTTTTGACATGCTTTGTTGCTTGCTGAAATAAACTGCAACATTTTGCAGCCGTTAGCGTTAGGCCTACATTTAATAGGGGTATGTGCATATAGTGTGTGAATAGTGTCCCTATATTGTATAACATAATACTGAAAACCATAACTAAATCTAAGGCTTGAATATAATAGCTAAATGCTGAGTCTTAAACCTTATAACTAAGTCATAGGCCGTATAAACATGGGGCACATCTTGCCTCTAGAGATCCCCCCTAAACCTGCATTTTTCATTAATGGTGAGCAGGGGCCTGGTTGCAAAAGTACTTCTTGTTGTTCACCTTTTAAATATTGACCAAGATTTAGGGGTAAGGAAATCACAAATTGTTAGCCACTTTTCTGTGCTTGTTAGCAACCCTCTGCTTCTTTAGCATGTAATGGTAGTCTTGGACTCCTTCCCCAGTCTTTTCTGAAATAATTGAGGCCTTAGTCCATATGCTGCCTATGGTACATATCACATTTTCAGAATTTTTAAGTAATCTCTGCAGCTACATATGGCAAAATGCATACCTGAATTTACAACTAGCACTTCATTCACATACAAGTACTGAGAAACTGAATAAAAATTTTTTTGGCCCTACCTTGTGTTTTTCCACTAAAATATATTTAATATAAGCCTTATTGGGTTTGCTCAATTACAAAATCTATATTTGGAATCTGCAGGATCCATTGGACAGTTGAGAGAAGAAAAGGGGCAGTGTCTGCAGATAAGCCAATCTCTCCATTTCAGCAAGCCAGATGGATTTGAAGACGGGCAGCTGCTGATTAGCCTGGAGGATCTCCTTGTCCAGGAGAGTGGTCCTGCAGAACTGTGACTCATCTGCTGCTATGCACCGCTTAAGGACTACGGTTGTAAGGCTTTGGCCTTTAACGGCTGTACAAATGGCCCAGAGCCTATCAAAGCCTGTACCGTTGGCAGTTAAACAGGGCTTAAGGACATCTCAGCCCGCAAGGCACCTGAACACACCTCTAGCTAGTGAACCCTTTCTTAATGGCACTAGCTCTAACTATGTGGAGGAGATGTACTACACATGGCTGGAGAATCCAAAGAGTGTACACAAGGTACAGATGAATTTAATTCTGTGTTTGATGTCGTTGTCATTTCTGCAATTATATATGTTTAAAATATGAAACTGCATGTAAAACCAACCAAGTGTCTTGGTCGGCAGAGATGACCTAATAATGAATACATAACAGTGAAAAATAACTCCACCTCCATCAGTTACAGACAGGTATTAGGTTGCCTGGCATGGGACCAAAGTATGATGGTGATTAACCCATAACTGAAAAGGTGACTATGACACAGTGTTTAAATTTGTATAAAGGAGCAGAAATTTATGATGAAATTTAAAAAGATAAACAGAAACAGATTTTGAAAATAAATTGGGATGTTTGTGGTGGCTGGAGGGGAGGTCGAAAAATGGAAAATAATAATAAATAAGTACATAAATAACGACCACTAAATACACATGTAAAGAAAGAAAGTTGACAATTTTACTAAAACTTGAAAATACAAAATTTTCACACATGATCGTCAAGACACAAAATTGTCCACACCTGTACTTCTTGACATGTTGCACAGTGACAATCCACTGAAGACACATTATTAGTGGAAATCCTGGAATTTAGGTGATGGAGCTGCCTGAATAGAGTGTAAAGGATACATGACACACTCAGTGTAAATGCAATAGACAACTACCTGCACTATTCTCACTTAGGCTATTCTCACTTAGACATCACACAGAGTGTGCACTATGACACCAGTCTACATGATGAAATGCAAAAAACTGTAGTTCCTGGAGTGGCAACTTGAAGTTGCCTGCATAAATTAGTCAGTTCACATAGAATTCCATGGTTAAGTGGCCAGCCGAACATTAAAAATGTTTATTGTCCAGTCCAGAAAACAATTTTGGTGTCTATTGATAGTTTCCCCCGTTATAAAAACTGCACAGTCTGAGATTTTGTTTTATAACTCATCTTGTCAGTTGAAAGTCAAGTGTGATGTAGTTGTAGCCAATAGCTGGCTCCTAGGCCTTACTGCATCTAATTTGGTCCTGCAGTAAGGTACAGATTATCCAGAAGTTTGTGCTTCCATTGAGGTGAGTACAGTTGTAGTTACTTAACACTAATAAGCAGATATGTGTGGGTGGAGCCATAGTTTCTCAACTTGTTTGGTAGACATGGTACCGTACCCTTGCTTTCCTCTCTGACTCTCCTCCAAAATAAAAGTATAGCAGCAACCAAAATGCTTACATTGATAAATTAAAATGTGGATTCCCTTAGTCAGCCTGGGAGAATCACTGTACACTTTGCACTAAGTACATGGTGAAAAGCTCGTAATGTAATGACTCACACTAAATTGCAAGAAGTAGTCACTCTCCTGCCCTCACACGGATATTAACTTGGGGTACAATTCATTCTTAATCTCTACAGGAGTGTGAGTAAACTGCCTTCAAAAAGTTATGTGTTTTCATTTTACCTACACTGATTTTTGTAAATCTTGCCTCATTGCCAGTTATGGCAAATGCTCCCGATAACAGTGACTTGACTTGAGTCTTGCTTAGTAATCACTGTTTAACCTAACTACGTTAGTGACAGGCTATTAATTCATGTGACTAGTTAGCATATTGCTGAGTAAACTGTCTCTTTCTTTCTCTATGCAGTCCTGGGATGTGTTTTTCCGTAATGCCAGTGCTGGGGCTCCGCCTGGTGCAGCCTATCAGGGCCCACCACACCTCAGTAGGACTTCAGAAAGACTGTCCAGTGCCCAGGCACTGGTGGGGACTCAACCCAGTGTGGAGAAGCTGGTGGAGGATCATCTAGCCGTACACTCACTTATTCGAGCATACCAGGTTAACTGCAACCACACAGAAAATGTTTTGTGTCTCATTATTGTAGAGTTAGGGTTTTTTTTTTTTCATTTTAGTTTCTGGAAGTGACACAGACTGTGTTACAAAATGCAAAGATAGTAAAACCCACTTCACATATATCACCAGTTCTCTGCTATAATCTGCAGTGAAATGATAAGGAAGCAAAATTAAAGTAAGCCTTTTCAGTTTATTCAAAAAGGAAAAAACAAAAGATTAACAACTTTCAGTCTGGTGTTTTACTCTGACACGGTACACTAAAAGTAATTCTACTTTAGTTCCTTTTGCCATTAACTACTGCACAATATTTTCTTTAGTAGATTGTGGAAAGTGCGAGGCAGGTGTTCAATGCCATGGTCAATAATTAAGTTGCTGTTTATAAAACCTTACTCTAAAAAATTCAAGGTGAACGTGAAAACTGACCAAGAGCAGCTATCACCACCAAATGAGGAATAAATGGTATTTGATTTTTCGAAAATTTAGATGACTGATTGTGGACATAATTTCAGCCTTACATCCCGAATTGGCAATGTTGTGACCTCAGATTCATCTGTAAATTGAATGCTTAGTTTCCATTATTAAGAACCCTCAAATAGTCCAAGACTACACCAATGCATTATGCATTATTGGACCATTGTTCATGCAAGTCTGAGTTGATAATGGGATATAAAGAGACAGTTTCTGCCTTTGGAAATTGTGTTAGAAACTCATCAGAATGGGGAGCTGTTGTGTTTTAAAATGACACAAACGTACATACAGGACCTGTGTACGTTTGTGTCAATATTTTTAAAGGTGCTATTGGCATGATATTCTTACCAGATGTCAATAATAATCCATCCAGTCCACACATACAAATAAAAGAAACCATAGACCCATAAACTGTGTATTAGTGAGAAATGACACAAGGAAAAGTATTGAACTGAAATATATTTACTACTTGAAAATGTTCCCTCTAAGCCTGAAGGGAAAAAGAGGGAACAAACACATGTAAGGGAAGCTCTTAAAACATGTGGTTATCCTAAATGGGTTTTCATCAAGTCAGCAAAAATGCACAGAAAAGAAGACACCAACTAGGGAGGATCAGAAAGACAAACGCAACAATATTGTCATCCCCTATGTAGCAGGTTTTTCAGAGAAACTCAGGAGAATCATCTCCAAGCACGACATCCCAGTGTACTTCAGACCCAGCCACACACTCAGACAAAAACGGGTTCATCCCAAAGACAAACTCCTAAACACAAGCTTAACAACATATTATATGCTGTACAGTGTAGTGAGGTTTGCTCAGACCTCTACATCAGAGAGACCAAACAGCCAAAAACACATGGCACAGCACAGAAGAGCCACCTCGATGGGACAAGACTTGGGTGTTCATCTGCATCTAAAGGACAGGTCACTCTTTTGAGGACACCAATGTTCACATCGTGAAAGAAGCCATCTATGTCCACTGTGAGCGACCATCTTTGAACAGAGGCCAACTGCCATGAACAACTGAACAACTGCCATCTATAATCCATTGTTGAGATCCCTTCCCAGACGCCTTAACGCCCACTCACATTCTGGGCCATTTCACCTGAGGAAATCACATGATAGGGTTTCACAGTGGGTTCACCCGAAGCTTTGGCTGATTGTGACCTACACCCGTTTTTACACCTTAGTCTGTGTGATTAGGTAGAGGATCAATAAGGGGTCCATGACCCTCTTGGGGGACTCTAGGGCTTAAAATCTGGGACTCTCCACCAGTTGATCTTAGAACTGAAGAAGAATCTCGGATGAGACGTAAAACATCTTCAAGAAACGTTCTAATTATTGATTCATTTCCGCTGGTGTCATGACTTTCCATGCCTTTTTGCACCTCCCTTTCTTCATGTGTTCAGTACTTTTTGTCTGTGTCTTTTCAATTTACAGTATTATTAATGTTTTATTTATAAACAGATTTATTTATGTAGTTATTTATGTTAAGAATAAAAATAATTAATAAATAAATGGGGAAGAATACACATAGAAATACAAAAAAAAAAATCAGTGAATGAAATAGCTGACATATAACCATTATAATTCCAATTTTCCCATTGCACCAAAAACAGTAATGGACACTTTCAGTATCAATAATCGATGCATTGAGCCATATTCCCTTCTGTGTAGGTAAGAGGGCATCACATAGCCAAGCTGGATCCCCTGGACATCAGTTGTGTAGACTTTGACGATGCCCCCTGTACTATTGGTTTCCAGAACGTCGGTGAGAACAATAATCCTGTTGCATGTTTATTCATTTTCTCTTTTTTCCGCTGGCTTTTCTTTTCCTGTTATTTTTATACTTTGATCCTTTTTGTCATGATATATTTGATACCTTTAATTGTCCCACTGCTCTTTTATCACTGATCCACTCCTTATGTACCTTCACCGACCCATTTACCCTTTCAGTTTTCTTTATCAATGTGACAACCCTGCTTTCTTATCTTTTAGCCTCCCTCCTCTTTTATTTACTATCACAGGCCCACGCTTTGTGTGTGTGTGTCTGTCAGAGAAAAAACATGAGTGTCAGTGCATGTGCATTTGCCATAAAACATACTTCTTTGATATTATAACTAACTATAACTAATAATAACTGTCTTGCAGCAAGTCACCCATGAAAGAAGGTGTGCTTGTTGGCTCCTGACAACCTTTGCTCAGTGGCCAATGAGGTCAAGCAGGACTTTTACAGGCTTATCTAAGTGTGCTTCAATAAAATGTTACTATGATTAGATTACAGGCAGAAACTACTTGATTATGTTACATCATCAAAGAAAACAAGGCTAGGTTTTTATGTGCGAGGTAGTTCAGAAAGGCAGAAAAGTCTAAAGATCTCCTATGTAACACGCTGACTGGGATGTATTGAATTAATAATCCCCCATGATAAGCAGAGTACTCTGTACTAATTTGCTGACAGAGATGCACAAAAAGACATAGATACAACAAGTTGCCCTGCCCCTTGTCTATCTAGTTTTGTCTTATCACGGTTTGGTGTGACGAGGACATTGCATGCTTAGATAAACACAAGCCACTCTGACGTCTTAGACCGTGTCTCTTCACTACATTGGCGCACCATTTGACCAGTAAACTTAACCTACCTTCAGCTTTAAGTACATTGCTTCTCATTATGTGTGACTATAGATTGGAGCTTTAAAAAAGAAGGAGGGAAAAAAAGCATTAAAAAAATAACAGAGTTATGTATTTATGACAGGTTATCTGTTTCTTTCCAGGCAAGTTATTAGGAAATTACAGACCCATAAAACCAAGCTAAATGAAAAGTTAATATTACATAATGACCATGGTTCAGGAGTTTAAACCATGGATGCTGATATTAAGGGGTGATTTGCCTGACCTTGTTTGGCGAGTTAATTCAGAGCCTCGGGGTTTTGAGAAAGAAAGCTCTGTCATTTTGAGAATGTAATCAGCTGAGATTTGATGCTGCAGCTGCTGTAAAAGAGCTTTGGCCCCTGATGAATTAAAGGATAGAAAGAGAGATTTGAGATTTTAAGCTAAAATGTTCCTTAAAGGAAGACTTGACCAGTTTAATCCACAAAGATCAAACTGCTTTCGCTGCTTGTGAGATTATGTCAAGAGAACTGCATAATGGGAAATAATGGAATCATCTTGTGTTCAGGTCAGGTTGTAAGGACATATGATATGTCAGTCATTTTTAAATCAAATCAAATCCCTGTACAGCTCAATGCAAATATTATAGACAGGGGTTTAAGTTCATATGGATTCACACAGGGTAAAGATAAAAATCTTTGCAAAACTTACTTAAGCATTTTTCAGTCAAAGAAAAATTATTATAGCCACTTAATAAAAAAGATTGCAAACCATTGATGTTTCTTTGTGAATGAATTTAATTCATTTTGTTATAATAGTCAAAATGCCAGAGATAAAAAGCAATTTAAAGGCGTGAAAAGTGGCTTTACCCTGAACCTTTGAGTTAGGCAATTCAAAATGCTGTGTACTTTATAAGACATAAGATGTAAAGAAAACCCACATACATACAAAATTGATAGAACAAAGTGAAACAATTAAAAAATTACCCAAACTAATAAGATCACTAAAAGTTATGTGTAGCTGTTGTTTAACTAACAACTCTTCATGCAGAGTCTTCTACCTTAGTGTTTTAGCTGTCGCATTGTTGGTCTTTTGAAGCCAAAAGTGTTACATTTGGGCCAGAGGGTGGAAGGCTTGGTTAGGAAGCTGCGTTTACAAACTGTACAGATGCATCTTCTACATACACAGTTCTAAGTAACAGGCTAATAACAATTTCACTCACCTAAACTGGAATACTATATCTTGGATGGGCTGTATTGTTAAAATGTCAGAAACACTAACACGATACATACATTTTCTGTCGACTGTACCATTGTTTGTCTGCCTCATTTTTCTATTCTAGAAGTTGCCATTTGGTTTTGTCCTATCAATTTCACAGCCTACATATATTGTGCGATGATGGGCTGAAAGAAAGATTTTTTATTTCATTGTTTACACTGCAGGCATTTATGGGCTGGCTGAAAGTGACTTAGATAAGGTGTTCCGGCTTCCCACTACCACCTTCATTGGTGGGAATGAAAGTGCTCTGCCTCTCAGAGAGATCATATACCGCCTTGAGGTAAGGATCATATATATAAATGCTTATTTTTTAAACACAGAATGTGATGATCCAACTTGTTTGATTTCCAATGTCTTTGTGGTATAGATACCCATATAGATGCTGATTTAGATACCCATATATCAGCAGATACACACAGCCAAGAAAAGTTGTAACAGGAACCTCTTTTTTATCCAAACTAATACAAACGTAACTTTTTTTTGTCTCTTAGAGAGCTTACTGTCAACACATCGGTGTAGAGTTTATGTTTATTAATGACATGGAACAGTGCCAATGGATCAGACAGAAGTTTGAGACTCCAGGAGTCATGCAGTGCACTCTGGAGGAGAAGAGGACCCTACTGGCCAGAATGATCCAGTCAACCAGGTGTGTCTGTGGTGCTTCACTTTCTTAGTACGCCTCAACAAATAACTAAAAGTTTAAAAGGCCTTTCTCAGTCTGATGGAAGTGTAAAGTTCCGAGCCACAGTGTGAAACACCACAACCAACTTTTTGCAGGTTTGAGGAATTTCTCCAAAGGAAGTGGTCTTCAGAGAAGCGCTTTGGCCTGGAAGGTTGTGAGTCGCTCATTCCAGCCCTGAAGACCATCATTGACAAGTCCAGTCAGAGTGGAGTGGAGAGTGTAATCATGGGAATGCCACACAGGTGCCATGGCTATGAATTTTACCTTTTGCATATCGATGACCAGCAAATTCAGTTCTAATTCAATTCAATTTTATTTATGTAGCAAAAAATCACAAAAACAGCTGCCTCAAGGCACTTTATATTGTAAGATAAAGACCCAACAGTAATAGAGATGAACTAGAGAAAACCCCAACAATCAGATGACCCTCTATGAGTAAACATGTTGGCAACAGTGATAGGGAAAAACTTCCTTTTAACAGGAAGAAATCTCTTCCTATTGCAGGGTAACTAAGGGAAGATCCAGCCCAAATTTTATGCTGTGTTAAAAAGGAAAGTTTTAAGCCTAAAAGTAGAGAGGGTGTCTGTCGCCCAAGTCCAAACTCTGAGCTTATTCCACAGAAGAGAGCCCTGAAAGCTCAAGGCTCTGCCTCCCATTCTACTTTTGAGTACCCAAGGAATCACAAATAAACCAGCAGTCTGAGAGCAAAGTGCTCTTTTAGGGTGATACAGTACTAAAGCAGAGATTTGCAAAGGTGTGCCAATATAAAACTCTGAGGCCTTTTTTGTTGGAGATGGTGTTAGAAGTATAGGAGGGGTAGAAGATGGGCAACAACAAAATTCCAGTGCAATACCTCTAAAATGCAGTAAGGTGGAAGTGTTGCAAGTTCCTCTTCTAAATTCTTGCAGGGTCTGGTTCTGAGTTCCTTGAGGGTTTGATTGATCTTGTTTTTTAGTGTGGGTAATCTAGACTCTTGGGGTAATCAGGACTGTGCAACACCAGGCAGAACACATTCCCTCTTAGGCAGAACGGAAAGAAAGGAAACACACACGCAAAGAAAGCTCTTAAATGCACAAGAAAGAAGGTCAGAAATCAACCAGGGAGAAACAGAATAACAAATGGAACAGCATTGTCATCCCTGCTGAAGCAGGTTTATCAGAGAAATTCAGATAATTTTTCCAAGCACTCCAGACCCAGTCACACCCTCAGATAAAAAGAAAAGGCTTGTTCATCCCATGGATAACGCTCCCCTACATACATAGGTCAGAGTGGTTTTACAAGTAAAATACCCAACAATGCAGTGGTGTAAAGCACACAACCTGTTCACTGAAGTGACGAATCAAGCTTCTCCATCTGGCAATCCAATGGATAAGCGTGGTTTTGTCAGTTGCCAAGAGAACAAAATTTGCCAGACTGCATTGTTCCAAGTGTAAAGTTTCATGGAGGAAGGTTGTTTTTTTTTTTTTTTTTGGCGGGCTCGGCCACTTCCAGTAAATGGAAATCTTAATGCTTCAGCATACTAAGATATTTTGTACAATTTCATGCTTTGTGGGAATAGTTTGAAGGTGCCCCCTTCCTGCTTCAAAATGACTCCATACCACTGGGCAAAGTAAGTTCCATAAAGACATGGAGAGCGGGTTTGGTGCGGAAGAACTTTGGTGGGGACTGGCCTGCACAGAGTACTGACCTTAACTTAATAGAACACCTTTGGAATGAATGCAAACCAGGCCTTTTCGTGCACAGTCAGTGTCTGACCTTAAAAAATATAGTGTGACTGCAAAGGGTGGGTAGACATCATATTAAACCCTGTGGATTAAGGTCTGTGAAGGTTCTCAGTCATCCAGGTCATCGTAGTCAAAGGAGCTTGCAAAGAAAAGCGTCTGGACTTCTTTAAGTTGCTTGAAGACGTTTCACCTCTCATCCGAGAAGCTTCTTCAGTTCTAAGGTCAAATGGTGGAGAGTCCCAGATATAAACCTAGTGGGAGTAACCCCCCACAGAGGGACAAAAGGACCCCCTGATGATCCTCTAATCGCCTGAGCCAAGGTGTGAAACTGGGTGTGGGTCCCAATCAGCCAGAGTTTCGGGTGTGTTCATTGTGAAACCTGGCCCCACCTTATCATGCGAATTCCTGAGGTCAGATGGCCCAGGATGTGAGTGGGCGTTAAGGCGTCTGGGAAGGGATCTCAAAACTGGATTATAGATGGCAGAGAGTTGGTGTCGTAAACCCCCGCCTCTGTTCAAAGATGGTCGCTCACAGTGGACATAGATGGCTTCTTTCACTCCTCTTTCAAACCATCTGTCCTCTCTGTCCAAAATGTGAACATTGGCATCCTCGAAAGAGTGTCCTTTATCCTTAAGATGCAGATGGACTGCTGAGTCTTGTCCTGTGGAGGTGGCTCTTCTGTGTTGTGCCATGCGCTTGTGAAGTGGCTGTTTGGTCTGTCCAATGTAGAGGTCTGGGCATTCCTCGCTGCACTGTACAGCATACACCACATTGTTAAGACTGTGTTTTGGCGTTTTGTCTTTCGGGTGAACCATCGGGCCATCTGACCTCAGGAATTCGCATGATAAGGTGGGGCCAGGTTTCACAATGAACTCACCCAAAACTCTGGCTGATTGGGACCCACACCCAGTTTCACACCTTGGCTCAGGCGATTAGAGGATCATCAGGGGGTCCTTTTGTCCCTCTGTGGGGGGTCGCTCCCACTAGGTTTATATCTGGGACTCTCCACCATTTGACCTTAGAACTGAAGAAGCTTCTCGGATGAGAGGTGAAACGTCTTCAAGCAACTTAAAGAAGTCCAGACGCTTTTCTTTGCAAGCTCCTTTGACCTGTGGATTAAGAATATGATTTCACTCAAGTTCATAAAGTTGTGAAGGCAGACAAGCAAATACTTTTGGCAATGTTGTGTAACTCGACAGTTAGCAGCTTGCAGCTACCTACATCATAGTTCTTTCAGCAGGTGTTAAACGCAGAGTACAAGGATGTAGTGTACCATGTCCACATATTGAGAAAGAAAGGCCCCATGCACCAACACCAGAGCTGAACTAAAACTGTCTACAAGCTTCTGAAATTTTTTTCATCCTCAGCAGTTTACACAAATGATCCCCACTCTTACTGGTTGGTATTGTCTTTTGGTCATACTGGGCAAGTTCAAGTACAAAATGACCAGACTGACCACAAAAAAGACAGCTTCAACTTGGTTCTCAGCTGCTATTCCTCAGGTGCTAGTATAGCCTGACTGAGCTGCATTGGCCCCTCAGAATGGCGAACAGAGGAGCTTTAAGTGCTGTGCTGGAAGTGGAAGGCAGGGAGAACCAAAGGGCAGAATCGGGACGGGAACTACAGCCAGAGGAAGGCTGAGACTTGTCGTTCCATTCCTTGTTTTGTTCATATAGGTGATTGTCTACACTAATAGTAAGAGCCACAAATTCATTTAAACTCTTCAGCTCATCACTGGTAGCCAATTCAAACCTGTTGCATCTCTGTTAGGAATGTGCAGAAATGTGTTACAAAGGTAGAATTACTGTATCTTTATTGAAGTGTTTTTATTCCTCTTATGTGTCTTCAGAGGCAGACTGAATGTGCTGGCAAATGTGATCCGGAAGGAGCTGGAGCAAATCTTTTGTCAGTTTGACTCTAAGTTAGAGGCTGCGGATGAGGTTTGAACATTATTTAGTTAGATTTAGTCAAGAGCAATGAAACAGATTTACACAAAAAATATAACTATGACAGTGCTTGTGTTAATGATAACAACTGATGTTTGGAAAATGTGTTTAGGCACATGAATAACTTTAAAAATGATTGACACTCTTTAGCTGAGAAAGCCTCTTTTTTCCAACCAGAAGGTATCAATAGTAACTATGATGGGGTCCAGTTAAAAGTGGGGTACAAATTAGTAGTGCTCCCCATCTGTCACACAGAGACAGCAAAGAGGTGGTACTAACTAAACCCAGAGGTAAGAGGTGAAAGATAGCTGTTATTAAGAAAATGTTATGTAATCAAAATCAAACAAAAGTGGAATCAAATCAAATCAAAACCTGAGAAAAAAAACAAAGTAAGACACCCGTTCAGCTTTTCAGCAGTTCTCATTCACTGCAATTATGGCTTACACAAGTACGTTGGTTAGGTTAGCTGTTAAGAACAAGCTAAAAAGCCAATGTCAGTATGCCATGCAATTATTAAAATATGTGACCTGCCACATGTATTTAACTCTAGCATATTAATTCAACTGTAGACTGATGGCTGCAGAATGCAGAGGTATATCTAAAAGGGGAACATGCAGTGGCACAGCACCTTCCTAAAATATAAATTTATTACATTAAGTGCGATATTACTATGTTTTTATAGATCAATAAAAGTAGCAGATTATTATGTTGGGTTATTAAATTCAGGTTAACATTAGCTCCACCTGCAATATTAAAATTGTGTAGGCCGTCTATTGAATAGCACATGTGCACATATGTTATTAATAAAAATAAATAAAGATGAAAGGTTCAGCATCTGACTTTGTGCTCTCAGGGTTCTGGCGATGTGAAATATCACTTGGGGATGTATCACAGGAGGATGAACCGGGTCAGTGACAAGTACATGACATTGTCTCTCGTGGCAAACCCCTCCCACTTGGAGGCCGTTGATCCAGTGGTGCAGGGAAAGACCAAAGCTGAGCAGTTCTACTGTGGGGACACTGAGGGAAAGAGAGTATGTTGAATTTTTTTCTTTACCATATAAACAGAAGACAATGTCTCCGTGGATGTTTTCCAATATGTTTGCATTTTGGTGAATCATTTTGCAGGTGATGTCTATTCTCCTTCATGGCGATGCTGCATTTGCAGGTCAGGGTATAGTGTATGAGACATTCCACCTGTCTGACCTGCCATCCTACACCACACATGGTACAATACACGTGGTGGTCAACAACCAGGTATGGACTGTTCGATTCAGTTTGTTACGTTTAAAATTCTTTCAGCAGTTATCAAGTTTATGGTATGGACAGGTATTTCAACAAATAGATCACTTAATGGTTATAATAATAATAATGGTTTTGTAACTGAATTAGTTTTCCCCAGATAAAACTAGGCTTCTGGAGTATGGATTATTGAATATACACTAAAAGTACTTTTGAATTGACCATAATACTGTGTATTTAACACTGCGTGTGAATTGCTAGAATTGCAGTTCCAGTAGTTAAAATGAGCACAGTGTCATAACTGTAACTGGTTTTAATATACATGTGTGTTACTCTTGCCCACATAGATTGGTTTTACGACAGACCCCAGGGTGGCTCGTTCATCTCCGTACCCAACCGATGTAGCTCGAGTGGTCAATGCACCCATCTTTCACGTTAACGCAGATAATCCAGAGGCTGTGATGTATGTGTGCAAAGTTGCAGCTGAATGGAGGAACACATTCCATAAAGATGTCGTTGTAGACCTGGTAAAAATGCTCGTTATTATAACTTTTTGTTAACCACCAAGTAAAATGACCCTGACTGAAACTGCTGTTATTTAAGAAAAAATACTTTGAAAACAGGAAACACTTTTACTAACTATAACCCGAAATAATGAAAGTAAATCTGTGAACAAAGCATAAAGTAGGAGTAAGCATGTTTCCAACATCTAAAAAGGGCATTAAGCCCCATCTGACCTTAGAAACATGACGGTTTAATTCAATTCAGTCCAATTTTTGATTAATCCAATAAAGGATCATTTGTTAGAAGCAGTCTAGAAAAACACAGACACACACACACACAAATGAACTAAATCAAGGTAAAAACTTTAAAAGTGAGGAGTTTAGAATAATGGGTAGTAGTAGTTTACAGTCAGGTGAAGCATGATGATACCCTAATGGCAACAAAAAATAGAATAGAATAGAATAGAATAGAATAGAATAGAATAGAATAGAATAGCCCTTTATTATCATTGTACATGTACAATGAAATTGTGGAGAATGAAATATTCATTCTCCACAATTTCATTGTACATGTACAATGAAATTGTGGAGAATGAAATATTCATTCTCAGGGTGCGTTCAGAAAAGGCTAGAATACCTGTTGCTATCTCAAGGATTAGTTGGTTGCTAAAAGAAGCTACGTCTATTTGCTTCACTTATCTTCCAGTTATCTTAGACTTTAACAATACTGTGTGGATGTGAAATGAGCCAGTAGAAGAAAAAATAATAGAGTCAAAAGACTAATTAAAATGATAGATGGTGGGATCAGCTGTTGTCATTTAAATGGACTGTCACTTTACTGCACTGTGCCAACAAGTGTGCCAGTCAGTACTGACATACTAAATTTTCATACAGCATACAGGGTCAAATAGGTGATCAGAAAAACAAACATAAACATTTGCCTCTTCACTCAGGTGTGTTACAGACGGAACGGACATAATGAGATAGATGAGCCCATGTTCACACAGCCGCTGATGTACAAGCGCATCAAGAAGCAGAAAGGAGTCCTGCAGAAATTTGTTGAAAAACTCATTGATGAAGGAGTCGTCACAACTCAAGAATATGAGGTAAAGCTGCCTGCACACCTGTGCTGTAGATGGTTATGAAGCATGCAAATTGTAGACAAAGACACAATATAACTTCTTCTGACCTCCAAGTGGATTTGATTTTTGGCTGCAGTTTTAAACTCTATCACACATTTAGCTTGAGCTTACTCAGTCCGAAGATGATGATCATTGTCAGGATTTTATACCAAATGAAAAAGCTCAGCTAATTCTTTGAGACTGATCAAGTAACACACAGATTTCTCATGTGGACAGCTGTCACTGACAGTCAACTCCAGTCTATATGACGTAATGGACCTTCTCAGCAGGTTGAGTGTTAAAGTGTGAATTTTAGAGAGCCATTCAAGAGAGCTAACCTCAAGTTTTCTGAAAATCTTGTGAATGCTAAAACTCGAGAAGGAAGTCACTTAGGATTTTGTAATTACCATAGGTGTGTCTACTAGGAGGCTGCCACCAGTATTTTACTTATACTGTTGCTATCAGTTACTAGATTAAAAATCACAATGAAGATAAAAAGAAAGACTAAATTTTTCTCATTAGATGCCCAACTTGCATTGATCTCTTGCAGGAGGAAGTAGCCAGTTATGACAAAATCTGTGAGGAAGCTTATACTCGCTCCAAAGATGAAAAGATCCTACACATCAAGCACTGGCTAGATTCACCCTGGCCCGGTATGACTACATGTTGTTAATGAAGCTAAACCATTTCTGTGTGTTGTTTTTTTAACTCCCTATTTTGTCAAGAAATTAACATCAAACACAATAAATTAAGACAGAATACAATGAATACAACTGAATACACAGAATATTTTTGAATCTTGGGCAAGAAGGGCATCCCATGCATGCCTCTTGCTTTTAATGCTTTTGTGTGTCTGTGTATTTAGGCTTTTTCACACTGGAGGGTCAGCCTAGAAGTATGACCTGTCCTTCGACTGGCATCAGCGAGCAAGCGCTCAGCCACATTGGCAACATTGCTGCATCTGTCCCAGTGCAGGATTTTGCTATACATGGAGGTGCCCTCACGTCTCTTGTGACAAAAATGAAGATCCACTGAATGTACTTTCAAGCTGTTTTAGACCTGGATTTTCTGCATTGGTGTTCATGTTGTAGGGTTGAGTCGTATCCTAAAGGGACGTGCAAATATGGTGAGCCAGCGACTGTGTGACTGGGCTCTAGGGGAGTATATGGCCTTTGGCTCTCTGCTCAAGGAGGGAATCCATGTGCGTCTCAGTGGTCAGGATGTGGAGAGGGGCACGTTCAGGTAAGAAATAGATGTACTATCTATGTACATATTTATGTAGCCAACTTCCTAAGAATAAAATATCAAGAGGTGATTGCATCTAAATCTCTTTGACCTGTGCTTGTATTAATTTCTTCACCTGCATCTTATCTCTGAATTTAAAAAAAAAAAAGGACAAACTCAGTCATACCACTCATTTTTTTCTGGTTATATTTCACAGCCATCGACACCATGTTCTTCATGACCAAAATACTGACAAAAGGATGTGCATCCCAATGAATTATATCTCCCCTGATCAAGCTCCTTACACTGTGTGTAACAGCTCTCTATCTGAATATGCAGTGCTGGGTAGGTAACATAAACACAATAAAGTACCAAAATCTGGTGCGTTTTACATGCTTCTTTGCCTACCTCTCTGTCTCCCACAGTACCTGAAGTACAGTATTTCACAGTTGAAGTGTCACTTTTCAATTTGCTGGCATGTTTCAACATCAAGGCTTCCGTTTCATTCTTCTCTCCCATGTGCAGGTTTTGAATTAGGCTTTGCTATGGCCAGTCCCAATGCACTGGTTCTATGGGAGGCCCAGTTTGGAGACTTTCACAATACAGCCCAGTGCATCATCGATCAGTTTATCAGCTCGGGACAGGCCAAGTGGGTCAGACAGAATGGCATAGTGTTGTTGCTTCCTCATGGCATGGAGGGAATGGTAAGAATTTAATCTACCACATTCCACATGTATCTCAATTTGATTTGTCTCACCATCAGAGTTTGGGATTGTATTACCACCTTATAATGCAACGCCTGCCTTGTATCGATGTCTTCTTGATTTTACGAATTGTTATATTTTTAATACTATTCTATGGGCTTGCACTGTCAGAGCACAAATCACTTATGTCTCTGTGTAAAACTGTGGGGTACTGTGTTGTACTGGAACAAAATGTTTATTCTGTCCATGGTAGTAAAATTATTTTGATGCAAATGAAAGGACATATATGGATACATAGTGCCTTATGTGTTACTAATAAACTTGAGATCTGCAATATCACATATAAACAAACCTTAAATACACTACAGGAAAGAAAACTGCATCACATTTGTATTGCTTCCATTTCCTTTTCATCACAGGGTCCAGAGCACTCATCTGCACGCCCTGAAAGATTTCTACAGATGTGCAATGATGACCCAGATGTATTCCCTGTGAGTTTGTGTCAGAATGTCATTAAGGAATCATAGTCTGTCAAGTAAATGATTTTCAAGTCTGAAAAGAGAAGGAATTTCAGAAGTTAAATCAGCATTCTTTTTAATGGCCAGCAGGGGGAACTCTACAGCCAAAAACAATCTGTATCTAGGGAATCTATGACCTAAGTAAACATACAACATTATCTTCATTTTGTGCATTTTGAGCATGCTTTAGTGTAAGCCTGTGTCATGGTTGATATGTTTCTCAGTTATATCAGTCCTTAATCAGCCCATCTGGTTTTAAAAAACTTAGTTCAGCTAGAGGCTTCAACAGCAAAAACAATGGGTGGCATCACAGTAACTACGTATGTTAAGGACAGAGTGGAACATGCAGTGCAGGTTGGATTCGTATTTTGCCACAATTAAAAATATCTTTCTGTTTTTCTTTGGACTCATTAGTAATTTTCCGTCCTCTTCTGTCTTTGTCAGAGTCATATTTTTTATTTGATTAATTTACCTTAGTACCTAAACAAATTAAATAATTGGAACAAATAATTCTGTTCTTTTGAATTTTTGAATTAAATAATTGTATTGTGTACATTTTGTCATCAGGTTGACTAAACTTTTCTTATCTTTTTTAATCTTCCACGTAAAATTTTGTATGTTGTATTGTAATTTCTGTTTGTTTTTTTACTTCATTGTATGTTGGCAGAAACTGTCTGAAGACTTTGCCATGCATCAGCTTTATGACTGTAACTGGATTGTTGTGAACTGCTCTACTCCTGCAAACTACTTCCACGTTCTCCGCAGACAGATCCTGCTGCCTTTCAGGAAGCCCGTAAGACATATATACCAAAACATGCAAGATAAGAGTCAATTGAAATTATGAACATGTTCTATGCTCTGTCTTTAATCGCAGCTCATAGTACTAACTCCAAAGTCGCTGTTGCGCCACCCTGAGGTTAAGTCCAGCTTTGATGATATGCTTCCAGGTGAGTACAGATCAAAAGAGTGCAAAAGAACTTTTAAAATATTTGGTTATTTTCTGTTTTTATGAATTCTGTCATGCAGGCACACATTTCAGGCGTCTAATCCCAGATAATGGGCATACAGCCACCAACCCTGAGAAGGTGAAGAGACTAATTTTCTGCACCGGCAAGATTTACTATGAACTGACCCGGGAACGCAAGAACAGAGGCATGGACGAAGCTATTGCTGTTGTACGCATCGAGCAGGTAATCAGTGTTTTGGTAAAACTGTTGTGTAAGTCTGTAAAAAGCTGAAACTGAATCTGAGACTGTGGAGTGACTCGTTTAGTCTAATGTCAAGGCAATTTCACACTTCACATACTTCACTGCTGTACAGGTAAAACAATGGTGGCATGGCCTTATAGTGTGCAGTATTTGTCTGCCTTAAGTCAATCACAGCACCTTGTTAGGCAACACCGCACAGACTTCCACACCAAAAGTAGCAGAAACTTGACTGTTCATTCCAACCACATTGTGGCATCTTTCTTTTTTTGGCAGCTGTCACCATTCCCCTTTGATCTGGTGAAAGAAGAGGCTGATCACTATCCAAATGCAGATTTGGTTTGGTGTCAAGAAGAGCACAAAAACCACGGCTACTATGACTATGTCAAGCCCCGCATCAGCACCACCATCGGTCACACACGCCCCATCTGGTAAGTTTGACTTTAGCTGACTGTACACCTGAAGACAGGGCAGTATACCAGTCCATTTACCAATATGTTCACTATTGTTCGTCTCCACATGTCTAAACCACCATGCTTGTCTCACTAACTATGTCTTTAAACCCTCAATCTAAACTGTCCCTCTGATATATCTAATCGAGTCCATTCTGGTCTTTTTGGTTGTCCCAAACCATACATCATAACAGGTCTTACTAGTCTTGTAAAACTTCCCTTTCATTTGTGCTGCCATTCTTCTGTCACATATCATACCTGATTTATCGTCCCTCTGATATAATCATTTCTAATCCTGTTCAACTCTGCCTTTTGTTTTTGTTTTTTTAGTGCCACCCAACTATAAAACTTAGCAGGTCTGTCTGCCATCTATTAAACATTTCCTTTCATTCTTACTGCTATCCTTCTGTCATACATCACCCCTGACACTTGCCTCCACTCACTGCACCCCACGTGCACTCCTATCTTCACCAGTCTTGCTTTGGATGGTTTACCCCAGATATTTAAACTCATCCACCTTCACTGTTACACTTGTCTCTTTCTAATTCACACACATGTATTCTTCATGTACCTTCTTCTCCCCAGTGCATACCTCTGCAGACCCTCGTTTCCCTGATGCCTACTTTCACTACAGGCTATAATGTCAAACATCATAGTAGACACAGCCTGACCTCATCTGTCAACCTGTCCAAGACCAATACAAAAAGGAAGGCGCTCAGTGCCAATCCCTGATGTAATCTCAGTCCCACCATGAACCCATCTGCATCTTCTACCACACACCTCACCACTGTCTTGCATGTCCTGCACTTGCCTCACATATTTCTCTGCTATTCCTGACTTTGTAGTACAGTATCACATTTCCTCTTGGCACTTATATGCTTTATCTAGTGCTACAAAGACACCGTGCAACTCCTTCTGACCGTCACTCTTTTGTAGCACACTGCTGCTCACTGATAGTCACCTGTCTTTGTCTTCATGGTCATCAGTTTTTATTTATTTGCACATTTATCGAATGCTTAAAAAAAAAAAAACATTCACACACACTATCATTATACTTGGGCACATGGACAGGAGGATCCAGGGTTTGATCCCCTGACATTTTGACTGGTAAATGGATCACCCTACCACTTAAGCTACAGCCATCCTGCAGGACACATTGAATTGCATCATGAGCAGTGATATTATAGTAAACAGGAGTGAGAACTCATACATCATTTAGAGGCCATGTCAGTACACAAACACACAGCAGACGTTTAATGTTGTGACTTTTAAATGTTGAATAAACTCACAGCCTCATTCCACTGTTCTTCACTCATATTTTGTGTTTAATTTACTCCCAAAAAGAGGAAAAGGCATCTGTAAACAAAAAAAGAAAAACCTGTAAACCAGGTTAAAGGTGATTGTTATTGGCAGTATTGTTCTTTTTTTTTTTAATGTGTGTGTGTGTGTGTGTGTGTGTGTGTGTGTGTGTGTGTGTGTGTGTAGCTATGCTGGTCGCGAGGCTGCAGCAGCTCCAGCCACTGGAAACAAGCACACTCACAAGATGGAGCTGCAATATTTGCTGGACACAGCACTGAACTGAATCTACATTGATACCAAGGGCTGATGATCTCCCACCACTCTGGGATCTAGCCTATCTGCAGAGCTTCAGAGAATCCAGACCGGCTTCACCATTTTCCAGAAATTTTACGTCATTGTGTTTTTACTTCAGTATTTTTACAGATTAGAATTGTAAACAGATGTAATCTCAAAACACACAATGACTTTTAACACTATTACCAACTATTACAATCTCATGTTTACAGTGAAGGACGCCACTAGAGAAAACTCTGATGATATGCCTGTAATCCATCTGTGAATTTAGACAAATTACAGTTTTAAGACTGTAATATTTTATTTTGCTTATATTCAGTCAGATAATTAATCCAGATCAAATCTTCAAATAATATTATTGATGTGTGGTATACTGTTTTGGGTCAAACAATCAGAAACATTCCCCAAAAGTTGATTCTGTTCATCTGGACCTAGTGTTTTCAGTGGGAGATACATTTCCTTCGGTGGTGCTAGTTTCAGTCATTATGCAAATGTACTGTTTATAAAATTGGGGAAACCTGCAGTCAGCTGAGACTGAAGAAGTCACTTGGATGAGTGACGAAACGTTTCTCCCACCAAAAACGCTTCGTCCAGATGAACAGAATCAACCTTTGGAGAATTACAAAATCAGAAACATTAATGATGTTCATATTTTAAGGAAGAAAAGGAGGATAGTTCTTTTCTGGCATTTTAGTACACTTTGCTCCAGAGTGGCTCGAACAGATTTCAGAAACAACATCACAGGTCTGTGGTCCAGAAAAGTGCAGTCCTAAGTATAAAGAACTAACTTGTATTTTTAATATTATTATACACATTCTGTTTTCATTGATCTTGGCAAATAAAGCTTTTTGAATAGTCCTGCTTTTGCTCTTCAATATTTCACAAATATATAATTTACAATTTTGCACTTTTTCTTTTATACATGTAATCAAGAAGCTGCAGAGAAGTCAGTCACCATTGTAACCAAAGATCTTCTAAATACTCAAGATCTCCCAATCATGCTCACGAGAAAGCCCCAAATAGAATTTGTAGATTAACCTCATTTTTCTTTTGGACATTTTCTTTCACTTCTTTCTAAAGAGTAGAGATGAGAATTCACAATGAGTCACTTTACAATGCAAGGAGCTGCCTCTTGATCACCGTCATCTTTACCCACCACAGCCAGCATACATGGCATACAAGATGGCTCAGGTGCAATTGTAGTCCTGCAGCAACATTAATATGATGTTGCAGGATCAACACAGTCCTATCACATACACCACATGGACAAACAGAGGCAAAAGAATGTAGTGGACATGGAATGGAGTACTCTGAAAAATATATCCCAGTCTTATCGTGCAAATAGTGTTTTATTAAGGTAACTATCCATGTGTATTTTGTGTATTTGTTAACAAATGTATGCAGCATCTCAAATACTGAAAGTTTCTTTCAGTCTAGTATTAAATAAAATTCCACACAAACTGGCAATAAATTGTCATATAAGTAATTTAATGAGATTGCAGAATTACAAGAAATTTCAAGAATTATGTCTTCAGAATGTTTTCTGACCACAACTCCTGGTGTATGGCAGTGACCTCAAATGTAAATTTTAGCATAAAGCAGATTAGACCACTGTGCTAACTCTCAAAGCACACACCAAAATTATGCTATTTGGATGTTTATTTTGTTCCTGGCTGCTACTGTATAGTTAATTATCATGTAAACAAAGCACTTCAAAATAGTTGTCTTCTCAAAATGATTAAGTAGCTCAGTATTTTCTTCTGTTATAAAAACTACCCTCCAAGATTTTAGTGCAAATGTGGACACAGACTCCTTTACAGATGACTCTTGGAGTTTCTGTTTTTTTCGATGAAGTCAAACAGATCCACATGTGAATCACAGAGCTTGGCAGACCTAAAGTCACGCAGAAGTTTGTACAGTGTCCCTGTCAAAAAGGAATAAAAAGGTATATTAGAAAAAATAAAGAAACACCACTTTTTACAGCCAAATTCTGAAAAGTTATATCTTAAAAAATTGGCATTCAGCTCTAAATAATTAAAGAACACAACATAGTTTCATTCTGATTATAGGGGTGTGGTTCTGGGAGAGGTAGAACAGAGGGCTCTAGGGACATGGGCATTATTAGAAGAAGCTGGTTTTCTTGGTGTTATTGACTAAGTTTACTTTACCTAGCAACCAAATGTAACAGGTCAGTAAAGCCAACATGTGGCAGGCGTGTGGCCTCTGGCTCTGCTGCAATGGGAGGGGGGGGGTTGTTACGGTAAGCTCACAGGGTGGTGCCGGGAGGTCGGAGGGCACAGGTGACCCCTTTTAGTTTCTGGAGTCAGGAAGGAGCGGTGTGTGGTGTGGGAAGTAGCTAGAAAGCTGCTGTGACCAACAATCGAAAACTGTATGGGTCCTAATCACTTCACCTGACAGTAACAAAATACTATGTGCTTACTGTCAATGCAGAAAGTGAAGGCATTAAGGCAAGGCATTCAGACACAAGTGTGATCATCCTTTGAACTTTACGAAAAAAAATTGAATCCTTCAAATAAAAATCACTGTCCAGGCTGTTAAAGGCATTCAAGAAGTAAGTAAAGGTCTCCATTTCCCTTATATTAAAGGCCCAGGTTTTTAGAAATGCCGCTTTCAGTCAGACACCAGCTAACCCTTTAAAGAAATTATTAGGTGTTCAGTAAATTAGCTGGAAAATATACAAGCTTTAAAGTAATGCGATGTTAGAAACTGGAGAAAAGAAAACTGCATGTCTTGGGAACACTCACCTACTGTAATCCCTTCTGCGAACATCAACTCATATATGCGCTGTAGGCGTTGCTTCAGATTTTCATCCCCAAAGGTGAAGAAAGCCAAACCCCTCTTAGCCTTTGCTGCTGCCATCAGCTGGATCAGAGCTGCACATGAACAGATAAGAACTTACATACATTTATTTCATGTTGCACTGTGACAGACTTTCCTAAATCCTAACCCTTCAACTGTTGTGATTCAGTGCTATATAAATTAACCTGAAGTGAACTGAATTGTCCTGTTTTCTGTCTCGACCAATAAGACATGATTACTCTGTTTGCTAAATATATCCTCTTAATCTGTGTATGGTAAGTGTATTTCTGTCTGACAACAGGGTAATAAAGATGTGGTGAGACCCTGTATAAATAGATTTCCTCTGGTTCTGTGAATTCCTCATTACACTGCTGTATGGACTAAATTCTTTCTTGTAAGAATAAAACTCTCCAGCAGCTGACTTTTTTTTTTTTAAATTTAATACACCATTAATTTCCACAACAAATGTTGCACTCAGTTTGTTCTTAACCATTTGTTTGGTTTGTAGAAATAGGTCACATTTATACATTTAATCAGCTGGCTTTCTTTGATGTCAGAAACTCCAAATCAAAGTGTAATCCTGCATATATGATCAAGCATATCACTTTAGTCCTTACACTAAATTCAGAGACCTTTGCACTAATGAATATAAAGAAGTTCACCTTTGAGTTGTGGGTCTCCATTAAAGGCGCCACAGCCCCATTTTCCCGTAGCGATATCTGGGTTTTCATGCCCATCGTACCCTTTAAATCCACAGTAAGCCTTCAAAGATACATGAGATTAATTCATTTTAGATTGCAGTCATACATTATAAGCATGGGTTTACTTTTAAGTAGCATTATAAGCTTTACTATAACTTTTAAGCAAGCAATACAAATATGTCACAGATGAAAAGTAAAATACAAGTATGAAAATATTAAATAATTAAATTTGTATGTATACATGCCCAGTCAGAGGGTTTGGACAAACCCACTCATTTATTTATTTTTTTAATTTGTTTTTTTGTTGTTTTGTTTTATAATCATGAGATTAGGTTTTCAGTTCTTTGTAGAATTGCATTCATGTCTCATTTCCTGTGTACAATACAGCATGGTTACACACAAAAAGTTGTGTGTAACACAAAAGTCTTGTTAAGGCACAGTTATTCACTTATTCACATAGTTTTTCCCAATTGCTGTTACGGCCCTGGCCTGGGGAGCTGATTTGGACTAAGCACACAATCTTGCCACCATGCACACTGCAGCAACTCTGTTTTGTTGTGAAATTTCCTCACAAGTTGAATTCTGCTCACATGCTCTTCTAACTAATATCCAACCTGTGGGACATAGGCACTGGTAACATTTAACATCGACGTTTTTATTTCTAGCTTTAAACTCTTGATGCTGTTTGACATTCTCGTCACCTACACAACACTATTTACATTAAAGCGCTCATAAAAGACACTTAAAGCAAGACACGTGCTTCAATACCTAGGAGGAAGGGCATCTGGTGTAAAAAAAAAAGATCTGCCAAATCAGTTGAAATAGCTTTCAGCTAGTTGAAAGGTTGAAGATGAAGTTGAAAATTATTTACTTCAGAGAATTAGTTCATTAAAATTACCCCCCTAGAAACTACCACCCAGCAAATTAGAGTATAAAACCACATTAGCAATTTGTAGGAGATTGCCTGAATCAGACTTTCATAGTGGAACTACCACAAATCAGGGACGCCTATAAGAAGAGAACTGCTCGGACCAAGACAAAAATTTAGACATTTAGCTATTTATTTAGCCATGGACTTTGGTTTGGTGTGTCCAAACGTGAGACTTTTGTGTCCATCCACCAAGAGAATGTAATGGTGATGGATCTCTTGTGTCAGTGATGGAGTTCTGCAAAATAGGATCAAGGCATCACTATCTGCCAGTCGTAACCCAGCTGAAATGGTTTGAGATTATCCAATCCTACATTGGGTAGTAAACAGTGTAGTATATGCTTCCACGTGTGTGTAAATGGAATACACAACTCAAGATGAGACTTTTCCTTCGTGCTTCTTTATTTTCTGCCAACAAAGAACAACCAAAGGAACAATAAATAACACATAATAAACTTCACCTTGTTCAGTTCTCGGGTAATATGTCTCATTCTGTACTGATCCACGCTGTGTCTGAAGTTCATAGCATCAATGGCCAGGATCTTTGTCTTACGCCGAGCCCATTCATCCCTAAAAATTGGATCAAAATGCATCAGAAAACTCAATAAAAAGTTCTAAAAAAAAACAAAAGTTCTAAAGGCAAATAATGAATGACCCCCTCAGACCTTTCAGACTGATCTTCATAAGGACCTGCCCACTCAAAGGAGTCTCCAAAACCTGAATAGGAGCTGAACTGCTGTGAGCCTGAGAAACAGACAACAAAAGTTGTACATTAATACAAATATTGATGCATATTCATTTTTAGTGAATAGATTTATCATGAATTTCTGTACTATATTCATTTTCCCCATTTTTAATTTCCTAGAGCTATTTATCTTAGCATTATCTTTGTATTCGAGTGGAGGCACTTCCAATGTTTCTGTGTGTTTTTTATGTGTAATATCTTTACGTATGTTGGTAAACAGACTTCAGTGAACAGGGTTTACAAGTTGTTATATTTAAAATTGAAAAATTACTTGTTTTCAACTATCTTTATAACTCTGTGTTATTATACTTACATTATAACCAATCCGCTCCTTTTTGTCCACTTAAAATATGTTTACAGAACTATCGTTATATTTGTTGCAATTTCCACTGTCCTCTTGGCCAGATTACTCTTAAAAAAACATTTTAATGTCAATGAGATTTTTTTTAACTGGATAAGTAAAACATATATAAAAGTCACTGCCAAAAACTGATTGCGGCTTCTACCTTGTCACAGGAATGTTGTTTGTGGCTCAAGATGATTTGATATCATTTATGAAGCATACATTTGACATATGCTTCACATATTATACACCAGCAAGTTATTTATAGCGTTTTAAATCAGTTTTTGGCAAATACCGAAAAGAAGTTATTGGCAGACAGTCACTTTTTGGACACAACATCAGCATCTCACAGATTCTGAAGCTGCAGGTTTCGTCACTTAGACCAAAATTGACTGAAACAGCAGAAGAAAATCAAAACTACACTTCACTTCCACCACAGCTGCATTATTCACTTGCTTATTACGCACCAGTCTACCGCTGTGTACAGTGCTGCTGGTTTTTGTTGTTGTTGAGGTTTTTTGGGGTTTTTTTTTCAAAATTGACCTCCGACAAGAAAACATTTTTGATCTTCTACAGAATATTTTTTAAGTTATAAAAAGCCAGGCCAGGAAAATTTCCTTCATGTTTTTCTGTGTTTTATCCTCAGTTACTTTGACACAACAAGCTGTGATGCTTATACCTTTGAAGTCTCATAATTGTAGCTGAAGAAGTAGAGCAGGTCATCTGCTGATTGGAAAGTTTGTGGTTCAATCCCTGGCTCCCCCAGTCTGCATGCCAAATATCCTTGGGTAAGATACTAACCCCAATGCTCCAATGCATCCATCAGAGTATGAATGTGTGTGAATGGTAGTTAAAAAGCACTGAAAAGCATAGAAATTAGTGCTGGTGTGAACGAGTGAATGTAGCGTGTTGTATAAAGTACTTTTAGTGCTCGAGGAGTAGAAAAGTGCTATAGGAATCAGTCCTTTCCATGTATCTAACCAATATCTCATTTAAAAACATGAGGACTTACAGGTAAGCTTTAAATTTCTAGTTTATCAAATACCACTGAGCAGAACTTTAATTTAAATATGACCTCTCTTCCTCCTCTCCTGTCCTGTCTTTCTCAACTTTCTCCATCTCTGAATGAGAGAAAAGGTATCTAATATCCAAAGAAAAACTTTCAAACACTTTCACGAATCCTGGAGAAATGCTGTTACTAAGACTAATTGGAACAAGATAGAAAGAAATGAGGGATGGCTCGAGACTCTTGCACAGTATTTTGATTGTTGATTATCCATCCATCCATCCATCCGCTACCGCTTTTTCCTTTTCAGGGTCGCGGGGGGCGCTGGAGCCAATCCCAGCTATCGTAGGGCGAGAGGCGGGGTACACCCTGGACAGGTCGCCAGTCTGTCACAGGGCTAACACACAAGGACAGACAACCATTCATACTCACATTCACACCTAGTGACAATTTGGATTTTTCCAATTAACCTATCCCCACAAACTGCATGTCTTTGGACGGTGGGAGGAAGCCGGAGTACCCGGAGGGAACCCACGCAAACACGGGGAGAACATTGCAAATTAATCAATTGATTGTTGATTAATCTGTCATTTTGCCTCAAGTGAAAGAAAATAGTTATAGTGAACTGTAATTTGCCAGAACTCAAAGCATCATCCTTACACTGCATTTAAGTAATTATTGTAAAATAACTATGACAGGATTAATTCACATCCCTTGATCTCCCTGTTTCTGACTTTCCATGTATACACACAAAAAGCTAGAAAGGTCCCAACACAAAGCTATGCTGCAATGCTATGATTTATTTGGTAACATGGTCCTAACTGAATTAGATTCTTTTTGTTGTTTTTTGATGATTATTTTAATTTCAAAATTGAAATATAACATATAATTGTTAATTTTATTTTCTTTATCCATCCTTACTATTTTTTTGTCTTAAATTCATGTTATAGTTGATTTTTTTAAAATAACCATTTATGTTTTCTGACATATGAGTGTGTCATTCACTTATTAAAATAGCTATGAATTTAAAAAAGAAATCTTTATAGTAGAAAAGATGGAACCAGTTGTTATTTGATATTTTGGCTTCAAAAATTAACTTAATTAATCATTTTAATCATTCAGGCAATTTTTGTATGAAATCAGCCTAATTTTTGTGAGATGATTAATCCATTTATGAACAAACCTGTAATGATCAGACACTCATTGTCTTCAAGTTTCTCTGTGAAGAGGCGAGCTACAATCAGTTCTGGATTTATAACGAACAGGATCTCCTCCTGCAACAGACCAGAGCCCAGCACACCTCCACCTATCAAGCTGTTAGCGAAGTCTACCTGCACATAGACATACATAGACACACAAATAACCAAATCCCAAACAAAAAATATGAAACTGTAAATCATTATTCATTTGGGACAGTTCTTACCTGAAGCATGCCTTTACCTTCAAGCTCAATCTGACCTTCTGAGGTGATATGAAGTTTAGACAGATTCGCCTTACAGCTATCACATGAACAACAACATGATTTAGAGAAAATCAAGGTAGTAAATCAAGGTGGTAACACAGCTGCTGCTTTACCACAGCAGATCTATCAATCTATCAGTTATTACCTTTCCCATGTGGGCATGTCCGTGTAGCTGAGGCACTCCCTCTCAAATGTCACCAGTCCTTTAGGTCGGGTACCTGCAATGACATTGCTAAACACCAATGGACTCTTACTGAGATGTCTCACAAACGGGCAGAATGGGAGGATTCAACTTACTTGCATCTGTAACTTCTTTAAAATAATGCATGATGGCCCTCAACTTTTCTATCTTCCTCCTTGACCAGTTTCCAAATAGACTGTGTGGAGAATGATTATTAACAATTAACATACATTAGGCACACAAAATGAGAGACTACAGTGAAGGGATTTTTTTTTCAACCTGTTGAAGTTGATGCTGGGGTAACCAGAGTACTCTGCGTTGGGATTGGAGGTGTTACGGTGAGGGAAGGTGCAAAAAAAAGCATTGGCAAGTAGGCAGGATATCTGAACCTGAGACATTGTGATGGCTGCACTCTGTCCCTTTCGTAGAAGCGGGATAGCCTGAGAACATGGAAACGCATTTTGTCAGTCAGATTATTTATTTTCAGGAGAACTTAATTTTAGTTTTCTCATCGAAAACTATTCGTTTTAGAATACAAATGTCCCTAATAATTAATAATTGTTTCAAGTTAATTGGCATTAATTTGTCCAAAGGTGTCATGGTACTGAGTTAATTATATGAAGTGCTCTGCAGACCCACATATACATAACAGCTTAGTGTAACATTATAACGTTAACAACTAGCACCAACCAGGAATGCTGTCTACTTTTGTTCATATTTATGTTCATTTTGATCATCATGCATACAACAAAAAGGCGTTAAAAGTAAACTTTTTTAAACCTTTTCACAGTAAGCTTTGCTGTTCTTCCCTGTTGTTTTAGACAATCAGCAGTCTACCTACTTACAGTATAGGATGAAAAAGGTTCCTATTTTTACTGGAACCTTTTTGCCTTGAGGTGGCTGCTATTGTGATTTGGCACTATGTAAATAAAACTGAATTGAACTGTTATTTTGCAGAACTGCGCACAAATGTGTCTGTAGTCTCTGTGTTGTCTCACAGTCCCTATATTAAGAGACTTTACACCCAGAGACTTCGCAAACCAGTGGACTACAGCCTACTTTTATATCTATTTTTGGAGTTGAAAAAATAAGTACCTTTCAGATACTGAAAACACAAATGTGTCGGCTTTAGGTCTAAATAAGCATCCTGATCACAATCTAATTAAAGTCACCAAGGCATTCTTAATAGGTTATGTATCAGTGCCGCACGATTAGATATATTTTAATATCAGTCGCAATTTTGGCTTTCTACAACAGATGAATATGATTGAATGATACTGTAAATTTCTGAGGGGCCAGTGGAATACAAACCAAAAGCAAATCAAACACTGACCACACGCCTGCATGTTCTAATCACACACATGACAATCACAGTTGACTTTAGTTTGCTTCTCGGAGATGTGCTGAATGAGCACCTTACTGATCTTCAAATGAATGAACTTAAATGTAAAGGCGAAAGTAATGTCCTAATGACTTTGTGTTAAGATTTTGCACATTTTAAAATTTTATGTATTCTTTGAATTTTTCTCCAAAAGAGGGACTGAATTCAGGTGAACAAGGAGGAGCATTTTTATTTTAATCCAATAATTTGTACATTTGCAGGAATGCAGCAAAGCATTAATGTTGTATTGTTTAAATGACAGCACACCAAAAAGATTTTTGTCAATAAAATCAATGAATAATGATGATAACTTGAAGACTAGATGTAAGTGCAGGAGGCACAAAACAAGAGATGTTTATAGATAGATGCTTTTTAACCGCTTCCACCAACACCAGGTGCTTATTTCTTCATTCCTTTTCAGCATATTGTCATTCATGTAGTCTGAGAAGAAACTAGGGTCCTGCACCTTTTGCGCCCTAAGAAATATATTCGATTTCTGTTTAATTTAAAGAACTTTCCTTTTAGTGACATTTCAAGATAGTGACTCAGTATTTGGGGCTACTTCAAAGAGACTTGGAGCATTTTCAACTGTTCAAGTTTCAATTTTACAATTTTTGGCAATTCATTGCTTATATGAAAATGCTATTCTCTTGATTTTCAAGTTAAAAGTCTTTTGGAGGGTTTTGTATTTCTTCGATTTTCCAAGAAGATCATTTATTTCAATAGTCATCACAATATTACTTGTAGAAGATAACTGGAAATGATACCTTATTCACAAAGCTAGGGAGCTTCAAGGCCAATGCAGCAATCTTTGGAAACAGTGTCTTGTAGTAGTTTTCTGTATCATGGGTATTCTGAAAAGAAAATATGTTCATTGCTTATTATCGCTCATTTAAATAGTCAAGTCACAAAACTAATAATTCAATTACCAAATGTGGGCATTCACCTGATCCAATGTGTGGAGGGCATCAAATGACCACTGATCTTTATATTTGGGGTTATACTTGATGATAGCTTCCTGATGAGAGAAGTTTTAAGACCACCTAATATGCTTATATAACAGTCATAGAAATTCACATTAAGCATGGTCAAAGAATAGCACCCGTTTAACTTTTCATGTGTCCTTGGGAACAAATTTCACATTATCAGTGTAAAAATGAACAATGATTAAATGTCCACTCTTGCCAACATACCTCTACATCTTTGACACTGGCTGTTTTCTTACTGGCCAGAGATTTCAGCTTTTTGGATATCACATCCCACCTTGACTTCTGATGTGCTACCTGAAATGACAATTACATTTATGTGCTCTGTTCCATTTGAGACAACATATAAAATCTGTATTACTTTTATATAAGCCTAAATGAAATACAATTAAATTAGTCTCTGTCAGTGGGGGAAAATTTGTAAAACTAGCACACAACTGGAGACTGTGAGTCATAGTCCTGGGCTCCCAGCTTTTTGTGTTTTCAACTAATGGTACTTAACATTTAAGTATGAGTTATTGACTTAGTCCAATTTTTGGTTATGGTTTTACGTTTTGTGGTTTTCCGATTGCTCACTGAGGTTAAGATGCCTCAGTTTTTAGTGCTATCTTTCAAAATACAATTCAATTTCATTTATATAGCGCCAAATGGGGCGCAATTTGGGGCAGGGATAGCTCAGTAGGTAGAGTGGTGGCCCCATGATTGGCAGGTCGGGGGTTTGAATCCACTGAACGGCCACCCTGAGGTACCCCTAAGCAAGGTACCGTCCCCGGGCACCCAGTGGCTGCCCACTGCTTCACTGAGTGAATGGGTTAAATGCAGAGAGGAATTTCCCCACAGGGATCAATGAAGTATACATTATTATTAAATCATCACAATAGTTGCCTCATTCTGCTTTATGTTGTAAGATAAAGACTTTACAATTGCAAAGAGAAACCCAACAAAGATATGACCCCTGTGAGCAAGCACTTGGGAAAGTAAAAATTCCCTTTTAACAGGAAGAAACATCTGGCAGAACCAGGGTCAGGGAGGGCAGCCTTCTGCCGCAACCGTGTGGGGTTAAGGGAAGGGAGATGGGGCAAAAAACACAAGTGAAGAGAGCATATTGAGAAGATGGGAACAAGTACTTTGAGAAGCTGATGAATGCAGAATGCAGTGGTGGATAGAAGGGGACAGTTAGTGAATTAGGTGGAGCACTGTGAATGAAGTAAATAGAAAAAAAATGGAATCAAAGGGATATGAAAAGATTATAAAAGATTATTTAAAAAAAGAAAAATAAGGAAACAAGCAGAGGACAAGGACCACATGATCTGTCAGCCCCAGATGAGAAATTCACTGCAATAAAAAATTAAAAATCCAGACTTTCCAGGATCCATGGGATAGTGCCAAGAACTTATACTGTGAGTGATGACATCCAGCAATGGTAAATGGTCTGTATTTGTAAAGCGCTTTACTAGTCCCTAAGGACCCCAAAGCGCTTTACACATCCAGTCATCCACCCATTCACACACTGGTGATGGTAGGGCTGTTCGATATAACGATATATATCGGATGACGATATAAAAACATCTATCGTTTCATTTTACACTATCATTTGTTTTGTGGTGTCGCAAAATAAACTGTTTACGGCAATATTTTTCATTGTTTTGATGGTCACTGTAGTTGCTACATTAATTTCTTAAAGTTCTCTCTTTCTCTTATATTTTATATAACCACACTATGGACGGAAAAGCGCCTGTTTTTATGCTTTGTGGTTAGCAACAACGACGGTAACACCATCGCCTGTCCGCTCGTTTATTTTCCACATAAACCTTTCACAATAAAGCTCAAAATCCTGTTGAGACTTTTCAAAATAAACTGAATGACGTGAAAGAGCTAATTATTTACGGATGAGAATTAAAAAACCGCCGCCAGGTGCTAAAAAATAAATCTTAGACTTAAACGTTAGAACAGGCTTTTCCCGCAGCACGCCGTGTAATAAATACTCACAAAGAAAACGGTGGCCTTTACGACTTATGTCTAAAAATGTATAGTTTCATGCATCGGTTAAAACACTCGACTCCAGCTACATGACGTGCAGCTGGAAACACTTCCCACAAGACGAGCTGCCCGAGATTCACAGAAAATGTTATATTTTTGTGATTTATATCGTTATCGGACGATAGAATTCTTATATCGGGATATGAGATTTTGGTCATATCGCACAGCCCTAGGTGATGGCAAGCTACACTGCAGCCACAGGCACTCCGGGGAGCACTGACAGAGGCGAGGCTGCCGAATACTGGCGCCACCGGGCCCTCTGACCACCACCAGTAGGCAACAGGTGAACTGTCTTGCCCAAGGACACAACGACCAAGACTGTCCAAGCCGGGGCTTGAACCGGCAACGTTCCGATTACAAGGCAAACTGCCAACTCTTGAGCCACGATCGCCCAATAGCTGCAATCACCCGATGACAGAATGACAGAACTCATTTTTAATGAACCATTTGAAAGATATTTAAGATGAGATAAGAGATAATGGAATATGTTTAAATTAACAGGACGCAGAGATATACATGTTGTACTGCTGTCCACCTTGCTGAGGACACAGCTGTCTCTAAAAATGAAACTGTTGATTTACCAGTCGAGCTAGGTCCCTCTCCTCACTTGTGGGCATAAACTGTGAGTAGTGACCGAAAGAATGAGATCATGGATACTAGCGACTAGTGACAGTTATTTTAATACATATATTTCAGTACCCTGTGGCTTGCTCATTAGTTTGAATTACTACTGTGTGAACAACATGCACGTCACTGTACATCAACACCAACTTCTTGCAGTCTTCTTATCTGGCTTTTCTCCTACCTAGATAATACACCTCTTGCAACCTACACAAAGCAATTCTTAGCCTCCAGTGGCTCTTGAATGCCTAAAAACCTGTATAACATGAAAAACCTCTGACAGTGAACTTATCTCTGTGCCTGTCCTGCTAGACCTCAGTGCTGCATTCGATACTGCTGACAGTAATATTTTATTACAGCAATTAGAGCATGCTGTTGGTATTAAATTAATGGGCTGCAGTGGTTTGAATCATATATATCTAATAGACTTCAGTTTGTTCATGTAAATGGAGAGTCCTCTTTACACACTAAGGTTAATTATGGAGTTCCACCAGGTTCAGTGCTAGGACCAATTCTGTTTATTTTGTAAATGGTACACTTAGGCAGTATCATTAGAACGCAAAGCAAACATTTTCACATCTATGCAGATGACACCCAACTTTATCTGAAGTCATATAACACACACCAATTGCAGGAATGTCTTAAAGACATAAAGACCTGGATGACCTCTAATTTTCTGTTTCTAAATTCTGATAAAACTGAGGTTATTGTATTCGTCTTAGAAATATGGTATCTAACCAGATCCTTACTCTGGATGGCATTTGCTTGCCCTGCATAAACACTGTGTGGAATCTTGGCGTCATTGTTTTTTTGTTGTTGTTGTTTTGTTTTGTTTTTTACCAGGATATGTCCATCAATGCACATATTAAACAAATATGCAGGACTTCTTTCTTTCATTTGCACAATATCTCTATAACATCCTGTCTCAGGGATGCTGAAAAACGTCATACATATATTACTTCTGGCCTGGACTGCTGTAATTCATTCGTATCATGTCACAAAAACTCCCTGAACAGCCCTTAGTTGCTCCAAAATGCTGCAGCAAGAGTACTGACAGGGACTAGAAAGAGAGAGCATATTTCTCCTATACTAGCTTCTCTTCATCTTCTCTTCTTCCCTGTTAATCCAGCATTGAATTTAAAATCCTTCTCCTAACATGCAAGGTCTTGAATAATCAGGTTCCATCTTATCTTAAAGAACTTATAGTACTGTATCACCCCATTAGAGTGCATCGCTTTCAGACAGCTGGTCAACTTGGCTCCTAAAATATCAGAAAGTAGAATGGGAGGCAGAGCCTTGAATCTTTCAGGCCCCTCCTCTGTGGAGCCAGCTTCCAGTTTGGATCTCTACTTTTAAGATTAGGCTTAAATGGGCTTGCTGTGTGGCAGGAGGAGCAGGATCCAAATGTAAAACTCTTCTTGTAAAACACATCTGCTCATGGTCTTGAATCACAGGCTTGTGTCTTAAATTGACTTAATATTGCTATTAATGGCAGTTTAATTTTCTGAGGTCTTTATTTCTTTTAGTCACTTTGAGTTCTGGTTTGTGACAGCCACTAAACTTTACTTGGTTACTTACTTATTTCTCCTGAATAATAAGTGAATCCTTTTGCAATGAGGAAGCCATACTTGCCTGTGAACAAGGCATCTTCACAAAGTCGCTGTGCCATAGATCTCTCCCTTTCTGAGATACAAATATCCGTTGAGAGTTGAAAGTATCCACCTGAAAGATAAAAAGTATAATTTCAAGAACACAACCAATACCTCTTTTCCAATAAATCATCCAATGGTTCTCCATGGTTCTTTGACCATGGGGACTCTGTCTGGAGCCTCCCTCTTCCTTATGCAGGGATGGGCATGCAGTTATCATCATGACATCTGGCCTCAGGTCTTCACTGCTCTTGAGGGGCTGTGGACAGTGGGTCTCCTGGGCCTTTCTCTGTCTGCCGCTGACTTCCAGAGGACATTGTTGCAGTTTCTCATCAATTATGTTTCATGACTAACACACATGCAGAGACACTCATGGTCTCATACAAACAACAAAGCATGATTTGATTTTTGTGTATCAGTTTTTTTAACGTTTTGTTACGCAGGCAGTAGTTGTTGACCAATTGTGATTTTTCCTTTATTTCTATGTTTTTGTCTTTGCATCCTTTGTTCTCTTTATGGTAAATGGACTAGTTCTTATAAAGAATTCAAAGCGCTTTATACAACATACATCACTCACACAAACACTTTTTTCTATCTGGCATTCATCCATCCATCCATCCATTCGCTTCCGCTTATCCTTTTCAGGGTCGCGGGGGGTGCTGGAGCCTATCCCAGCTGTCATAGGGCGAGAGGCGGGGTACACTCTGGACAGGTCGCCAGTCTGTCACAGGGCCAACACACAGAGACAGACAACCATTCGCGCTCACATTCACTCGCACATTCACACCTAATGACAATTTGGATTTTCCAATTAACCTATCCCCTCAAGCTGCATGGATATTTATTCTTTACCTGCATTAGAGAGCAACTTGGGGTTATTGTTGTGATCAAGGTTATTTGGTATGCAGACTGGAGGAGCCAGGGATCAAACTACCAACCTTCCAATTTGTAGATAACCTTCTCTACCTCCTGAGTTAAA
Organism: Aulonocara sp. 'chitande type north' Nkhata Bay; assembly: GCF_057382095.1. Taxonomy (NCBI): domain Eukaryota; kingdom Metazoa; phylum Chordata; class Actinopteri; order Cichliformes; family Cichlidae; genus Aulonocara; species Aulonocara sp. 'chitande type north' Nkhata Bay. Next base: position 63,005,317 of record NC_141350.1, read on the forward strand.
CTTTTCCAGTATCACTTTGCCTTTGTCTTTGCAAATTTGTACCTGCCCACCTATCAGCTCTGGCACTGTAAAACTACATCAATACTAATAGGAATTAATAAATAAATAAATAACTTGGTCTTACATCTATGAGGACTGTGTGTCTCTTGTCGAATCTTAGGGGACCCAGCTTCATGTCTCCATGTTGAAGTCGCCTCATATCCTTCAGCTGACAGCAAGATGAAGTCCGTTCCTTCTGTTGACACTCTGCTTGTCCGTCTTTTACATTCTCTGCACTGCAAATTCTTGAAGAGGATGGCAAGAAGCTGTCTTGATTTGTGCTATCATTGCTGTGCTGTTCTTTTTCATGCTTTTCTTTCTCCTTTTGAGGATTTTGCTGTGTATCATGCTGGAGGGCTTCTTTCATCTGAGAGCTGTCATTGTGTTTCTGGCTCTTCATGTCTGGGATATTTAAAGACAAGACATGACATCAGGATATCAAGAAGAACTTTTGTTTTAACTCCAGGACTGAAGAAAAAAAAGATCCCGGATAAGTACTTTGAAGAAACAGGCAACCAAATACTTGTCCAACACCTAGTTGGTAAAATCACAAACCCTACAGTCTACAAGACACGATTAGACACACTATCATGTCCCGATTTAAAGAAAGAAGCACAGTAAAAAAGAAAGACAGAAGAAAAAAAACATTACTAGAAATTTGTGTGCAGATTAGTCTTTAGGTTCAATGAAACACTAAACCATCCATCCATCCATCGGCTTCCACTTATCCTTTTCAGGGTCGCAGGGGGCACTGGAGCCTATCCCAGCTGTCTCAGGGCGAGAGGCAGGGTACACCCTGGACAGGTCACCAGTCTGTCACAGGGCTAACACATATACACAGACCACCATTCGCACTCACATTCACTCCCACATTCACACCAAAACATTAACATTAAACATTCTTTTAAAATGATATCCACTGACTTTGTTTTCTCCTGCCATATAGATTTACTGTTTTAACCTACATAAAGGTGCATTTAACTCTATGTTAAATCCATCTAATTCTGCATTGTACTCAAGTCCTGACAGAATGGCATGACCACACAGTGGATCCAACAGACTGGGTGCTGCTGGGTGGGAAGCTGTAGAAGGACTTTCTGAGATTGTCTAAAATTTAAAAAAAAAAGACATTGTTATATCAGTGAGATTTTTTCTGACATGAAGGCTATTCTCATCATGCATCTTTGACTGCTTTACTATTCAAACATCTCTGATATTTTTGATTGAATATACCACATGGAATTGTTTAAAGAGATAAAGAAATCACAGCTTGCCCATTCTTCCCATGCCACACACAGCTCAACCTTTATCTCCAGCTCTTCATCCTCAGTGCTGCAGTCGCTCTCAAGCCACTATGCCATAGCTGCTCAACAGCTGCACCACCTCAAACTGAGGCTCCAGTGATAACTGGGAGATGGCTTAGCCTTTCAAGGCCATCCACCTACTGGACTTATGACCAGTAAGTGGACCCCATGCTCCCTGCGGTGGACGCAGCCATGATCCTTCTTACTGGACCTGGGACTGCCTGAGTGTGAGTGTTCTCTGCCGACACTACCCAGCTTTCGAACCCTGGCACTGCTCCAGACTGGCTAGTCTGAGATTACACTACCAGGGGATGCGTTCGGCTCCACCCTGGGTCCAGCATTCTTCCTCGCTGCTCCAATTCCTACACTTTTTTTTATACAAAATTATGATTCTCCCTTGCCTTGTTCTTGGTCCCCTCATGCCACACATAGACAACTCACTGCCACGGCAATCCCCAAGCCCATGTGGCCAGTGGGAGTCCTTGGTGTTAAGGTTTGTGTACAGTATCACTGTATTTAAAATACTGGCGTACGGAGACTTTGAAATCGTAATATGATCATAGAATTGTTTGAATGTTTTGTTAGGTAAGGACTTAGGCTAAAGATCACATGTCAGCTGTCCGACAGTCAGCATAGAAAAAAGCATGGACAGACTATGTGGGAAGATTGCACTCTAGACTGCAAAGCAATAATCTTCAAAATGGTAGAGATTATATATTGGTGAAACCAATAATCCCATGTTCTTCAGTCTAAGTAACAATACTACAATGAAATTACATATAGCCAGACATAGGTTTATCTAAGTGTTAATATTCTACAAGGCCTGTAGTGAAAATGCCAATATTCATAGAAAAACTTTGAAAGACTGTCAAAGCCTGGAGATCTGTTGCTCAAGACCAATTAAAAAAAAAATACAAGAAAGCCTTGGTCCTCAGAAGCAAAATATTGTAATGTTCTAATCATTAAAATTTTTCTCTTTGAGTAATCACTTGGGTTCTGTGGCTGGGAACCCCTGCAAACTGCACATTGCTTACTGAAGGACAGGTTGAATTTCTAATAAGGATTTATATATATATACATATAAATTCGAATGAATTTTATTCCAAGTAAATATCATTGTTTTAAAGTGTCTTGATGCATTCTCAATCATCCAGGAAAGTAAATCTCCAAAAGCTGATTCTGTTCATCTCTACGTAGCGTTTTGTCCAGATGAACAGAATCAGCTTTTGGAGATTGTTTTAAAGTATCAGGTTGCTTGATGGTCCGTCCTTGTCCTCTGCACACTTGACCAGATCTATTTAACAAAAGGTGCAGGCAGTAGTACCCCTCTTTCTGCGGCACTGTTCAAAATAATGCATACTGTTGCAACATGCCTTGTGCTATTGTGCAGACTAACTCTGTGTGCTTAGGGAGGCCAAATACAGCGATTACTCTTTCCATGAGAAGGTAGTTGGGCTAGTTTGTTTCCAAACTGCTACAACGCTGGAAAAGTGTGGATAATAGAAACGGAAACGCTCTTGATCTCACGCGATTGGCTCCGAACTAATGATCTCATGTTCACTTTTTAAACTACGTATCCTCATAAATCATAATTCACACTCACAATTTAGCAGAAAGAAGTTCAGAATGAAACAATTTAACACTAAGAAAACCCCAGGGCTGCCTGGAGGGGGACATTAGGAAGCAGCTTAAGAACCTGTGTATGTAGTTTTACGGTAAGTATTGTCATTTAAAGTCAAGACTGTGAGGATATTGGTTGCAGTCTGTAAAAAACAGTGTTTAAAAGCAAAACTAGCAACGTTCAAATTATATAGGCTACAAGACGAATATGCGAGGGTTAAAGGCTGAAGTCCTGTCATTACACACGGAACACTCACCTTTCAACGCAGACTTCTCCGAAGGTGTTCACATTTAATGTATTTTAACTGCAATGTTAACTGTTGGCTTTATGGGTTTAAAAACAGTCGTCACCAAACCAGACACACTCAGCGTATGTGCCTTTTAGTTCACTTTCACTTTGACACGAAAACGAAAGTAAGGTTCAGGGAGCAGCTATTGGTTAAACTGCTACTACTTTCATTACTCAAGAAACTAGTGATGGGATTTCCGGATCTTTTTAGAGAACCGGCACTTTCGGCTCGACTCACTAAAAAGATCCGAATCTTTCGGCTGCGACTGACTCTTCAGGTTGTTTTGTTGCTTTAAACTTTTTAGCTGTAGCGTACATTGCAGTGAGAGTCCATGGTTTTTGATTATAGCAGATGATGTAGGAGTACCAGGACAGGGACAGACTGTTAAGAATGTATAGAAGTATGAGGACAGAGAGACACTGTTAAAAAGTTATGAGCTGTCTTGATGCAGAGAAAGTGGAGTTTGTCATCCGGGAGCTGTTGCCAAGATTGAACGATGCTCTGGCTCTGTGGTCAAGTTCAGACATAGGCTTTAAGCAACCATGAGCCACTGATAAGCGTGATAGATTAATAAGCATGTATAAAGTCGACTTGTTAAACAGTTCTGATAGGAGAAAGTCAATGAGCACGCAATAAAGTGGATTTGTTAGGGACAATTTACCATCAGCCTTGATAAAGTTTAACTTATTTTGTATTGAAAGACAGACTTTAAAGAAGATTCTTATTTGAAACTGGTGATAAAATCCAGGTCAGATACAGTTACATACAAGCATACAGTACACACTACTGCTCAAAGGTCAGAGGTCAGCTAGAAAAGACCCTGATTTTAATAGAAAATTGGCTTTAATGTAACATCACATGAAGTTTATCAGTAATGTTTCACAGCTTTAATCAAATCATTCATCATCCATAAGTTGTGATGGAAAAATGTCTGCAAGCGTGCAAGAGCCCATTTTTAGAGACAATCATTCCTGTGTTATAATGCTCATTGAAGTTTATCAGGTCAGACGACCAACAGATGATAAGAAATAATCTTACTAATTATTAGAGTTGAAAAGTACTTTGCTAAGCAAAATTCAATGAGGTTAGGCTGGAGATTGAGACGTTAACATAAAAGGTTCAGTTGGTGATGCATGAAAGAAAATAATTTTCTTCTAAAAATCTATTGGAGAATTCTGATTGTAAGAAATGAAAAATATTCAAAGAGTGAAACTGTTTCACACAGTAGAAATTTGTATTCATCGTTTATATTGGGGGGTTTTCTGATTTTAGTGTTTATTTGTGAGTGTAGTTTTTATTTGCATGATTTTATTCTGTTTGTATCACATTGTTTCACTGTGTTATTTTACATTGTTTTAATCCACTGTGGATTGGCTGGCAATGGGACAAATTAGCTGATAGAGATCACATGTTGAGGCATGGGTGTGTCCAGAGGTGTCCTTTCAGCTTTTTAAAGGTCGTATTAAAAGGAAGCAAGCTGAGCACTGGAAGGAGACAGGCCCTAGATTGGAAGAGGAACGCATGAAGGCCAGGTGGAAAAGAGGGCGCGATGCGTGATCGTGGGGGGTGCGATGCCTCGTCTGGAGACCGGTCAGCGTGATGTGGTGACCCAGTCCCGACAGCAGGAACGGCGACAGTAGGAGACAACGCATGTGATTGACATCAGGGCAGATGTACACCACTGCCTGCATTTGTCAGTAGTGTCTCATTGTTGTTCACTGGGTGCAGCCATGTTGGGAGAGGGTCGCCATTGCTATAAGCCAGGGCCTCGCAAACGGAGGGCACCCTTACTCCCAGCAAATGGGTGATAGAAAACCGATCGGTGCCTGTACCATTCCCAATATGCGCTGGCTGACGTCGGGGCAGCATGAGTACGAGCAATTTTTTTTTTTTCTCGCCGATGCCCATGATGCCGCCCCCCACCAAGATGCCGCCCCGGGCAACCGCCCGTGTCGCCCGTTTAAAGAACCGCTACTGGCCGCGGTGGTATCGAGCGACGGACTCCAATGCAGAATGCGAACTGGGCTGGGATGTGATGGGCCCAGTGGTGGGATTTTTGTGCATGAAGAGAATTGTATTTTTTGCCAGTTTTAGAATAATCTTATCCAGTCTCAGTGGGAATTTTAGCATATCGAGAATATTTCATTATATACTTTTTTTCTTAGTATCTGGTTTGTTCTATTCCTGCTGTCCACCTCGTGGAATAAAAATGAATGAAACAATACTTTCCTGTCAAAAACAATATTTTAGTCAGGGCTAGCGGAAAGTTTCATATATATCATGAACATCTTTCCTCTTTGTCTTCCTATAGTTTAGTTTCATTTTCTTACCCCAACCGGTGGAGGCAGATGGCCCCTCCCTGATTCTGATTCTGCCGAAAATGGAGCTTTTCCTTCCCACTGTTGCCAAGTTCTTGCTCATAGGGGATCATTTGATTGGGGCTTTCTCTGTATTATTGCACAACCTTTATCTTACCATATATTTCAAGTTTATATGTTGTGAATTGGCTTGATTTAAATCAAATTAAACTCATTCAATTAAAACCAAATATAACTTGTAATCGAATCTATTCAAATGTAAAGTCCTCTTACTCAATTTGGACAACTAGCACTGAAAAATACACTGACATCCTCTGTTTCCCAATTAGCAGATCAGAGGTTGCTGTTTTATTCATGACTCAATACTTGAATGGTTTTAATAAACATTTAAAAAGGACATTGCTTCATTGTCTGATTCATTCTTTGTCTGTGTCAGTCCTTAATACACACACGTATACAATAATTCTAGTTGCCATAGTCTCCGGAGACGTGCTCTGTTTTCTCATACTTCACTGTTTACCTCATTCTGCCCAATAAAATGTACTAATTTTTGTAAACAATGACTTGTTTTATGCCATTAAAAAAACTGTCTCCATATGAGGACGTACTTGAAAAGAAAAAGTCACCACTTTGCATTTTACAAATCAAGTAAACAAACACGGGGCTATTTATCATATAACTAACTTTTAGGTATGTGGGACAGAAGGATAGGAGCTTTAAATGTGCCTCCATAATTATTCTAGAGTCTTTACAGTGTTCAGCGCCTGCTGTGATTTGGTGCTACATACATAAACTTGAAGTGAATTAATCCACCTGTTCACAGGAGATCACAGGAAGATGACACCAAACATCAGAAGATCTTATTGTGCGCCACAGTAAAAGGCTGGTTTCTTGGGGCTAAAAGCACATAATAAACTACAGCAGAAGCTCACATAAAGCAGGAAATAAGCAGGCACCACTTGATCTGCTAATGCACGTTTCCCACTTTTATTGTTGCCTCATTCACTAACAGTTTAATGGTGCAAGATTACCATACACAGAATTAGGATATCTGCATGAGACATCTGGGGTTAACTGATATTAATTGTCAGAGGAGGAAGGTGGAAAATATCATGGCTAGTTTTGTTTGAAAGGCATCAACAGAAAAACACACACAGAAAAAAGTGATGAGGTGAAGAAAGACACAATAAGTGTGCTGTCGTTTTAGATGTCAGTAGCTACTTTGTATAGTCCTATATCTCTGGTATTAGAAACAATTTAAATGAGTTAAAATACACCTTTATTTTGATAGAGTTCAGATGGATGCCTAGCATGACTAATGAGTATATCCTCCAAAAAAAACAAGACTTCTAATTCACTCAAACCGCTTTCTAATAAAGAGGAAGCACTAATGTAACTCACCTCCTCAGTCGAGCTGCAGGGGTTACATTTTAGGTCTCCTTTTCCTCCCCCCCCTCTCTCTTACATTCAAACCCTCTCTCAGTTCACACTAGAACAGGCCGCCACACCATCATTTGGTTTAATATGAGTGGAACAACTAAACCGCACAGACTTTATTTGATCAGTTAGGTCAACCTTTTATTAATATCAGGGTTCATGCACATCTTTCAGGGTCAAATTCAAGCACTGTTTAAGCACATTCAAGGTCCATTTTCAAGCTTTTCCAGCACATTACCAAAAAAGAAGAAAGCATGTTTCACTTTGCATCACCTCAGTAAGACCATGTAGAAATTTAAACAAATCATCTTAGGTCGACTTAAATGTCTTTTATGTCTGTTTTTTGTTAAAACAGAGAAAAATGCACCTCACAAAATACTGAAAAAGGAAACGGTTGCCTTACATGCATATAGTGTACAAACTCAACAAACACGTTCCTCTTAAAAATTAAGATGTGCAAATGTGAACAAATCAACTTGTTAGAGATCTTCATCTCCCCTGTAAATAAACAACAACCCAGAAAACAAGAAAACTGCACCAAACACCACAAACACCAACAAATTAATGTCTTCTCATCAGATATTGAAGCTTCTTTCCTGTGTGACATAAAAAATAGGAGACAGATGTTTGTTTGTTTGTGTTCTTTTTAACTAGTTAAGCACCCACGCCCAGAAAAATGGGGACATTTCATTTTCGAGCAGGAAGCTCCCCCTTTTTGTTACCCTTTAGATGAATAGAGTTTTTTAATTAAATGCATATTCTTTCCTAAATGTTATCTTTTATAAAAAGTAGGATAATTAAAACAAACTTGTATTGTAGTTCTATTGCGTAGAAAAAAAAACTGTCTTGTTTTCTGTTGTCTGTTATATAATATTGGGGATGTTTGTGACAATTAATTTCTTAATTAATCAACTCCAACATGTTTCCAAGAAAAAAAACAACCAGTTCCAAAAGATTACGCCGCCTCTCCTTCCTGGCGTGGCCGGCCAATTTCCCCAAATGGCGTCGTCTCATCCTTCCAAAGGGCATTAGAGGAGAGTAGGAAGGAAAACTACCATCTCCAGAAAAAAATGCAACAAATTGGAGAAGAGAAACTTCAACTGGAGGACAAGTGTAAGGCAAGGCAAGGCAAGTTTATTTGTATAGCACAATTCAACAACAAGGTGATTCAAAGTGCTTTACAGAGACATTAGAAACAAAAACAAATAAAAAGCATGATTTAAAATTGATTAAAACAATCAAACAAACAAACAAACTAATTAACAAACAAACAAACAAAACAGTATATAAAATCAAAACAGATAAAATCAGAACAGTAGATAAAATCAGTAGTTTAAATGTTAGTTTTGAAATTTAAGCTTAAAAGTGTGGATTTGGTGCTTTATTCAAATGCAGCTGAGAACAGGTGAGTCTTCAACCTGGATTTAAATAAACTGAGTGTTTCAGCTGATCTGAGGCTTTCTGGGAGTTTGTTCCAGATATAAGGAGCATAAAAGCTGAATGCAGCTTCTCCGTGTCTGGTTCTGACTCTGGGAACTGATAAAAGACCGGATCCAGATGACCTGAGGGATCTGGAAGGTTCATACCGGGTCAGGAGGTCACTGATGTATTTTGGTCCTAAACCATTCAGAGCTTTATAGACCAGCATCAGAACTTTAAAGTCTATCCTCTGACGGACAGGCAGCCAGTGTAAAGACCTCAGAGCTGGACTGATGTGGTCCACTTTTTTGGTCTTAGTGAGGACTCGAGCAGCAGAGTTCTGAATGAGCTGTAGTTGTCTGACTGATTTTTTAGGTAGACCTGTAAAGATGCTGTTACAGTAATCAAGCCTACTAAAGATGAATGCATGGACTAGTTTTTCCAGGTCCTGTTGAGACATCAGATCTTTTATCCTTGAAATATTCTTGAGGTGATAGTAAGCTGATTTTGTTATTGTCTTAATGTGTTTTTCTAAGTTTAGGTCTGCATCCATCACTACACCCAAATTTCTCGCCTGGTTTGTGGTTTTTAGGTGTATAGATTGAAGTTCTCTGGTGACCTGTAATCGTTTTTCTTTGGCGCCAAAGACTATTACTTCAGTTTTGTTTTTGTTTAGCTGGAGAAAACTGTGGCACAACCAGTCATTAATTTCCTCAATACATTTACCAAGAGCCTGTACAGGGCCTCGGTCTCCTGGTGACATTGTGATATATATTTGTGTGTCATCTGCATAGCTGTGGTAGTTTATTTTGTTGTTCTTTATAATCTGTGCTAGTGGGAGCATGTAAATGTTAAACAGAGGGGGTCCCAAGATGGAACCTTGGGGAACTCCACATGTGATACTTGTCTGCTCAGATGTGAAGTTACCTATTGATACAAAGTATTTCCTGTTTTCTAAGTATGTTTTGAACCAGTTTAGTACAGTTCCTGAGAGACCTGCCCAGTTCTCCAGTCGTTTGAGTAATATGTTGTGGTCAACTGTATCAAATGCTGCATTGAGATCCAGTAAAACTAAGACTGACATTTTTCCACTGTCTGTATTCAGACATATGTCATTAAACACTTTGGTCAGAGCGGTTTCAGTGCTGTGGTTCTGTCTAAAACCTGACTGGAAGGCATCATAGCAGTTATTCTGTTTTAAGAAGTAACTGAGCTGTTGAGAAACTGCTTTTTCAATGATCTTACTTAAAAATGGGAGATTTGAGATCGGCCTGTAGTTGTTCATTTGTGTCTTGTCAAGATTGTCCTTTTTCAGTATAGGTTTGATTACAGCAGTTTTTAGTGATTCCGGAAACACACCTGACATTAAGGAAAAGTTGACGATCTGTAACAGGTCTGACTCTAAAGTCTTTGAGACCTTTTTGAAAAAACTTGTTGGCAGGACATCTAAACAGCAAGAGGAGGAGTTCAGTTGACCTAAGATGTCCTCCAGGTCTTTGCTGTTAATAGGGTCAAACTGTTTCATGGTGTTTAAACAGTTTTTCGGTGGAAACAGTACATATCCTGGATCTGCTGTTGATGTACCAATTGCTTGTCTAATCTTTTGGATTTTTTCTGTGAAGAATTTGGCAAAGTCATTGCAGGCCATGGTCGACTGAAGTTCAGCTGCCACTGACACAGGAGGGTTTGTTAGCCTGTCAACTGTAGAAAATAAGACCCGAGCATTATGACTGTTTTTAGTGATGATGTCAGAGAAGTAGGACCTCCTTGCACTCCTCAGTTGTAAATTATAATTGTGAAGTTTCTCTTTATAGATGTCATAGTGAACCTGGAGGTTTGTTTTTCTCCATCTGCGCTCAGCTTTCCTACACTCTCTTTTTTCATTTTTCACCAGTGTGGAGTTTCTCCATGGAGACTTTTTCCTTCCAGAGATAACGTTCACCTTAATGGGAGCAATTGTATCCATTACATTTAACATTTTTGCATTGAAGCTATTGACGAGCTCATTGACTGACCCTCTGGACAGATCAGGTGTTAATGGGAAGACCTGGTTAAAGATCTCACTACTGTCTTCAGTTATACACCGTTTTGTGATCACTGCTGTTGATATATTTGTGTGGGCTGAGATTTTACTTTCAAAGAAAACACAGTAATGATCAGACATGCCCACATCAGACACAGTAATGTGTGAAATGCTCAGGCCCTTGGAGATCAGTAGGTCAAGAGTGTGTCCTCTATTATGTGTGGCCTCTGTTACATGCTGAGTCAGCCCAAAGTTGCCCAGAGTGTTACTCAGGTCTTTAGTCCCTTTGTCCTGAGGGTTGTCCACATGGATGTTAAAATCCCCAACAATAATTACACAGTCAAAATCAACACAGATCACAGACAGCAGTTCACTGAGGTCATTAAAAAAGTCTGTGCAGTATTTGGGAGGCCTGTAAACATTAAGAAACACAACTTTGGATGGGGCCTTCAGCTGTAAAGCCACATATTCAAAAGACTGAAAACTTCCAGGAGATAGCTGCTTACATTGAAATGATTCATTAAATAAGACAGCGACCCCTCCTCCTCTCCTGCTCACCCTGGCCTCACTGATAAAACTGTAGTTAGGAGGGGTCGTCTCGATGAGAACAGCTCCACTGTTACTTTGGTCCAACCAAGTTTCAGTTAAAAACATAAAATCAAGGCTGTGTTCAGTGATTAAATCATTAATTAAAAATGTTTTCCCAGCTAAAGATCTAATGTTTAATAAAGCCAACTTAAGTGTTTTAGAGGCATTACTTGTCCCCTCGTGTTTGGGAGCAGTCTGTGGCACACAAGGTATGTTTACTATATTTAAAGATCTTTTAGAGTGTAGCTCTCTGTGTTTTGACCAGGCCACATGTCTCCTTCCGTCACCTGAAAGTACAGAGATTTTAAAACCTTCTAGTAAACAGGGTCCCAGCTTCTCCTGGGAAAAGTCACCACTGCCATAATCTTCGCAGCCCGGACCCTCCACACATCACACATCAGACTGCAGGGACAGAGCATGAAGGTGGTAAGGAGGAACTAAGGGGGGCGAGGCTGGGCAATGTGGCTTCGATTGCTCTGTTGAGGGTGGGGCTCGATGGCGAACCTTTGGCTGCTCTGGTGGGGGGTTTATGGGGGACAAAAAGGGATTGGGCCGGGGGGTAGATCTGAGCCCAGCATTGACCCGCTCCATCATCTCCTCAGTGAATTTCAGGTGTGGGGAGGAGGGAGAAAGGGAGGGGGAGGAGGGTGATGGGGGTGATGGCCTGTCAGGGGTTTGGGGGACTGGGGAAGATCGTGGTCCCTGGTCCTGGTCCTGGTCGTTGGTGTTGTTGAGAGAGTTGGAGGCAAATAGGGACCCCTCTTCTAGCCTCAGATGTCTCTCCTTTCTGAGGCTCTTCCTGGGTGGGGGCAGATGGAGCTCCTCCTCAAGGTTTCTGCTGGGCTTTGTCTGTTGTTGGAGTACTGTTTGTTCCTCTTTATGAGATAACTCCTCGTTTATCTCAGCCTTGGCACCAAGCACAGATGGATGACGTATGGAATAAAATAAGTTGGAGGTGAACAGTTTCACCCTTGACTTGTTAAAATTAAATCCATTTTCTTTAAACAGATGCCTGCGTTCCCAAAAAATATTAAAGTTGTTGATAAAAAGCACTGAGTGGTCAGCACATGCTGATATAAGCCATTTATTCAGTGTAAACAACCTGCTGAATCTCTCGTCTCCTCCTCTGACCGGCGGTACAGGTCCACTGATGAATACAGCTGCATTCAGAGAGTTTACAGTATTTAATAATCCAGTAAAGTCCCGTTTCAGAACCTCTGACTGTTGTTTGGACACATCGTTTGACCCTGTATGCAGAACAATGTTTGTCACAGTTGGATATTCATCTGCAATTAGAAGAAGAATTCTCTCCTTCAGGTTGTTGACCATATCGTTAGGAAAGCAGAGGACTTTAGTGTTCTTAACGCACATCCTTTGTACATCCTTTACGGCAGAGTCACCCACAATCAGAGTTTCAGGCCTAGCCTTGAGCTTTCCCTGTGGCCTTTTACTTTTCAAAAGATTTTCGGACCTTACTTCGCTACTTTTAGATGGATGGTTGTCCGATAGAGATCCAGGGTCCTTTGATAGTGGAGCAAATCTGTTGTGCAGTTTCACATTCAGTTGTTTTGGAGGTTTGTTGTTAACCTTCCTATTCAAGTGTAGACGAATGGAAGCCCAAAATAAAGAGCTGGAAGACAGACAACAGCGCCAGCCGGACATAAAAATTATTAATGAGGGCTGGGGAATCAAGTTTGCTCAGACCCGAGAGCAAATTGTGCACCTCATTAAAGAAAACAAGCAATAGAGTGCAGAACTAAAACAAATGACCAACCAGCTCCAAGACAAGAAAACGATGACTGATAAGATACAATGGGATCTCCAATACATGGACCGAAGGAATCAGCTCCTCCAAAGACAGCTCCATGAAGCTGTGGAAGAAAAGAAAGAAATCCTCCAACAGAAGGAAGAGCATGACAAAAAGCAAAGAGACATGCAGCACGAACTGAAGAGCATGCAGGAAAAATACCGAATGCTGAAAGAAAGCCTGGATGAAACACTGCGCCAACATAAAGACCTTCTTCAACAGAAAGAGCAACAACAAGAAAGACTGAAAGAAGGAAAACATATTGTCCAGGACTTTGAGTCTAAAAATCTAAAACTGCAAGAGTTTTGTAATCAGCTGGAGGACAAAGCAACTAAAGTGGAAGAAGAAAAGGACAAGTTGGAGAAACGCTGCTCACAGATGCTCACAGGGATTTTGGTGGAATTCAATAACTTGAAGCGTGAAAACACTCAAATGCAGGCACAAAAACAACAACAAGACAAAATACGTGAAGACTTGCAGCTCACGCTCCAAGAAATCCAGACAAGAAACGAGCAGTTAGAAGACAAGCACAAAGAGGTCCAACAGAGAAATGCAGACATGCATAAGGACAAGCTGATACAGGAGGCAACATCCAAACAACTCAATGACAAGCTTGAAGAACAACAAGCAACCTTAGAAGAGGTGGAACAAAGATGTGAGAAACTTGAAAAGCAAAACACAGAAACAATCGATGAGTTGAGAAATCTCATCCTGGAGAAAAAAGCGCTCGTGGAAAAGTGAATGAAAAAAAAGAAAAAATGGTTCCACTTGTTCCGGAGGAGAGACGCTACTGCTTCCTCACCTGATGTAGCCTCATCTTGCTCTACCTCTGTTAACCCCCCCAACCAGTCCCGGCAGTTGACTGTCCCCTCCTGAGCTGGTTCTGCCGGAGGTTTCTGCCCGTTTAAAGGCAGTTTTTCCTCCCCACTGTCGCCTAGTGCTTGCTCAGAGGGGATTGTTGGGATTTTCTCTCCTCTACCTTTTTTCTTCATTTACTTGTTTAACTTTTTTCATTATTACTTCGTTTTACCTTGTTTCTTTATTTACTTGCTTGTTTAACTTTTTTTTTCAACTTATCTAAAAAATAAACCAATTGAATTTATCCTTTGAGTATTTTTCATCTCATCTTTACAGAATTTTTCCAAATAATTTTCAAACATTCAGATCTGTCTTTTATTTTCTTCTTGAAACCTCATAAATGGTGAACTAAAAACCCCGGAATATGGTTTGAAACATTGTTTCAGCTGAAACTGGCATAACATGCTTGAGTGAGAGAGTGTGTGTGTGTGTGTGTGTGTGTGTGTGTGTGTGTGTGTGTGTGTGTGTGTGTGTGTGTGTGAGACAGGTGACAGGGTATCACTAGTTAGGTCATCATGTTTAGGCTCATTCACTCCAAAATTATTTAGGCTAAATCTTTAAAACAGTGTCATTGCATACACATTTTCAATTCACTCCAATCGCACAAATGTAGAAATAATTATTTGCAGTATCTTATTTATTATGAGATTATGTCATGACTGATCATTTGCACCCACACCACCAAAAATGGGAGCAAATCGAGGAGATCATGTTTAATCGGTTATAAGAAAAGGTCAGAAATATAAGTGCCAACATGAGCAGTGTCCACAGAAACCTCTGAATCTCAGCTCAAAGCTCAAATAAACCATTTCTACAACCACCAAACACAGCAAAGACACCAAACAGTTAAAAGAGCAGTGACGTCACCATGAATCTGTGGTCAGGTAATATCCATATTTTGATTGATGATTTTCTGGAGTTAAATGTGAACCGAAGCATATTTTCAAAGGTGTTATATGCTATAAAATACTTTTAAATAAAATAATCTCTAATTAATTAGGTGTGGGAAATAAAAAAAAATCTCATTTTTCTATGTTTGAGTCACAGTAACTTCACTGGGCTCACATTTTACTGATTCCATTCTTTACTCGCATGTTTTAAACGCTTACAGCACTTTCACAGGTTTTTATATTCTTTTGAAAATTCATGTGAACTCAAGCTGTCAGAATTGTAATGTAAGCTTTGATAATTGTCCACATTTGTCATTTTGACGATTATCCCTTTATTTTAATGAATACAGCAAACAGAAAAAAAAACTAACAAATTAACAAACGCGGCTCCTAATAAGACAAAACCTGATGATGCTGCAAAACACAGTTAAGTGAGAGGAGGCTGTAAAATGGAATAACTGAAAAAGTGGCAGTGTACAGAGGTGGCGTTCCTCACCCTCTGGGTATCCGTAGAGGTTGTCAACAAAGTTGGAGATGGTGTAGTCGAACTCCGCAGCTGAGATGCCGTCGTTGTCCTCACTGTCGTCCACAAACTTCAGCCCCTCTCCCTGGTTCACTCCTATCAGGATGTCATAGTTTAGGAACTCCCCCTGGTGGAGAAAATAAGGAAGAACATGCTGAGTGCTGGAACAGAGCCTGTGTGCATCACAAGTCTACAACAGGAAGTGCAGCTGAAACACAGCTTTGGGAATTGGCAGCATTTCATTTCCTAGTAAACAAAAAAAAACATTAGCTGTTGGCTAAAATCCCTACTATAAACTGTAAATACTACAAATATGTGCAAAGAGCTGCAAACTAATATATATACATTGCAAACAATAAATACACATTCCAAAATAAAAACACCTCTGCACATGAAGTGGAAACGTTTGCTTTTGCAGCGCTTCGCATCAACATGTATATGAGGTACTTTTGAGATTTGATCTGTGCATAGGTGCATCTTTGATGTGCAGCTCAGAGATCCACAATCCAGCACGTTTTCTGTTTCTCTGACCGCCAGGCTGCTGACCCGAGGTCACGTCAGAGCTTTATTTTTTATCTAAATGTAACAGACAGTTGGTAGCTCTCCTTCCACGCATTTCATACCACACAGCAGGCAGACTTCTGGTTGGTTGACCAGAGTTTTTCAATGTCTGTCTGCATTAACACATCTCGAGAGGCATACGTGCCAAAGAGCGGAATGTAGCAGCTGCAGCACGGCACACAGAGCAAATATTTTCATGGGGTAGTATCAGAAATAAGACCTTTGAATATGTAGTCCCTTTAACTTCTTTCCTTATATTAAACCCTTTGACAAACAGCCATCCAGTGTCCTCTGACATGTGCTCTTATCATTTGTTCCTGATGCTCAGATACAATCCTGGACTCAACATATGTGGCTATGTCTCTGTCCTTGCTATAGATATGTGTTAATGTGCAAAATAAGGTTAAAAAACTTAAGAAATAAATGCCCTCTGTTACATTTCATAGAAACCTTCATGGTGGAATGATTAAAAGCATAAGAAAAAAATAACAATGTTAAAATAAAAAATATGAACACAATGAGAGTTAGATGAAGTTTTGATTCAAGAATAAGAATAAAAAAATGAACACATGGTTCCCTGTGATGCTGCTGAACACGAGTACTTCACTTCAGAGATTTCAGTCAACACTGGTGTGACAGCGAAGGGAGTCATGGGACTACATCGTAATCTGTCCTGTGGGCCATTTAAAAGCAGATTTGCTGGCTAACCACTGCTGTCAAAGCAAAACTAAAGAAACATTGCACCTTCATTCCTTTTTCCTTACGTCCTTCTAACCTTTTCTTTGAGTCTTAACAACAAGAGTGTAAAGTTAATAGCAGTAAATGTCAAGGCTTTCTGATTCTCAGTGAGATAGAGCGAGCTAGAGGAGCAGAGAGGAATGTGTTAAATGAGGGTTAACTACCACACTGATCCCAGAACAGACCGCATGTACAAATCAAGTTCTCTCTTTAGTTCGTTTTCATCCTCCTAGTCCTCCTCATCTCCTTGTAACCCTGTTTTTATTCCTTGGGATGAAAAAGCAAAAAGGGGCCCGAATCTAATCCTGCAGGAACAATCGGTCATTGTTTGTTTTTCAAACTGCTGAGATATGAAGCGATCCTCGCTTGTTTGTCTCTAGTTAGTCTGCAGTTTTTATGTTAACACAAATGCATGAGTATTTTACTGACTCACTAACTGACACTGGCACTATCGGCGGTTTAGAGATGGCGTATGTACACAGATTGAGGAGGATCTAAGTATGACGTGGATGACAGAGGAAATCGGGCATGGCCCTCCTGTCAAAGTTCATTCCCACTTTGAGTTTTTGTTTCACAGACGGTTCAGCCTGATGTAAATTCACTGCCAGAAGAAAAATACCCTATAAATCTATTAGCAGCTATGGTTTAGGCAGCAGAGCGTAAACTAACACGTCACTTGGAGATAACTGTAGATTTTTCCTTCATGGTTTCAAATGTAAGCTGGCTGATTTGATTCATTTTTGTTTTTGTTTTAAACTGAGCAAACCTGGTCTTCTCCTAAGGACTGCTGCAGGTATCATGCAAGCATCTTAATTTAATAAAAAACCAACAACAACAAAAAAAACCCCAAAATAGAATGAAACTCATTTCCGGGGACAAATAACACTGATAGAGACATTTTTTTGTACAGATGATTGGCAAACGGAAAGTTTCTAAAGAGTCGTGCACACACAAGTAGACTACTACAACATGCTACTTAGTTAGGGGAGTTTGGGAATGACAACCAAGCGGAACAAAATTAGACCCAAACATTGTCATCGAAACAAAAACACAAAAAGCTGAGGGGAGGGAATAGAGAGGAGGAAAGCTGAGCTGGAGGCGGGGTTGCTGGAGGGAGGCGGGGAGGCAAAACTTAAACGTTTGAGTCGCATGAAAAGAGACTTAAGCCACAAGTCTACTTACAAGAGAAAACTGTCAAGAATCACAATGATTAATAAGTTTTAACACTTGGTATTTTCGGTATTTTCAAAGGCTTTTCAGAAAGTCTATGACGTGTTCAGCAGGCCATCAGACTGCTGAACACGTCATAGACACCTCTATGGGCTCAAAATGTGGTCATAAATATTTTGTACTTGTAAATCGGTTTTGTACTTGTAAAAAAGATTTGTATGTGTAAAAAAAATTTGTGTGTGTGTAAAAAAGATTTGTGTGTGTGTAAAAAAGATTTGTGTGTGTGTAAAAAAGATTTGTGTGTGGACTTAGCCAAAAACCCCTGCAAGTTACAACTACGAATTTTGACCCTATTTTTCTTCCTTTCATCTGATTGGTCAATGTCATGTCAATCACAAATGTAACAATCCAATCAGAGAACAGATGGGTTTGGCTGTCGGAGGGGCGCTTTTTTGAACTGCAGGTCCTTGAAGGGTAATCTCTATATAAATATCCGATAGTAGTTAGGTCCCCTTACTTTCAGCAGCTGTTGAAAGGATAAAGTTGTGGTATGTCAGTGGTTAGAAATACCATTATTACTTTAGGATTAGTGTAACACAAAGTCAGGGCTGACCCAGGACCATTGCTGTGAGTCACAGTGCGCAGCATAAAAGTCCTTTCACATCGGACGCAGGATGTGCTGCTAATGCTAATTGCTAACTAAAAGCAAAGGATCCAGAATTTGTTGCTGGCTGCTGGGCTCTGTGGGTTTTTGCAGCAGCTCTACCTGTACTAGATGCACCTGCTCCTTGTCGTTTTTATCTCTGACTTTATGTGAACTACAAGAGTTTGTGGGTTTTTTTGCTAGTTCTTCAAATGTTCAATAAAAACATGTATGCTAATTCATAACGAAGACAGCTTTGTAATGAAGACTGTCATTTCCAAAACACTGCCCCCCCCCCCCCGGCCGGCAAACAACCACAAAATGCTTCCCCCATGAGTTAGCGCGAGGCTCCACGAAGCTTAGAAAACCCTTCTTGGACACAACAGATCTGAAAAGAAGGGATTTTATTCATTTATTTATTTATTAAGCGAGCGCTTGTTTTTCTGAGGAAGAAGCAGAGTTGGTTTGTTTCCAGCTGAAATCATCCAGGCTCAGGAATTTGAATCGATCCACATCATTTCTGCTTGAACTAGAGAACATGAGTATCGACTTACATTTGGTCTGTGAGACACATGTCATAGTGACAGTATTTGGGTTAATATGGCATTAATCACCCTGGTCGCATTTCTTCAATATCAGGCACAAAGTTCAGGAACTCGTTCTTTGCAGCCCGCGCAAGGTAGGAGGTCTCCAGAGTGGGAACCATCGGGAAGTTTTCACAGTCTGAGCAGGAGGGACTGGAGGCACGTGAGCTGTTCTTAGGGGTCCTTTAACACAAATCACACCAAGTTAGAATCAAATAGATAACCTGTCAATAACCGTTTGCAGATCGAGGTCAATGTTCCTAAAAATATGTTTACTTCTGGCCCATTGAGCCTCAGCGGGAGTCCGACAGAGAGGGGCAGGTAGAGGAAGGGGTGAGGGTGGCACTGCTGAAGCTCGTCACGGATGGATCATGTCCGGTCGGTGAGATGAGAGAAAGCTGAAGTGAAACAACAGCAGGACGAGGTAGACGTTAATATATCAACTCCCTGATGTGACACAGAAAGGCTATTTTTTTTAATTTATTTGTATTATTTCTCACCTTGCAGTCACTGATGCTGTTCACCAGCTGGTTGTATTCACTATTGAAGGTGTGTGTCAGAAGGCGCAGGCACTACAACACAACAGGAACAAGACCGATCAGCTCCAAGCAGAGAAGGCAGCAACAAGAACGCCCACTAAGCCGACGTTTTTCTCACCTTGGTGGCCAGCTCCTTCTCACGATCCACCAGCTCTCGATGTCGGCGGAATCGTAGCCGCTGCTCTCGCTCGGCCTGATGGCGCTTTCAAAGGTGGTGCTGGAGATCTGCGAGGAGACGGAGGTGGACGTGGACAGAGTGCTGGAGCTCACGCTGGGGGACAGAGACTCACTCAGGGACTTGGTGGTGGGAGCTGTTCCCACGGGAGCCGCCTCTCCCAGAAGGTGACGGGTCTTTTCCACCTGGAAAAAAGATGGGGGCGAATGTGAGGTGGAGAGAAGAGGGGAGGGTTAAAACTTTTTAGAATAGCACTTTGGTCTTCGAGTTGAAAAGTCATTTTTCCCTCTACGATATTAAACAGAGATTTATTTCTTTATGAATCTTTTAAGGCCCCACCTCCTGCAGCTGCTCCATCTTCTCTAGCTCCCACTGGTGCTCTAGGATGAGGATATCTCCTCTGGGCCTCCAGCCAGCGAGGCTCTCCTCTCCACGCACATAAGCCACTGATGTGTCCAGGAGCTTCCTCCTCCTCCTCTGCATCCCTGCTCAGGACATGAGCCCTCATGTTTCATGGCCGCTCACCTGGGCTTCCAACGTCAGACGTCTTACACAAGCTCAGCTCGTAGATCCCAGTCACTCGGTTGCTATAATGAAGCAGAAGTTATGAAGAAGGAAACTTTGTAACAGGGCAGATATCTTTGATTGTGAAACAGAGATGGCCACAGTGCAGCAGCCCAGATTTACCAGTCAGGAGTTTTGGAGTATCCAGTCCCAAAGAGGTTCTTGAGAGAACGGGGTGGGGAAATCTTGGCGTCTCGGGAGTAAAAGACCGTGCAGTTTGGTGATAATGGCAGGCTGGATGCAATGATCCAACTGCAGAGAGGCGATAAAGGGTGTGTGTTAGACACGATGACATCAAGAGACTTAAAAACACGTACAAACAGGTACAACACGGCGGAGCAGCGGCTGACAAAGCAAAGGAAAGGAACCCAGGGCAGCACAGAGTTGGGCACGAGGGATTTTACTGTTGAACACCACAATCTCAGTCTATAGTGAGAAACAGCTGAGGGGGAAAACACTGATCTGGAAACGTCTGAGTGTTACAGAGGATATACATAGCACTGTGGTTCAGTGTCACACAATCACAAACAAATACAGAAAAGTACTAAAAAGGGTGTTGCCTCCAAAGATCGCTTTTACTGGTTTGGAGCTTAGGAGGCTTAATAACGACAGGCATGAATGAAGACAGATCAGAACAGCTGTTTTATCACAGCATCCAGTACCAACACAATCTGAATCGCAGCTGAATGTCTAAAATATCAAATGTCATTTTTTGGTCCATCAGCTACAGCATGAACTGCTTAAAGTGAGAAGCAGCCTAAAGCCCGACAGATTCATCTTTCCAGACTGAAAATATCTCAGAGTGAACCAAGTGTTGCGTTTTCAGTGTGATCTCACAAAGTCAAATCCCTTTAATGATGTTCTGTCCTGTCTTCCTCTATCAAAAGCACACAAACACTATAAAACATTGTTTCTGTGCTTTGGGGTTTTTGTTTACTACAGAGAGGTAAAGCACGACTAGACCCTAAAGGTAGGCTGCTCACCTACAACCACCTCATGAACATCTTTCCAATGGAGCTCGCTGCCCTTCTCGTGGATGAGGGTCACTCTGATCCTCCGCTGGATCTCCTGCAGCAAACATAACAGGAGCTCAGGATCACAGTGAGCACAGCTAGAGCAACATTACGCTTTAAAAGAAGATATTCAACTGTGTACAAAGGAAGCAGTTACCACTGTGTGAGTAGCTCAAGTAGTAGCTCGTGGCTCAAGAGTTGGGAGTTCGCCTTGTAATCGGAAGGTTGCCGGTTCGAGCCCCGGCTTGGACAGTCCCGGTCGTTGTGTCCTTGGGCAAGACACTTCACCCGTTGCCTACTGGGGGTGGTCAGAGGGCCCGGTGGCGCCAGTGTCCGGCAGCCTTGCCTCTGTCAGTGCGCCCCAGGGTGGCTGTGGCTACAATGTAGCTTGCCATCACCAGTGTGTGAATGGGTGGACGACAGGTTGTGTAAAGCGCTTTGGGGTCCTTAGGGACTAGAAAAGCGCTATACAAATACAGGCCATTTACCATTAATAAGAAAACAACATGTGCACCAATCCTGTACCTGGTGCAGCAGGTAGGTACCATGACAGGGCAGGCCTCCACTGTGATCCACGATGGCTGGGATGTAGGGAGGGAGGAGGTGACACAACATCCCAACTTATAATATTCTTCGTGGAGATAATTTTTATGGTTCCTTTAAAGCTTGTGCGTGAATATAACACTCATCACACACATTTGGTGATGGTGTTCAACTTGGTGGCTGCAACTGGCGCGCACACACACACACACACACACAAGCTCAATGTTATCAAGCTGGAATTTGTCTGAATTTAAGAGAAGATGAATAAAGGTGAGGAGTATTTTCTACATGCTTTGGGTGACTAAATGGAGGATGGATAGGTGATGTGAAAACACTACTGACCCTTTATACTGAGCCAATAGTTCACACACTTCTATTAAATCTGTCTAAAGAGCCAGTAATCACAGAGGATAGATACTGGAAACAAACTGAAATGTTAGGAGGAACTAAATCACACATTACAACACCAGTGGCAGCACCCTGCTGTCTCACACATCGGGATCACGGTCCTGTTGAAACGGGCTAATCGCTAAAGCTCACAGTTGCATTCGTCTATACTCAATATGATCGAGAGGAATATTATTACACTTGAAAACTGCTCTATTCACGTCTTCTTTTGCTGTGAATCTACATCGACAACAGAAAAAGAAAATCTGCTGCTTGCAACAGCATTGTGTTAGAAGCATTTTTACTGGAGTGAATGCATTTAACTGTACTTGCATCATCTGTTAAAAGTACTTATATATTGCAATAAGACTGCAAAAAGCAAAGGGGACTGAATTCTATAGTATGTGGTATGTGTATAAGGTGACACATGTATGCAGTTTCCTGCCATAATGTAAACTTGGAATCATCACATATCTACAGGTATTTGTACTGAATGGAATGAGCTGTGGTGATTAAAAGCATTAGCAAAAGCATACTTACTAGTAGTGGCCTTTTCTTCTTAGGTCTGGATCTCGATGCCTCTGGGACTGAAGATCACAGCCAAGTCACCAGTTTCATAAACAATAAACAAACAAAAAGCAAATAAACAAAACACTTTCAGAGATCGCACAACTTTGGTTTTCATCTTCATATGATAATGTTCCTTGAATCAAATCTACCATACACACTCTACTACAGCGTATCAAACTAGTCTAAATACTTCCACAAATAATGACATACCCATCTTTGTCTTTTTGTGGCTTTCACCAAAAACTCTCCCCCTGCTGGATCCTGTGTTGACGTACGTGATTTTGGGAGAAAAACAAAAACAAAATCATTTTAAATGGTTACATTAAATGTAATAATATCAACATTCAATAGATTTGACTGTACATGTATCAAGTGGTGTAAAATACATGTTCCTTGATCCTTGGTCAGGGAACATAAATTACTGTTGTTTCAGCCATCAGGTACTCCTCTAAAATTCAGCCTGGACTCCAAATATAAAGCATACAATACATACAAACATACAAATTACCTTTGCTGGTCTTGTTGCCTGCGTGCTCCACTTGCCCCTCTGAAGTGCTCAGTGGGTCATCCTATCCCTTGTTGAGCTCAATCTTCTCCATCACATTCCTCACTTCCTCCACCTGCGTGGTCCTCCCCTCCCGTGCCTCCATAATCGTTGCCTCCTCCTGGTTGTTGATCATTCAAGTTAGTTTACACAATGGGTCAAACTTTTAACTTTATCCTGCTTTACGCCTCCTGGTTTGTAGCAGACTAAGTATATACAGTGGCGTGTCTAGAAAATTTTTGTTGGGGGGGCCAGGTAGGGGCACAGATTTGGAGAAGGGTGGCAGATGTAATTGGTAGATAATGTTTAAAAAAAATTCTACCAACCGTTAACCATAATTAAATAACCCTGTAAACCTAATAACTGAATGTGCTTTTAACTCTTATTAGAATGAGATTTTAACCACTACGGTGCAAAGTTTTTAGATACTGCGTTGATAAAGTACAAGAGATACAATCAGTGCTTTGTCAGTGTTTACTCAGCATTCAAGGACAGCAATATTTGCATAGTATTTTTACTGACATATAGTGCACATATGTTTTGGGCAAAAACATTTTTTAATATTAAAATACGAACATTTGTAACAAACAATTGACAAATCAGCCAATTCCAATGTAAAACTTTATCTGCCTGTTAAAAAAAGAAGATAATCTTCTCACAAACTGGTGTTTGATTTTGAAAAAAGTGGGGAAACAACTGAAAAGACTAACATTTGAATGAAACCTGCCTCCCCTTCCCTCATCCACCTGCTGGCCTCTGTGGAAGCCCCGTCATAGCCACCACCAAACAACTGAGTTATTTTTACACATCGACCTGCATCTGGCCAATCCACCACTTCTCATTGTTCATGCAGTTACAAAAAAAAATAAAAAATAAGTCACCGGGCATATCCCCGGTATGCCCGATGGCCAGTCCAGCTATGTTAACCTGCAACCAAATCTGCAGCTCCATACAGCAATGTTACGACTTGGATTATATCTTATAACTCATAACTCTTATGTTAGCTCCCCTCAGTAGCATACTGTCTGAAATATTCGACGGCTGCAATAATTCTTCAAGTGTTATTTTTTCCTTGGTATTCTAATTTCACCGAAGTTTACTAAACTCAACAAACTTAATATTACTTACCGGGACATTTATTCTGGCCTCATTTTCTTTCACCGAAAAATTGTTTCCTGCGGTGCCATCTTTCGTGCTTGGCTCTCCTACCTTTGCTAACGTGATGCACAAAGCGCAGAAGCCGATGCTGCATTCACTTACACTCGGATATCTGAGCTTCACCGTGAAAACATAATCGGATATTTGATTGAATTTTATTGTTTTGCCTTTGGGGTGGCACCTGGGGTGGCCAGTCTGGTTGGGGGGGTGGCCTGTGCCCCCCCAGGCCACCCTGCTGGACACGCCACTGGCTGGCAGGAACAGGAAACAAGTGAAAGAAAACTGGCGAGCATCCTGGAAGGAAAACTTAATCGGACATAACAAGTTAAAACAGTTTGCAAGTTTCAAGCCAAACTGCTGAATCTACCGTCCAGCTTCTCCTTGATAGCGTGACTCTGTGTTGTTCTCCTTCATTCTTCTGTCTCTGTCTGTCAAATCTCAGCGTATTATAAACCAACTGTTGTCACCCTCTGCTGGTCAGTGTGCTGGCTGTTTTCTCGGGAATCTCAACCACAAGAAAGTTTATGCGAACGAAGCTAAAAAACCTGTGACAGTTTGTGAAACGTCATTAGCAGCAGTGAAATAAGATTCCAAAAGTTAGTGAAATGATAGAGGCTGTCTTATGCTGGAAAAATGCTTCTAGCACAAAGTGGCCCAATAAACTGAATTTTTTAATACAGAAATACATCTAATGATAAAAAGACAAGCAGAGAATTCATTGTCTATTTTCAGTTGCAGAGCTGGGATGCTCGTCTCCTCATGGAGCGCTTTCGAGCTGTGAAGTGTCCAGATATCAGCGCTCACCTGGCTGGTACCAAGAAGGTTCAGCAAGTGCTCCCCAGACCTGGAGTCCTGGACAGATTCTTCCCAGACCAGCCTCAAGCTGTGCAGCAGATCCGAGCGACATTGGCTGACCTCTACACTCTAGACATGGTGAGAAAAAGGGCACGGTTTTTTCATTGTTTGGAAAATTTGGCATTAGATAATCCTCACCTGGGTGTTGCTGTTCAGTGTAAGCAATATCGTTTGCATTTTATTCCTCTGATTTATTTCTCTGTGGTTGCGCTCGTCTACAGGGTCCAGAGAGGGACAAAACAGTATCAGTGGCCTTGTCAGCAGCAGAACGGTTTGTCTTGGAGTCTCAGCGAGAAGGAGGAGGTACAGCGGGGGGATAGAAGCATCTTTAAAAATGTTGAAAACTTCTGTTTATTGCTCACCATTTGTTAAACTAGGGAAGTTTAAGCAGTGCATGAGTGGATCTGCACACACATGCAGCATTTTCTTGCATTCCATGTATGAGCTAGCCTCAGTCAAAACAGTGACGACACATACATGACTGCCTGCTGTTTTGCATTACTGTATATCTACTGTGATTCATGCATGCTGTACTGTGACTGAGATAATAGTGTATATGAGACACACTTGACAACAACATTGATCAGGATGTGAAAAAGCTACCAGATACAAGTTGTCAGCAGGGCCCTATTTCAGGAAGCCGGTTTAGAGCTAAATCTGAGTAAGTATACCCTGAGTTAACGAAAACTCTGGGTTTTCGGTTTCACAAAGCGAGTTTAGATTAATTCTGAGCGAGTTACTATGACAACACACTCCGTGAAGCTAACCTGCCCCCTAGCAGGTTTACTTCAACTAACCCTAACTTTCTCCGCCTCTTTGTCGGAAACCTGACAGTAGGAAGTATCAGACATGGCGTGCTCCTTCCTTGAAGAGCCAGTAGATGTTGAAGCCCAAATTCTCCGCAGAGCTCTCCGCCGGGAGAGAGTGATTAGAGCGCGTTTGGACATTTTATCATTTCCTGATGATTTCCTGTGTGAACGTTACCGTTTTTCAGCACAATCTATAATTTATTTGAATAACATCCTCAGGCCTAATATTGCTCATGTGACACATCGCGGACATTCTCTCAGTTCTGTACATATTATTCGTATTGCACTTCGGTTTTTTGCAAACGGGAGCTTTCTGTATAATATTGGTGATGCTGAGCACGTTCCCAAGGCTACCGTCTGTCAGGCAGTCAGGAATGTTACAGTTGCACTGAAACGTCTCCTGTACTCGTTTGTGATGTTCCCCGGTCATAGACCCACAAGATTTATCAAAGAGGGATGCCACAAAATTGCAGGTAGCAGGATGAACAAAACTTAATTCATGATGTGGTGATACTTGAACTACTACTTAAATTTTACATTTATTCTCACGGTTCCCAGGCGTGATTGGCTGTATAGATGGGACTCACATTCCAATCATTGCTCCTTCAGTAAATGAAGGAGACTATGTGAACAGGAAGTCTTTCCACAGCATTAATGTACAGGTACATAGTTCCCTGTAGCATTTCAAACTAACAAATTATTTCATTATAGTAATGGATGCTAATTTGTGTTCTCTGCACTGTGAAGATCATATGTGATGCTGCCAACATTATCACAAATGTGGAAGCCAACTGCTCAGCCTCTGTGAGTGGTGGAGGACCCCCACCTGTTTTTCAGGCCTCCGCTTTTTTTCTGTTGGCTATAACGGGTCACATTTGAGCATACAGAGTAAGCAAATATGTACTTGTAATGTGCTCAGATAATTTCAATAAGTGCTTACAGAGGGGAAATTAATGTAGCCTCTAACTGCAATTGATTTACAAACAGACCAAGCACTATGGCTCATAATACAATTACACCTTACCTGTTTGGACTATATTTTTATATTTCATTTTTACTTGCTGCCAGGAACGTTTGGGGCCTGTTGGGTTGCACCTGCGCTCAAATCACATCACAAAATCAAATGTATGAAATAAAAAATAAAATATAATAAAATAACGTGTTAAATGGGTGGAAATCCCTAGATCAATGTTTAAATTAACACTCATGCATTGACTCTGTCGGCCATGTTTTGCCATGCATGCTCCCTTTCTTTTGCAGCTGAGGCTGTGTTACTTTTTTTCCGCAAAATTTGCATGTTATCGCCCACCCCCGTGACATCACGCTCCAAAGCCCTATACTGCCATCAGAATTTCGGCCTCAAGCGCTGTAAGATACATTGACCGCGCCTTCTTTCCCTCCGTCTCCATGGTGACTCGCTTAATCTGTGCTCCACTAATCAGGGCTTTATGTATCCTTGTGCGCGCGCTTAACTTGGGGTTAAAGCAACTCCACGTTGACTGAACTAATTGTTATCAGCCTTTCTGAAACCGAATATTCCGAGTTGGACAGTTCGGGGTTACTCAACCCTGAGTATCGTTTTTCACTCTGAGTTTTCTAAACCGGCTTCCTGAAATAGGGCCCAGGTTATGGCTGACTAACCACCCTGCCTTACATCACTCTGGGTTAATACTGTAAAAAGCAATCATTAGTTTGTAATATCAGATCATTTGTTTTGATAAATACATAGTCCAGTATCAGGGTTCATATGAGCTATTTTAGCAGTAATTTTACACCTCCACTATGATAGTATTTAGCTGTTAATCATGTTAGCAAGGAAGCTCGGGTTTGTAATTCATTCATAATTTAGCCACGCTGCATGAATTTGGATGATACGATTTTTGAAAATGGCAGTTTCATTTATGGGGCGTTTATAAAATCGTATTTCTTAGGCTGGCTTTTAAGGAAGGAGAAAAGGTATGTATCAGTTGGCTGGGAAGAAAGATGGAGGTGGAAAGGATGTGCGAGCTATGGGACAAAGTTGCTGAGACTAGGTTAAAAAGAGGTGAGGATCAGTGAGCAGGAGTGTGGCTTTGTGCTGAAAAGAGCACAACAGATTGTCTGGAGAAAAGGTGAAGGAAAGTCAGCTGAAGCAAGACAGTTTGTGGAGTTTGTGTCGGACTGTATGTTATGCTGGGAGCCTGGGGATTAGTGGACTTTGATTCCAAGTTAATACTAGTTAGTGTTTCTCACTGGTTTTTGGGTGGTGGAGTAAAAGGGATTGGTTGGTGGCTGTTTCTAATGTTAGCCTTTTCTTGGTTTTCTTACAGGCAGGGTAAAGACATGGTGATGAATGAGTGTGTGGACCGTCTGCTGAGGACCAAGAGCTCAGGACAGTCAGACGGGGGCGTCGCAGCAGGAGTCACCATGCTCCACAATCCTCTGCTGTTCTGAGATGTCACACTCCTGCCTGCACATACAAACCACAGTGAAGTCAAAGTTCCACCTGCGCCTCAACCTGTTCTTGCAAAAGCATGAAAACTGACAGAGGTGAGACAGCAGAAAAGTTTTTGTTTATTTTTTTTTTTACTAAGTTAAGGAATTAAGTTAAGAAGAGTGATTAAATAAATTGTTTCTTGCATTTTTGGTTTAATGATTGTGTTTAGGATTATTTCAGAAACATGTTTAGAGGATCTTTGTAAGCCTGTATTTACTTTGAAAGAAGGGAAGCACTTCTTCATTCTACAGAAAAGGTGACACATTACAGATGAGTTCATAAAAAGTGTCACTGTCACTCTTTCAGGGCTCTGTCACTTTTTCTTTTTTACTGGAACAGCATGGTAAAGTAGGCCTAGGCTGCCATCTTGTGGCAGTGTGTTGTTACTACAACATATGAAATTGTGTTTCTATTGGAAATATAATTCAGCACCACCGAGCCACTCTCTCAGTTACAAACTGAACCTGTTTTTTAGACATAAATTACTAAGTACAGTGAAGCTTTTGGTTTTGTAAAAGTGTTTCTTATTCTAAATGCATGTTGATTTTTATAAGGGTGAAGAGCAGTTAGCAGTGCATTCACGGACATCTTTAAACTATTAAACGAAGAATCTTTGGTCATGATGTCATGAACTAGAAACGTGAGCTCCAGGTGAGACTGCACAGAAGAACAAGTGTCCTTAAACTGCATCAACTGATGACTTCTTACAATTTTATTCTACTGTGTGTTTTTATCATTGAACGTTTCTGTCTTTGTGTACATGTAACGCAGACACTAAAGCTGTGCCAGAATGTCATGCTGAAGAGAAGGATTCTTTTAAAATGCATGGGGGAGCAAGCGAGTCAGATACCAAGGGCACAAAGATGAAGCAGGTCTGATCGGAAACCGTTTATTTCCAGGCCAGGGAGCACAAATAAAAACACCCTTAAAAAACGTACACAATAAAATGTTATCAATAACTAAAATCCCCCATGAATAAACAAACCCGATTCTAAAACTAGTAAAAATACAATTTTCTATGTTTACTAAAATCCCCTGGTCTAATTATGCCACATGTTTATTATGGGTCCACCAGCAGGCCAGGAATTCCTTTTTTAGAGCGGAGTCAACGCCAGCCTCGTCCCCGGCAGACGAGGAGAAGCCTCCAATCCTCCTCTTGTCCCTTCACTGGGTCCATCGCATCCCAGCCCAGCTCGCGTTCTGCATCGGAGTCCGTCATGCGATGCCACCACGGCTGCTCTCGCGTCAGGGCCCTGTAAAATAACAAACAGGGGCCAGAACGGTCTGAGATCATGGTGGTAGGCTTGTGATGGACACACTTTTCATCCCTGGAAGACCAACATGCAAGATAAATACAAAGTTCCACTGTGTGACATACATATGCTAACACAAGCTACTGTAACTTAGAGAAGCTCAGCGAGAAGAGTGAGAATGTTCAAAAATACAGCCGCATCAACAACATGAACAAATATATTACCAGGTCACAATTACAGTGAGTCCGCAAAACGTTCAGCTTCAGTAGGAGACTTGAACGTGTTAGTGATGCTGTTGTGAACTACCCGAAGCTGGGCCGGGTAGTGCAGACTGCACGTCGCTCCGGAGGCGCTAAGCTTTTTCCTGACCGTATTGAAGGCCATCCGCTGCGCAAGGACCTAGTCGGGGAAGATGGACAGATTCTCTCCATCGCAGCTCAACGGTGCACGTTGGCGTGCCAGACGCAGGACATGCCACACGTCTTTGTCATGATGCAACTTGGCTATGATAGCCCTCGGTCGCTGGCCAGCCGTTGGTTTTGGTCTAAGGGTGCGGTGTGCCCTCTCCACTTTTATCGGCTTAATAAAGTTGTCTTTCCCCAACACATCCAGCAGCAGGGATGAAACAAAGTCCGCCCTTACCGCCCTCAGCACCTTCCTTCACTCCAACAATCCTAATGTTGGCCCGACGCGAGCGCGCCTCCATCTGGCCTAGCTTGCCACGCAGGTTATCGGTGGCCGCCATTAGTTTCTTGCATGTAGCTTCCAGCATACAAACACGGCAGTCCAATGTAGTAAGCGACTCATCGATAACATCTAGACGTTGTTCGGATGACCGGATATCTGCCTGGAGCTTAGACAGAATAGACTCAATTGTGTCAAGGCGGGTCTCCATAGAAGTTTTTAGGCTAGCGATAGCTGCTAATATGGCGTCGGTGCTCGCAGAATTTTCAGCTACTGCTTTCTGGCAGTGTGTTGCGTCTTTTTTAGGCGGCATGTCGTCCAGTATTTATCGTAGTCGATGCAAGGCAGTAGTGCTGTTGACCAGTTAAGTAAAGATGCAGGGTGTCGCGTTAAATTGTTGGAAAATAAGAAGAAAAGTGCGGAGCTGAGAAGAGTGCGTCCTACTCCATCAGTGTACACGAGCGCCCCCATGAAGTTTAACTTTTAAAACACTAACCGAGGCCTGTAGTGTATATGGTTTTTCGTCGTTTCTCTGAGCATCGTATCGCCTGATCTTGGGAATTTCTCAGGACATCCACCTCTGGGAAGACAGGCAGCGGTCTTAAATGTTGTCGCTGTAGATCTGGATGTCAAATTGTTTGGAAATTACTTTATAACACTTTCGAGGTAGAGAGGCAGCGATAGTTGTGTCTGATATCTCCGGCGCACACCTGAATGCTCCAGACAAGCAAAGACTTTGCTTTTATAGAGCTCACTCTTACTGATAATCAGTTTGATTTGATTAGCAGCACCTGGCTGTTACTTACCCTCTGATACTCTATAGAAGCACTAAGTAAATAATGACATGGTGTAATATGTCATGTGTCATTCTTGATCTGAAGTTTTATTTACCTAATTTTAAGTCCTGATGAGGACCGGACACCTTCCCATCATGTTGTGTGTACCTCGATTGCTTTGCAGAGATGTCCAAAATGCACTGAAGCATCAAATTTGTGGGTCGATGATGCCAATTTGTGTGAGTAACTGGCCTAGCTGTGAGTCTATCTCGACCTGATGTGGATGGTTTCGCTGAGGTGGAAGAGTATTTGTTGACTGGACTATGTGACAGCTTAATGCAGCGCTTATATATCTCCTGGTGACATAAGAGAAAGAAAGTTAGCAATAGAAAAGAAGGGGAGGCAAGAGGTTTGTAATTAGAGCTGTGTATTCATGTTTTACTTTTAAAGTATAGAAGGATTCTGTGGCGTCTCTAGGACGCCTCTTTTCTCCACCCTGTTCTCCCTACATTACCTCCAGGTTCATCGTACCAGGCTCAGCTGTGCTCATGCACCACATCACTTCCTCATAAAGTGTTCATCATTCAAGATGCCTCAATGTCAACAGGTCGGGTTAAAAACAAAAAGCATGTCGCTGATTGTGATCCCGTTCTTGTGATCATCTCTCTGCTGTCCACGGCAGGCTGCGTGTCTGAGGTGTTCACTGTTTCAGGCAACCTGTCAAACCTCATGTCAAGGCTGCATCATCATTCTTATGTTCCTGCATGTGCAAACAGATGACTCATTGAAGCGCTGCATGGCAGTGTCTCTATACACTGGTTACTTGCTGTACCCGGGATACAGTGAATATGCCATACTAAAATACATAACGGAGACTCAAGGAGAACTCCCAGAGGAAATGTTAAACTATGGGCAAAAGACTGCAAAGTATTTCTGCAGGGAGTTCAATTCCGACAACATCTACCACTGGAAACTCAAGACAACTGAACAATATTTCCAGGAGTTTGGGATTGAGTTTGTTGACAAAAGAGTTAAAAAATTGAAGTCTCTGGATGAACTCTTATATACCGAGATCATTGAAGATGAGGATTATGCAGATGCAACTGCAAAAAGGTGTGATATCCTGATGTTTGTAGAAATGGTAAAGCACTTGCTTCACCTCAATCCCCAAAATAGAATGACACCCAATCAGGTCCTTGAGCATGCCTTTTCAAAACTGAGCCACCTTGCATGGATACGCCAGAGTAGCTCCTATGTTGAGTCCTGCTATGAGCACATCAACTACTTAAGGACAAAGAAGAAAGAGACGCCAGGACAGAGTTTCCATACCAGCAGGACAGAGTCTGCACAGAAGCCCACCTCTGACACCAGACAATCTGCTCAAAGGAACTTCCCTCCCTCTGCAGCAGAGAGAAAAACACTAGTGATCCCCCACAGCCAAAATGGTTCTCCCCATTCAACTCAGAGGAACAGCCACAATTTAGTCAGGTGCTAATACATAAAACAGCAGGAAACTGTTCCAGTCAGAGTGAAAATTCTGAGACAATTCCAAAGAAAGCACAGTGTAAAAGAAAGCATCTGCAGGAAAATGAAAAGGATACGAGTGACCCAGGTCTTAAAAGAAAAAAGACTAATTGGAAAGATGTGCGCAGAGAAACACTGTACCAACATGAAAGGTCAGATCATGACCAGCAGAAATGCCACGATTCTATGGCTCCATCCTGCGCAACCACTAGCTACAGGACACAAAATTCCATCTTGCCAATTAAGAGGAAGCCAGATGAAAACATCTTTGCGACATCAAATAAGAGGGCCAGAACCAACTGCGAAAACGGCAAGAGCCAAACCTTTAACCACAGCTGGGCCGAGGACCACCGCTAGAGAATTATTTTTTTGAAATAAAAACGAAGACATCTACATCAGAAAGCAAAATAAATAAATGAATAAATAAACAAAAGTCTCTTTCAGATTTTTTGGTTTAGATTTGTTTTCTGGAGATTTTAAGGAATTACTGAATTGTGTACACTGATGCTTTAAAGCCAAAGCAGTTCATAATGATTGGCCATGCTTGCCTTAAACTCACAGGGAGATTACAAATATATGATCTAAAGCCAACATATTATTATTTTTACACACAAGTCAGATTTTTGCTGTTATTTGACATGTTTCCATTAAAATAGGTTCAAAAGAATTGCACAGATTCTGAAACCAATATGCTTGAATACATGTGACTACTTGCTTTAAAAGTCTAACATTTCAGCCTGTAAACTCTACCATATGATAAGGCAGTAAACAAGTGTACATATAATGAACTATATACTTTTGTTTACCTCATCATAATACGTTTTATTTTTATTTTTGAGTTCTTTTCACAAAAATACATCTTGGTATTTAGGATAAGTGTCTATGAAGAGGCAGGTAGCAGCACTAAAAAAATCATTTATTTAACATTTATTTTATTGCAACGCCTCACCTGTTTGATTTTTTTTCCTTTCATTTGAAAACACAAATGTCTGTCCTGCTCTATATAAACTGCACAGAACCTTCAAGCAATATGTTGGCAGCAGCCCTTCACTTAAAAAGCTAGAAAAGTATCATGATACACAGTCATGGACAGAAGGTTTTGGCAGTAGCACAAATGTTGTGTTTCATACAAACTTCACTGATTCTGTTTTTATTAACATGATTAACATGATCTACAGAAGAACCCACATTAGCGTGTCATAACTTTCAAAGACTTTTAATGGCAATTAAAAATCAAATATATGTGCATTATGTTGTTGGCCATTGTTCTCGATAACTTGTGCTGGATGTCAGCTTCTTCTGTAAATCCGGACTGATGATCGTGATGGGCCGCCTTATCGGGGCTGAAAGTTGATGACAACCTGTGGGCCGGAAATCCCATCACTAGCCACCGTAAATATACTTTTATTTATTCACTCCACATGAAACGTAATAAATAAATCATAAAATACATAAATCAACTATTCACATTTCAACTTTTAACTATTTAAATTTTCAGCTTTTTCCTTTTACAAATTTAAAGTGAAACAACACAAAACACTGCAAACCACAAATATAAATATATATATATATATAAATAAATATAAATTATAATGTGAAAACAAAAAGAACATGCACATTCTCTGTCATATAGACCTGCATGAATAAACTTTCTGAATCCTTTATCATCTGCAACTGAAAATAGTTGTGGATGATTACTATCCGATTGTTAAGTGATGACGTGACGAATCCTACTTCTGGGCCTAAAGTAGTCTGCGTTTAATATGGCTTTTGTGTTGTTAACATGTTTAATGTTATGTATTTTCTTCTATTTAATCTCAAAAAGCTCCTAAAACAGTCAGTGATCACTGTTGACCTCCCTCGGCTTTTATTACTGCTAATCATTTATTTAAGCTCAGTTTTTAAAACCTTAGGATGTAACTACAGCCCAGCCCATGCAGCAGTATATGAATGACTAAGCTCATGTTGTGGATGGATTATCTCAGTTGTTCTCCTGGCTGAAGTTTGGTCCTTTTACAGCATCCTGCCATGCGATTACATTTGTTCCTGACCACCGAGAACACTCACATTAACTTTTATCGAGAGGAAAAAAAGTTAGCTTGTTTATGTCTGTGAAGGTTCTCAGTCATCCAGGTCATCGTAGTCAAAGGAGCTTGCAAAGAAAAGCGTCTGGACTTCTTTAGCTTGTTTATATTATGCTAACACAGCTGTGTCGCTAGTGGTCACGTAGCACATCATTATATACCAGCTAGCCCAACTTCAGTAACTCTACAAACGTCACTGCTGTTTAGTTTACTGTCTTCATTTATGTTGGAAGTGATAACAGAGCTGTATGTTTTAATTTGTTTCCAAAACCCCGCAGTTAGGACATGCAATATTGTATTTAGATAGAAGCTAGCGAGCTAACTCCACAAACGTCACTGCTGTTTAGTTTACTGTCTTCATTTATGTTGGAAGTGATAACAGAGCTGTATGTTTTAATTTGTTTCCAAAACCCCGCAGTTAGGACATGCAATATTGTATTTAGATAGAAGCTAGCGAGCTAACTCCCTGCTAACTTCTAACTCCGTTAAATGTCATAAATTCCGTTTTCATGGATGCCTGGATGTTAAACTCAATTGTTACACCTGGTAGAGCAGAACGCTGATCATTTTATTAAAGATGAAAGACTTTAGACAGTTTTTCAACTCTCAGTAATGCCATAGTGATCGTTTGATATATGGACCTGCAGCGGAGTTTAGGTCCAGACACGGCTAGTGACATCAGACTGAACAACCGGATACCTTTCTAATGTGACGTTGGTGTCCCTGGCTCTTTCTCTCTCTCTCCCTCCCGCTCTGTTCCTGTGCTACTGATTTTAACTACCGCCCCTCCCCCCTCTGCCCAGCGCAAAGCAAGGCTCACATGCTGAGTGAAGCGGGAAAAAAGTGCGAGAGAGAGGGTGAGAGAAAGAAAAAAACAAAACAAAAAAAAAATCGGCTCGCGATAAGGAGCCGGCTCGCGTCGTTCGTTCGCAACTGACCCATCACTAATGGTGGCCCCTAGAGACAAAGCACGTACAAACTTCAAATCACGTAAAAACCCTGAAGCACGTACAAACTCCAAAACACATAAAAAACACGTAAAAACATGTAAAAACTCCAAAACACGTACAAACTCCGAAGCACGTACAAACTCAGAAGCACATAAAAACTCAAAACACAACAGAAGTGCTCCAGGATGCTGTTTTGGAAGTTCAGTTCATGCTAGAAATGTGTTTTGGAGTTCGTACGTGTTTTGTCTCTAAGAGCCACCGCATATATTTATATATAAACATATATAAATAAAACCACTTTTTTTTTTACATTAGTAATTCCTTTTGTGCATAATTTTATATTATTGTTAATAATAAATAAATTAAAGCAACAAAACAACCTGAAGAGCCGGTTCGGAGCCGAAAGAGCCGGTTCTCTAAAAAGAGAATACTAATACCTACAATATCAGAGCTGCTTCTAACTGCAATGGCCAGAGGCTCCATAGCTAGAGCAAAGAGCAGTGGAGATAAACAGCAACCCTGCCTAGTCCCCCAGTGAAGTAGAAACGGATGTGATCTATCAAAATTTGTATCGATGATCTTGGCCGTGCATAAAGCATACGTACCAAAGTTGTAAAATTACTACCAAAGCCAAATTTCTCAAGTGTAGCAAACAGGTATTTCCACTCAATTTGATCGAAAGCTTGTTGGGAATCTAATGAAATAACAGCTGAATTTGGAGGATTTGTTCCATACAGTACATTCAATAGACAACGGGTATTAGAGAAAGCAAATCTGTCTGGAATAAAACCAGTTTGATCGTGTTGAATTAAAGTGCCCAAAAATTTATTAAGGCGTGAAGACAAGAATTTTGGAATGATTTTTTGATCATAGTTTAATAAACTAAGTGGGCGATATGAAGTCACATTGGTGGGGTCTCTGTCCTTCTTAGGGAGAAGACAAACGTGGGCATCATATATGGTATCAGGGAAAGAGCCCCGTGCAATAGAGCAGTTCACCATTCTGAGTAAAAGTGGAGCGATTATATCAATATGGGCTTTATAAAATTCTATGTTGAACTAGAGCTGGGCAATATAAGATTTTTTCATATCACGATATGTTTTTTTCATTTCAGGCGATAACGATATCTATCACGATATAAGCCAAATAACTATATTTGTAAGATTTAAATGTGCCATTGCTCACAAGTAAAATGTGAAATAATCAGCAGCTTGTTTTATTTAAATATTTATTTCCCATAATAAGTTCAACAGGGTAGATGTACTTAAGGAACATGAGACTTTTTCAGATAGATAAAGGCAAATATTGCAAACTACACAAAAGGCAGCCGCTAAAGCATTTAAGTTTCAAAATAGAACAAACAAAACAGACTAAATTGTCAATTTCACTTAGAAACAAAATATTAATTCTAAAAATAAATCTTAGTTTGTTTTACAGAAGAACAGACAAAATTGACTAACTTTTGTCAATATCAAATAAACTGAGAACTAAAAGGAAATTCTCAATCTCTCCTTGTTGTATAGCTTAGCTTTTCAAACAGTTTTAACAGTTACTTTAGTCTGACAAAAGCCGAATGACGAATTAGTGCTTCCAGTCAGAGACCGAGGCTACGTCCACACGTACACGGGTATTTTTGAAAACGGAGATTTTCCGTTTTCGTTTTAAAAAATAATTCCGTCCACACATAAAGGGAGAAATGAAGGAAAACGCTGCGATGAACATGCAAAAGCAGCAGGTGGCGCTAGATTCCTAACCGTGCAGAAATGTTGGCCAATCAGAAGTCTAGAAGCCTAGAAGTGGGAAAAAGTAAACAAAGCTGGGGCATCGAAGCAGAACAGAGTCGTATGTGTGGAGGGACAGTAACTGTGTGTATATGTAAGCATTTAAACACTGCAGAGAGTAGAATTAACAGTAACAGTATTGTAGAAATTCATTTCACTGAAACAATAACGTGGCACACAGTGTGACGTCAAAAAATGCGCACACCTTTGACGCTGCGTTTTCTCAGTTTTTCTGGTCCACACGTAAATGCAAAAACGGAGTTTTCAAAAATCTTCGTTTTCAGTGACCAAAAACGGCGTTTACGTGTGGACGAAAGGTGCAAACGCATAGAAAAATCTGCGTTTTCAAAAATACCCGGGTACGTGTGGACGTAGCGCATGCACCAGTTTATTGTATTTCCAGACTTGCTTTCGGCACAATTTACAGTGCACGCTACTCTGTTTTTTGTCAGACTTGAAATAGCCGAAATACCTTCACACTACAGAACTTCTATGGCTCTTCCGTTCGACAATCTCTCCAGCATTGGAACCATCATCTGTTTTCTCTTCGGTAACCTTTGGTCACGCTCTGTTGATTTTTCTAGTCGGCACACTCATTTCCTCCATTACCCGGTGGCTGGCTGCTTCCCAAACAAATACACATGTGCGGCTTGGCACTTGTGCTGTACGTAACAAGTCACGTGACGTGACGCTGGGGCTGTGATTGGTTCGGCTCTGCGCTACGTAATTTGGATTGGCTGTTCCTTTTTTTTTTTTTTTAAGAGGACAAGAGCGGCGAAGTCTATCGCGATAGTTTAATTTTTCTATCGAGAAAAAGTTATATCGCGATACATATCGTTATCATTCTATCGCCCAGCTCTATGTTGAACTCATCCGGTCCGCAGACTTTACCACTAGGGAAAGAAAGGATAGCAGCTTTGACTTCTGTGATGCTGAAATCAGCATCAAGCACTTGGGTGGCAGATTCTGTAAGGGTTGGAATACTCAGAGAGTTAAGAAAGCTAAAAAGCTCAGAGTGAGTGGCGTTCGATTTAGAAGAATACAGTGTGCTGAAAAACTCAACAAATCTGTCATTAATCAGCTTAGGATCAGTAATTAATTCACCGGTAGAGGAGGCAATTATGTGTATGGTGCGATGGGCTTGCACATCTTTTAATTGTCTGGCAAATAATTTATGGGGTTTATCTCCCAACTCAAAGTGTCTTTGTTTCAATTTAATAATATCGCTACCGACTTGGGTTCCCAAAATATGATTGTATTCGAGTTTTAGTTTCAGAATAGCATTAGATATGTCCTCAGTATCAGATTGGCGAAGTGCCTCCTCTAATGTTGACAATTCAGACTCAATATGGGACAGACGATTTAATGTAGTTCTTTTCGAAAATGTTTGAAAGCAAATGATCTTGCCACGCAATGCTGCCTTAAAAGATTCCCAAAGAGTGGAATCAGAGACCTCACCATTGTCGTTATGTTTTAAGAAATCTGAAATCTCAGTGGAAACATAAGTGGAGAAAGTTTTGTCTGACAGAAGGGTAGAATTGAATTTCCAATTAAAAATTCGAGGCTGTAAATTAAAATCTATTTTCATGGTAAGTGGGGCATGGTCAGAAATCAAGATTTGATGATTAGCAGAGCTGACAATACTGGGTAGTAGTCTAGAATCTGTAACAAAGTAATCTATTCTGGTAAAGCTATGACATACAGATGAAAAAAAGGAATATTGCCTGTCATTTGGATGCTGAAGCCTCCAAACGTCTACCATGTTGTGTGATTTTACCAGATTGTTCAAAACTGCCGTGGATCTAGTAGTAGGGGCTATTTTTGTAGACGATCTATCCAAAACAGGATCAAAATAGCAGTTAAAATCGCCACCAATTATTATACTAGACATATTATATTCAGAAATTAGATAAAATATTTTGGAAAAGAAGTCAGGACAGTCAAAATTAGGGGCATAGATATTTAGCAAGACCAGTGGGAAAGAGTTAATGGACCCAGAGACCAAAACAAATCTCCCACCCGGATCAGTAACGACGGATCCAAATATAAATGGAGTGGTTTTCCATATGAGTATAGCAACACCTCTGGCCTTAGATGTGAAAGTGGACTGGTAAACCTGCGACACCCAATTTGCTCTTAAACGTCTCTGTTCATTGGAGTGAATATGAGTTTCCTGAAGAAAAACGATATCAGAAGATAAATGCTTCAAATGTGACATAACCTTCCCACGTTTCAAAGCTCTGCCTAAGCCCTTGCAATTCCAGGATGTAAACGTCAAAGGACATGTTCCTAAACCAGTAGCATTGTTACCCCGCATCTAAATGAGAGGTGGTATGACATATGGACTGGTGAAAAATAATACAAAGGACTGGCATAAAAAAGGTTAAAACAAAATTAACACCAAGAACACTGAACCCCACCCCCCAAAAAGAAAAAGGCCGCAAAAAAGAACAAGAACCACTGCGGCCCATCCCAGCGTGCATTAAGGGGACTGCCGGGAAGAAGAGCACAAAACCTTCATATACGGCAGCTCCGCACCAGACTCCATTAATCAAAACTATAGTTACACCCATAAATCGACTGATTGGGTAAAAAAAAAAAAGAAAAGAAAAAAAAGACGCAAACCTATAAAATGACTTGTGTATAACCAAAGTTATAATATAAACGTTCTCAGTACTTCACGATAGAGAAAAGTTTTAAGACGTCGTAGCAAAAAAACAAAACAATGATAGAAATCAGATCACCACAGAAGCATTCAAAAAATGATTGAACGAATCGCGACTCTCACTAACAGTTCCAGGTGCTGGACTGTTTGAAGGCCCCACTTTGGATCACGTGAAGGACATTCAGTTTTTTGTTGCAAACTGTTTACAGAAAACGCACTATTGTCACACCACAGTGAGCCAGTTGCATGAACAGCAGCCTAATCAGACTTCTGTAGAGTCTCAGTTTTTTTGGAGTCTGCTTCTTGTGTCCAACAGGAAGAATTCTGTCCATAAACAAAGGATTTTAAAATGTACCATTTCTTTTTTTTCTTTTTACTTTTGTAAAGTAACCTAAAATTATTATTGCCTCAAAGGGATTTATACTCTGAGCTATGTTTTTTTTTGTATTTTAAAAGCAGCCAACGAATTGTTAATGCATGATTAAAGTGAATTGGATTGGAAGGAGGCGTTGTTGGTAAATCTGCTAACTTTGTGGTGGAGGCTGTTGGACACAATGTTGGTACAAGGGGGGTCCTGAAAGCATGTACTGATTAGCTTCAGTTTCTTCTCTGAAGTTGCTCTGTTTCTCTTCAGATGTCTCTCAGACCAAGATTGAATGTGATGACAAGGGTGATGGATGGTGTGACATGTGCTGCTGGCCCACAGAACCAGGTGAGTATGCTGTCCATGTGCTCTGCAACAATGAGGACATCCAACACTCTCAGTTAAGATTAGTTTTCATGATTGTTGCTTCAAGGCCTGAGATTATGGTGGTGGGCTTGTGATGGACACACTTTTCATGGCTGAAACCTCTCCTGTAGAGGCTAAGCCTAGGCTTGAAGCCACTGGGGTGTTCGTTGGCGACGCGATGTCACTGGTATGCATGAAGTTATTAAACTTGATACAGTCCAATAACTTCATCCTTACTCATCTTGTCGCTAATTACGTGTGTCTACCTTAAATATCTTCACAAACTCAAAATGTGACCTCTAGCACCAAACGCTTGCTGCAGTTCTTGGTGTCAGAGGTGACACACAAGGTATCAGGTTTTCGCTGCAATTACTTTTTCATATAGGACCAAGTATGTTTGGATAGCGTTTTGCCCTTGAAAACTGCCGTTTAATATTAGACATTCTGTTATGTGAACGGCTGTGTGCAGGCAGGAAAAGGACCCAAAGGCAACAAAACTAGGAATACAAAATACTAGTGATGGCCCGCTTGAAGCTGAAGCTCCGGTGTGTGTCAAAAAAATCAACACACTGCTTCAGAAGCACTGTGTCGAAGCTTGATTCGTTTGGCCAGAGTCACGTGATCAGTGACGTCCGAAGCTTCATTTAGAACCTAACTGCTTCGGTGTCTGATTCAATGGTTTATAAGGAAATGAATCATTCGTGGGATTTGTGGAGCGTTTTGATGGTGACAGATAGCAAACCACTGATATTTCTACTGAGAGATTTGGAGCCAGCGAGGAATAGAGGGGGTTCTGTTGTGTGGGAGAATTTTGAGTTGATTTTTGTCAATCGGGTGGGTTTTCCAGCTTTGTGTTCTGGCCGTTTGCTTTTGTTTTGTGCCTGTTTATTATATCTGAAAACGGGAAAAAGGTGAAATGTCAAAAATCTGCTTCCATAATATAAATATCATTAAATAACTTTAGAAAAACTTCCACTTGACTCTTTACATGTAATATTGTAAAAATATATATTTTATTGTTTAATTAATCTGAAAATGTTAGTCTGCCAAATGTGCAGCAATTGGATTTATTTATTCTCTTTATCTGATAGTTTGTGGGGCCCAGGTAGACTGTATAACTGCATCTCTACCAGTTTCTCTGTACTCCAGCCTCCTCTGTGCCATGTGAAGGGGTTTCCCTTAAGGCAGGAGAAATTATCTCCATGAAAAGGAACAGGTTCGGCCATCGCAGAGTGAAACAAATTCTCTTCTTAAATAAAAATGAAAAAGGGCTACTTTAAATGCATCATGTTTTTAATTTGCAAGTTCATAAGCATTTTCCTTTTCCATCTCACAATCAATTCTCCCCCCAGGTCAAAAATATGTCTGGGGAAATTTCCCTAATATAATATTATTTATAAATATACCCGTCTAGCGGTTAA
Source organism: Aulonocara sp. 'chitande type north' Nkhata Bay (assembly GCF_057382095.1). Classification (NCBI taxonomy): domain Eukaryota; kingdom Metazoa; phylum Chordata; class Actinopteri; order Cichliformes; family Cichlidae; genus Aulonocara; species Aulonocara sp. 'chitande type north' Nkhata Bay. Next base: position 63,047,630 of record NC_141350.1, read on the forward strand.
TTGCATAAGTGCATGGAGACAGGACCTCACAGCGGAAGCATACTCCATAATGTGTTGTACATTATCATATGTATATTATATGTAATGTGGTATTTTTCAATTATTTTATTTACCAACATCAAGAAGTCACAAGCAAAGAAAGACCACACAATGGTGCATGTTTAAACAAGGAGAGTTTACTGGTCAAAATTATTTATTAAACAAATAAACCACATTTTTTTAACCACCCAAAAATACACGTTTAAAGCAACACCGCGGCCCAATATCAGACAGAACTCCACTCTGTCAAGTGGGCAATCATTATGAAGCAACTGGTTTTATTTTGTGGATTCAAGCTGCTCTTAATATTTGTGGCCACCAGATGTCACCAGAGAGGACTGTGTTGAAAAGCTTTGAGTAATGAACCATTTTTCAACACAAGCTTCAGAAAGATTCATTTGGCCATCACTACACAATACACTTACGCAGACAGAACACACAGCTAGATGGCTCACAGCACAAACACAGGGAAACACAGGGCTTAAATACACAGAGGGAGCAATCAGGGAATGGGTAACAGGAAGGAAACACAGCTAGGGCAAATCAGGCCTAACGAGACAAAGGAAGCAAAACCAGACGCATTTACATGAGACACCGACTTTCAAAGTAAAACAGGAAACAAAACACAGAGACGCGAACTTGACAAGGGGATACAGCTGACAGGGGAGACAGAGCAACTAGAGAACACAGAGACATAAACCATAAGACAGAACTCAAAGAAACCAAAGACTGGAAATGATCAATAATATAATAAACTCAAAACCCTGGGTCAACGACCCAGGCATCCTAACACGTTCTTGTCTAATGTTATAAATGTATTGATCTGAAACGTGTAAGTGTGACAAATATGGAATAAGATACGAAAGCAGAAAGGAGGCAAATACTTGTTCACAGCGCTATAGTCTGTAAATGGTCTTCTTTTGGCTATAGTAGATCTTTTACTTGTTCATTTTTTAATTGTTTGTTAAAATTGTTTTTTTCGATCATATTGAGTATAGAGGAATGCAACTGTGAGCTTTAGCGATTAGCCCGTTTCAACAGGACCATGAGGACCTGATGTGTGAGACAGCAGGGTGCTGCCACTGGTGTTGTAATGTGTGATTTAGTTCCTCCTAACATTTCAGTTTGCTTCCAGTATCTATCCTCTGTGATTACTGGCTCTTTAGACAGATTTAATAGAAGTGTGTGAGCTATTGGCTCAGTATAAAGGGTCAGTAGTGTTTTCATCTCACCTATCCATCCTCCTTTTAGTCACCCAAAGCATGTAGTAAATACTCCTCACTTTTATTCATCTTCTCTTAAATTCAGACAAATTCCAGCTTGATAACATTGAGCTTGTGTGTGTGTGTGTGTGTGTGTGTGTGTGTGTGTGTGTGTGTGTGTGTGTGTGTGCGCGCGCGCGCGCGTGCGTGCGTGCGTGCGTGTGTGTGTGGCAGTTGCAGCCACCAAGTTGAACACCATCACCAAATCCAACCTGGGTCAGTGTGTCAGCAAGTACGACCTGCTGGTCTGGTTTGAGATCAGCGAGCTGGAGCCCACTGGAGAGTGAGTATCCACCTGGAGTGTTATATTCACGCACAAGCTTTAAAGGAACCATAAAAATTATCTCCACGAAGAATATTATAAGTTGGGATGTTGTGTCACCTCCTCCCTCCATGCACAGGTACATCCCAGCCATCGTGGATCACAGTGGAGGCCTGCCCTGTCATGGTACCTACCTGCTGCACCAGGTACAGGATTGGTGCACATGTTGTTTTCTTATTACTCGCACAGTGGTAACTGCTTCCTTTGTACACAGTTGAATATCTTCTTTTAAAGCGTAATGTTGCTCTAGCTGTGCTCACTGTGATCCTGAGCTCCTGTTATGTTTGCTGCAGGAGATCCAGCGGAGGATCAGAGTGACCCTCATCCACGAGAAGGGCAGCGAGCTCCATTGGAAAGATGTTCATGAGGTGGTTGTAGGTGAGCAGCCTACAGAAAACAAAAACCCCAAAGCACAGAAACAATGTTTTATAGTGTTTGTGTGCTTTTGATAGAGGAAGACAGGACAGAACATCATTAAAGGGATTTGACTTTGTGAGATCACACTGAAAACGCACCACTCGGTTCAGCTGCTGACTCTGAAGCCAACAGGCTCTTGAGTGTGGATGATTGTGTTGGTACTGGATGCTGTGATAAAACAGCTGTTCTGATCTGTCTTCATTCATGCCTGTCGTTATTGAGCCTCCTATTCAATTCAATTCATTTTATTTATATAGCGCCAAATCACAACATAAGTCGCCTCAAGGCGCTTCATAGATACAGAGAAAAACCCAACAATCATATGACCCCCTATGAGCAAGCACTTTGGCAACAGTGGGAAGGAAAAACTCCCTTTTAACAGGAAGAAACCTCCAGCAGAACCAGGCTCAGGGAGGGGCGGCCATCTGCTGCGACCGGTTGGGGTGAGAGAAGGAAGACAGGATAAAAGACATGCTGTGGAAGAGAGACAGAGGTTAATAACATATATGATTCAATGCAGAGAGGTCTGTTAATACATAGTGAGTGAGAAAGGTGACTGGAAAGGAAAAACTCAATGCATCATGGGAATCCCCCGGCAGCCTACGTCTATTGCAGCATAACTAAGGGAGGATTCAGGGTCACCTGGTCCAGCCCTAACTATATGCTTTAGCAAAAAGGAAAGTTTTAAGCCTAATCTTGAAAGTAGAGATAGTGTCTGTCTCCTGAATCCAAACTGGAAGCTGGTTCCACAGAAGAGGGGCCTGAAAACTGAAGGTTCTCCCTCCCATTCTACTTTTAAATACTCTAGGAACAACAAGTAGGCCTGCAGTGCGAGAGCGAAGTGCTCTAATAGGGTGATATGGTACTACAAGGTCATTAAGATAAGATGGGGCCTGATTATTTAAGACCTTATATGTGAGGAGCAGGATTTTGAATTCAATTCTGGATTTAACAGGAAGCCAATGAAGGGAAGCCAAAACAGGAGAAATATGCTCTCTCTTTCTAGTCCCTGTCAGGACTCTTGCTGCAGCATTTTGGATTAGCTGAAGGCTTTTCAGTGAGTTTTTTGGACATCCTGATAATAATGAATTACAGTAGTCCAGCCTGGAAGTAATAAATGCATGAACTAGTTTTTCAGCGTCACTCTGAGACAGGATATTTCTAATTTTAGAGATGTTGCGCAAATGGAAGAAAGCAGTCTTACATATTTGTTTAATATGTGCATTGAAAGACATGTCCTGGTCAAAAATGACTCCAAGGTTCCTCACAGCGTTACTGGAGGCCAAGGTAATGCCATCCAGAGTAAGAATCTGGTTAGCTACCATATTTCTAGGCTTTTCAGGGCCGAGTACAATAACCTCAGTTTTATCTGAATTAAGAAGCAGAAAGTTAGCGGCCATCCAGGTCTTTATGTCTTTAAGACATTCCTGCAGTTTAACTAATTGGTGTGTATTATCTGGCTTCATAGATAGATAGAGCTGGGTGTCATCTGCATAGCAGTGAAAATCTATGCTATGTCTTCTAATGATACTGCCTAAGGGAAGCATGTATAATGTAAACAGAATTGGTCCTAGCACTGAACCCTGTGGAACTCCATAATTAACCTCAGTGTGTGAAGAGGACTCTCCATTTACATGCACAAATTGGAGTCTATTAGATAGATATGATACAAACCACTGCAGTGCAGTACCTGTAATACCTACAGCATGTTCTAATCGCTCTAATAGGATATTATGGTCGACAGTATCGAATGCTGCACTAAGGTCTAGCAGGACAAGCACAGAGATGAGTCCACTGTCAGAGGCCATAAGAAGATCTTTTATAACCTTCACTAAAGCTGTTTCTGTGCTGTGATGAGCTCTTAAACCTGACTGAAACTCTTCAAATAAACCATTCCTCTGCAGATGATCTGTTAGCTGTTTGACAACTACTCTTTCAAGGATTTTTGATATGAAAGGAAGGTTGGAGATTGGCCTATAATTAGCTGAGACTGCTGGGTCTAGAGATGGCTTTTTGAGTAAAGGTTTAACTACAGCCAGCTTGAAGGCCTGTGGTACATAGCCGATCATTAGAGATAGGTTGATCATATTTAAGATCGAAGAATTAATTAATGGCAGGACTTCTTTGAGCAGTTTTGTAGGAATGGGGTCTAAAAGACACGTTGATGGTTTGGAGGAAGTAATTATTGAAGTTAACTCAGAAAGATCAATTAGAGAAAAAGAGTCTAACTTAACATCAATGGTACTAAGAGTAGCTGTAGATAATATTACATCTGTGGGATGATTACTGGTAATTTTTTCTCTAATGATAAAAATTTTATTTGTGAAGAAGTTCATGAAGTCATTACTAGTTAACGTTAGAGGGATTGTTGGCTCAAAAGAGCTCTGACTTTTTGTCAGCCTGGCTACAGTGCTGAAGAGAAACCTGGGGTTGTTCTTATTTTCTTCAATCAGTGATGAATAGTAAGATGTTCTGGCTTTGTGGAGGGCTTTCTTATAAAGCAACAAACTATTTCTCCAGGCTAAATGATGATCCTCTAAATTTGTGACACGCCATTTCCTCTCCAGATTACGAGTCATCTGCTTTAAGGTACGTGTTTGAGAATTATACCACGGAGTCAGGTACTTCTGATTTGAGACCTTAGTTTTCACAGGAGCTACAGTATCCAGAGTCGTACGTAGTGAGGAGGTGAAATTATTAACAAGATAATCGACCTCTGTTGGAGTAGCGTTCAGATAGCTGCTCTGCTCTATGTTGGTACAGGGCATTGAAGATGATAACAGTGGGTGGATTATATTCTTAAACTTAGTTACAGCGCTTTCAGAAAGACATCTACTTTGATAAAGTCTACTCTCCACCGCTGTGTAATCAATTACTGTAAATGTAAACTCCAAACCAGTAAAAGCGATCTTTGGAGGCAGCACCCTTTTTAGTACTTTGCTGTATTTGTTTGTGATTGTGTGACACTGAACCACAGTGCTATGTATATCCTCTGTAACACTCAGACGTTCCCAGATCAATGTTTCCCCCTCAGCTGTTTCTCACTATAGAGTCTTTCCTCAGTAACAATGAGGCCAATGAGGCACCAGCAGAGCATATCTGGCTCTCAGTCTGTGGCTGATAGTGCCCCCTGCTGTTAATAACAGGAACAGTGTAACTTTGTATGGAGCTCATAGTGATGGTCTTAAGATTGCTGCTTCAAGGCAGTAATTTGTATCCATGTGTGCTGTCTATTCTGAGCATATGCAGTTATGTGAGCTCTCTGGATTTATGTATCAGGACATAATTAAAAAAAATCAGGTCCTTAGTAGGTCTTAATATGAGGTAAATGCAACCTCAGATGAACAACACATAACACTTTATACCAGGTCATTATTTATTTAACACACACTGAGCTGAAATTCAGATGTTTCAAAAACTAAGTACATCCAAGACTATTTCCATAATTATTTAAGAGGGTCAGTATTAGCCAAGTGCTAATCAAGTGCACTAGATCATCAGTAAGTGTAACCACTACTGTCAGTTTGCTGGTGTGGCGTATTCAGGTAAGTGGTAACATACTGAGGAGGAGAGAAGCAGTTGTTGATACCCATGAATGTGGGAAGGCTTTGAAGTCGATCATTTTGCAGCAAGAAAATTTATTCGCAAGTTAAAAAAATCAAAGACTGTTTCCAATCTTACCAGGAGTGGACGTCCCAGAAAATTCACCCCAGACATCTGAGGCTCTACAGGCATGCTAAATGTTGGAGTTCATGGCAGTGCAATTAGAAACAGACTCAACAAATATGGCCTGTTTGGAAAGACTTCCAGGAGAAACCATTTTCCCTCTAAATACAACATGGCAGCATGGGTTAGGTTTGCAAAGTTGAAAAGCTAAGCCCTAATGCACAGCTTCAACATTGGTGAAAACCAAACACGGCATATCAGCAAAAACACCTCATACCAACGGTTTTGCTCGGGTGATGATTATTTGGGCTTTTTTTGCTGCCAAAGAAGCTGCAAAGTGTCCAGGTCACTGAGTGAGCCATGAAGTATTCTAGAGTCAAAGAGATCATCGTTGGGTCAGTGACTCCAGAGCGCAGCAGCAAAGCAACAACAGAGTGGTGCTGCAGTGGCTCAAAGTTGAGACTTCAACATAATTGAACGTTAAGAAAGCTGTGAATGAATAAATATCTGCAAACTTCAATGAACCGAAGAAACATTGTAAAGACAAACGGGCCAGAAATCCGTCCACACTGCTGTGAAACACTAATAAAAAATGATTACCTCAAGCTTTTGCTGCTAAAGTTGGTTCTATCAGCTGCTGAATCACAGGATGTACTTGGTTATAGTCATTTGTGCATTTTGGGTTGCTTTAAATAAATAATGATGTGTTGTAATCATCCAGATCTAGAACCTTAAACTGCTTTTTCACGTGTCTGTAAATGAATTTCTTTCTTATCATTGGTGTCGGCTGACACTTGACACTCTGTGGCTCCTGATTTGTCTGTTGTCAAGGTCTCACCTCAGTGTGATTCCTCACGTTTTGTCATGATTAAAGGATGAATGTGAACACCGCTTCAGTCACTGTGTTCACTTCCTGATATGTCAGAACTGCGCTCACGTCACTCACTTTTTTTAACAACATGACACACTGCTGTAAACAGAGACCCTGTAATGTTAGCACCAAGTAGGACTTCATAAAAAATAATGCTGTCAAGCTAACTTTTGCTCTTTCTGTCTTTTTCAGGACTTTGAGGCAGTGTGGGACAGCTCCCTGCACAACTCCCTCCTGCTCAACCGCGTCACTCCCTATGGAGAGAAGATCTACATGACCTTATCTGCGTATCTGGAGGTCAGCCGCTGCTCCGCCATGTTGTACCTGTTTGTACGTGTTTTTAAGTCTCTTGATGTCATCGTGTCTAACACACACCCTTTATCTCCTCTCTGCAGCTGGACCATTGCATCCAGCCTGCCATTATCACCAAAGACCTCTGCACGGTCTTTTAATCCCAAGACGCCAAGATTTCCCCACCCCGTTCTCTCAAGAACCTCTTTGGGACTGGATACTCCAAAACTCCTGACTGGTAAATCTGGGCTGCTGCACTGTGGCCATCTCTGTTTCACAATCAAAGATATCTGCCCTGTTACAAAGTTTCCTTCTTCATAACTTCTGCTTCATTATAGCAACCGAGTGACTGGGATCTACGAGCTGAGCTTGTGTAAGACGTCTGACACTGGAAGCCCAGGTGAGCAGACATGAAACATGAGGGCTCATGTCCTGAGCAGGGATGCAGAGGAGGACGGTCCTGGACACATCATGTTATTTGTCTCCTGAAATGAGTTTCATTCTATTTTTTATTATTTTTTGTTGTTGTTGGTTTTTTATTAAATTAAGATGCTTGCATGATAATTTCCCCCAGGGATCAATAAAGTATTCTGATTCTGATTCTGATTCTGATACCTGCAGCAGTCCTCAGGAGAAGACCAGGTTTGCTCAGTTTAAAACAAAAAACAAAAATGAACCAAATCAGCCAGCTTACATTTGAAACCATGAAGGAAAAATCTACAGTTATCTCCAAGTGACGTGTTAGTTTACGCTCTGCTGCCTAAACCATAGCTGCTAATAGATTTATAGGGTATTTTTCTTCTGGCAGTGAATTTACATCAGGCTGAACCGTCTGTGAAACAAAAACTCAAAGTGGGAATGAACTTTGACAGGAGGGCCATGCCCGATTTCCTCTGTCATCCACGTCATACTTAGATCCTCCTCAATCTGTGTACATACGCCACCTCTAAACCGCCGATAGTGCCAGTGTCAGTTAGTGAGTCAGTAAAATACTCATGCATTTGTGTTAACATAAAAACTGCAGACTAACTAGAGACAAACAAGCGAGGATCGCTTCATATCTCAGCAGTTTAAAAAACAAACAATGACCGATTGTTCCTGCAGGAGTAGATTCGGGCCCCTTTTTGCTTTTTCATCCCAAGGAATAAAAACAGGGTTACAAGGAGATGAGGAGGACTAGGAGGATGAAAACGAACTAAAGAGAGAACTTGATTTGTACATGCGGTCTGTTCTGGGATCAGTGTGTGTCACGGACCCGGTTCCAGGGACTCGGGGTCCGTGTGCAGTATGGACTTGTTGTTGTTATTATTATTATTATTATTATTATTATTATTATTATTATATTATATGTATGTGTTCTGTGCTTCTGCTGTCCTGTGTCCATGCTTGTGTTTTGGCAGGTGTGTGGGTGCAGTCATGGCAGGCACTTTCAGCTCTGGTGAGTGTGGCCTTGCCAGCTACCGGTCACACCCAGGAATCTCCACACATACCTGGTGTCATGGTCCTGAGTCTGAGGACTCGATGTTTTGTGTTTCTTTATATTCTTCTATATACTTGTTTATTCTGCCTTGTCTTTTGTTTAGGTTTGCTATGTGTTAGTGTGCTTGTTTCATGCCTGCCTGTGTTCCCTCTGTCTGTCCATGGTGTCACTGTGTCTGCTCGTGAGTCTGCCTGCCAAGTTCAGTGTCCGTTCTGGTTCTGTCTGTTAGTTTCCTGTTTTATTCTGAAAGTTCATGTCTCATATCAATGTGTTCAGTTTTACCTTTCTCCTGTCTCGTTAGCCTAATTTCTCCCAGCTGTGTCTCCCTCCTGTTGCTCATTTCCTAATTACTCCCCTGTGTATTTAAGCCCTGTGTTTTCCTGTGCTCCCTGTCGTGTCGTACCCTCATGCTGTGTGTTTCTACCTGTAGCGCCCTGTGTGTTTTGTTAGAGTCTTCCCAGTTTAGATTTTGTTGTTTTTTGTGTTCAGCAATAAAAGCTGCCATTTTGAGTTCCGTCCTGTCTCCAGTGAGTTTGCGTTTCGGTCCAATTCCTGCCAGCACACAGCCGTACTATGACACCTGGCGCCGATCTAGCTTCATCAGAGGAGCTTCAAAACAGTGTGGCTGAGAGCTCCTCGACGCTGGATCATTGACTTCCCGTCAGTCTCGGTTTATGTGCAAGGTCTGGCGTCAGGTGTTGTACTCACGGCTGCCTTTGTGTTTCCCCAGGAGGAATTGTGGAGACCAGGAAGCAGCACACGGACAGTACACAGGGAACGGGCACGGAGCACGGGTTAAAGGAGAAGACACGGAACAGGAGTCGGGATCGCACAAGGTATTTATTGTTGCTTGGATTTACACCACTGTAAATAAACGCACTGCCTTCATCATCAAGTCCTGCATTTTGGGTCCTCATTCCTCTGACAGCTTCTGAAGTCGTTCCAAGTTGCTTAGCCCTTTGAACGACTTCAGAAGCTGTCTTTTTTATGTTTGTCTTCAGAGTTTAGGAACTGTTTGCCTGTCAAACCATGGACCATGAGCATGGAGCGGGAGTCAGGAGCACGTTCATGGAAACCACTTCTTTCCTTCTGTTTCACGATTGTTCACATTTCTCACTGTAAATAAACACACCGACTCTGATGGGAAAATCCTGCATTTGGTCCCGGTTCTTGCCACGCATCTTGACATAAGTAATAAACACTTTGATTTAGAAACTGCATTTTGTGTTCACTTGTGTTATCATTATCTAATATTTAAATTTGTTTAATGATCTGAAACAGTTTTTCACATCACTGTACGTACGTAGAAGTTCTGCTCAAACTCTATGAACAGAATCTTTCAAACAATGTGAAACAAGCTGTCACTGCATCTGTACTAATGCTCAGTTTGTAAGTACAGACATGATGCCTTATGCTACAAAACAACCCTAAGAGATGCGGTTAATATATTGACCAGTTGGGTAAACTTGTCAACACTGTTCTTCAGAGGATAAAGTGCTGGTGCTGTGTTCCACCACCAGACTTGCACACAATGTTGCAGAGATGTGCCAAGCAGGAAAGCACAAGAGCCTTAAGGCTAGTTCCAGAACTTTTTTTTTTTTTTTTTAAATTGTAATTCTAACAATCATTTTATTAAAATACAGATGAATCACTGACTTGTGATGCTATTGTTTCTGTTTCTTCAGTCATATCTCCTCCTGTTTTCCTGCTTTAGTGATGCAGGCGTCTCTCTTACACCATCATCACTTTCTCCACTTCACCTTTAGGTAAACTTGCTTATTTGCAAAGATAAGTAGAAGCATGACAGTATGTGGATGATCCAGAGTCATTAACAAACACACAGAACAAAGTTTGCACAGGTTTTCTGTAATTTTGTGTGTGCACGTGTTTTTTGTTTGCACAGGACAATGATGTTTCCATACACATACTGAATGAGGACCAATGTTTTTGAATGAAAACTGGATCTACTTAGTTCTGCCTGTATTTTCTTCACATGTCTACACTGATATGACTGCACAATTTTAAGAGTTTAAGCAGCCATAGAGGGAACGGTGCCACTACACCTTGGAAGATGAGGGCCGATTCAAACTTTTTATATTTTGTGTTTAATATAACTGACAATGACTAGGAAACCTAAAAAAGATGATACAACACATTAACACACAGAGTATATAATAACACAAATAATCGTACTGGCGATGATTGCTCGTATTAGGTGAATTAAAATCCACCAAGAATGCATTTAAGGTTTTGTTTCTTTCATTACACTTTCAGTTGACATGTGCTTTTCAAACGTTATATTTAAACTGTTTAATATAGTGGTCATTCCATCCACCCACCTTTTATCTTTAATAGTTTTTTAGATGTTGGTGAAAAAAGTGTTCATGACAGTGTAGATTTCTGGTATTTTGTGTAAATTTAAACATGTAACAATTCAATTATTTCTAATAATAAAAAAGTGTGAAACTGACGTTAGACTTGTGTTTGGAAATGAACCACCCCATGTTGTGTAGCTTTGTGGATTTTATACTTACTGGATACATACTTATTTATTATATAGGCTGTACAGTACATAAAATGAAAAAATTGCATGTTTTATGTAACTGAAATGTTTAATCAGGTAGATTAAAGAAAATAAGAATGTTACAAAGTATATTTATATGAAACATGTGTACACTTACTGCGTTTGATGTATTTTAATGATATAATGTAACACATGCAACAGGAAAAAAGCCAAACTCTGTGAGGTTTTTTTTATGTGTTCATTTTTGTGCACAACATCTGAAATCAGTCTGTCAATTCAGGCATTAGTGCTCAACCATCTCAGCTGTTGGTCAAATGCTTTTTCCATCAAACTCAGGTCATAAAACCCCAATATTTTACTTTATTAAATCCCTGTGATTCGTTGCTTTGTTGTGACTCTTTGGACATACTGAAGAATGAGATTCGCACTTATTGTTTTACACGTTAACATGAAATACAGTCCTTATAAAGGAAAGCTTTCTTCTTGTTTTTAGTCACTTCATCAAAGACCTCCCAAAACATCTGTATGGTGAGGTGGTCTGCGCTTTATTCACCTTCATAATGTGTGTTCTAATCATAGTGAAAGAGACTGTTAGATATACCAAAGATAACTCATTCACAATAATGGGATGTGATAAAAGAATTGCAGACAAATTACATCTTTGTGTCACTAACAGCTGTTTATCTGTTTCAGCTTTTCCCAGTCACTGAAGTCTTTGCCCACCATCACTTCTTGCAGCTCCTTTGGCCTGAAGAGTTTCACCAAATCCTGCTCACACACCAGGAAGAAGCCTCTCTTGAACTCCTGAAACACATTCTCCCCTGATGTGTTGAAGGCATGATTCACGTAGGCATCCACAAACTCCTTCCTGTTTGGAAGATAAAAGTAGTGATTTACATCCACAGTTTGGTCAAATCATGAACTGTTCTGTTCCATTTTGTTTAAAGAGTGGTCGCTTTATATCTCTGCCACTGATATTTTACTGTGGTTACTTGTCCCATGGTAATTCATTGTGTAGAAACCTGAAAATTTGTGGTGTGCTTCAGGGATATGCATTCGACCTCTTTCTGTTAGATGCTTCACATTGGCCACAAACGAGTTTATGTAATAAAGCTTTGTTTCTTTGTAGATGATATGCGGTTATATATTTCTGTAAACTGACTTTACAGATCAGCTGCATTTGTAGGCTGATCTAGAGTTATTAGATTAGATTAGATCATAATAAGTGATGACTTGTTATTATCTATAGCATCTGTCTGGCTGGAAGAAACTATGCTTGCTTTTTTAACATATACTATGAAAAACATTTTTTTTCAAATATATGTCCCAGCTTTCATCACTTGTGACTCTATTGTACTACTGTACTCTTTCTTCTTCAAATCGTGTTAAGGAAACCTCAGACTGCAGTAATTAGGGATTTACTGACACCAGGTAAGCAATGTTTAGTGTAAAATACACTTTTTTATTGTTCCAACAAATAACCAATGTTACATATGTTAAAGATTTATTATTGGAAATAATTCAACCCCACCAGAATTAAACAAAACACAAAGAATAAAGTGATAAATAATACAGAAGTGCTCTATTGGATTGTATTAAATAGTCAGATGTTTATAGCAATATAGTAGTTATAAAGCAATACATTCTCCTGTTCATGTTTGTCTGAGCATAAAAATTAGATTTGATTCATAAGAATTATAATGCAGCAGTAACTTAAATTATTGGATAAATTATGACATATTAAGAAAAGTCAGATAATTCTAAAGTGCCGTATGATGCTGATGCTGTTACACAGCAGTCTTATGTAGGGATGTTGAATTTTTTGAAAAAGATACATGTTACAAAGTCAAGTTGTGCATTTTCTATAGTGTAATATTAATGTAATACAGTGTAAATTATCCTGAGGTACCACAGGAAAAAAAAGATGAGTTCCCAGAGTAAAAATAAATCTCATCCCTCCTCCTCAGCTCAGACACAGTGCACGCTCCTTTAGAGCTGCATACGATCCACCATCACAGTGTGAAATCTGTATCTGCTAGCAGGGCCTCTGTCAGTCTGTCTCGCATGATCTCCTTAGTTGAGTAAAAAGGCAGATACAGATTAGAGTGACATGTCTCTGACTCAGGGAAGTGCTGATCACAGGTGCCACTCTGAAACTGCACCTTCATCTTGACCTGGTCGATGCCAAGAATAGGAGCTCTCCTGTAACCAGTCAGGAACCCTGATGAACAACAATGGAAAGAAAATATAATTTTACTTAATTAATGATAGTTAGACAGCTATCAATGTCAGTATATTGTGAAAAAGCTCATCAATATCCAAAAAATTCTATAGGAAGATAGCACTGCTCATCATTTTTGGTCATTTGGTTGGCTCACCTAAGCTAGCTTATACTAAAAATGTTATCTCATTAAGCAAATAATTAACAACGTTTTAGTAAATTTGAAAACTTTTACATACATCTTATCATCATCACATCACAGGAAAAAGTATTTTTGCATATTTGTCACATTTATGTGTAAAAAGTAAATACAAAACACAATTGTTAATTTATCATTTCATTCATTAAGGGAAAAATTATTCAAGCCTAGCTGGCCCTATGTGAAAAAGCAATTGACCTCTAAATGTATTAACTGGTGGAAGCATCCTGGCAGCAAGAACTGCAGTCAAGTGTTTGTGATAACTGGTAATGAATCTTTACATAGCTTTGGGAGGAATTTCGGCCCACTTTCCTTGGCATACGTTTTTGTACTTTGAACAAGCATAATAAAAACAGAATCAGGGCCCAGTGCAAAAACACATGGCTTTTTTAAAAGGCTTAACCAGGCTATGAAGAATCTTTCATTTGACTGAAATATTGTTATTAAGGTATATTCGTCAGATCTGCAATAAGCCGGGTACTGACCTATTCAAATTATAGTAAGAGAGTCACTACGTTGTCATTATACTTAAAATCATCTGTCAGAATTTGAGGTGTTGTGTCTCTTTTGCATTTGATGACTAACTCAAACATAAAGCAGCTTTACAGTATATTAATCAGAACAATGCTGCTCTCTAATATATCTTGGTAAAGTGCAGAAAAATCTAATGTATGATACAGTGTGATTTCAGTAACATATCATAATGGAGGCTTCAGCAAGTACTTACGAAGGAAATCTTTCCTCTGCTCTTCAGTTAGTTCATCAAATACCTCCCAAAACATCTGTATGGTGGGGTGGCGGTCATGATATTTCCAACCATAACTTGTGTTCTGAAAACAGTGAAAATGACTGTTATAATAGAGTTTTTAAAGTCAGGCATATATACACTATGTTGCCAAAAGTATTCCCTAACCCAGGGGTCAGCAACCTTTAAGACCCAAAGAGCCATTTGGACCCGGGTTCAACGTAAAAGAAAACACTGGGAGCCGCAAATACTTTTTGACATCTACAATGAAGATAATATATATTGTTTTTTACCTTTATGCTTTGTGTGAAAAACTAAGGTGTGTTGCTTATGAAATCCATGAAGTGCTACAGAGAAAGTTACATTTTATTAATGTAATTAACACATTTTGAACTCTTAAAGAAACATAACAAAAGGAAAGACACCCAGCTGAACTAAAATGATCCATGTAGCAAACAAAAACTGTGAGCCGCCACCCTTATATCGCCTTTGGGCTTTTGGAGCCTTGACCTCACTTTTAAAAAATAATTGGAAAAAAAGCACTATGCTGCTAAAAAATGAAAAATAGATATTTGCAAAATTCTGCCTAAATATGTATTTTACCTGGTTAATGTGTGTGGCGGGGCGTGGTCTGCAGGGGAGGCGGACGCACCTGAGCGCCACCCGCAATCACACCTCGCCGCCTTAACGTCTGTGCCATCTATGCTGTTGTGTTGTTGTTGCTATGTGTTGGGCTGTGAGCTGAAAAGCTACAGCCGGCTGTATGCGTACAGCAACCGTGTGTGAAAAGTGGTCAATAAAGAGATGCTGAAAAGCACGTTCATGGAGACATCGTCGGGTCTGCCATGGTATGTTTACAATGGGACTTCTGCTCCTGAACCTCTGCGCACAGCGTCTGCAAATCGGGGCTGTACGAAGTCACTTTCATCTTCACGCAGGACTGTAAGCTGTCATCTGTGAGGCGTGAGCGGCGTTTGTTTTTAACATAGTTCACGGTGGAGAACAGCTGCCGACATAATGTGGATCCGAAGATCCATAATTGGCCTACCTGGGGTTGAAAGTCTCGATAAATGCACGGCGTTTCGGCGGGTACACCGGCTTCCGCGAGTGTGGCGCTTATTTTGAGCGATGAAAAAATAATAAAATATAATTTTATTTTTATATTTCAATATCACAATAATCTTCCAATGTAGAACTACAAGTTGAAAAAAGAACTAACATAAATAAAATACACTTCAGTTAAATACTTTTAATTTATTTTCCCAAGCCACGCAGAGCCGCACTATACGGACTAAAGAGCCGCAGGTTGCTGACCCCTGCTCTAATCCATCCAAATCATTGAAATTGAAATTTCCTCGCTATTAAATATTCCATAGTCAGCTGTTAGTGATATTAAAACAAAGTGGAAGTAATTGGAAATGACAGCTAGTCAACTGATGCTAAGGCTCATAGTGCACTTAAGTCACCAATGTCTGCAGTCTGCTATTGTTACAGATGTCCAAACTTCATTGGTTTCCATGGCTGAGCAGCTGCATCCCAGCCTTACATTGGCAAACACAATGCAAAGCGTCAGATGGAGTGATTTAAGTATCTCAACACTGGACTCTAAAGCAGTGGAGATGTGTTTACTGGAGTGACGAATCACACTTCTCTGACTGGCAATCCGATGGATGTGTCAGGGTTTGGTGGTTGCCAGAAGTACTTGTCTGACTGCACTGTGCCAAGTGTAAAGTGTGGTGGAGGGGCGGTTTTGTTGTGGGGCTGTTTATCAGGAGTTGGGTTCGCCCCCTTAGTGCAGATGAAAGGAACTCTTAATGCTTCAGCATATCAAGACAATTTCATGCTTCCAGTTTGGGGATGGCCACTTTCTGTTCCAACATGGCTGGGCACCAGTGCACAAAACAAGGTCCATAAAGACATGGAAGAGCGAGTTTGGTGTAGAAGAACTGGACTAGCCTGCACAGAGTCCTGACCTCACCCTGATAGAACATATTTGGGATGAATTAGAGCAGCAACTATGAGCCAGGCCTTCTCCTCCAACATCAGTGTCTGACACCACAAATGCACTTCTGGAAGAATAGTCAAAAAATTCACATAAACACACCTAAACCTTGTGGAAAGCTTTCCCAGAAGAGTTGAAGCAGTTATAGCTGCGAAGGGTGGGCTGACTATTGTATTATACTATCATACAAAAGTCTGGATTAAGACTGAGATGTGACTCAAGTTCATATTTGTGTTAAAGCAGCCGACTGAATGCTTTTGGCAGTACACAGTTATTGTGCTACAGGACAGCTGTGAAACTACAGCCTGTGTCTGTTTGGCTGAATGTACCTGTTTGAACTTTTCCCAGTCATACACGTCCTGGCCGACCAGCACTCCCTGCAGCTCCTCTGGTCGAAACAGCCTCACCAAATCCTGCTCACACACCAGGAAGAAGCCTCGCTTGAACTCCTGGAACAGACTCTCCACTGATGTGTTGAAGGCATGATTCACATAGGCCTCCACAAACTCCTTCCTGTTTAGGAGGGAAAATGTTAAATTAGCAAATATTTCACAGAGACAAAGGTGCTGCAGATGAACCTCACAAACACTTCATGTTTTATATGCTTACTTATTTTGACTTGTCAGTGGCTTTCCAGGAGTTTGAGGATCCAGGTCAACATATGTTCCATCCCAGATTATCTGTAAATTAGTTATAAATCAGATGAGTTTAGCTGCAAAACCTGAGAATGAGACAGATTACTGATCATCTTCTATAGTAAAACACATACCAAAAAGTCCATGTAGAGATTATCCAGAACATCATCTTCATAGTTTAAGATGGTCTGCAGACTCCTTTAAAGAAATTAAAACAAAAAGTTGTATCAAAAGAAGTTCAACTATGTACATTTTACAGCAGCCACAAGTTACTGTAACTTTTGACACACCACAACTTAAAATACATCCATCCATACATTTTCTTCTGCTTGTCCAGGGCCAGGCTGTGGGACCAGCAGCAGCATGTGTTACTGAAATGAAATGGATACTTACCGTCCTACAGTCGGGCTGAACTCCTTCATATCCTCCAGTGTCGGCTCTAAACCGAGTAGCTTCTTGAACAGAACCAGTGGGAATGGTAAGTGTATGATACACTGGTTGTACAAGGCCAAGCCACACAGTAGTCCAAACAGGAAGAAGTTTCTCTTGCTCTCCTCTGTTGCCTGCATTAATAAAAATTCACTTTGGTTTATTTTTGGTTCATTATTGCTTATCGTTTAAATTTTAATCTTTTAACCAATTTTATACAGTTGGTGGGTTCAGTTTTAAAGTCTTACATTGGAGGGAAACCATGCCAGGGTTTTGGAGTCATTGAGCATGAACATCCCAGATTCTTCTGACACCATTTTAAGAAACAGGTGGTGAAAAAGGTCTCGTTTGTAGACATCTTTGATGTTTGGATCCTCATCAAAATGGACCTGAGAAATATAAATATTAGAGATGCTTCTGGAAAGAACAGTTGCAGAAGAATGGCTATGCATTAATCATCAGGTGAAAATCAATCAAATATTCACCACAAGTGGCTTCTTGAAGTCGCTGTGAGGAGCAGCTGCCAGCTCTCTGAAGGTGCTTTCGAAAAGTGATGCGCGCTGCAGGTGCAGTTTAAAAAATTTGGGTTTTGACTGGGAAATCCATCCGTATTGAAAATCAAAAACCATCTGTGGAGGCGCCTGCTGTTCATTCTGCAAGACAAAACAAAGTATCATGATTTTAAAATAAATTCTCTATTTAAATCCAATTGTGATGTATATAAGGCAGCTGGTGAACCAAGTGAGCTAGACTGGCTCTTGCTTCTGTTCTGAGGTTCTGAAACTGACGCCTGCCTGAACTGTGAGTGAAAAGAGTGCTGAGAGAACTAAAACAAATAAAACAACAAAATGTTGGAATCTTCTGCAGCACTGAGGGCAGCTGCTGATTCATGATTGTATTCTGTTAGTTTATTTTCTGTTGTGACTCCTTTGTTTTTTATAGATGGTTGTTTTGTCTGTTATATAAAACTGCTGAATAGTGTAGCTTTAAAGTGCGATCACTAATACACACTAACGCAGACTGGAAAATTACAAATTCTGCTATTGTTTTCCTGTAACAGGGTGGTGAAGTTACCTGAGTGAATGCAGAATTCATGTCAAAAACCAGCTTCTTTGATTTCAGATCCATCACAAATGGGTACTTGCACAGAATCACAGGCAGATCATCTGCATTCTGGAAAAAAAAGGAAACAACCCACATAAACAGTTAGTGAGCTTAACAGTGTGTTAACATGAATGAGTCATTTGGTGGGTTGACTGCCATCTTAGCAGGTTCAACGTACTTGTTGTCAGCTGACCTCACCTTGAGTTTTGACTTTGTTCGCCAACGTTTGAGATCCTCCTTTAGAAACATCTGGCTAAGCTTGAGGCAAAAAGTTGTTTCTGGGATTTTCTTGTTTATCTCATTGGTCTTAAAACAAGAAGTGGTAGTATTTGTTATACTGGCTGTGTGAAAATCCAACTTTTTTTGTTGAAAAGCTGAGCAGTAATACATTTAATTAAATTTTGATAATTTGTGATACTGACATAGTACATATGCTGGAGGATTAGCAGTACGTTTCTGGCTTGAGCGTCGCAAGAAACAGACTTAAAGATTGGAATCCACGAGTGGGCCGTCTTCCACACCTGAACATATCTGATCATGTCGGAGGGTGACAGTGAGGACCACCATTCCCCTGAGGATGACAAAGTTACAGTCAGCTCTTCACTGGCTGATATCATGGATTAAGAAGTCTAGAGTGTTCGTTAGAATAAAATGCTATCATTTAATACATTGATGCATTTAAACAGTATATACTAATCCAATAAATACACTTTTAATAGACGTGCTGAAGATTTTAAAGTTGTTAAAGTCTGCCTAAATACACTCAACAAAAATATAAACGCAACACCTTTGTTACTGCTCCCATTCCCCATGGGATAGACGTAGAGACCTAAAAGTCATTCCAGATACACAATATAACCATCCCTCCCAAACAGTGGTCACAAATCAGTCCAAATGTGTGGTAGTGGGCACATCTGCTATATTGAGATAATCCATCCCACCTCACAGGTGTGCCACATCAGGATGCAGATCTGACATCATGAGTAGTGCACAGGTGTACCTCAGACTGCCCACAACAAAAGGCCACCCTGGAATGTGCAGTTTTGTCTCACAGCAAAATGCCACAGATGCCACAAGCAATGAGGGAGCGTGCAATTGGCATGCTGACAGCAGGAATGTCAACCAGATCTGTCGCCCGTGCATTGAATGTTCATTTCTCAACCATAAGCCGTCTCCACAGGCGTTTCAGAGAATATGGCAGCACATCCAACCGGCCTCACAACCGCAGACCTCGTGTAACCACACCAGCCCAGGACCTCCACATCCAGCAGGTTCACCTCCAAGATCGTCTGAGACCAGCCACCCAGACAGCTGCTGGAACAATTGGTTTGCACAACCAAACAATTTCTGCACAAACTGTCAGAAACCGCTCAACTGCATGCCCGTCGTCCTCATCGGGGTCTTGACCTGACTCCAGCTCGTCGCCGTAACAGACTTGTGTGGGCAAATGCTCACATTCGATGGCGTCTGGCACGTTGGAGAGGTGTGCGCTTCACGGATGAATCGTGGTTCACATTGTTCAGGGCAGATGGCAGCTGAGAATGTCCCAGTTCTTGCATGGCCAGCATACTCACCGGACATGTCACCCATTGAGCATGTTCGGGATGTGCTTGACCGGCGTATACGACAGCGTGTACCAGTTCCCACGAATATCCAACAACCTCGCACAGCCATTGAAGTGGAGTGGACCAACATTCCACAGGCCACAATTGACAATCTGATAGACTCCATGCGACGATGTGTTGCACTGCATGAGGCAAATGGTGGTCACACCAGATACTGACTGGTTCTGGGTCCCCAGACCCCCAATAGCGCAAAAAACTGCACATTCCAGGGTGGCCTTTTGTTGTGGGCAGTCTGAGGTACACCTGTGCACTACTCATGATGTCAGATCAGCATCCTGATGTGGCACACCTGTGAGGTGGGATGGATTATCTCAATATAGCAGATGTGCCCACTACCACACATTTGGACTGATTTGTGACCACTGTTTGGGAGGGATGGTTATATTGTGTATCTGGAATGAATTTTAGGTCTCTACGTCCATCCCATGGGGAATGGGAGCAGTAACAAAGGTGTTGCGTTTATATTTTTGTTGAGTGTATATGCCTGAACAACAGACTTTAAAATTGCTTTAAATTACATTAAATAATAATTGAGTTGTGACATAATTATGAGCTCTAAATTGCAAAGCTTCAGCAAGGTTTTGGACTAATTCCTCAGATTTGTTAAATTAGTTGTTAGTTTAGTGTTTTTTGCATAGGTGAGATTGTGTTATGGGAAATGCATTAACTGCTTTGAGAACTGTTGGAGTTGGATAGAATGATGTTGATGTGAGAACTGCACTAAAGTCGGGACAGTCAGTAAGCAAAATAGTAGGTGTCACCGTACCTAAAATCTGGACGCTTTCATTGGGGAGTCGTTGCATGGTAGCAGCAACTGCATCAGCAAGCCTTTTGCTCTGTTGCCATCTGCATTTCTGTATGCATGCATGCAGAAGTTCATTGAGAAGCAGGAAGATCCTCAATCCTTCCACTCCCACAGGGTTCATATCAACAGATGGAAGCAGCTGCAGAACAGCAGTCTCAGCCTGCTGATGCAACTTGTTATTAATTAAAGGTTTAATTAAAGTCCACTTCTTACTTTTTTAGTTAATTACTCATCAGGTTACAAACGTGTGTTAGTCACATTCCAGTTCAATACCTCTGCAAAAACAACATCTTGCATCACCAGCTTCTCAAAACTTTGCCGTGCAAGTGACAAGTCCAAACCGGAGTACGTTGGTGAAGTTTGGAAATGTTTATCTTTGCTGACATGAAGAAAATGACAAATGTGTATCTTCAAATGTTGAATTCAACAGATATAAAGAAGTCATGATCATGCTCATAAATGGTGTTCTTACCTCCTGTCAAGAAAGCTTTGATTCATACAGGATGGAGATGTGAGCATCCTGTGAATTTCCCTGCGAAGAGTTCATGAGGTTAGTCAGTAACACTAAGACTACAGTGTACATGCTGTGCAGCAAACCAGTTACAAACAACAACAATAACAGCTGCTTTTGTGTTAGACTTACTCTTTTAGATTTTTCCACAGCTTTGGATTATATGCAGAGACCCATTTGTCAATCATGTTATCAATAGAGTGTTCTGTCACCTTGTTCTTTGTGCCACTGCCTGACTCGTGATCAGCGCCCTGTGAAAGAAGCAAAGGTTCATGTTTGGTTTAGACACATGACCTCACAAGTAGATATAACTGGTAAAGCCATGTTTACATCCTCCCACAGGTATCCTTACTGCACTGTATGCATTTGTGCTGGTACCTCATTAGGCGTGCGTGTTGCAAATGAAGTGTTTCCTCCTGCATAGATGTTAGAAATGTCTAGAATAAAAACAGATGAGAAATTATCTACCTAAGAGTCAACTGTACTGTATGGGATGGTTTTTCAGTTCCAGAAAGAAATATAAGATATAGCGACTTGCTCTTACAGTGGGCTTAATTTGTGACATTTAGTCAATAAACCTTTTTGTTGTTAACTGTGGTTAACTTGGTTATTTGGATCAAATTCAGGTCCAGTTTTATTTGCTTAAATTTTTTTTTCATCAGCACTTTAAAAACATACAGCAGAAAACCTAAAACCTGCCGTGAGTTCATGACATTTATTTTTTGGATTATTTTAAGTTTTCCAGTATTTGATGCGTGGCCAAACATTTTGTCTATGATTATATTCAAGCCCTTATAGTCAGAATTACAAATTATTTTAAACTAAGGCTTTACCCAATTATCTATTGGGCTATTGGCTCATCTGTGTTACACCTGCAGCAAGTGCAAAGCCCAACAGTGCAGCTCCTCACTGGTTTCAGAAGACTCAGTACCTCTGAGTAGCACTTTTTATTGTTGCATAGTGAATATATGTGTGTGTGTCTTTGTCAGGTTTATAACCTCTATCTATACAGTTGGATGTGACACACCTTAATTATTACTCTAACAATAAAATTATTTAATTGTTACTGTTAGTTTTGTGTAATTGTAAATTGAATCGACTCTTCTGTTCAGATAAATGTATTTACCATGTGGCAGTTGCACAGGTAGTGGCACTGATGCCTGAGTCTCTTCTCCACGTCCCAGCTGCCCTTGTTCATTACACCCAAACGAGTACACCTTCTTGGATTCTGTCAGTACCAGTGTGTGGTAGCTGATTGAGAAAAGAGTGCATGAAAAGGAAAGTCCACAATGTAAAACATGCTTTTTCAAAGGTTTTAAACATCTGTGTTGTTGGTGGACCTCAGTATGATCACTCTGAAGATATAAGACAGAAGTTGAAATTTCCTGTTTGCTCAGCAGTAAACGCTTTTCTTTTTCAATTATTTATGATATAATAATAATTAAATGTTACCTTCCACATGCAACCTTTGTGACCTTTGCCCCCCAGAGCTCTGCAACAAGCCGAGGACGCTGTTCATTTTGTAACGAGTTGTGGCCAAGCTGTCCATATTGACCAGAGCCAAATGTAAACACTGCACCGTCCTGAGAACCAGACAACAGTTCATATTAATTTTTGCCATGTACATATAGTTATCTCAGGGGTTTGTGGAAAAGCAATTAGAAGCCAAAGAATAAGAAACAAAAAGGCGCTTTCATAATTAATGCAAAATAAACAATGATAGTATGAAAGTACTGGAATTTCTTTCAAATTAAAAAACAGACAAATAAAATAAACCTCAATATAAATAACTGGAGTCAACTTTAAACAAAAAAAAATAAAAAAGAACACAGATTGAGTGTATATCAAATATCATGCATTCATCTATTATTTCCTCCTGTAAAGCAACCTTCAAATTAAAGCGTAAAGTAATTTGAAAGATGCGCAAAGAAAACAAAAAACAAAGATTATGGAAATAAACATGGAAACAACGACAAAGACCACAACTGAAATGCTGAGTTCAACACTTCACACAACAAAATACATCTTCTGACATCTATCAATGTTTTAATCACAGCTCATTTAAATCATAGTCAGCATTTAATTGTTTCTCTGCTTGTTCTGGTGGTACAATTTTATGTGAGCCTGTTAACTGTTGTTGACTCACCTTTGTCAGAGCGGCGGTGTGGTCCTTCCCACAGGAAATGGAAACAGTTTTCTTCATGTTTAGGTAATGAACCGGAGTCGGTGTATGTCTGTCTATGAGAAAAACAAAATACTGAATATTGCATGTATATTTTGATACCTGCACCTTGAGTACATATACATCAGATTCCTTCTGGGAACCACACTTCAGTGCGATATTTACAGATATTGACAGATACTGAGAGTGAGATATTTAAACTTTCATTGTAGTACCTTGTGTGTCACCCAGTCCAAGCTGTCCACAGTCATTTCTGCCCCAGCTAAACACTCCTCCAGAGACAGAGAGGGTGAAGCTCTGCTCTCCACCTGCAGCGACCTGGACCACTGGGATCGCTGACAAAGATCTGACATGCTGGGGTGAATTCACGTATTGCTCGTTTGTGCCCAGACCCAGCTGCCCCCTGGAGTCCTGGCCCCAAGTATACAACTGACCATCTGTGAGGAAAATCAACATAATACTTTTCTATCATATTAAACTCCTAAATCCACTAAACCTGTGAAAAGGATTCGTTTTCATTCAGGTTCACACGCCTTTTCTTGCTTACTACATACTTCACGCTACCTTTTGTCAAAACGACTGTATGCTGGCTCCCACAAGTCACCTGAGACACCTGTTTGTTGCGCAGTGCTTCTGGTGTGCTGAGAGAACACATGCAAGAAGTGATCAAACTCTTCTGTGATTACAACGGCAGGTTATTGTGAATTCAACTGGAAATTGAAGGACGATCCCTTAAAAACTGAAGCTGCAAATCTTTGACCTCACCTGGGACTGAAAGGAGGGCGAGCTTGATCCACACAAAAAATGATGCCGCTTTCAGACAGAATCCTCACCACATCTTCACCACAACTCACAGCCTCAATCTTCTCTTCGCATTTCACAATCTCTGCAGATTTACACACATAGCAGGTCATAGTGGATCAACACAGGCAGAGAAGTGAAATTGAGACAGAGACATAAAGCTGATACTCACTCTGTTTCCCTCTCACTCTTCCCTCATCTTGGCTCTCAACTGTGTGAATGATGTAAACATCCCCATTTCTTTTAATGAAGGCAAGCAGTCTGTGACCTGCTGAAAGATCTGTGACTTGAAAGCTGAGGTTTAAAGAGCGTACTCCATCAGCAGGTGAAATATTTGAGGGTCTTTTCAAGCGAAAGCCCTGCTGCCAGTCCTCTCCCCATGAAAACATGATGCTAAAATGACTGTGCAGTACAAGCAGCTGCTTTTTATGACTCAGGTGGAAGTATGAAACGAAACCTGACTGGTTTATTGAGCAAAGTCAGCTGTGAGAAAACAAAACTTACAAACAATAAAAACACCACACCTAGTGAGTCACTGGCACGTGGTTTATTACCTTAGCTGGAAAACCAAAAACGAAACTGGAGTTGACGTGTGCAGATTTTGCATGACAGCAACATATTTACCTATACTGAGCAAGTCATTCGCATGAGTCACGAAGTTACTCTGCATTTGGTGTTTTCTGAAGGAGGTGTGGCTTTTACCCTAAATAACAAGAAAATGTGTGAGGCTGTTAACTGTTAAGTATACCAGGTGTGCAAGATATCATTTGTGCTTTTTCTTATTTTCTGTCATACATACCATCACAATTAGAGATGGACCGATCCGATATTACGTATCGGTATCGGTCCGATACTGACCTAAATGACTGGATCGGATATCGGAGAAAAATAAAAAATGTAATCCGATCCATTAAATATCACGAAAGCACCTCACAAAACTTGCAACACGCCGTAACTCACCTCAGAACGTTAGCATGTCGGAGCAGTATGCATCACGTGATAGAGCGGCTGTGGCATGCGGGACCTGTCGGTGGTCTGGATAGCATGTGGAGCTTCGCTAGCAACCTGGCATTTCATCTCCGACAAAGTTATCCCCGAGAGAAGTAAAGCAAGTGTGTAAGTCCATCTCTGAATGTTTGTAAAGCATTCCTGCGTTAAGCTTAACGAGCGACTGCCTCTCGCTCTCCGGCTGCTACTTCAATCGTGAAACTGCTTAAATGATCAGCTGATCGGCTTTTCTGTCGCGAGTCCGTCTTTGTTTTTGGCCCACTTTGCACCAGAAAGAGGAAACCAGCAGCTGAACAACAGCAGCACGTTTAAGCTTGATCAGCTGTTGTTAGAATTTATTTAATATTACTTTCTACTCGAGGATCTTTTTCTACGTAGCTGACGCTGGTAACTGTGCAGGGGCGGATCTAGCAAAGTTTAGCCAGGGGGGCCGTAGGGCATTAACTGGGAAAAGGGGGCACAAAGACATACTTTTCTTTCTTATTCTCATTTAAAATATCTAGCTTTTAATAAATAATTATCTGACACACAAAGTTTTAATTTGATGTAAAATGAATAGAAGTCAATTACTGTATATAGTGACTATTAAGTCTAATATATATACCCTAGTAAGCTATAGTACTTTTTCCTTTGGGAAGGTACCATCTGTGCAGTCTGCAATTTTGTTGAAGAAAGATGTTGAATCTATTTAATATTTCTTGAAAAATAATTGATTTCTGTGCATTTTTTTTTTCACACTGCATCAAATTAAGGTTGATTACGTCGATTAAGCATCATGAGGTGGAGCGTGAGGGGTGGTTCCCTATTTTTTATTTTTTTATTTTTGTTGTTGCTGGGAGTTGGAACCCTATTAGTTAGGTTGCTTAATATTTACGCTAAGTACTCTTTAAAATACCAGAATAGGGAGGATGGTGTAGGTTTAAGTTTATTAGATTGATCAGTATTGTTGAACTATGAAATATTTTTTTTTGTATACAGGTATAACAGAATAGCTTTAGTGTAGTTGTTGTTTTAAACTTGAGTATGAACTTGCAGACTTGCAAAATGCAGCAAGATATTTTAAAAAACAGTTTTGTTGATTAAAAACACTATATCGGATTCATATCGGTATCGGCAGATATCCAAATTTATGATATCGGTATCGGTATCGGACATAAAAAAGTGGTATCGTGCCATCTCTAATCACAATGATGGATGCTCATATTGAACATGACCTAAGATTCAGACAATGGTGTCATTATATGTACAAGTAATCGCTGTGAGCTAAAAGCTTGTAAGTACTTTGTTCCAGACTGTTTCTTTAAACTCTTGGCTCTGTATGATGTCAGTGAGACCAGGTATTCCAAATATTATCAGCTTGGTGTCACGATGCCGGGTCTTATGACCCAGTGTTTTGAGTTTAGTTTATTTGGATGTTTATATGATTAAGCTCATGAGTTTTTCTAGTTCTTTGTTATTAGATTCCCCTTGTGTCTTCCAACCCCTGTTAAGTCTCCCTTGCCCTTCATGTGTTTCATGTCTGTTATGTTGTCAAGTTCATGTAGTCATGTCTGCGTTTCATTATGTTTCCTATTTTATTTTCTAAGAGGTTCTGTGTTTTGTTTTACTCTTTCCCTGTGGCGTTGTTATGTCCACATTGTGTCTACTGTGCCTTTCTGTCCCATGTTTCAGGCTCCTATGTTCTGTCTTCTCAGTTGCTGTTAAGTTTGCATGTCTAGAGTTCAGTCAGTGTGTTTCCTGTTTTACTTTGAAGGTCCATGTCTCATGTGAGTGATTC
Organism: Aulonocara sp. 'chitande type north' Nkhata Bay; assembly: GCF_057382095.1. Classification (NCBI taxonomy): domain Eukaryota; kingdom Metazoa; phylum Chordata; class Actinopteri; order Cichliformes; family Cichlidae; genus Aulonocara; species Aulonocara sp. 'chitande type north' Nkhata Bay. The sequence continues at coordinate 63,074,546 of NC_141350.1, forward strand.
TAGTTTTGTTTCCCTTGTCTCGTCCAGCCTGATTACTCCCAGCTGTGCTCTCCTTCTGTGTCTCATTCCCTCGTTATCCCTCTGTGTATTTAAGCCCTGTGTTTCTCTTTGTCAGTGTTGTGGTCTTGCTCATAGCTGTGTGAGTTGCCATGTGTTTTCACGTATGAGTTAGTTGTAGTTTTCCCCAGTTTAGTTTGTTCTTTGTTTCCTTCCCAAGCCTGCAATAAAGCAGTGTTTTGAGTTCACTTTTGTGTCTGTGAGTTTTGCGTTTGGGTCCTTCTCTTGCCTGCACACAGCCGAAACATGACACTTTGGCACACAGCTGTGGCTGAGGATGGAGACTCCACCCACCTATTGTTCAAATCTTTTGTTTGTGGAAGCAGCCAAACAGAGCGATCCTGGTTTAAAGGGAAGGGGTTGGATTATTCTGAAGCAAGAATATCAATATTGAGAAGGAAATGAGCAAAGTGGGTCACTTTCAGGTAACTCCAAGTAAAACTTTAATAGTAAATCCACATCTGGAAAACAGAACAGTGTAGTTTATGTTGAAAACGAACATTCTTTTTTACATAATGCAAAGTTTTTCATAAAATGTTGCAAATCTTTACTTACATATGTTAACATTGGCAACACTGGCAACATTGTATAAGTGTGGCTGATTATGATTTAGAGAGTGCAGTTTATTTGTGTATTTTCTGAGCTGTAACATTTAGGGGAAAAAACTATGAAATACTGACAGACTTTCTCCAAATTTTATAATCTAATATTACCTATTTACACTTAATAAAAATATACACACAAGCATAGATCCCAACTCATCATCATAAATTTTTTATGTTCCAGAAACTAAACTAACAGGCAGAACACACAGCCCGAGAATGGACGAGCTCATGACGCTGCACAGAGGGAGACACAAACAATATATACACACCCAAGAAGGAGTCAGGGCAAAGATCTCAACCTCAGACTATTAAATAAATCCAAACCAAAAGTCCAAAACGCTGGGTAGAAGACGCAGGATCATGACAGTAACAGTAAGTATGTTTCAGCAACTGCAAATGCTAGACTTGATCAACAATTACTTTTTACTGTTCAATACAGTAAAAAACTGGCGTATAATACTGATCACTTATGGATCCTCTTATTGTTGCTCAGGGCCTCTGTGAGTTTGGTTTGCATGATCTCCTTAGTTGAGTAGAACGGCAGCTCCAAGGTCGAGAAGCACGTGTGTGTCTCAGGATAGTACTGGTCATAGGAGACGTCCTCGACTTCTTTAACTTTGACTTGCATCTTGATTTTGTCCATACCGAGAATAGGCACCCGGTCAAATCCTGTCACAAACCCTAGAAGAGGAAAAAAGCAGAAATCGATGAATGTCGTGAGTTTTTGTTTACTTTTCTGCATGTTGGGGTGCTTTATCCACAGCCTCAGCTGCTGTGCAACTGATGTTTCCTACCACATGTTCACTGCATCGATTAGCAAATGTCAAAACCTTCCTGAGTGATCAAAACTTTAGTAGTCACTGTGATGAAGCAATGTTGCAAATTTACAATGGTAAATTCCTGCTAATAAAGCAGATTAGTAACGTAACTTCCATTTACATGTTAAAATTTAACTAGCTTTTATGATCAAATCAAATCAAATACTTACAAAGGAAAGCTTTCTTCTGGTTCTCAGTCAGTTCATCAAAAACCTCCCAAAACATCTGTATGGTGGGATGGCCTGCGCTGTATTCACCTTCATAATGTGTGTTCTAATCATAGTGAAAGAGACTGTTAGATATATTGAAAATAATTCATTCAAACTGTAATCAAAGCATGCACAAGGATGTGATAAAAAAAAATTGCAGACAAATTACATCTTTGTGTCACTAACAGCTGTTTACCTGTTTCAGCTTTTCCCAGTCACTGAAGTCTTTGCCCACCATCACTTCTTGCAGCTCCTTTGGCCTGAAGAGTTTCACCAAATCCCGCTCACACACCAGGAAGAAGCCTCTCTTGAACTCCTGAAACACATTCTCCACTGATGTGTTGAAGGCATGATTCACGTAGGCATCCACAAACTCCTTCCTGTTTGGAAGATAAAAGTAGTGATTTAAAAAAACCACAATCACACTTTGGTCAAATCATGAACTGTTCTGTTCCTTTTTGTTTAAAGAGTGGTCGCTTTATATCTCTGCCATGGTCATTTCCCATTAATTGCTTAAATTACTTGCCTATAAACAGGCAAACTGAGGGTGGTGTATCGCACTGGACCTTGTTACCTTTTCTAACCTTAGTAGTAAAAATAAGGAAATTGGTTGGTTGATTATGTCCTTGTTGTAACTATGCTTCTTGGCAAATAAAAGACTATTGGAAAGCCTGATTATTCACCCTCAAATTGTGTCACATTTGCAAGGAAAATGCATTTGTGGGTTGAGCAGCAGAGTTGAGCATGTGACTTTCATCCATGACAAACTTTCCAGATCATCTCTGCTAATGCCAAACAGCTTATTCTGCTATTGGCTCTTGTCTGGTGTTATTTGTTGGATTGATTGGATCATTTGCTGGCATACACCCAACACATCACACTGTTTCCACCAAAATCTAGTTTTATCCGCACTTTGACCCTGTGATCATACAGTAAAATTTTGTGGTGGTGTCTTCTTGATTCACCTGTCTCTGATATCCCCTGTTTTGGCCTTCAAATTTGGAGGTGGTGCTAGGGCTCACTCCATCAATGTGCCTTGATTGGCACAATCAGGTGCATAATAAGCATCTGATTGTCAGAACTGCAAGTACCAGAAGCCTAAAAATGAGAGTCAATAGCAGAATAGGCTGTTTGGCTTTGGCAGAGAAGATCTGGCATGTTTAAATGGGCGCCACGCACAAATGTGCACAAAAATGACCCAATTTTAGTGGAAAAAAACATGCCAATTCTTTCCAAGAAGTGCTGTTACAACAAAGAAATTATTTACTAAATATAAATATTCTTTTATGTGATGACGTTTTATTATGTCTAGCTTCTCTCTGGCAGGATAATTCATAGTTTGCTTTTCAAAAACATGTTATAAAAAACACTTTAATTGTCCTCACTTATTTTGACTTGTCACCAATTTTTCCGAATTTTCTGGATCAAGATCGACATCTTTCCCATCCCAGTTGATCTGTTGAAAAAAAAAAGATTTTACTGCTTTAAGAATTGCGAATCCCAAGACCATTTTGAAAACTGTTTTGATTTAAGTTGTGTGGAAAACCCCTACCGAAAAATACATGTCCAGGTTTTCCAAGTCATCATCTTGGTAGTCCTCCAGAATGTACTGCAGACTCCTGTAAACATAATATAGTTTAGGATCATTTGTATAACCAATCAACACCTAAAACTACAAATTTGTGTGAAGTAAATATAACTGTTATTAAATTTTCTGCCTTACTCTCCAACACTTGGGTTGAATTCTATCAAATCCTCCAGTGAAGGCCTTACACCGAGCAGCTTCTTGAACAGCACCAGTGGGAAGGGTAAGTAGATGATGCACTGGTTGTACAAGGCCAATCCACACAGAACTCCGAACAGGAAGAAACGCTGGTCTTCCTGAGTTGCCTGGTGTCAACGGTGAGGACAAATTTAAATCAAAAGTTAGTTGTCAAAGACTGTATTGATGACTATCATCTGTACTAAACTATTGTTAGTTATATTGTATTATAATCAGTTAAAAGAATCAGAAAATTCTGAGTCTAATCTTATTTCCAATCAATAGGAAGGCTTACTTTTGAGGAGAACCATGCCATTGTTTCAGAGTCATTGAACATGAACATCCCAGATTCAGCTGAGACCAAGTCATGAAAGACTTCATAAAAAAAGTCTTTCTTGTAGACCTCATCGATCACACGATTTCCATCAAAGAAAACCTACAAGACACAGGGGCAAAAAAAGTTTCGATCAAAACTGCATGAATGCACGAGTTTTTAATGTTATCTGTGCCTTGCTGTGTTTACCATGAGTGGCCTCTTGTAGTCTCTGTGATTCGTATCAGCCAGTTTTTCAATAGTGTCCTCCAAAACTGACGCTCGCCTTAGCTTCACTACGAACAGAAAGTCTTCCAAAACTGAGGGATAGCAACCGAATGTCCCCCAAAAACTAAAAAAGACTTTTGTCACTTCTGTAAGCTGAAATAAAGTGAATGATGTCAGTTTTACTCTTTCTCAAAGAGAGAGAAATATTCTGTGTCACATAAACACCAGTTTTTGGAAGGTTTTTTTTACCTTGGCATGGTAAGCATTCATGTCAAACACTGTTTTCTTTGATTGCAGATCCATCACAATTGGGAACTTGCACAGGATGAGAGGCTCAGCATGTGAATACTGAAAGGGAAAAACCCATAGAGGTCTTTAAGGTTTGATTGCGCATAAAAACCCCCATAAATTTCTTCATGTTGTTTATTTGAACACTGGGTATTGACTAAAAAGTGACCGAACCAAAGATGAGAAGAATGGAATAACAAAGTATGACACAGTAGATTACACACAGACACACTACTTTAGACCAGAACATTTTACCTTTCGTTGTGACTGTAAAAGCCAATGTTGCAAATCCTCCAAAAGGAAATCTTCATCAGCTGACACACAAAAATCGCTTTCTGGTATCCTTCGAGTTTCTGCAACCCTTCTGTTTGCCTAACAACAGAACATCTCATTATCTATTTATCATCATTTAAAAGGCAGAGAAAGGGTTGCATTTCACTTTAGGAATGAGTGAAATGACTGTTTTAGGATATTTATACTAACATTGTACATATATTGGAGGACTAGCAGCAGATTTCTGACTCCAGAGTTGCGGGGAACAGGTTTAAAGGACAGGATCTCTGATAGGGCCTGCTTCCACACCTTAACGTATCGCACCATGGTGGAGGGTGACAGCGAGGACCACCAGTCACCTGAAGAAAAACAGAGAAAAGATAAAAAGGACATGCCATGAAACTTTGAGCACTTTCTCACCTTCCAGATTAAAAAGAGTATTGTGATATCATGTAGACAGCTGTGACAGTACCTATGATCTTAAGACTTTCATTCGACAACCTTGTTACTGCACCAGCTACCGCCTCAGCGAGCTTTATGCTCTGTTGCCGTGTGTGTTTCAGCACTGCATGCAGAAGCTCATTGAGAAGAAGGTAGATTCTCAACCCCTCAACTCCAACTGGTTTCTGGTCGAGGGAAGGAAGCAGGCGTAGCACAGCAGCCTCGATCTGTTAGTTTGGCAAGGATTGCAAGAATCGATCAGCAGCAGTTAGGTCCAGGTACTGTTACATGTGTATTACATTAGGCAGTAGAACGGGGAATTCATACATTATGGAGAGATGCTGATTCCTCAAATTATTAGTAGGATATTTATAAAATAACAAGCAAACAAGAAGACCTTTTGCTACAGATTGCATGTATTCTAGCAACATACCTCTGCCCAAACATTGTCCTTTGTTAACAGGTTCTTGAAAGCAAGCCGTGCATGTTTTAGGTTCAAGCCGTGGTACTTCAGTGAAGTTTGATAATGTTTATCACCGCTAAGAAGACAATGAACAAAGTCCACATATAAGTATGGCACTTATCCATAAGAAAACATTTACCAGCTAAAACAATATTTCAGTTCTTTCAATCCTGAAACACCAGATCTCCCACCTTTGAAATGAGAAAAAGAATGTTGTGCACAGAAACTGTGTATTTACCTTTGTTGAAGGAAACTTTTATTCAGACAGGATGCAGAGGAAAACGCCCCGTAGATTTCCCTGTGAAGATTTAATATTTTCATCCGATTGCAGAAAAAAATGTTTTCAAAGAAATAATTTGAATGACAGAAACCATACAACACCATGCAAACCAACAAGCTGTGACTGCCAGTACATCGTACTTACTGTTTAATCTTTTTCCATGACTTTAAATCACATTCAGAGATCCATTTGCCAACCATGTTATCAAGACAGTGTTGTGATGCAAAGCCACAGTCTGTGTTTGAACCCTCGTCAATGTCCTGTGAAGGAAAGCAGTGACTGTTTACATATTCACACATATTCGCACTTCCTCCCATCACTTAATGTGTTAGTGTCAGTACCTCATCAGACGAGCATGTTGCAAATGAACAGTTTTCTCCTGCAAAGATGTTTCTGATTTTGGGCCCATTGGTGCCTTAAATGATAAGTAAACACGTCACTTCTTTCATAGATAAATTAATTGCATCCTCAATTTGTTTATTATCAGAGGTGTAGTTACCCTGTGGCAGTCGAACAGGCAGCGGCACAGATGGATTACTCTCCTCTCGATGTCCCAGCTGCCCTTGATCCTCACAACCAAAGGAGTAGACCCTCTTGGATTCAGTCAGCACTAAAGTGTGATTTCTGTGTAGATGATAATATACTAAATATGTATACCTCAAACCCACACATACACTTTACTAACTGCTTTACTTTAAGCATTTTTTATTTAAGATGCTTGATGTTGTCTCTGATATCTGTTAGTCTCTTCAGTGATAATATAATAACTTAAGGTGTTTTATATTAGCATGCTCATGTAACTGTATAACCAGTGATCTTTAAATTAATCTATTTTTTTAACTCTATATAAAAACATTCTTCTAAGAGAATAGTGATACATTTAAAATGTATAATTGCTTCACATGGATGTAAAAGCTGAAAAAAATAAACAAAGAAACATTCCTTGTTAAAGGATGAGACTGATTCTGCAGGATCAGATCTCGGGTCAGGATGCATCTTGTTCAGATTAGGTCAGAACAGTCAGTGAAATGTCCTAGCTTTGTTTGTTTTTTTCTTACTCTATATAAAATAATAAAATAATAATTCCTGGGATACATTTAAAACTTTAACCTCTGTATCTTTGATGTGAAAGCTGAAAAATATTCAAAGTAACCTGAATATTTCATGAATTAAACAGTATGTGTGTTGTACCTTCCACATGCAATCTTGGTGACCTTTGCCCCCCAGAGCTCTGCAACAAGTCGAGGACGCAGTTCGTTGCGTAGTGAGTTGTGACCGAGCTGTCCGTGTTGACCGGAGCCAAATGTAAACACTGCCCCATGCTGAGGAGCCAAACACACAACCACAGTGTAAAGTCCCACAGCCATTTACTTTTACATGACAACTGTTTTAATGTGTTTTCAAAAAATAAAGAATTAAGTTGCTTTTAAAATTTGTGTCCCAGTGGTAAGTACAGCATCAAAATCAAACTCCACAGAGCTTTTCATTCTCTTTCAGCTTTCTTTTTTCATGTTTAGAACTTGTAACTTCTATAGGAAGATGTTTTTGAGACAACATTCAAAATCCTTTTTTTGCATTCCTTGAATAATTTCATTTTTTTTGTTTAAATCCACACTCTTTACAATAATATATTAGTAAGAAAGGAGAGCATCAAAATGCTCCAGTTGTCTAACCTTTGTCAAAATGGCCGTGTGGTCCTGTCCACAGGAAATGCGCTGAGCTTTCTTCATATTCAAACACTGAACAGGAGCTGGTGTGTGTCTGTCTATAAGGAAAAGGATTGTCAGTGTTATTATGTTACCAGATTATAATGCTCATTAACATACAATAAAGTTAGGACATTTATTGTAAAGCCACAGTACCTTTTGTGTCTCCCAGCCCGAGCTGTCCACAGTCATTTCTCCCCCAGCTGAAAACACCTCCAGAGACAGAGAGGGCGAAACTCTGGTCTCCTCCTGCAGCGACCTGGATCAGGGGGATCGCTGACAGTGATGGCACATGTTGAGGTGATCTGCAGACAGACTTTCTCGTACCCAGACCCAGCTGGCCCCTGCAGTCCTGACCCCACGTATACAGCTGACCATCTGTGGGAGAATCAGCATGTCTCTGTGAAACACTCTCACTCCTGCTATCTTCAACTTTTACTCAGAGTTTATGTTTAATGTCATGCCCAAATGGAAATAAAATTTCCAATTCAGATTTCATATATAAATGCTTGTATGCACAAAAGATAATGTGTACCTGATGGAGAAAGTGAGACTGAAGTTTAAAATTCACCCGTCCTTCTAGGCTTTAAATGATTAGATCTTATTTTGAGTGCACCAATAAACTGCTTTAACCTGCCCACAGTAGCTAAACACACAGTGGCAAAATATTGTTTGTTCCTACATCTAAAATACTCTAATTACTCATTAGATAGATCGATACCTTTATTTGGTTGTTTACAATTGTACCATGCATGTGTATTATAATTATACAATTTAAAATATGTGGAGGAATGTATATCTATATAGACATGTATACAAAGACAAATAACATGAACTACATGACAGATGTTGTTAAATTACAACCTTAGGGTCCGTACAATTATGAAGTGCAAGTTGGCTGGACTGATTCAGGGTCTCTTAATTATTTTAGCTTGTTTAAATAAAAACCTAAGATGAGATGGCTGCTGCTCCCTGACCCTGGTTCTGCTGGAGGTTTTTTCCTGTTAGAAGGGAGTTTTTCCTTCCCACCATCACCAAGTGCTTCCTCAGAGGGGTTCTTTGACTGTTGGGATTCCTCTCTATTATTGTAACGCCTTTACCGTCAAACATAAAGTGCCTTGACGTGACTGTTGTTGTGATATGGTGCTATATAAATAAAACTGAATTGAACTAAAAATCTTTAGCGCTTGCAAAATTCGACTGTACCTTTGGTCAGTGCAACTGAGTGCTGACTCCCACAAGCAACCTGAGAAACCTGCTTGTTAGAAAAAGCTTCCAGTGGCCTGAAAGAGCAGAAGAAGAGAACAGAGCTGAAACAGCCATTTATGACCGCTAACTATGAACCCAAATAAACATGAATCACACTGTATACACTCCTAGGACTACGATGGAGTATTAGGACCACATTAAGAAAAAGAAATTGTGTCAATTTTGAAAATAAAGTTGACACACCCACCCAGCACATCACCCGGGTACCCACAGGAGGGCGGTACAGGACAAAAAAAAAAACCCAAACCAGACTGAAAATCATCACATATTCCAGGGCTGGAATACATATATACTGTTTATACTGTATCTAATTATTAGAAACTATTTACGATTTTTACATTTTTTGCCTTCTGACCAGATGCAGCTGGTCACACACTGTGTTTATGTAAGGAAAAAATGTCTTGTAACTTAAACCGATTCTGTAACTCATCTACAAAAAGCATTTTGTAAAAGGTAGACTATAGCAGCACTGGCAGTTTGTCTTGAAACAGCTGTCATCTCCACATTATAACACATTTTCGACTTTTTTAAATAATATTTTTTTCTTAACGTGATACTAATACTCCTTCTCACAGGACCAATAATAATAATAATAATAATAATAATAATAATAATAATAATAATAATAATAATAATAATAATAATAATAATAATAATAATAAATGTTTGCACATCTGTATCTGTTACCTGGGAGTGAAAGGTGGGTGTCTGGTGTCCACACAGAGAACTTTGCCGCTCACAGACAGCAGTGCGACCACATCATCGCCACAACTCACAGCCTCTATCTTCTCTTTGTGTTTCACAAACTCTGCAGATTCACAAGCCACAAACACAGCAGGTGTGAGTGGACACAGTTCGGTTAAATGTAGCAGAGAGTGAACTTGTTAGTGACACCGATACTCACTCTGCCTGCCTCTCGCTCTTCTCCCATCCTCGTTCTCGTTTGTGCGGATAATGAACGCGTTTCCGTTACTTTTAACGAAAGCCAGCACGTTTCGACCTGCCGACAGATCCGCGATGTGATGGCTGATGTTTAAGTAATGAACTCCATCATCAGTGGTCGTGCTGTCGGTACCGGAGCCGTCTTTCACGTAAAACCCGCGCTGACAGTCCTCTCCCCAGGAAAACATGTTGTCGTGTGTTTAGGGGCAACAGCTGATCCTCACTGTGTCACTCTGCAGTCTGTCAACAAGAAACGAAACTTAAACTTAAGCATGCCGCTGCACAGCATCCGGAAAGGAAACAATAACACGAGTCAGCTGATCTGTTAAAGTAACGAAACGAAAGTAAAACTGATAAGAGATAATCATAATAACAATAACAAGGAGAGGTCAATTGTGTAGCTTTTCATTTGGTTTCGTTTCACACGCAGGAAGTGGACAAAAATGCATGTTTGTATTGTACAATGTGGGAAATGTTGATACTGCGTTTAGCTGGTATCAACTTTTTATGTAACAAACCTTAAAAAAAAGAGAAAAAACCAACTACTGTATAAATTTAAAGGCTTGGCAAAAATCATGAAGGAGAGGTTTCTAAAAATAACATGATTTATTGATGCATGCAATTGAGATAGAGGTATTTGGCTCATACACTTCAATGGCCCGTCTTGGCATAACAGAACCCCAGATGTGATGGGCATTAGAGCAGGATCCCCCGGAGTCTGGACACTGGTGGTGGAGATAAAGACGGAGGCTTGAATGGAGCCTGAGTAATGATAGGCGGTGATGGGGAGTGGGTGGGTTGCACGAAGGCGTCTGCAAAGGAGAATGACAGATGCGAACTAAGACTTAAAGTGCTTGTGTGACCTGAGACACGAACCTGAGAAGATGATTGGACAGGACCAGTGATGTCATAAACAGGTTGACAGCGTGAACAAGTGGAAGTGACGTGAAGAACAGACTGGGAGCAGACAGACATCATAGATCTACCTTACTGAACTTATGTATAAGCTTCATAACAGTTTCAGTCCACCTTCAATGCTCCTGACTTTGCTTCCCTGGCCTCTCCTATGCTAAAAAAAATTAATTCATTAAAAATATATATATTAACACTAGTACTACTACTACTAATAATAATAATAAATAACAATAACAGCAGTTACTGTTAAGCTTTGCCTGGCAGTGTGCAATATATCAAATATGCCTGGAAAAAATATATACTGTATATTTCATGTATAATATATATCTTGGCTCTGTATGATGTTGCTGAGAGCAGATATTCCCAATATGATCATCTTAGACCTGCAGCTGTATCAATGAGCTTGGAGCTCCATCCACTTACTGTTTAAATCGTTTGTGGAGGCAGCATCCACAAACTCAGCTTAAAGCCAAAGGATTGTATTTTGAACTCTGAGACTTCCACAGAGTCCAGCATTAACAATTTGGAATTGGAAATGAGCAAAGTGCATCGAATTTCAGTTTTAATTTATTCTAAGCAAAGCTTTAATAAAATTTAATCCACATCTGAAAAACTGAACAGTGAAAGTTTTGTTCAGAACGAAGATTAATTCTTTTATGGTGTAAATACTTTTCATAGAATTTTGATATTTAATAAATATCACACATGTCTACAATGACAACATTGCATAGGCTCAATATGATTTACTGAATGCAGTTATTTCGAATATTATTTGGATATTTGAATATTTTATGAGATGTAACAATAAGGAACACTTCCTCCAAACTATATAAAAGCATGTATCACATTTTTATTTTTAGTAGGTGGGATTTCTTTGGTATACATACATTCCATCTACATCACAATCAGCAGCAGTACAACTAACTACAAATGCTACTCTTTGGTCAGCAATTCACAGAGTGCAGCATTACAATGTTATGTCTTCTGTTCAGTACAGTAAAAAAAATGGCATTTATTGTTGCCAAGTCATCATCATAAATTTTTTATGTTCCAGAAACTAAACTAGCAGGCAGAACACATAGCCCGAGAATGGATGAGATCATGACGCTGCACAGAGGGAGACACAAACAATATATACACACCCAAGAGGGAGTCAGGGCAAAGATCTCAACCTCAGACTATTAAATAAATCCAAACCAAAAGTCCAAAACGCTGGGTAGAAGACGCAGGATCATGACAGTAACAGTAAGTATGTTTCAGTAACTGCAAACGCTAGACTTGATCAACAATTACTTTTTACTGTTCAATACAGTAAAAAACTGTCTTATAATACTGATCACTTATGGATCCTCTTATTGTTGCTCAGGGCCTCTGTGAGTTTGGTTTGCATGATCTCCTTAGCTGAGTATAATGGTAGCTCCAAGGTCGAGAAGCATGTGTGTGTCTGAGGATAGTACTGGTCATAGGAGAGGTCCTTGATATCTATAACTTTGACTTGCATCTTGATTTTGTCCATACCGAGAATAGGCACCCGGTCAAATCCTGTCACAAACCCTAGAGAGAAAAAAAAGTGGAAGTCAGGGAGTTTTATTTTGTGGATAACATTATGGCCTGATAGCCCTCTGAAGTCACACTGTCAGTTCATTCATGACTGCTCATCCACCTCAGCAGTTCATCAAATGCTTTTTCCTACTAAAGACCAGATACCAAATGCACAAATTAGGAAATGTAAAAACATTCTGGAAACAAATGAACTCAGGACATAAAACACGAATATTTTACTTTATTAAATCCTTGCAATTTGTGGCTTTACAAGATTAGCACTCATTGTTTTATATGATCAACTCAAATACTTACAAAGGAAAGCTTTCTTCTGGTTCTCAGTCAGTTCATCAAAAACCTCCCAAAACATCTGTATGGTGGGATGGTCTGCGCTGTATTCACCTTCATAATGTGTGTTCTAATCGTAGTGAAAGAGGCTGTTAGATATACTAAAGATAATTTAAACTATAATAGAACTGCAGACAAATTACAGCAGTTTACCTGTTTCAGCTTTTCCCAGTCACTGAAGTCTTTGCCCACCATCACTTCTTGCAGCTCCTTTGGCCTGAAGAGTTTCACCAAATCCCGCTCACACACCAGGAAGAAGCCTCTCTTGAACTCCTGAAACACATTCTCCACTGATGTGTTGAAGGCATGATTCACGTAGGCATCCACAAACTCCTTCCTGTTTGGCAGATAAAAGCAGTGATTAAAAGAAACACATCCACACTTTGGTCAAATCATGAACTGTTCTGTTCCTTTTTGTTTAAAGAGTGGTCGCTTTATATCTCTGCCATGGACATTTCCCATTAATTACTTGCCAATAAACATGCAAACTTGTGGTGTATCTCAAGGATATCAGGGCTCTAGACTAACTTGTTGCCATGGGCACACCGGCACAAAAGTTAGGCGCACTCAAATTTTTCAACCGCCATCGCTTAACACATGTGCATCTTTTTGGGGGGGAAATTGCAGTCCATACATATAATATTCATTTCTAAATTATTAACTTACAATCTTGTGCTTAAAGTGCTTTGTCAATATTGTAGAAAATGTTAAACTTAATCATTATCTCGGCCTCCTCTGATGACCTGTTTGCTGTTGCATGCTGCTGAAAGGCAGTGGGGAGAGGGGACACTTGGGCATTTATCGCAGCATATAATGTGTTTTCTGGATACACTGTGCTTTTTCAGCATTCAAAGATTGGTGGCACCGTGTCAGAGCACTGGCTATGAATTTCAGACGGATCAGGCCTTAACTTAACAAAAAAGTTATCAATAGTTCTTTTCATCTTTTCTTATTACCCAGAGCTACATCCACTTCTGTCGGGCCTAGGCTGCTCACTAGGGCTGGGTATCATCACTGATTTCTATAATCCATTCGATTCCAGTTCTCAAAGTCCTGATTCGGTTCAATTTAGCCTCAGACAGTCAGAAATATTATAATTCTGATCATTTATCAGTACTGATACATGTGAAACTTCATCAGAATTGTGAACATCACAGCAGATGCCTTTGTGTCAAAGTAACTGAGAATAAAACACCGAAAAACATGAAGGAAATTTTTCTGGCCTGGCTTTTTATATCAGATAACTTTAAAAACATTCTGCAACATTCTGTAATTTTGCATAATTTTAAAAAGTTTACATTTCTTCAGTATTGAACAACAGAAAAAACAAAAGGCTTTCTTGTCCGAGGTCATTTAAGTGAAAAAAAGAAAAAGAAAAGAAAAAGACAGCAGCCACAGCGCTGTAAACAACGGTAGACTGGTGGGCAATAAGCGAATGAATAATACAGAAAACAGAGATTGGAGACGGGAAACTGTTCTTGAAGTACAGAGAGAGATAGAGAGAGAGCTAGCTGTGCATGAAGTGTGATTTTAATAGTCGTGGAAGCAAAACAGCAAAATTCATGACAACATTGACCAAATGTGAAGCGCAGTTTGCTGCTTCTTTTGCTACTGGCTCGGCGAATTTTGGTTGGAGAGACAAAACCTGCAGCTCAGAATCAGCGCAAAAAGACGTAAACACAGAGCGGACCCGATGCATCAGAATCGCTAAGCTCCGACAGCGTGTCCGTCTACGGGCCGTCGGGTGAGAAAGCCGAGAAAGACAAAGCTGATTCTGATGCGTCGGGTCTGTGTTTACGTCTTTGTGTGGAATCCGTGTACCTGCTCTCATTTGCTGTTTGGTTGTTGTTGAAATAGTTTTGTGAGCTTTAACCTGAGAATCTGGCGTTTCTGGCAAAACTCAATTATATTTAAAAGTCAATTCAGGATTTAATGAATCGATATCGCTTTATTCAAACTACTCACCTCCCTCTTCCAACTGCACTTTCAACTGGACCAAGGCCAATCAGAGAGGTCCCGCCCCTGACTATCTCTGATTGGTTTAGTGACCACACGGAGAGTTGCAGAGATTTTTTATTTTTTTTTGGTTACCTGAACAGTGTGACCAAATATTTTTTTAGGCGCACCACTGAAAAATTTGCTCGCATTTGCGACCAAATTGGTCGCACTCTAGAGCCCTGGATATACACCGAGTCTTGGTACTTTTTCTAATTAAATGCTTCTGCTTGGTCACAAAACAGTTTAATGTATGTTTCTTTGCAGATGATATCCAGTTATATCTTTCTGTCAGCTCCATTGTCACTGTCACTGTTGGTAGAGTCGTTAGATATTATGTGATGACTTGTTATTATCTCTAGCTTCTCTTTGGCAGGACAATACTATATTTGGTTTTAAAATGCATGTTATGAAAAAATGCTGCCATTGTCCTCACTTATTTTGACTTGTCACCAACTTTTCAGGACCTTCAGGATCAAGGTCAATGTCCTTTCCATCCCAGTTGATCTGTTGGGGAAAAATAGATATTATTGATTAAAGAAGCGAGTTGATATCAAAGCCGTTTTTGACTTAAAGTTGTGTTAAACACCTACCGAAAAATACATGTCCAGGTTTTCCAAGTCATCATCTTTGTAGTCCTCCAGGATGTACTGCAGACTCCTTTAAACACAAACTACTTTGAGATGATTTGTGGAACCAATCAGCACCTAACACTACAAATATTTGCACAATACAGCAAATACAAGGGAACTTTATCCCTTACTCTCCAACACTTGTGTTGAATTCTATCAAATCCTCCAGTGAAGGCCTTACACCGAGCAGCTTCTTGAACAGCACCAGTGGGAAGGGTAAGTGGATGATGCACTGGTTGTACAAGGCCAATCCACACAGAACTCCAAACAGGAAGAAACGCTGGTCTTCCTGAGTTGCCTGATGCTGACAGTAGAGACATTTGAAATTGTTTTCTTGAATTAAGGAGTAATAAATCAGCAATCACAATTGTTAAATAGTTTTAGAAGTCAGTCTCGGTCTATTTAAATTATATTTTTAGTAACTTAGTAACTCTTACTTTTGAGGAGAACCATGCCAGTGTTTCAGAGTCATTGAACATGAACATCCCAGATTCAGCTGAGATCAAGTCATGAAAGACTTCATAAAAAAAGTCTTTCCTGTAGACGTCATCGATCATTTCATCAAACAAGACCTACAAGACAAAATTATAAAAAGTAAACAAAATTTGTTGTATGCCAAAATATTGTTTATATAACAATGTGTACACAACAATGCAAACATTTTGAGTTGGCTTGTTGTTTTTACCCTAAGTGGCTTCTTGTAGTCTGTGTCACAAGCATCCGCCAGTTGTTCAAAGGTGTCTTCCAAAATGGTTGCTCGCCTCAGGTCCAGTAAAAATACATCTTCATCGTAATCATCAAAAATGTACAAAAAGTCAAAGAAATTCTCCAAGTAGTAACTCATCTGCATTGTCTGGAAAAAAAAGTTCAAGATTCAACGTGTTTTTGTTTTGCCTACCTGATTACTTACTTTAAAGTGTATTTTAAACAGAGTATTGTATCACACCAAATTCATATAAGGATGTCATTTACCAGCTTGGTGTATTCAGAATTAGAGTCAAAAACCAATTTTTTTGATTGCAGGTCCATCACAATTGGGAAGTCACAAAGGAGAAGTGGCTCAGCTTTGGCATTCTAAACACAGAAAAGAAAACATACAGTTCTTTTGAGTTTAATAATGCAATTGTTAGCAATGCAGACATTTTCAGTTGGAACCACTCATTTTTTTATGATATGTTACATGCTGTAATGTGATTGTCATGATTTGGCTGTGCAGCAGGCAGGAAAGGACCCAAATGCAGACTCACGGAGGCGAAAGTAGACTCAGACACAGCTTTTTTTGCTAAATGGCAAAACAACACAAAACTAGACTGGGAAATTATATAAACCGGGCACACGGGGACACGCAGAACCATGAGGGAGATGCTGACATAAATACACAGGAGGATAACGAGGGAAGTAAGAACACACGGGGAATACAGCTGACACGAATGAACCTGACGCCACAGGGGAAGCACAACTAGACACACAGAACATGGAAATACGAGACTTTCACAATAAAACAGGAAATGTAGAAACATCACACAGGAGCCGACAGGAGGGAGCATGAGAGGGAGAGAGAGAGAGAGGAGACGAGAGAGACAAGACACAAAGGGCGACACAATATTCAAACATGACATGGTGACTGGGAGGACACAACACTCAGAGAAACGAGAAGGTCTAGGAAGACAGATAAACACAATAGATGGAGAAAATATGGAATGACACACAAGGATGGGAACACAGGCACAGAAGAGGGAAATAAGGCACAAAGACTAACACACATAAACACATACTGAACAAAAGCTAACAGAATAAACTCAGGGAACCATAACACAAAATGTCATAAAAACAGAAGAAACTCAGAATGCTGGGACCCAGAACCATGACAGTGACGGTAAATATAATGTCAGGCTGCATAATGGGATGTTAATATGAACAGATGGTGAAGAGTCAATGAATGATCGCACCCAAGGCAAATGACAAAAGAAAAAAAGAGAAAACAGCCATCACAAAAGCAGACCCAAACACATGACAGACACATCGCTTTAGCCTAAAACAGAAACAAAAGGCAGGGTTTTGTTTTGTTTACCCCGTTTTCTGAACGTAAATGCCACTGGTCCAGATCCTCATTAAGAAATGCTTCATCCAACAATAAATAAAAACTGCTCTCCGGTATCCTTCGAGATTCTGCAACCCTGCTGTTGGCCTTTAAAAGAAAAAATTTACTTACAATTTATTTTTGTTTTCAGGTTAAAAAAGAGGCATTAAGGCTTAAGAAGGAGTAAAATGACTGGTTTAAGATAATAACACTGACGTTGTACATGTATTTGAGGACTAGCAGCAGATTTCTGACCCCGGAGTTGCGGGGAACAGGCACAAAGGACAGGATTTCTGAGAGTGCCTGCTTCCACACGTTAATGTGTCGAATCATGGTGGAGTGCGACAGAGAGGACCACCAGTCGCCTGAAGAAAACAATAACGTTAGCAAAAGTAAAAACAGCAGATAGAAGGGCTTTAAAATTTCCATGTATAATAGCGGTGGTGGGTATAGGCAACATACCTATAATCTGGAGGCTTTCATTCGACAACCTTGTTACTGCATTGGCTACCGCCACAGCGAGCTTTATTCTCTGTTGCCGTGTGTGTTTCAGGACTGTGTGCAGAAGCTCAATGAGAAGAAGGTAGATTCTCAACCCCTCCACTCCCAGTGGTTTCTGATCGAGGGAAGGAAGCAGGCGTAGCACTGCAGCCTCGATCTGTTAGTTTGGCAAGGATTGCAAGGATCACTCAGCAGCAGGTAGATCAAAGGTGGACTGTTTTTGTGCAGGGTGGCGTTCAGAGGAAAAAATGTTCGGATTATTTAGGTATCTTATAAAAACCAGGATTCTTACCTTGTCACTTAGAGTGTATCCAGTTACTATTAGCAAATATCCCCTAAATGAGTCATATGCAAGTGTTTTTTTAAAGGCGACTGTGCCTGTTCAATATGTGGCCACAGATAACAAGTACATTACAATAATATATACAATATATGAAATGATAATCATGTGTCTGCTTGATTAAGCTATATCAGGTTTTAGACTGTCTCAGTGATACAAATGGGTAGAAACTAGAAGACAGTCTAGACTGAGGCTTTGTTTTAGAGTTATAATTACATGTGAGTGTCTGAGATAGTCTGAGTTTTGTACATACTGCAACAGTCAAAATAACAATTGAAATACTCCCCTCCCCCCCTCCAAGTATAAAAAGGATCAAATGAATGATTGTCAACATAGACATAAAAACAAGGAGTCATGAGTCTTGACATTTCTCAAATTATTGGAAAGATTATTTATAAAAACAAAAACAGAGCCTTTTCCTACAGATTACATGTATTCTAGTAACATACCTCTGCAAGAACATTGTCTTTCTTTGCCAAATTTTTGAAAGCATGCCGTGCATGTTTCATGTTCAAACCGGGGTACTTTGGTGAAGTTTGGAAATGTTTATCACCGCTAAGAACACAAAGAAAAAAGTCCACATTAAAGCGTTTCTTCTTCTGCATCAGCAAATATATATAGCAGCTAAAACATTACCGCGATCACCCAGTTAAGTTAAGAGCATGTTCACATTTGCTAATTAATTAACTTTTAACACTGATAGGAATATCATTAGTTTGGCTGCTATTTTGACATCAACCAATGTACCAGACAAACCCACACTGTGTCCTCTTATTCATGCTAATAAGAATCATCGATATCATTACAAATTAGCACAGAATAGCCATAAATGGCAGCGCTAAATTTCTCAAGCCAAAACATATTAGACCTACCACCGACAACCTGCCATGACATGGACATTAACTCTGTATTTACCTTTTTTCAAGGAAACTTTTATTCAGATAGGATGCAGAGGAAAATGCCTCCATGATTTCCCTGTGAAGATTTAATGTTTTCATTCAATTGCAGAAAAAAAAACTTGCTTTCAAACGAATAATTTGAGTCACAAAAGCCATAAATCACCAGGCAAACCAACAAGCTGTGACTGCCAGTGCATCATACTTACTGTTTAATCTTTTTCCATGACTTTAAATCACATTCAGAGATCCATTTGTCAACCATGTTATCAAGACAGTGTTGTGATGCTATGTCACAGTCTGTGATTGAACCCTCGTCAATGTCCTGTGAAGGAAAGCAGTGACTGTTTACATATTCACACATATTCGCACCTCCTCCCATCACTTAATGTGTTAGTGTCAGTACCTCATCAGACCAGCATGTTGCAAATGAACAGTTTTCTCCTGCAAAGATGTTTCTGATTTTGGGCCCATTGGTGCCTTAAATGATAAGTAAACACGTCACTTCTTTCATAGATAAATTAATTGCATCCTCAATTTGTTTATTATCAGAGGTGTAGTTACCCTGTGGCAGTCGAACAGGCAGCGGCACAGATGGATTACTCTCCTCTCGATGTCCCAGCTGCCCTTGATCCTCACAACCAAAGGAGTAGACCCTCTTGGATTCAGTCAGCACTAAAGTGTGATTCCTGTGTAGATGATAATATACAAAATATTTAGACCTCAAACCCACACATACACTTTACTAACTGCTTTACTTTAAGCATTTTTTATTTAAGATGCTTGATGTTGTCTCTGATATCTGTTAGTCTCTTCAGTGATAATATAATAACTTAAGGTGTTTTATATTAGCATGCTCATGTAACTGTATAACCAGTGATCTTTAAATTAATCTATTAAATTTTTTTAAACTCTATATAAAAAATGTATTCTAAAAGAATTGTGATACATTTAAAATGTATAATTGCTTCACATATAATTGCTCCTTTGTCCCACACGCCATCAAACTCTTTAACTCCTCTCTGGAGGGGAGAGGGAGGGGAAACAGGAGGACAAAGGAGGGGGGAACAACTAAGCTGTAGTGCCTCTTCACCTCACTGTACAATACCTTGTGCAATACTTTTTGTAAATAGTCAATGGTGCAATAGACCTCAATACTTGAAATGTGCAATTCACTTGTATTTTTATTTTTATTCCTATTTATTCTATTTATCCCCTTCGTATATTTTATTTATATTTGTCTCTGTATTGTGTGTGTGTGTGTGTGTGTGTGTGTGTGTGTGTGTGTGTGTGTGTGTGTGTGTATATATATCATTCTGTAACTCTGTAACTTCTGTCGGTGCTGTGCTTTTTGGAAATCGAATTTCCCAGAGGAACCCACCCGAGGGATTAATAAAGTTCTATCTTATCTTACATGGATGTGAAAGCTGAGAAAAATAAACAAAGAAACATTCCTTGTTAAAGCTGAAAAAAATTAGATCATGAATTAAACAGTATGTGTGTCGTACCTTCCACATGCAATCTTGGTGACCTTTGCCCCCCAGAGCTCTGCAACAAGTCGAGGACGCAGTTCGTTGCGTAGTGAGTTGTGACCGAGCTGTCCGTGTTGACCGGAGCCAAATGTAAACACTGCCCCATGCTGAGGAGCCAAACACACAACCACAGTGTAAAGTCCCACAGCCATTTACTTTTACATGACAACTATTTTAATATGTTTGCAAAAAATAAAGAATTAAGTTGCTTTTAAAATTTGTGTCCCAGTGGTAAGTACGGCATCAAAATCAAACTCCACAGAGCTTTTCATTCTCTTTCAGCTTTCTTTTTTCATGTTTAGAACTTGTAACTTCTATAGGAAGATGTTTTTGAGACAACATTCAAAATCCTTTTTTTTTTGCATTCCTTGAATAATTTCATTTTTTTTGTTTAAATCCACACTCTTTACAATAATATATTAGTAAGAAAGGAGAGCATCAAAATGCTCCAGTTGTCTAACCTTTGTCAAAATGGCCGTGTGGTCCTGTCCACAGGAAATGCGCTGAGCTTTCTTCATATTCAAACACTGAACAGGAGCTGGTGTGTGTCTGTCTATAAGGAAAAGGATTGTCAGTGTTATTATGTTACCAGATTATAATGTTCATTAACATACAATAAAGTTAGGACATTTATTGTAAAGCCACAGTACCTTTTGTGTCTCCCAGCCCGAGCTGTCCACAGTCATTTCTCCCCCAGCTGAAAACACCTCCAGAGACAGAGAGGGCGAAACTCTGGTCTCCTCCTGCAGCGACCTGGATCAGGGGGATCGCTGACAGTGATGGCACATGTTGAGGTGATCTGCAGACAGACTTTCTCGTACCCAGACCCAGCTGGCCCCTGCAGTCCTGACCCCACGTATACAGCTGACCATCTGTGGGAGAATCAGCATGTCTCTGTGAAACACTCTCACTCCTGATATCTTCAACTTTTACTCAGAGTTTATGTTTAATGTCATGACATAGACCCTGTGTGGACAATTAGTAAGGCAACCAAACGTGTTTCGTATAAATGTAAGTTGGATGGACTGACTCTGTCTAAATTATTTGAGTTTTTCATTTACATTTGTAGCAGTTTATTGCAGAACTGTACTGTACCTTTGGTCAGTGCAACCGAGTGCTGACTCCCACAAGCAACCTGAGAAACCTGTTTGTTAGAAAAAGCTTCCAGTGGGCTGAAAGAGAAGGAACAGGAAACAGAAGAAAAATCCAAATAAACAGGCTACACACTGCGGGGTTAAAGGCCTAATCATAACAGCCATAATAAATCATTTTGCACATTTCTATTGCCAGTCTATGGAGCATACTTTTTTTCTTAACGTGGTACTAATACTCCTTCTCATAGGACCAATAAAAACAACAACAACAACAATAATAATAAAGGTTTGCACATCTGTATCTGTTACCTGGGAGTGAAAGGTGGGTGTCTGGTGTCCACACAGAGAACTTTGCCGCTCACAGACAGCAGTGCGACCACATCATCGCCACAACTCACAGCCTCTATCTTCTCTTTGTGTTTCACAAA
Source organism: Aulonocara sp. 'chitande type north' Nkhata Bay (assembly GCF_057382095.1). NCBI lineage: Eukaryota > Metazoa > Chordata > Actinopteri > Cichliformes > Cichlidae > Aulonocara > Aulonocara sp. 'chitande type north' Nkhata Bay. The sequence continues at coordinate 63,096,503 of NC_141350.1, forward strand.
CTCTGCAGATTCACAAGCCACAAACACAGCAGGTGTGAGTGGACACAGTTCGGTTAAATGTAGCAGAGAGTGAACTTGTTAGTGACACCGATACTCACTCTGCCTGCCTCTCGCTCTTCTCCCATCCTTGCTCTCGTTTGTGCGGATAATGAACGCGTTTCCATTACTTTTAACGAAAGCCAGCACGTTTCGACCTGCCGACAGATCCGCGATGTGATGGCTGATGTTTAAGTAATGAACTCCATCATCAGTGGTCGTGCTGTCGGTACCGGAGCCGTCTTTCACGTAAAACCCGCGCTGACAGTCCTCTCCCCAGGAAAACATGTTGTCGTGTGTTTAGGGGCAACAGCTGATCCTCACTGTGTCACTCTGCAGTCTGTCAACAAGAAACGAAACTTAAACTTAAGCATGCCGCTGCACAGCATCCGGAAAGGAAACAATAACACGAGTCAGCTGATCTGTTAAAGTAACGAAACGAAAGTAAAACTGATAAGAGATAATCATAATAACAATAACAAGGAGAGGTCAATTGTGTAGCTTTTCATTTGGTTTCGTTTCACACGCAGGAAGTGGACAAAAATGCATGTTTGTATTGTACAATGTGGGAAATGTTGATACTGCGTTTAGCTGGTATCAACTTTTTATGTAACAAACCTTAAAAAAGAGAAAAAACTAACTACTGTATAAATTTAAAGGCTTGGCAAAAATCATGAAGGAGAGGTTTCTAAAAATAACATGATTTATTGATGCATGCAATTGAGATAGAGGTATTTGGCTCATACACTTCAATGGCCCGTCTTGGCATAACAGAACCCCAGATGTGATGGGCATTAGAGCAGGATCCCCCGGAGTCTGGACGCTGGTGGTGGAGATAAAGACGGAGGCTTGAATGGAGCCTGAGTAATGATAGGCGGTGATGGGGAGTGGGTGGGTTGCACGAAGGCGTCTGCAAAGGAGAATGACAGATGCGAACTAAGACTTAAAGTGCTTCGTGTGACCTGAGACACGAACCTGAGAAGATGATTGGACAGGACCAGTGATGTCATAAACAGGTTGACAGCGTGAAGAAGTGGAAGTGACGTGAAGAACAGACTGGGAGCAGACAGACATCATAGATCTACCTTACTGAACTTATGTATAAGCTTCATAACAGTTTCAGTCCACCTTCAATGCTCCTGACTTTGCTTCCCTGGCCTCTCCTATGCTAAAAAAATTAATTCATTAAAAATATATATATTAACACTAGTACTACTACTACTACTACTAATAATAATAATAAATAACAATAACAGCAGTTACTGTTAAGCTTTGCCTGGCAGTGTGCAGGGGCAACAGCTGATCCTCACTGTGTCACTCTGCAGTCTGTCAACAAGAAACGAAACTTAAACTTAAGCATGCCGCTGAACAGCATGAGGCAACAAAATCACAACAGTCGGGAACACGATAGTGAAACTGATAACAGATAATCATATGAGACAACAAACACCAGCGCAAGACGATTGCGCTGTTTTTCAGATCCATGAGTAATATTGATGGTATTAATGTGGCAACGGTAATGTTTATAGCTTTTATCCCCAATGTTCCATTCCATTCAATTCAATTTTACTTTTTGTAGGGCAAAATTACAACAGCAGTCAACTCAAGTTCCCTTTTGAATGACAGCAGGAGAGAAAATGGAGAGAACCCCCCAAACAGACCAACAACGCTGAGACAGAGGAAAAAAACTATGGCGGAGAGCTGACATTTCATTATCACCAATGATTAAATACTTGGATTACCACAATATGATGTAAGCTGGTATGTTTTGATCAGTGGTTTGAATTTCATTTAAGTTAGATTAATTATATTGTTGACAAAAGAGAAAGCTGATGATAATGAAAACTAAATCAGTTAAAATGTTGAGAGGGTCAGCAGATACATGCGCTTTGACACTGATGAAGCAAAGTGTGTGTGAATATTTCTGTTAACTTTGACAAAATGGCAAAATAGTAAAAAGAAACTTATGGGAACAACAACAGGTTTAGTATTAACCAACCGGCCCATTTAACAGACACAGCAGCGATTACATTCCTGCACTCTATGATACTGGCTCATAGTGAACACTCTATTACAAGTTGGTCCAATACGAGCTTTGCTGCTATTGGGCCAATCGAAGTATGCTACAAAAGAGCATTGAAAATATTAGATAAGAAACCCTTTTCATATCACCATTGTCAACTTTGAGATGAAGTTATACATGGCTGAGGGACACACAAACATGTGATCGTGTTTAATTAATCATGCTTCATGTTGGACGTGAAAAAGAGTTAATGTATTACAAAAAGGGAAACATAGCATAATGTGTCAGTGCAATATCACCACAGTCAGAGCATGTGTAATACTGGGATATGTGCAATATAACTGATGTGTTTCCGTTATTATTATCTATATTGTCCTCTGTTGTCCACTCCTCTTGTCATTGTTTGGTCTAATATGATGTGTTCACTGTTTTTGTCTTTGTCACATGATCTGTAAATATTATCTCTGTATGTTTTTACTAACTTGTGTGTAACACCAACCTGCCAGAGGGTCTGCAGATGAAAACTAGCCCAAGTCTATAATCTGGCATATTTGCATTTGTGTAAAATGCTTATTAATATGTGCTGCCCCTCTTTCTAAAATAAATAAATAAATAAATATATTAAACTGATGAGAAGCTGTGTTCACCCCAGAAAGCTCCCAGAAATTTGGGCAAATGTCTGCTGTGAAATTTTTAGCCAAACCAAATTGCAGGTCAGTTTAAAGCCGAAAAGTAGTCCAAACTCTAAACCGTTCCTGAGATGCAGAAATGTTTTCACATAAAATTCATCGACTGTACTTCCAAACAAATTACACTTACAAATGCTTGTAACACAAACGATGAAAACAGTAACTGCAAAGTTGAGACCGAAAAGTGTTACAGTTAAAGTGATGAGGTGATAGCTGCCATTGGTGATTGTAACAAATGTAGGTTTTATTATAGCAGAGGTTCCGAAAGTGTCCCTAGAGCGGGCCAATAATAAGACCTGGGAATTGCACCACATGGGAACCATTGTCAGCTATAAATCATATCAGACAGATGCTTTAATTTCTTTCATTATTGAAAATTTGATCATTCTACTTAGGGTGCTGATCCAGAAACTGGTGCTTTCAAGTGCTTTCAGCACCTGAACCTCTTGCTTTAAGGAAAGTGTGACCATAACGCCTCTGTTGGCAGATACAAAGAAGAGCCTTCCTATGTATTTGCATGCTGATCGTAACTGTTTTCATAGAGAAACACCTTATAAAAAGCCTTATAATTTAACTTATACCTTTGATTCTTACAAGTGTGGTGTGTATTTGACCTCTGACCTATCTATTTGACTTCTCATCTAGACTATAGTGAGGGTCTAAAAGATCCTAATGTTATTTAGAGCTATATGTTCCTTACTGCCATTGTTTGTTTTGGCAACATTTGGGAGATTATATACCAACATATGTGGATTCTACATATCACAATATAGTTTGCATACAAATATCCTGTCATCCTGTATCAATGTGAGTGATGTGATTTTGAATAGAATGACAAGCACACGTGTTCAGTCTAGGCTGAAAATGTAGACATTTGTGTGACAATGAAACATGCAATATTCACAATATAATCTTTTAGATAATTTTATTAAATTAATAAAATTAATAAAAACATATCTTATTGGGCACTTTAAATTAATAAACTCAATTTACAGTGCCCAATAAGATAAGTTATGTATTAGTTGACAAAAAAGAAAACCCCAATAATCTGACATTTCCCTCTGAGCAAGCACTCGGCGACAGTGGGGAGGAAAAACTTTCTTTTAAAAGCAAGAAACCTCCGGCAGAACCAGGCTCAGTGAGGGACGGCCATCTGCCTCGGCCGGTCCTGGAGTTTTTAAAATGACTTGTTAGCCAATTTAAAAAGTTACTTTGATGTCAACTAATACACTTAAACTGTCTGTCATGGTCCTGGGCCATGTTGGCCCAGTATTCTTAGTTTTCATGTATTTTTGTATTTTATTCCTTATTTAGGCCATGCTTCCTGGGTTGCTCTGTTACGTTGTTCCTTATGTGTTTTCCCCTTGTGACTCTTACCCCCGGGCTGCCCCTCTGTGTATCTGTGAGCCCTCGTCTCTCCTTGTGTTTTATTCCATGTTTTCCCCAGCCTGTTATGTCTGTGTTCTCCCCGTGCTCTCTCTCCTCCTGTCTGAACCTCTGTGTACTTCCTGTTTTACTTTGACAGTCTCCCGTCAGTGTTGCATTTACTCCTGCCGTGTCTTGTTATGATTATCAGTGTCACATGTGTTCCCCGTGTGTTCCCACTTACCTCGTTAACCCTCTGTGTATTTATGTCTGCGTCTCCCTCAGTTCGGTGTCGCGTTCTCCCTCATTCATGGCTGTGTGTTTCTCCGTGCAATATGTTATAGTTTCCAGTTTAGTTAGTATGGTTTTTCTGTCCAGCAATAAAGCTGTGTTTTGAGTTCAATCCTGCCTCCGTGAGCTTGCGTTTGGGTCCTCATCCTGTCTGCACACAGCCGCAACCATGACACTGTCCTAATAAATTTAAACAAATATTTACAGGCAATCCTGATGGATTGCTTACAGAACATTCATTTTGTTTTGTTTGTGTGCGAACTCCGTATACCTCGACCCACATAGGTTTTAAACATAGGTCTGAATAATTTAATGTGAACACCAGCTTCTGCCTTGAATGTTTTCCACTCGTGAATAATCTCTCTTACTGTAGAATGATGGACTTTAAGTTTTTTGGAATGGTCTTATAACCCTCCCCAGATTGATGTGTAGCAGCATTTGCTTCTTCAAGGCCATCGCTGATGTCTTTCTTCTTTTGAGTTTTGTTAACAAACATAAAGCTTCAGACCAGCAAACTGGAAAACCTTCTGATTTTATTGACATGTTCATTTGCATTAAATTATTAGCAGCAAATGACTGCTTCTTACCCTTTTAACTCCAATGGAAACAGTAAGAGTGTAGTTTTTCACATACTGCTTCTGCATTTTGGCTCACCTTTTGCTAAATAAACATAGATGTAGTGCAATATGTGATGATCTGAGGCTGTGTTTACTCAGTTTAAAACCAGATCACTGATACTAACTCCTGAGCTGACTGTAAGTTAACATGCGCCACAAATAAGGGTCATATTTGGATTTAAAACAATCAAGAAGAAGCTACCACTGAATGCTACTTTCCCCTGCGTGACACTGGAATCAGTAACACATACTAAATAAAAGAAAAGTGAAAGTTACTCCCTCAAATTGAACCCTCCATACCCTGTAGGAAACTCACTTCCTTGGAAAATGGCAGTAATTAATTAACAATATGTGTATCAGTAGTGCTAAAAAGCTATTATATCAAAAAGTAAAGGGAAAACAGTCTGATGAGCTGAAACTGAAACAAAATGAAGCCTATCATTAGGAATGCTGACTTGTTGTTGGCTTTTTGCAGCTTCAGTTCTTTTTTCAGTCAGTAGGTGGCAGCAAACTACAAACAATGGTTGCAATTTACACTCATCTGTTTTCATTAGAGGTAGAACCCAGAAGCACATCCACGTTTACGTCTACTGCTTGGTGCTACACAAAAACAGGCTCAACAGACTGAAAATTACTTGTATTTGGATAAATCCAAATCAGACGTCAGTGAAGCTCCATAACCACTTCTGCTTTTTAGTTTTCTCAGAAATGGATTAAGCCTACACCCAAACCTACAGATGTGTTCACTGACTTTTTCTCTTAGTCTGGAAATAGACTTAATCAACCCATTACTCAACTGAATTGATTATCATGACCCTCACTAATAGCCACTTAATAAGTTAAGAGTGATGTGCAAAACCCATTAGCCAGAGTAGTATAAATATTTTAACTTTTAGCAAATCCAGCAGGTTAATTAAGTGATTTCACATCATATTTTCAAACAGCTTGTCCATTATCAGTCAAACAGACAAATTCAGACAAAAGCACTACTGTCAGTGACTCAAACTTTAACTCTCAATCTGGGGCAGACAACACTTGGATTGTATGCCAGATTTACACAAATCCTCAAGTTAAAAGAAGACAGATTATGTTCTCAGATAAAGCAAGCAAAGAGGGCGAAGCAGCAAAAGTACCTGTACAATACATCCACATAAATCATAATGGAATTTCTTTTTTAGAACGCAGGAACATCAGGGGAGTAAACATCTGTTTCAATGTCTAATCACAGATTGTGCTTTCTGTTGTAAACGTTTTTAGTAAGGCATAATTAACAAAAAGGCTAGAGAGATGAAAGGATGCCAAGCTGATATCAGGCCTCAGTCACATGCATTGTTTCTTAAATTCTGAAATTAAGTGGCCAAAACTGCTGATGATGCAGCCCATCAGCTTTCATTGGCATTACATGATTTACAAAAATGGCTGAATGACTCGTGCCTTAATGTAAAAAAGACTGTATCCTTGTTTTTTAGTAAACCTAAAACAACTGTGGCTGCAGTAAAAGTTTGCTTGGGTGCACAAGAACTAGTTAATGTTGAGGAATTTAAGTATTTGGGAATGCTACTAGACTTTAAATGATCCTTTAAAAAACACATTGAAAAAGTAGTGAAAACCGTAAATGTTAATATACAGAACTCTAGACATATCCGCACATCATTAAAGGGACCACAATAGCCTTATGATCCACTCAGACGTGTTACATTCAGATGGTTTCAGCCTAAAAAGAAACAATGACATTGATCAACCACAAGTGGGAGGTAGAGTTCCTCCAATGTCCACACATTGAACGCAGAGATACCAACAAACACAAACGCACACTTTCAAAATGTTACTTGGCCTTGACCTTCCTGAAACTCATGAAGCATCTGTCACTTTTACAAAGTGACTTATTTGTTTCCAAGAAAAGACTGAGGAGATAAATCTGATAAAATGCTGACTAAAAGGTGAAAAACTGACAGAAAGAGCCAAGATCAATGTGCTTCTGTTTAGCCCAGTGGAAGCTAAAAATGCAAAAGGTTATCTTGAGGACATTATTCGCTTTAAAAACAACAAGCCCCATCTGAAATGTTAGCTTTGGAAAATGCTCACACTGAGACAGAGGGCACAAGCTATCTTGGAATTCATTTCCTTATAGGAAAAAGATCCACTGACTGTGGCTCAGAGCATGTTTTTTTTTTTTTTTTTAATCTTTACAGTGTCTTAAAGAGATACATGTTCCAAAGTAGCTGACAACAAAGAGGGAATTCAGGTGTTCGTGGACAGCGTCACTGCATCACATCCCTCTACTGAAACTCCCGCTCTCAGCAAAGAATGTAATATTCTCTAATAGTATCTATAAATATTAAATATTCTTTATTTATTTATAGACAACATGAGTATTTTTCCAGTTATTCCATAAGTTGCACAATTTGCATAAGTTTATGCAAATTGTGTGTGCAATTGCAGAAAGTCAAAGACACCAAATACCTCTTAACGTATTATTTCTTTATGTATTGAAATGTATTTGTATGCTTCTAAATGAAAGGAATTTGATCTATTTTCATTTTATTTTCAGTGAACTTCTTGCTGTACATGTAACTGGTGCAAAGGGTTGTGGATCAGATAGCCTGGACAGGAAAGCTGGTTTGCATGCTTGAAAAATTAAATGGGAACCACCAGGAAAGCCAAATGAAACAAGTTGCACACTTATGGCTGGTTCCATAGACTCCCATGATAAAATGGTTCAGCTATAAAAACAACATGTTCAGAAAACAGTTTTAGATCCGTGTGGATTTTGTTTTTATGCTTAAAGTTGGGGATGTGGCTTACTTTGATTGGCAGATGTCCTCCCAAAGACCGTTGAAGCTGCTAGCTATCTGCGAAACATGATCTCGGTTAATCTGAGTGACTGAACAGCCTCTCCCCACAGTGTTTGTGTTGCTGGTGCCTTTAGGTGCATTTTAATGGCATGCTGTGAGGTCCAGCCTGTCCAAGAAGTTTGTGCTCCACCTTTGGTGAGTCGCCACTAAAAAGCAGCTGAGGGTTGCACATAACGCCCATTATTACTTCACTTTGCTGAAGTTTGTCAGAGCTGCTTGGTGATTAGGGGTTTTGACTTCTACCTGTTATTATTTTTTTAGTCTGTGACTGTGCTTTTTGGGTTGTATTGCTTAAACTTTTACACTTTAATGATTAACCCTGGAGAAACCATGGGGTCAAATTTGACCCCATGGTGAAATTTGACCATGGGGTCAAATTTGACCCCATGGTTTCCCTAGAAAACCAATGGGGTCGGCTCTGACCCCATGGGATCTCCAGGGTTAAATCAAGTAAGGTGATTTTTAATATGTGGATTTAGGTGCTAAATCCAGGGTGCTAAAAAATATTCTCAATCAGATGTATTGTGTTGTGTTACATCCATACACAAGAATCGATACACCTTGATAACCAAGCTAGCAAGCAATAGCTGAAATCTTAAAACCCCTTCTTCTGGTCTAAATATGGCCATTTCGCTAATATAATGGCTGTGAGTCCAGACTAACTTGTGATGTTATGGTGGCTACATTATTCTTCTATATACAGTCTATGTGCAAAAAACAACAACTTGATTTTTTTTTTTTTGAGTAATACACATACCAACTTTAACATTTCTCTTCAGTTTATAAAGAAATATATATAAAACAAAAATAATGCATTTCACCAGCTTTAAAGACAAAAATCTCAAAATTTTGACCCTCTTAGTCAGCCTAGACTGCAGTCCATTTCTTGTTTACACCATTTCTTGAAACGACTTTGTTGTTCACTTGGCTTCACTGGAGAGGATAACCAAGCTGGAAGTGATTTTACTCCTCTGGACGACCACTGCCAGAAACTGTCAAAAGCTTTAGCTCAGTCTGAGCTGGAGGAACATCATCTTCTTCCTGTTTTGTGCCATGAAGCAATAAAACAGATTCCCCTTTAAATCCTACCCAGAGGCACAAAATGTAAAAGACAGAGTAGATCTGCTGGTAGAATCTGACAAACATCACTTCATGAAGTCATTATTAATGTAGAAATGAACACGCTAAAATTCACCAGCGTGCAAAACAATAAGACAAGTAGCAACGGCGTGATAAGTGACTGTTTTTCTCCTGTTTATTCAGCACTTACGCTGCACTTTTTGATATTCATCTCTCCTGTGCCTGCAGCTTTGCTGTACTCATGTCAGGATTTTTATCCTCCTGAAGCAACTTGAATCTCTGACAGTAAGTGAAGGAGTGCAGCCTCTTGAGAAACAAACTGCACTGAGTACTTCCAGTACTGTGTGCATGCACGCATGTGTGTGCGTCTGTGTGCATGTACACGTGTGCTTTTCAGGGCTGTGCTGAGCCGTACCAGGACCTAAACAGTCACGGTATCGTCTCTGCTTCTTTGCTTCCACAAAATACGGAGCAACATGACCGCAGAGGATGCTATTTGTCCTATTTTTCCTCTTACTCCCGCTTTCTTTCTTCTTTCTGTTTCTTTCACAACATTGCTGCTTCTTTTTCCTTCAGCTCCAGAATAAGCGCTGCTCTCCGCTCTTATCTTCAGACACGAAATATGATTTAAAAACAATTTTCTTAAGTGAGAAAGACCCATGGGGCCGAGAATAAGACAATCAGTGCACTGTCAGCACCATGACTGGATTAACTCAAAAGAGGGCAAAAGTTTACTTTCTCAACACTTTATCACAAGCAGGGTCCTCATGTATGCACCCGATGTTTTAAATGAGATCAATGGTATGCTATTTAGGACAAACAGAAGAAGTCATAATTTTAAAGTGAGATTCAAATTGGATTTGCAAAATGCTCAAATATTCTCGTGCGCTTGGCAATAAAGTTCTGAAATATTTTATGTTTTTTTTTCTGGAAAGAAAAAGAAGGGGGGGGGGGGGGAAGATATTTATGTAATATGCAAATGGGTCTGGGACAGTCATGGTAACAAGAAAGTACACCCTCTGTCAATTCTAAAGTTTTACATATCAGGACCTAATAAAAGATTAACTTGTCCTTACCAGCTCTGAAAATTAGGTAAATAATTTGGTGCACAGAGAAGTTCATGTTCAACTCAATAACTGCGAGGTATCCAGGTCCTGTGTCTTCAAAACAAGCCCAAATCATCACCACTCCACCACTGTGCCTGACACTCGGTATGAGGTGTTTGTGCTGATATGCTGTGTTTGGTTTTTTTTCAAATATGCCGCTGTGCATTATAGCCAGACATCTCCACTTTGGTTTCATCTGTCTGTTTGTTCAGATGAAAGTTTGCAGACCTAAGCTGTGTTATTTTTAGGGAAGATGCTTTCTCCTTGCAACCCTACCAAATAAGCCATACTTGTTCAGTTTTCTTCTAATTGTGCTTTTATGAACTTTAACCGTTGCTAACTGAGGTTTGTAGAGTCTGAGATGTAGCTCCTGGTTTTTTTGGGGGGGGGGGTTAAGTTTTTCTGAGTATTGGACGGTCTGACCTTGGGGTGAATTTGCTAGAACAGCCACTCTTAGGAAGACTGTGGCATTATGTTGATACACAGCTGAAAGCTCTGGTTTTATAGAGGCGCTCACACTTGCTGATGCAAGCGCCTCTATAAACATGCACATGGCTGCTACTCAGCCTTTTAATTCCTAAAAGGAATTAAAAGTAGTAAGTGTGTACTTAGTTTTCCACACACTGCATCTGCGTTTTGGCTTAATATTTTTTAAATAATGATACACAGTAATATGTCATGTTTTGTAGTCAATCTGACGTTGTATTGTACCTAATCTTCCTGCTAAGGACCAGATGTCCTGACACATAAAACCTCATAACCTTATTCAAGAGGGTGAATTGCTTATTTGGAAACTAAATGGAACTTTGCTATCATCAAAGTTATTATTTCCACTTGTGTTTTTGCTGATATTAAAGGGCAAAACATTTCATGAGATCAGGGTATTTCTACTAATGTGTAAGATCACTTGTCCATAACACCTTTAACCTTTGTATCCTCCAGTATGTGATGTTTTTCTAAACAATGCTGATTTAAGCCATAGACTGTATATAAAAGATGGATGTAGCTACTGTGATGTTTAAAAATATATAAAAGAAGAAAAGAAGAACTACCACATTTGAATAAAAGGGCAGAGTTTGCAGTGTTACCAGCTAATACTAATGGTAGATCTGGTGACGTCCCATTTACACCCTGTGCAGAAGAAATCAGCTACAGAGACGTCGGCTGCATTTTGTTCTCATTGTCACTCATTGGCCAAGAACTTGGGACAGACAAGCTGCTAGCCAATGAGTGTTCCCTGGAAAATCATCCTTTATAAAATGTAGAATGACCAAAATGTAAAAAGTAGATTTAATGTTTTATTCATTAAGATCTGAGACAACAAACTCATCAGGAGAATGTCTACAAAAGTCTGCAACCAGGAAGATCCGTGTTTGACTCACTTTTCAGTGAATCAAAAACATCCATCTTTTATACGTTTTCTATGTTTTCTTGAAGCCTGATGTGGTCATTGCAGGGACTACAGTTGTCCAAAAGGACGAAGAGACTCGTTGTGCCATGACTAATGCTGTAACGCAAAACATTTACATCTCCACAATACAGCACCTAAATAGCTTGGACTAATACAACTTCTAGATTAAAATATCTGACTCTTTGATTACTCTGGATATATAGAAAACAAATAGTTTATCTTTTTTCTTTTTCAGTTAAAAGCATCAGTCTGCGGCAGCTCTACAGGCGGTGGCAGTCAGAGAGCAGTGAAATTAAACTAGAACAGTTTTTGCACCCTAAAATCAAAACTAGCATAAAAAACTGGTTGACTTGACCTCAGAAGCAACTCATTGCTTGACACTGAGCAGAACATTAGCTCAAACTGAGTAAAGACGTGTTTGCCATTAAGGAGCTAAAATGTAAAGCGCTTTACGTTTGAGAAGCACCGCGAGGCATGTTTTTCTTCTCCACCTCTAATGGGCCCGATCCCTGTTTTTTGCTAGGACATTTAGATATAGCATCGAATGTGGCTACTGCAAGTGGACACAAGTTGTTACACTGACCAGCTTTGTTACTTCAAAGGGCCTTAGCGGCATGAACGAACACACACACTCACACACACACACACACACACACACGCAGTAAGGGTAGAAGGAGAGATGTAGGTCTCGTCCGACAGCTGAGATATAGCACAAGAGCCCTGGGGAGTTTCAGGGGATTTCCACCGAGGGAATCGGACACGTTGTCTGATTTACTCTAACACTTTGGCTAAACTTATGATAAAAGTTCACAAAGGAAGCAGCATTACTCTGTCATTATCCGTCTCTACACTCATCTGTCTGCTTTTTCCTCCATGTTGTTGTTTTTTTCATGTGACTGTTGAGGACTGTCGTCTTTCTTAAATAATAATAAATAATAATAATAATAATACCAAAAAAAAAAGAACAAAAGAATGTCTTTTGACCTAAAAGTGAAGCTAATGGTGCACGAGGAAGAATGAGAGGAGTGGAAGCAAAGCAGCAGGAGAGAGGGGCTGAAAGAAAACACGTTCATTTTTATCTGGCTGCTTCTTCTTTTTTTCACTGAGAGTCAAGGAATGCAACCAGGAATCTGGTGAGAGATAAAGAAAGGAAGGTGGATGGTACTGTACTGTACTGTGTGTGTGTTTTCTTATTGTGCAAGTCTGCGTCAGCTGGAGCGCGTACACTCCATAATGTTTCATTCATTAAATTTTAAGTTAAAAAGTGTTGTTTTAGCCACAAACAGGGCAGGATGTATGTAGGGAAGAAGAAACAGGTCTCTTGTGTGCTCTGGGAGGAAACCCCGGTCAAGGTCAGCTAATGTATAGTCTTAGATTTTGCACATATTTCACTTTAAGTCTTTTGGGTCTTTCTACAACTTATTTTCTGTTATCTAATGTTTTAAAAAAAAGACTTGTAGATTATTCTCTGTGAGATAATACCACAGCAGAAACTGGACACAAAATGACAAAAAACAACCACAGAGGCCAAATCTTACTGTATCAAAACAGTCACAAGACATTTAAACAGAGAGAAATTTTCAATCTCACACTTTGAGTACAAAATGTTTCACTGACATTTTCTGTTTTATGACTCCAATATTAATACACTTCAAAGAAAAGAAAGAAAAATATAAACAGTTTCTCGATTCATCCAAAGAGAAGTCTAATATATATCAGTTAATTTACATCTTTCCCCCTATGAAAACAGTTCAGTTCCCATGATGAAGAAGTATTATTTACATCTTGACCATAATGTCTCGGCCACAGAGCCAGTGTGACCCGGCAGACATATTTTAAAGCTCGCAGTGCTGAAAACACTGCCAAAGTCCAGCAATATTTACACACCACAGGGACAAGAGACAACTGAGCTCCAAGAAAAAAAGTCACATTAATCAACAACAACAACAACAAAAAAGTTCAGCTTTTTAAATACAGCCGTAAAGTCATGTTTGTGGCAACGAGATATTTTATGCAGACCAGACAAAACACCAAAAGCTTTCACAGAGCGAGTGCTGCAAAGATGCAAGTTATTCTCTTGATTTGATTCTTTCAGATTAAAAGCAGCTTATTGTTAAAAGGACGACAAAAAAATCTCTCTCTCTGCTTTTAATCCGTCCAGTGAAAGCAGGTTTTATATGCAAAATGGTAACATGTGCGCCTTCTTAAAGTAGTTTTGCAAAAGAAATATTTACAACAGCTGAAAAGGCGCTAAGCTGTAGGTTTGTAGGCCGCTGACTATAACCTTTGACCTCACTCTGCAGCATTGAACAGTTAAGATCTGGCGTCCTCTGGAACACATCCTGGGCATGGAAATGTAAAATGAAAGATTTGCATACATTTTTAGAACATTTACACCCAATGTTTGCCTGAAATTATATTTTATGCAGGTGGAAACACGTTTTACTTTCAAGCAAAACTATCAGGTGAAGCTTTTTGTTTTTGTTATCTCCTCTTGGTTCTCCTGAAACATGGGTACAGAGAATCTATATAAAACTGATTATGTATGTTATTTACTGTCAACAAATCCCATAAAAAGCACCATCATCTGGGGAAGCAGGCTGCACTCAGACATTACTCCTCTGTGTCACAATAATTAGGCTACAATAATTAAACATACCAGCATTGCACTGACTAGCATGCGCCATAATTAGCGCCCGTTTGGAGAGAGTGCAACACGGGTTATTTTTTTATGGCTACAGTTTACGAACGTCCCCTAAAGGCGTCACAGCCATGAAGTTACTGAGAACAGCTACAAGGATACACTCGCTGAAGGTGTGTGTGTGTGTGTGTGTGTGAGTGTGAGTGTGGCAGGTTGGAGCTCCTCCTCCAAACACAGAAGTCATCTGTGACTGGAAACCATAGAAAATAGAGCTATCTTTGTGAGAAGCATTTTAAGACCAACAGTGTGATGAAGGATTTTTATTTTTTTGCACCGTTCACACTTTTTCTGAGTCCGAGTTTTAAAGGTATAGTTAGAATTAGGGCAAGGGTTTGGTACTTGACTGTGAAGGCTGGAGGTAAAAGGGCTTTGGATTAGATTTATGTTAGCCATGTATATGTGGCCCTCCTCTTTAGACACCGAGTGGAGCAGGCAGCAACTTTTAGCTAATATATGAGGCTTAAACATCCAAGCAACCTCAAACGTGACACTGCAAATTATCACAGAAAGCAGCTGTCAAGCTATGCGTAGATCGACATACAGAGATTTCTTCATTTTTTAGTAATTTAATTTCATACACTCGCTGCTGAGCCAGATCCTCAACAGACATCAGTCTGAGAACTACGTATTGCTGTTTGAGAAAAACCTGCTAATACTCAGGTGTTTTAGGAAGTTATTCCACCTTAAAGAAAACATACATGGCCAAATGTTGTGAGTTTGGAGCTCAGAATAACATAGATATATTGCAGAAATGATAATATAGAGAGAGCATGAAAATATGTAGACGTGCTGGTGAAAACAGCGCGTTTGAAGTACTTTGTTTAAGATAAAAAACCTCAGTGGGAAATAACCATTGAGTACTCTACCAGGACTATGACTGGCCAAAGTAGCATCTTACCAGATGACATAGCAACTCTGCACGAGGGTGTTTGGGGAGGTCGCTGCGATTTTCACACATTGATGATTTTGTTTTTGGATTTTTTTGCATTTCTTGACAGAAGCAAAAACACATGTCAGTAAAAGAAGATTATCATTTCCATCAGCAGTGATTTATATAAGAAGCATGGCACTGTTCTGAGACACCTCCCTATTTCATGGTCACAGGACACAGCAGGTTTTAAGAACGAAGATGAGATGCTTAAGTCAGATACAGCATAAAAGGTGAAGCACAGTTATAGGTATGTTGCAAGTGGAGAGCTTAAATGAGAGAGTCAGTTGAATGGGTAAGGAAGGTATGAGCTGATCTGAGCTGGCCTTGAGATCAACTGAACTGATGAACTAAGTAATATACTGCAGTTTCCAAGACTACATCCCCTTTGTCAGAATTCTCCTTGATTTTAGACAGATTTGCATTTCACCTCAGAGTGCAGACTGTGGTGTGTAGCTCGTAAAATTTAAGTCCTAAATGTCAGATTAAGACTCCCACGGAGGCTTTTTTGTTTTGGGCTACGCAAAATAACATGTTAATATTTTAGTCTTGGAAACGGGCTGCAGAGACACACTCAGATGGACAGCTGGAGCTTGGTGAGGTTCCTCTGGTGCATATTGTGGTGTCGTACCAGCTCGTCGCTTCGGGCAAACTTCTTCTGACAGTTAGGCCACCGGCAGTTAAACGGCTTCTCACCTGAGAGAGAGGTGGGTGGAGGACGGTGAGGCAACGACAGGAGGGGGAGAATTAGCACCAGAGGGATTTAAAATCAGGGATTTCTTCGAATATTTTGCTGCTATATCTCTTCATGCATAGTAGCACCAGTCTATTAACATTCTTTTTATTTCATAGGAATTAAAATGAACATTTTCAGCTATAATATACATGTATATAAATATTAAATGGATGAAGAAGAAATGAAAAAATAAAAGTTTACGCACTTGTTTTACCTGTATGAGTCCGTGTGTGTGTCTTAAGGTGGTCAGACCGAGAGAACTTTCTCTGACACGTCTCGCATTGGAACGGTTTTACTCCTAAACACATGTACAGTAAGCATGCACACGCATTCAGCACGAGTTCACATAAACACATACGGAAAACACACATTCAACATCACACACACACACACACAGAGGGAGATAGAGAAATACAGTAGAGCAAAGGCTTGCAGAGAAGCCATTCCAAAGTTTGGCCAGCATTTAGCAACTTCATCTGAAGTGAGTTCAGTACAGTGCACCAATGAACACAAAACTTTAAAGACGGCACTGTCTTTAAAAATAAACAAAACAAAAACAAAGCTGTCATGCAAAAAGCAGAGGAGAGCGAGAAGAGAGAGGGAGAGAGCAAAAGGCCAGGAAGAAATAAAAAATGAAGTCAGACAGCCCGCGGGAGTAAAACCGGTCAAACCTGTGTGCCTCCTCTGGTGTCTTTTAAGCTGGTCAGAGCGCGAAAATCTGCGGCCACAGTCTGTGAACTCACACTGGTAGGGTTTCTCCCCTGGACAGAGACAAGAAAAAGAACACAGAGGATTAATTTAGACATCCTTTCAACTTATTTTATCACATACTCACAGCTGGTCACTCTTGCAGTGATGGAAAAAAGCAGGATCTGTACAGATGAAACCAACAGGCCAGTTTATCAGCCCGTCCAGAACATTGTGCAGCAGCTTTGAACCTGATTGTTGCAACGTGATCAGTCATGCAGGAACACCAACACTCATATTACCAAAGATCACTTATAAACATATTTTTCAAAAAAAAAAAATACAATCCAATTAAAACGCGTTGCTCAAAATATGATTTTGCATAGTCGCAGTCACTGTTCAGTCACACTGAATGAATGAGAGGTAGCAGCAAAAGATCCAGGCAGCTGCCTGACATGAAAGCAGAACAACAATATTTAACCACATAAGCAATTAAACAAACAAGCAAATAAACAACAAAAGAAACCAATAAAAGAGTCAATAACTTGATAAATAAAAAAATCAGGATCAGATGAAATTGAGGGAAAAGAATTAAGGAATAAATTTGCTGGTTCTGATCAAACTTTTGACCCGACTATATACAGCATATAAAGATCACCTTGGGCTCTGGGTATTTCCTGAAATCCAACAGACTAAATGAGTAAGTAAGAACACGATTAAAAAATGTATTAATGGGTAATTAACAAAATAATTATTTAAGCTATAAAATGTGTGTGCAAAGGTAACCACAACACAAAAACCAAAGCTTTTAAGATTTATATCAGGGTAAGTTGTGGACAACATTTTTTTAATACATTTTCAAACACACTTTGTAAAAATAAATAAATAAATAATAATAATGAATAGTATTGAAGAGATTAATGGTCTCATTATGGCTGTTTTATTGTTTATAATAACAAAAAAGCATATACTCAGAATAACACTGATTATTTTTAACTAGTGCTATTCTGAGAGTATGCACAGTGACATGTTCTAAAGTTTTAGGTAATTTAGAGATTATATGTAAAATCTGAAGGGCTCACATCTGTTAGTGCATGCACGTTTGGCTTTGTTTTTGACTTTTGAGTCATTGAAAATAAAATCACCACAGTGAAAGGTTCTTTTCTGTGCAACAGACCCAACTGAAAATCTCTTTCTCTATATTTCACCAAACAGGAAATATTTCCTGGCAAGAGGAGACACGGAAATCAGAGCCAATGGAAACTTCATTTGAAGAAGTTTGTCCTCCTGAAGCTCAAAAAACGTAAGCGAAGTAGAAAGCCTTTATTGAAGTTAACAGCACTGCTGGGAAATGTGTGCAGAACGCCGCTGCTGTCGGCAGTCATGTGATGAATGTGTCAGCAGAGCGTGCGTCTTCACCTGTGTGTTTGCGGCTGTGCATCTGCAGATGGGAGAGCTTGAAGTAGCGCTTGTTGCATCCTGGGTAGGCGCACATGAACGGGCGCTTCTCGCTGCTTTCTGACCGCACGATGGCTGGAGCGATGCCGGGCACCCGACGCACGTCCTGCACCCACCCACCCACACACACACACACACACACACACACACACACACACACACACACACACACACACACACACATATTTAAAGCTAAACTGCTCAATGCAGAATTAACAAAAACTCTCCCAGGACATCAATAGCCGAAGCAACAAAAAAAAATTGCCTGTTTTCTAAATTACATTTAGAAAACAGGCAATTAAATCTGTCCTGCATGTAAATGAGTGCATGAGATCTCCATGTTGGGGTTCATTATGATGAAATGGTCATATATTCATTAGATGGGAATTAGCAGTAAAATGACCCCAGGCTGAGTGCAGCCCAAAGGGAGCAGTTAGTCACGCTTTTTAGACCGACCCCCTAACAGTGCCCCCCACTGCATCGCTCACAGCCGGAGGAGAAAACAGGAAAACACACGTGACCAAAGGGACAAATTCAGTGTTTACATTTATTTACACTACCAGACGTCTTGGCGTTTCATTTCACCTGCTGGTTATTTAATCTACATTGACACGGTAGTACACACTCTTCATGTTTCCTTTAGCCGTCCGTCTTCTGTTTCCACTTTACACCCCTCCACCTCATTCTTCCCTTTATCACTTTCTCTTTTCTCCCTCTTTCCCTCCACACTGCCTCCCATCTCTCCTCCTCCTCCCCTGTTTGCAGCATCTGCTCTTCATTTCCTCAGCGTTTAGCATAATGACCAGCGATTAAGAGGTCAGCCCTGTTCTAATTAGAACTGTTAACATTAGAGCTGTTAAGAGTCACCTACCGTGCCCATGTGAACATCGAGGCAACCATGAGCTGTAAACTGATCAGAATCCACAGTGTGTGACACACAATACAAACTCTTTGCACTGATAGTTTATTATGTGTTAATGTAGGGAGTCCTGATGCGTTTAATATTGGATAAATGCTTTAAAAAATATGTATATGGTTAAACATACAGCACTAAATACATTTGTTCGATGAAATCTGACAGCATTTTATGATTCTGCACTGAGATGATGAACATTTAGGATTAAGAATTACAGATCTGATTCTTCATTTTTATTTCGGGTTATAATTTAGTCTCACAACCCTGCATAGCGAGTTACACAGCTAGACAGTTTAAGCTGTCTGTGCAGTGGGTTTATTTACAGCAGTAGCCTCATTAACTTTGGTAAACGTTTTTGCTGTGGCTCAAAGGAGTTACCTGCTTACATTGGGTAGATATTGTTAAATCTTCAGAGATGTAGAGGACATGGCTGATTAAAAGGTAAACTGTCAAGAAAAACTTTTATGCAATAGAAGAGCATGAAAAAAATACACAAATATCAGCATAAAAAAACTATTTTCTTCAAATATTGATAATTAAATATTATTATTCTAGGTGTCTTTCTACCATTTAAGTCATGTATATTACTTTAAAAAATGTGATCTAAAATGACATATCCGTTTAATTAATTTTGACCACACTGGGCCTCCATACGAAATAACCCAGATCTAAGAAGTAACGTGTTTGCTGAAGGTCTGTTTAGCTGATTTAATGTGAGACCAACAACAACGACTTTGTGAGACTAAAGTGTTATAGTTAGCTGATCAGAGGCTTCAGTTTTTAACACTCTGTGTAATAATGACTGCAGGCCATGAGGTAATATTAATGAAGAGTGAAATTCCACGGCTGTCATCTGTATTTCCTTTGGCAGTGACTGGGAATTAGTGTAATCCCTGTAATAAAAATATGGAGCAAAGCATCATTTTGCTGCTCAATCTGTTATCTCACTTTTTAGCAGCTCTTAAATTATACTTTAAAAAGGAACAGGAGTGAGATATTGTTTATTCTTTTGTACCGAGCAAGATCTCAGAGAAGGAAAAGGAACAGAGTGAGTAATGAAGCAGGCCCCAGAAAGAAAGATCTCAAAAAGTCCTGTTGTGGACTAAGAGCAGGTCTGGAGAATCTCCTGCTCCCTGTCCTTTAGAGCAGCTGACAGACAATAATTAAAATCTAATGATTTATTAACATGCTGATCCCTGCATGGAAACTGCATCGTTACCCAGCGTAACCCTGAGTGTGTGTTTCTCCACTGCTAATGGATTTGTGGAAAAAGATTCCTCTTGACTTTTAAAGTCGCCTTATAAGAGCCCCTGAATGTGTGTGTGTGTGTGTGTGTGTGTGTGTGTGTGTGTGTGTGTGTACGCGCAGGTATTTGTGTGTATGGGTTTGTAAATCTGTGCTCTGCTGCATATCAGTCCTCTTCACGTAGCCTGTTCATTGCATCAGACTCTCCACCACTCATCTTCTTCATTCCACCCATTAGAAAAATACGCTCTGGCTCAATCGTCTGTTTTTGCTCTTCCGTTTATCAAAGTGACCTCAGGTGTTTTTCAGTATTGTCAAGCATGTGGCTACACTCTGATCTTAACACATGACCTCAGGGTGACCTCTTGACAAAGAGTTAGGCGCATGCAGGAGAAGCAGTAATGTGGGTTCCTACCTGTAATCCCCTGAAGACTCCATGTGTGTGTATGCGGTACTGCGTGCTGCAGCTGTATACCATCGGGGTGCTGGGGTCACTGTCATAACTGGCTGCGTGGCTGCAAACACAGATAGAGAAACAGGCCGTTTTATTAGCTGCTGCTGTTGTGGTCTCTAAACCCACCAAGTACCAGACGTCTGTGAGACGTGATTTCTGAAGGTCTGTCATGGCCACACGTTTGATCTTAGATATTCGTCTGCATCACACCTCACCAGACAGTTTCCAAAATGCAAATGCAAGTATATTTGGTGTTTTATTGTTCTCTTTGGGAATAAACATGTCCATGTCATTTACATATGCTTATACATATAACCCTGTTTTCCTGGGGTTTCAGTGCATGGTGTGCTTATTAGCACAAGGATCCAGAAAATCAAAACTTACTGTTCTCAAACAGAGCGGCAGGACAGACAGCGGTTAGTTGCATCCCTGTTGCAAAGGAAGAAAGCTCTGGATTTGGATTTGCTGGTCAAATAAGGACCATGCAGAGGTGCTGGAGAGGAAGACCGTTCTTTTTAACCAAGTTTAGATGTAAAGAGTCTTTTTAAAGACCGGAGAAGACATCTGACATCTGATAAAGTCGTCTTCCAGTCAATTCAATCAGCTCCCATGTAGCTAAACTGGCTGGCATTGGTACAGTAAACATACTGGTATATGTGGTGTCCGGCATGGAAGCTGTTTTTTATACAATCGAGTTCATTTAGAAATGGCGTGATCGCAGAATGACTCAGACTGTGGCACAGAGTCAAGCGGTGTCGTTGTGTTAAATTAATGCCTATTTTGGACATTTCAAAATAAATGACAGCTTTATTTTTATTATTAATATAATACTAATATACCGTAAAAGCATAAGGAGCACTATTTCATTACTCCCGAAAAGTTGGCTCCAAAAATCAAGTGTCCACTGTGCTGCAGTATACCGTGCTACTAAATGACGGTAGAAGCTCAAAACCTCTTCAGAGTGAAGTCAGAGAGTCCAAGATGAATGTGAAGTGTACACACACCAGATTTTAAAAATGCAATAGCACGCAAATCTCTGTGTTGGCTGGTAACATTATTACCCTGTCACTGAGAGCCCATAATACAAAACACAGAGTCCACTGTACTGATGTCACCAGTGGTGATGTATGGTGCTGATTTCCTCGTTTGTGCACAGGCCTCTGCTTTTTGGGGAAAATATTTGGCCAAAAACACAAAGTTTTTGCCTCATACAAAATCAGCTTCACTACATGGAAGTGTCACATCTGAAATGATATAATCAAAGAATATACTTGCAACTAAACTTAACTTAGATGGCAAACACACTTCAGAAAAATGAGCGTATTAAATGCTAAACTATTTCTCTAAAGAGACTATTATTATTATATAAATTAAGATTAACCCATTAACACATAGCATATCATATTAGATACAAATAGTTTTTGTGAGTTTTTCAGGCTTCTACATCATCAGTGTGTTTTTTCCCCACCAAAAAAATCTAATATATATAATATATTTCTAAGTAATAAATTGCAAAAGAAATGCCATATGTAGCAAATATGACACAAATTAAAACACATATGCAAATGAATATCTAGTTTGTTGTTTTAATTGTCAGAAGATTCAATAAACACTCGATTTTTTTTAACAAAATTGAATTTTCTAGCAGTAATTTCATGGTTCAGGCTTTAAACGGTTAATATTTTACAGTTGATCAAGGAAAATAATCAAGCAGCTGCTACAGAAACTCTTCCAGTCACGTATTTCACATGACTTAAAGGGCAGAACAAAACCTGCTCTGTTTGACACAGCTGCCTCTCATATCTTCTTATCATAACACCCAGAGACACAGAAAGCTCTTGTCTATGAAATGTGTTATATTTCAGTCTGTCTAACCAAACGAGGAGGATGGGAGTTTGCATCCTGTGCCGCTGCAGTGGAAAATGCACACCGTACAGCCGAGCGCGTATAAGGTGCTCTTTGTCTGCCTCGATTATCCCAAAGACAGGAAGACAGTCACTGCAACTGACTTTACATTGCACTGCAAGCTCCTTTGCTGCTCCTTATTCATTCATCTTTATGTCTATGCGATTAGTAATAGTGGGTGATGTACTTTACATAATGAGAGACCCAAGTCAGTCAGTCCTCTGACAACCACCTCGCTGTGAGGCTGGACAGCTGTGGATGTGACCGCAGACGTTTGTGGCATTTTACATCACACAGACGTAAAACAGAAGGAGATGACATCTGACAATATAAAAGATATAACTGTGTAATGAAGAGTTGTTTGAAAATATGTAGTTCTGTTAAGAGTGTAAAACCAGAAAACACTACGAGGTCCTTCAAAAGGCAAAATAAGACAAGGCTGTCCATTAACTTCATCTTGTCATGGCAAATGTACTTACAAGCTATCCTTTGGTGTTCACCCTTGAAGCATCAGGCTAGGGTATCGGTATCATGTGTGTCAAAACCAGAATACCTTCCTAACTGCCACATGTACTTTTTCAGAGCCCAAATCTAAGTAGCAAGGTGAAGCAAAAACAAAATCCGCGAGTTAAAAATGGAGAACAGAATGCAAAACACAAATGTCCTGGTGGGACAGAAATCATGGATCACAAACCTGCAACTCATGTCATCCTGTCAAGCTCACGAGGCAGACTCTGTAGGGATGGTTACCTCTTGGCAGCAAGAATGTCTCAAATATAAGTTAAATAAAGGATGTCTCATCTTATATATCTGCAGCTAGAGCAACAAACCACGGATGCTAAAGACCTGTAATGTGTCTAATGAGGAGATGCAGGAGGAATCTGAGAAAACAGCGTTATATTTGCTCAAAATATCAAGGTCACAGCAAAAAGACTGAAAGCAGAGAGAAATAATACTGTAACAAATAAAAGGTATATAAAAAATAGTGTTGTTACCCTACAGTGTTTCTGCAGAAAAGAGTCAGAAATGAGCAGACTAGCAGTTTTTGGGCTAATGCAATCTCACCAACCGGTAGCTCCAGCTTCATTTTTTGCAGCACATATCTGTGCAAACTTTTCATGTCAGGAAAAAGAAAACAAATGCATTTCTTGAATAAAATACTCACATTTAAGGCAACTTTCAAACAGGTTATATAGTTATAGCAATAGCTGGTAAGAGCTACAACTTCAGGCACAACTTTGAAGTTTGATCTGTGATGAATTTCAGATTGATCACATTATGAACGATGAGTGACGACGTGCTTCCACATTTCCATACGGAGTTGTTAGTGAGTGTCAGAAACTCCTGCAAGGACTCTTGTTTATCATTTCTAATCACTTTGATCCAAAAAAGTGTTGCAAAGTCTAAAGAGGGTCAGCTATTCAAATTCTTCCTCCTTCATGGTTGTAGGTTGAGCAGACGTTAGTGCACACGCTCATCTGCAGAACCATGAAGGAGATCTTCCAACACATGCAACCACTGTGTCACTCTCGATCAGGTGTGATGTTTGAATGCAAAAAACTGAAAACACATCTATGACGGGAACTAATGATTTGCTATGATGTGCTAAAACAATAAAACTAATAATAACACCACACATCAGTGCTTTATGATACTGAGAGAGTGTAATGGCAAATAATCAGAGTTGCTGAACCACATTTGAAATACGTGGTCTCATATTTCTACAGAATGTCTCTGGCACTACTGCAGGTCTTCTCCAGCCTTCACTCTTTCACACTGAGCAAACAGCTGATGTGCACTTTATCGTTTTAGTGTTTAGTTTCCAAATCGAAATAATAGGAAGGGAGGAATCTGTACTTCCTGTCTCAGCTCAGCTCCCCTACACTTCCACTTCCTCAAATCCTGCTCCTCCCCTTCTTTCTGCTTTCCTTTCTCTTCCTCATCATCCTCATCACTCCTCAACCCTTCATTTCTCCTGCTGTCCATCACAGATGCCACAAAGTCAGAGACAGCCCTCTGAAACAGTAAAAATCACTCAGCTAGCATGAAGCCACAGGCAAAATGAAATATTTTCTATTTCAAAAGTTTATTTAAGTGAATAAAACCACATTAATACCGGCTTTAAAGAGCCTCGGCCCACCACACATACACACCCACACTGCTCTCACAAAACAGCAGTACCACACAGTACCACACCTTTATCCATATACAAATCTCTATTACACACACACACACACACACATTCATCTGTTAACCAAGATGAATGCCTCTTGGCTCGGAGCAGAAAGCTATTTGTGAGTCGACACAGATGCTGACCAGCAGTAAGCTATGCAGGTCACAGTGACATACAGCACAGCGCATGCTTTTCGGTGCTTTTAAGATCGTCTGAACAATGCTGACACTTCAGTGATTATTTCTGCATGGTTTCTAATTGGTGTCTGGCAGACAGGAATATAAGAAGCCGTGGGAAAATGTGATAGATACTCGACCCAGGATGAGAACAAAGACAAGCGCTGGCGCCAAAACCCCACTGGTTTTACAACTTTGCAAAAATTATCAGCATGTAAAATTTAGGAGCAAACATTTGCTAATATAGACGTCTTTCACTATATCCGTACTTTGACATTAACAGTATTTCTGTTAATTATCTTTTTGGCTGGTAAACCGCACTGAAAACACTTCTAAGGCATTCTTAAGTTACACTGCTTTCAAAAACTTAATTTAAATCAATTGAATTTTATTTATATAACACCAAATCACAACAACAGTTGCTTCAAGGTCTTTGTACTGTAAGTTAAAGACCCTACAATAATAAATTGATCTATATTTATTGTTCCTACATCCTTTTAGGAATTAAAACCCATGTTTGACCTTTAAAGCTATGCTTGTGTTTTGTTTCAAGGTTCTGTAAGATTATTCTCATTTATCAAACACTCAGTGGCTGTAAAGTTTATCACAGTGCACTAGCATGAGCGAGTCAAAAAACAGAGCAGTTGTAATAAAAAGTACCCATTACAGTATGCTGAGCATGGCTGTCAGTGAAGCAAACTAACAAATGGTGGAATGGCTTTAAACAGACATGTGCCTAAACATCTGTGTGTAACCACCTAAAACAGATCTAACCTCTAAACAACAATCAGCCAACAATCATCTTCTCTAAATATGCATCCATTCTCTTCTGCTTATCAGGGTCGCGGGGGGGGGGGGGGGGCTACCACAGGGTAACATCTGTATTAATGTCAAGGCAACAATGCTTTTGAATATTTTGATCTGCAACACAGACAACCCCCACTGAAAAAGAGCACCAGTCTGAAGTACAGTGATCAGATCAATGGTTGCTGAGTTAGGCAAAGAACAGACGGCGATCAATTGACTAATAAGTGATATGAGATGATCAATGTTGCTCACCGGCTTTAATGCTGTGGCTGATCAGTGGTTTAAATGAATGTTCTTACCTGCTCAGTAGTAGATGCACTTCCATTTGGAACAATACTTCTAGTACTATAAGTTATAGTATAGCAAAAAGTAACTATTCCTGCTATTTATATTAGTAATAACAAAGGCAAAGTCCTGACAGAAGCAGGTCTTGCCATTCTGCTGTCATACTGATAAAACCTCCGGGCACTGGGACCTGACAGCAGCATGAACAGAATCACCAGTTAAATTTGAAAACTGCTTAAAAATTTGATAGCAAATCCTATTTAATGGCACATCTCGCTTTTATAATGTCTCTGGTAACAGGAAGAATAGATGTAGCATTTGAATTAAGTAAGGCTGGTGTATGTTGTAGGAACTTATGCTATTTAAACAAACGTCCTACAAAACTGGCGTCCTTCTAAATCACAGAGAAAGTGGTTGCTGCGTTGTTTACATGCTAAGATAAAACAAATGAGCACATGAGTTTGAACCCAGTGTCTTGCCGTCCATGCAGCAGTACCTCAAACCTTAAAAACCAAATTGAAGCGTGTGTTTTACCGGCTTGTTCAAACTCTACATCACAGCGACGCAGCAGGTGGGAAAGACTAAAGATGTTCTTTCAGCGCTGAAAACTGCCGCTGCTGTTCCAAAAATAATGAGTCTGCTCACTCTCTTCGACCTAATCTTCCCTTCACATGACCCACTGTCCTATTCAGCCCAAACCTGACAGACTCCTGCTGCTTAAAGAGAGCGATGGATGAGTTCCTACCTCTTTATGGTGGATGCCAGTGTATTGACAGGGTTCCATGCCACACACTCCAACTGAGAGGTCATTTGATATAAATTTTCACCGCTGTGGAGGAAAGACAAAATGTAGAAGAAAAGCTCATGAGCTGTGCAGTGGACTGTCAAGCACCAGGACACGGTTGGGTGTATGTGTGTGTGTATTCACTCGCTTTTGTCGTCCGCTGTAGAAGCACGCTAATGAAAAATGCCAACACACACAAACACCCACACAGTCACAGGTGGAGCTGAGATTAAAAAATGTTCCTCAGACACCAAGAGAGCCAAATTATCTCATTACGGCCATCTTTCATTAAACACGGCAGACTCGAGAATCATTATTCAGAGCTGCCATGCGTTTAAATACCTCACGTGCACACACACACACACACACACAATGGATTTATAGCTCTCACCCCTAACACCACAGTCCCTCTATTACACCACCTGCAGGCACATAGCAGTGTGGATGGGGTAGATGTGGTGCCTGGTACCCTGCTCGTTACACAGCTATTATTTTACAGTACAACAGGGGCACACGGCCAGCTGGGCCAAATGGTATATCTGCTGAAATACTGCTGGGATGGAGGTTCAGAGCAAGATTTAAAGCAGCTATCCATGACATTTTCAAATAAATATGTCTGCTTTTCTTCTCTCACTGGATCCATTGCTGACCATCTATTTTATGACCATTATCAGTCCCCTCCCCCTTTTTTTTGTTGTTGCCGTAACACCCAGCGTGTGTTACAGCAGGTGTTTCCTGGAAAAACCCTCCACTTCACAGTTAACCTACAAAAGAATTTATCTTTTCTTCAGAATAAACAAACAGAGAATTTATCTCAAGAAGTGCCACAGAGGATCAAAAACAGCACAATTACCAAATATCTATAATTTTGATAATAACTATGTAGGCAGGCTTTTTGGATAGGGATGTACAAATCCAACTTTTTCCCACTTCCGACACAATACAGACACTTTGGCTGATTTGTCTAGGCTAAAATAATAAACTGAAGTGACTGGGAATCTAGGTTTTATGTTGAAAAGTAGAAAACAAATGCATCCAAGAAGATAAAATGATCTGAAGGGGTAAATTAATAAAGGTGATCGCAGTTTGAACAACATAGAACTGAACTGTTGAAATGTTGCCTCCATCTCAGTGAAGTGGATGTCAGTGGAACTCAGCATGAAGCACTCAACAAAACATCCACTCATGCTGTCTTCGCAACAATGGCAGTAACCATATCCAACTTCTTAATAGCAATGAACTGGTCTGCATTGGTGCATCATATCTTTATTCTCTTCCCCCTCCTGCCCCCCCCCCTCTTTCTTAAATAGATAACTATCATATCTGATATCATATCTCACAGTACAATAATATTGAATGGGTGCATTGTTGTATTTTGTCATGTTTCTCAGGTCTTTGTCTGAATTTCTACGAACATTATTGCTAAGGATTGTCTTATTGCATTGGAGTCACACTGGGTTAAATATGTACACTTGGGTTTTAAGGGGTATTTATTATTTTCTTCTTTTTTTGGGTTGTATGGAAGCCCCAAACGCAATTTCATTGTTCTTGACAATGACAATAAAATAAATACTATACTACTTTTCAATGCATATCAAGCCTCTTTAACCATCATAACTAACAGTCAAACCTGGACAGTCATAAAAACCTAACAGTAACTTTAAAAGCATCCATTCATCCCACTAATAATCATATCGGCTTATAATAATAATGGATTGGATTTATACAGTGCTTTTCAAGGCACCCAAAGCGCTTTACAATGCCACTATTCATTCACTCTCACATTCATACACTGGTGGAGGCACCTACGGTTGTAGCCACAGCTGCCCTGGGGCAGACTGACAGAAGCGAGGCTGCCATATCGCGCCATCGGCCCCTCTGGCCAACACCAGTAGGCAGTAGGGTAAAGTGTCTTGCCCAAGGACACAACGACCAGGACAGAGAGCCCAGGGATCGAACCGGCGACCTTCCGGTTACAGATATGCTTCCCAACCCCCTGAGCCACGGTCGCCCCTTATCAGTGCAACAAATCTGCCTAATGAGACATTGTATTGCAAAAAGCTATACAGATACAAATTGACATAAACATTTAAGTAACGAGTGCAAAAAGAGCTTGTATTTCAAAGGTGTCAGAAGGAGGGGATTTCCAGACATATTTGAAAATGGTTCAGACAAACTGTGAATCGTGCTTCGGTGAGATGAAAAAACTAAATCTGCCTGAGCAAACCGAATAACTGAATATGCAAAGAGTGGCCCACTGCCACCCCCTCCACATGCACCGACTCCATGTGAGAAGTCAAATGACTCCTGAGGACACAAAAGTTTGGAATTCTGTGCAAATTGCCAAATTTCCTGTGTGTCCAAGAAGAGCCTGAGCATTTGTTTGCAGCTCAAAGATTACAGCAACTGTTCAGAACATGGTGTGCGATTTCATACACCTTGTACTCTTTTTTACTTTGATAAAAACCAGAGTGCCCCCCTGTCTGTATGCATTAATAAGGCCCGTGTTTTTATTTCATGTTGTTCCAGCAGCCTGCAGAGTAAATACAGGCCTGTTGGTACCAGGCTGTGAGATTAGACCACTGACTCATATGAGCCTTCCCAGCTATGAGAGCGCGTTCGAGTGGATATCAGTTATGTTTATGATTAAGACTTCCTCACAGGGAGATTCTGAGGACAGCCTATGACCATACGTCTCTCTCTCACACAACTTTCCCTGCTGTGATATTCACAGAAAATTTATTACGTTGGTCCATCGATGGGGAACACTGAAGCAATGGCATGTGAAGAATGTTATATTTAGAAATCAGAACAAGAAAAACTTTAGCGAGCACACAGCCAGGAGACATACCTACTAAAAATGGTTCATGTATTAACCTCAGAGGAAGCTTATTGCCGCTAGTTTTTAAATGCATCTGTAAAAGAGCTGCACAGGTAGCTCTGTGTGGTGAAGGCTTGTGGAATATTTACATTAACATCCATTTTTTTGTTTTGTTTTTCTGTACTAATCCGACTTACAATAATTGCAGTAAATTATCAGGTACAAAATGGGCACAATGGCTACATTTTTAAGAAACTAGGCAATATTTTTATTTCTGGAATGTGGGTGGAGTGAGGGAGTAAAGGATGGGATTAAAGGTTAAGTTTGGGTGTGGCTGAAGGTGAAATACTTGTTGGTGGAGGAGCAGACTCACTATATGTACATGCAGAAAATTGCACACTTGGTATGTAAAAACATACCAAATAGAGTATTGATATTGGACAGAAAATTTCTAATCTTAGAATTCAGATATTTTCAGTCCCATTGCCACAGCTGTATAAAATCAAACACCTGGCCTCGCAGTCAGCCAAACAACTGTGAATGAATGGGTCGTTCTAAAGAGCTCACTGAATTCAAGTGTGGTACTGAAATAGGAAGTGAGCGTAGCAGCAAGTCAGTTTATGAAGTTTCTTCCCCCTAAATATTATAAGTATTACTGCAAAGTGAAGCGTTTAGCACCCACGGGAACAGCAGTCAACGTTACAGGGTGCGGTCACTGAGCGCTGAGGTGCTCAAACCTCCTCTGGCATTGACATCAGTACAAACACTGCGCACCAGGAGCTTCATGGCAGCAGCCACAGCAAAGTGTAGGTGGCCCAGTGTTTTTATCCATATAGTTGAAGACAAGGTCTCTAAACTCAGAATGTGCTCATGCTTTGTCACGACATGTTGGCAGCACGTTTCTCATTTTCCATCTTCACCACTATAACCAAGATAATCATGGAAGAGCTTGGTTTTTCCCCCAGCTGTTAAGTTTCTTATTTTCTGTCTTTGCTTGGAACATAAGAGCAAGTTTCAACCAATATTCACTTAGACTCGACTGAGTCAGGAGAAGCTACAGAACATTATTACTGACACCCATAAATAACGGGGGGGAAAAGCTTTTTTTCTCTTGGTACTTTTGTCAAATTGATTATGGGTGTGACCACAGTCACCATGGCTATCACAAATACAAAACTTCCAAGTCAAACTACAGTGTGCTGAGACCTGTCAGGGTCCCACAAGGAACTACTGGGTAAAAAAGTCACTGCACCAGTCATGTTTTAGACGTCACATTGGACAGCTCATCTAATCGAAAGTGAAAAGCGAGTCTTGCGCACTGTTGCTAAAAAGTCCTTTCATTAAATGCTGCAAAGCCCACTAGGAAAGCAATGAAAGAAGGTAAACTGGCCATCAACCATCGGTGGAGTTTCATGACAAGAAAACAGGCTTATAGCTTCGGTTCGTCTCAGCGGCTTGTTGAGTGGAAATATTTCTAGTGTTCCAGTCATTCATCTACTGCAGCAAATCACTGCTTTTGGAAAATGGCTTAATGTGATTTAACCTTATGTGAAGCAGTCTGCTGTCAGTGAAGACATTTCCTTTATTTTCTTCATTTTCGTTTTTATTGGATGGAAACAAACAGTTTTAACTTAAATGTAAGCGCTGTATCAACACGAGCTGATTCATATCGTAAAGATTAATGTAGATCACTCTGCAAGGCATTATAAAAGCACAAAGCCCTGCGCTGTTTCAATCAAAAACTCCCGCTAATGTTGCAAAATGATGTCAGAACAGTTGCAAGTTTAGAACCAGAGGATCTTACGAAAGACTCAGTGTGGAAGAAGCTCAGCCTTTTCGCGTCTTGCCACAATGTAACTGCACTTTATGACGAATTCTGCTTGGACGTCATCTGTCCTTCAGAGGAAACACCAGAGTGTCTCACAGCAATTAAAACCCCAGAAAGGTAGACAGTAAATCACTGACAATTATCCTCACAGAATAAGCATAAAGGACTTTCTTTATTTTAAACAATCAGTAAATCAGCCCATGCTTTCCTTCTGAACGTCCTAACACCGTTACTTACGGACTAATCTACACACAAAGTCACGACGATACATACACTGAGGATTTTCACATCACTTGAGGAATACTTAAATACTCTAATGGGTGCACAAAAACTGAAACAACCAAGAAGCTGCTAAAGGAAGCAGAACAAAAGCAAAGAAGGAAACTGCAATGGCAGACAGACCTGTCCTGAAGGTGAACATCCTGTTAAGAACTGCATCCTGCTACCTTTCACTGAATTTAGTGCAACACAAAAACAATCAACAATGGTTTCTGAAGTATTTCCAGATTTAATTGCTGCTGATAGTTTGGTGTAAAAATAGATTTGATGATTTTGGTGGGTGCGCACTGCAGTGCATGAGGCATGTGAGTGTTACCTGTTGTAAGGATTCCTCAGAAGCAGAGCCTGGCTGCTCGTACAGCTATCTGAAGGTGTGTGACACCCATAGACAGGAGGAGGTACAGGATACTGCTGCTCACCTATAATGCCCACACAGATACACAATACAGTATATAATGTGGGTAGTTATACATTAAAAAAAATATGGCTTTTGCAACAACAAAAAAGACATAATGTGAAGGTTAAATTCCTCAGCAGTGTTTCTTTTGTGGTCTCTCTTTTCCCCCAGATTTCTTCAAATGTTAAGATCTTTCTCTCTCTGTCAACGGCTCCCTTGACATTTCTGAAAAATCCCTCTCTCTACTCTAATTCCCGGCGTAATCTTTGCTGTAAAAATCATTGAAAATTTACAGCTACGGGTCCACAAAACACCCCTATTTAAATATTTACAAATACCATACAGAGGGGAGGGATTAAAGACAGAAGTGGGTGGATGAAAGGGGTTTGTCAGTCAGGATGTGGCTGATTTATACCTACGACATGCAAGGTCAGGGCCGAGGGACCAGAATAGGGGACAAGACACTCCCTAGGTGAGGGCCTTTGGGCTGCCATACACACAGCTGTGCACTCACACAGAATTAAAACGCACTGAAACGTCTATTTTTGTTCCAACTGGCAGAGACTCTGATACATTGTTGTTTTGAGAAAGATGGAAAAATAATGCATTTTTGGATCTGCACAAATGTTATCTGAGCAGTTGTCCTACAAAGGCAAAAGACCTGCAGCAACTATGTAACTATGTGCTTTGGTATAAGCTTGCAACAAAACTATTTGTAAAAATTATAATTGTGATTAATAAAAAAAAAACAGAAAGTGTAACAACTATGAGTCATTTAAATTTTCCCTTGCAATTCCCTGCAAATGGAGATATATATATGTGTATATATATATAAGTCTGTTTATTTCAGAAGACTAAAAGACACCAAAACAAACAAAAAACTTTTTTACCATATGGGGGTGGGGGGGGGGGGGGGGGGGGGGGGGGTTAGAAAACCTAAAAGGTTTTTAAATATTTTCACTATAAATAGTTAGAATAAAATTAACTTACTTAAGCAAAACAAAAAATTTTGATTAATGAATCTCAGGAAGAAAACTCCTGTTTACATGCTGAGACATTTATCAGGAGAGACTGAATTCACAGGGCGCGTCGGCACGCCGAAAGCCACACTCGCACATACCCATCGTGTTCTGCTGAGTTAAAGCGTCTTCATGTTTGAAGGAGTGGTTGGAGAACTGCGAGCTGTGGTGTGTAGGAGTGTGACCATAATTACCGGCTCCATCGAATGCAACTGCGCTGTAACCTGCAACACAGAAAGAAAAATAAATACATAAAAACAGGCGGAAATCCATAACAGTGAAACACGATGACATGAAACTAAATACAACAGCATAGCTGCATTTGTGAATCTGGTAATAAAGGTAAAGTAACCAAAGAGCCGCATGCAGAACAAACGACTTATAATAAACTCATAAGATTATCACAACAAGGCCTTCATGATTAAAAACAAGAATTTTCTATATTAAAAAAAATTCCTTTTTCTTGTTTTTGCGATGAAGAAATAAGATTAATAAAAAAATCCTCATAAATGACCATTTCAGCATATATCCTGCTACAAGCAAAATGAATATAGACTAAAAAATGCCACCAAAAGGTGAGTGCATCACTGAACGAAACAGTGATCATACATGATGCTCATTTTCATGAACATCAACGCTGATACTTTTATTATTGACAGTCTTGCAGCACAGATCACTAAAAGAGGAAAAGATCAAGGTAACATTTATGATGAAGACCATCAAAGTCAGCCAAAGTCATGAAATGTGAAGCACCGGGCAGAGATGTTCACGCATCAGTGTAAGGCGAGAGAAAAGTTTGCTTTGCACACATACGTTAAAAAGCAGTACAGACTCATTGCAATCATCCTACTTTGAGATTTTGAGATTCAGTAATATAATTATGTCAATTATTATTTATTCATTTTTTCCACTTTTTAGGACGTTGCAGGCCAGACTATGATCTAGAGGACCAGCTCGGGCACTTGGGTTGTATTTATGTATTTTCTCTGCTTTAAAAGATGAAAATAAATCACTCAAGTTATGATAAAACCAGTGAAAAAAGGAGGTGAAGAAGATTTTCTGGGTTTTTCTTTGTTTCTACACATAAAACATGAGACATGTTAAATGTTACACCTTAAGCTTCCCTTACTCGTTTTTTTTTTATAAAGTTACAGAAAATTTGAATTAGCCTCATTTATGACTTTATTCTCCATTCGATTAATCTTATTTTCACCACTGGCATAATATGCACACAGTTAAACTGCGAGTTCAGTTTGAATAAATTTAGTTTTATAAAAAAAAAAACCCCAAAGAAACACTCAAACACACCGACTTCTGTTGAGAGAGATCCGTGCCCGACAACCCAGACTAGACCTGACTCATGACTTAGACTGGCCTAAAGGGCACGACACACTGCCATAAATCACCCATGCACGCACGCACACACACATTATCTCTCACATGCACGCCTCATTAATTAAAATACAGCACTTTCACCGACTTTACCCTGTAAATCGGTGCTTGAGAGGAGAGGCGGAGGGGGACGAGAAAAAAACTCATTAAACATCTCCATTTGTCTTCTTCCCTGTCTGAGTTTTCTCTCTCTGCATATGTTTGAGCGTGTGTGTGTTCATCCATGTATTGGGACATTTTTGTTGCCTCCTTGAAGTCTAGCACTGAGGTGAGAAGAGATGAGGTCAGCTGGAAAACTCTGGAAATACCCCATATTGTCTTCTTCTTTTTTAATACTCAGAGTTGTAAATAAATCTTCAAATGGATGATTGTGGAAATCAGCTTTACATATTAGGTGATCGTCAGTATGTATTTATGTGTTATCTAAAGGTTAAATATATGGCAATAAGTACAGTAAAAGTTGTGCTGTAAAGTTGAAGTGTTTTGGTAAAATTTATTTTACTTTTTGTTTGTTTTGTTGTTCAAATCACACAAAAATGTCAGAACATGACAGAAAAACAGAAAAGCGGTGTGTGTGAGTGTGTGTGTGATGGTCCCTGTGTGACCCCACTGTGCTATCACGCTCTACTGTGTGACCCGAGTCCTGCTGTTGGTTTGTTTGTCTGTGCTCATCCAGCCACAGCGGGGAGCAGATAAAAACAGGTTAGAGGTCGGCTTGGCGCTTTGATTGCTGTGTTATTCCTAAACGATCTGCTTGATAAGCACGTTATTACTAATTAATCAGTTGGGTAATCACTAACAGATGAATTTTTCTGCCTGAAATGAACATTTACAAAAACAAGAGTTTAGGGTGTGATACTCAGAAGGTATGAATCCCACTGTTGACTTTGGACACGCTTCAGCTCATGGTTAATTACTGAACTCTAGTCTGGTTAAAATGACGGATTTTACTGGTTAAATGAGATGATGCACAAAGCGTGGTTCAGGTGAATATAATTCACAGAAAAATTCACAGAAAAAAATGAAACTTTATATAATTTACATGCGAACGTGAAAATAATAATGGAAAAATGTTTAAAGATGTTAACAGAAAAGTGTTTTTGTTCTCCGAATAAAACACAAATTGAAATTAAATCTAAACAACCAGGACTAAACTGAGATGTGAAAAACCCTCGACTCCAATGGCAAAAATTACGAATTCGAACTAACTCAGTGGCGTATTTAATTATAAGTGGATCATGCTGATGCACGTTGCTGCAGTCATGCATTTATTACACATTAAGCAGATGTTTAAAGAATTATAAATTACAATTGCCAAATCTTTGACATTTATTAGACCAAAATACTGTTGTGCTTGACAATCAGATTTTGTAAATGAATTAAAACATTTCAGACAAAATTTTATTTACCTTAAAAAGTATGAAACGGTAATTTTATATAAAATTTCATATGAAGCACTGCACCTGGAATTATGATATTTTCAGAGCTATATTATGAGTAACACATGACATGTTATTTTATATAAAAAGTAAACCTTCCAAAAATTAATTTATAAGGGCGTCAGACACAAAAGAAAAGAATGATCATAATTACTGTAACCCTATTTAAAAAATTCAGTGACTGCGATTAAAAGCAAGATCAGATCCAAAGAAGTTCATGGATGTGATCTTTTAATGGGCCGTTTGCACAGGACACACATCTGTGGCTTAAACATTAATGCCTACAGCTCGAATGCTTTTAACGCCACCTTTTCAGAAACAAACAGGAGTCTTGTGTAAGAGTACTAGCTGGATCGCCTTTCTACAACTTGTGTGTGCTTTTAAGAAGATGTCAATGTTTGTAACGTGCTTGGTCGTATCAGGCCGAGCCAAGATTTCGAGCCAGAGAAGGAACACGTCAGCTGATTTAAACCACATGAAATCATTTTTGGTGATGTACTAATGACTGACAGATTTGTCAGAGAACTTCAGATGCATATACAGGGGGTAAAATTTGTAAAAGAAAATGTGCTAAGTTATAGAAAAGTGACCTTCACCTTCTGAAGCACCTTCTGCAGAAATTAGAAAAGATTTATGTTGAATTGAATGATAAAAAAAAAAAATGATACCAAGACTTCAAGCTGCATCTGTCAAAAGTTCTTGTGAAAGAATTGACAGTTAAATTGGTGATGTTCTAACACCCAGACTCACACCCTACCTGTCTGGTTGCGGGCCGCCTGCTGCGTGTCCATGCAGTTGGTCAGGTATGGCGGATTGCTGAACATCCTGCTGGGGGGCTGGTGGTGGTGCGGGGCGGCCACGGGTGGCGGTTGGCTCGGGGCCGGCGGAGGAGGTGGTGCCCCGAACGCCGCACCGTACCTGCAGGCCCCAGTCCCTGTGAACTGGCCCGAGAAGTGGACGGTAAAAGCACTGAGGCAATGGGGATCTGCATCGTGGTGGTGGGGGTCACCAGCGGCCCCCCAGCTGGGCTCCTGTTTGATGAAGGAGTGCGCCCCCAGGGAAGAGTGGGGAGCAGCCAGAGAGGTGTAAGGGGAGGGGGCAGTGTGGAAGTCCAGGACAGGAGCCCACTGAGGGGCCGTGCTGACGGGAAGGGCCGGGCAGCCAGGGCTGGGGCCCGCCGGGACCGGGGGCAGCAGGGAGTTTAGGTCGCGTACATCTGAACCCATCGCGGTCCAGGGGAGAGAACTGGGATAAAGGAAGGCTATTTTTAAATTCGATCCGTCTCCCTGTGTCCACCTTCTTAATCCTTGGGAGTCTTTCAGTCACTTTAAGGAGTACGTCTTCTTTTTCTCAGCTCTTCTCTGAATCAGTCGTCTACGACACCACACACAGGCGCTCTGGAAACTCATCAAGTCTGACAGAAGTACAGAAGTTCATGGCGACACAGCACAGTCTCTGCAGCCAAGTTTCTCAGCAAAAGAAGAAGAAAAAAGAAGAAAAAAAAACAGACAGATTGATCAGTGGTGATCTTCAGTTTTCGTCCACAACAGCAGAAAGCAAGTTTTGGCTCGGAGAGATGGGGTCCATTCAAGAAGGAGCTCAGAGCTTTCTCTGTGAATGGAGAAAGAGGAGTGAGGAGGAGTGAGGAGGAGTAGCCCTCTTTTCCCTCCACTCTCTGAGCTTGTGCATGTGTCTGTGTGTGTGTGTGTGTGTGTGAGGAGGGTGGAGGGGGTGGAGTCAGGAGGTGATGAGGGAAAGCACCCTCTGACTTCATTCATCTACTGAACAGTCACTCTGATGCAAACAAATAAAGCCAAACTTTGACCTCAGTCACACAAAAATAAAATTTTAACCACGTGCTTTTCCTGTATTTAAAAAATCTGGGAACAAAAATCTTCAACAAGCATAATTTTCTAACTATTTGTTGAAAGACAATAGCCCAAACTATAAGTCTATTTTATTGCTGACAGGCCGATACAGTAGCTATTTTGAATGCATTTAATCAAGCTGCATTAAAAAGGATTTTATTCTGAAGACGACTTAAATATTTCGTAAAGAATAAACTCACCTGTGACAAAGGAGGCCCGGCCCGGAGTCCGCTTTAAATAGAAACGAATCAACCTTCCTCCTCCAGACTGAAAATAAATGCAGCATTTTACACGGATTAAAATTATTAGACAATATTAAATTATTATAACATCTGATTTATCTAATTTTTTTTTGCTGTGTTTAAGTACAAACCGGGGCGGGGTTACGGTCTAATTTAAACGGTTGTGCACGAACGCCCCGCGCGCCAATAAATCATGTCTGACTGCAGCTTTTAAGGCCCGCTGCTGTATTTATCTGCGTTTCCCTATTTTATTTACTCTGTTTTCTTAATTGTATTCGTTGAAAAGCTGTCGACATATTAAAATCACACGAACACTAAAATAATAAGAACTGTGACGCCTCAGGTTTTCAGCCGAAAGGCCAGAAAAAGGGAAATCATCACTGAGAAATGAATAAATACATAATTAAATGAACGGAGACGCGCGTGTCAGTGGTTTAAAATTTAATGTTTCGTCCATACAACGAAAACACATTTTAACGGCTCACCTTACTGCTAACATTCATCAGTTTCCTGCTTGGGAATAATGCGATAAGAGTTCCCAAAGTGTGCGTGAAAAGTCCATTTATCTTCAACTCTCCACGTTTGCGCGTGCTGGTTGCACGTGGCAACAACGGCCTTTCCCGTAATGCAAATCTATGTCTTTTCCACCTGCGTCAAAACGACGAGAACACAGTGCTAACCGTGTCTGACCTCTTGATAGACTAACAAAAGTGCGAAAGAAAAAAAAAAGGAAAAAATAAATAAATTATTCAAATTAAAATGCCGGTAATGTATTTTCCCTGCGTCAAAACCTTTTAAAAATGCACTTATTTCCGGTTATTAATCCGGTTATTAGCCATTAATACGACTTCCTTCAAGTGCTTTTGTTTTCAAATTAATTCGTTATTGCTCAACTGCATAAAAAACAAACAAAAAAATCTAACATCACAACTAACTGTGCAGGGGCGTTGTTAGCATTTTCTTTAAAGAATCAAGTGGCACAGGACACTGTGGGGAACCAGGAACAGAGTTTATTTTCTTCCACAGTGGAAAAAAACACAACTAGGCTTGATTTTCTCGCTGGTGTGCAGCCCTGTGCTCTCTTACAGGTGGTATCAAATGTGTGGGTGCACAAGAATTTAAACATTGCTCGGTAGTGAGTGGGAAGTTTTTAGATTTTTTTTTTAAACTCATAATGATAATATTAAGGACTATGACAAAAAATCATAATCCTAAAAAGAATGTTAATACTGAAATATTTACATATCAGAGACTACCAACTGAAGTCTCTGGGGACCCCGAGAATAAATTACTGTCAGCAGCAAATAAAATAAATTTAAAAACCAGAAGAGCAATTTAGTTGTGTGATTAATGAAATTGTAGTGAATAATGAAAACTATTATTATAGTAATATCAAGGCAAAGTTAAAAAATTATTGCACACACTTTTTTTAATTTTCACATTATTACTTAACAGCTTATTTACCGTCCTTTGAGTCTGGTATCACTGAGGTTTCACTCATTTCAATATAAATATTATTCCTGCTGTTTTTTTATTTTATTTATAAACACCAGACAGGACCTGACCTATTAGGCATCCACGAGGCATCCAAACCACCTCAGGTTGCTCCTTTAAATGAAGAGGAGCAGTAGCTCTACACTGAGCATTAAGCACCAAACTCTGCACCCTATAGGTCTGAGCCCAGACACCTTTCAGAGGAAACTCATTTCAACCACTAATAAACACAGTCGTATTTATTCAGTCACTCATGACCACAGGTTGATCCTTGTAGTTCAATAGCTTAGCTTTTATCTTAAGCTCGCTCTTCACAACACACCTGTACAAGATCTTTCTGTCATTCTCCCACCCTGTTCTCCTCTCACTTGTGAACAAGACCTTGAGATCTTGAGATTTCCTCCACTTGGTGCAGCAACTCATCCCTGACCCAGAGTAGGCACTCCACCCTTTTCCAGCTGGGAACGGCGTCCTCAGACTTGGAGGTGTTAATTCCCATCCTAGTGCTTCATACTTACCTGCAAACCACCTGAGAGTAAGGCTACATCCACACTAGACCGGATAGATTTGAAAACGCTCCGCGTCCACACTATCAACTTCAGTCGTTTTCACAGAATTGTGCGTCCACATTGAAACAGCCAAAAACGCTTACGTTCCAGTACTGCACATGCATGAAACGGGAGACGATTCGACCTGCCTCATTTCTGTCTGCCGCTTCTTTACTTTCCAGCTCTTTGAAATGTCGTGGCAAAATGTTGAGGAAAAGCACAGAGTTTTTTAAATGGACTAACAATGAGGTGGAGTTGTTGCTGCGAGTAACACAAAAGTACAAAGTTGCAAAAGCGAGTGAGAATTAAAGAATTTGAAGAAAAGCTATCTGAAGCATGTACAGACTGATATTAATCTTTGATAGGGCTGTCAAAACTGAGAGCAAACAAAACCCCTGCTGTATAATGCCCTTGTATATAAGTTTAATTGGTCACTTGACTGCATCACATGACTAAAATGTGTCATAGTTTTCAAAAACTCCTGTGCACTGCCACGCGAGCACCGTTTTCAAATGTATGCGTTTTCGGGAGCGTTTTCAAAACGCTGCGTTTTCGATCAGCGAAAACGTCGTCTCAGTGTGGACGGGAGGCCCAAACGATGCGTTTTCAAACGAAAACGCATTAGTGTGGATGTAGCCTAAGTGGAGGTCACCACCTGATACACCTAAGAGAATCACATCATCTGCAAAAAGCAGAGATGAGTCCACTGAATCTGACACCCTACGCCTCTTGGATATGCTAAGAAATTCAGCCCATTAAAAGTTATGAATAGAGCCTCTGACAAAGGTTAGCACTGATGGAGACCAGTCTGACATTTTGTTGGCAACAAGTACCAGACTTTGACTCTCAACTAAAAACCGATGAAGCTAAAGACATGCTACAGGCAGGCAGAGCACACAGTTTGCCTCATGCTATGTCCAGGGCAAGCTGGTATGTGACAGTTGCTCTCTGTGTTTCAGGACCAAAGGTAACACCTTTATGATGTAAACCTTCCAGCTGAGAATTGGACAGCAACATCAGCACACGCATCACTCCCAGCAGGGTCACTGCCGCCTGGACTGGGCCTTGCAGTGTAACAGTACCAACTCTCTTTTTCCATGTGTGACATGACCAGGGCATGCCCCAGCTGTGCCGGGTAGAGTTGGTGGGGCCTTCAACCTTCTGATGATTTCCGTTTTACAATTTGAATTCTTTTTATATTGCTGGGTAGGTGTGTCTATGTTTGAAAATCTAAATAAAGTATGTAAAATGATTAAAAACTAGCATAAAATAAATAATATGGAGGACAAATGATACATTTTGGAGTAGAAGCAGGAAGAAGAAAATACTAAAAAGCACACAGGTATGACCAAATTTGTACCTTAGTAAAGTATTTAAAGTGAATGTAATAAATTACATTTCCACTATGGGCCTATCCATCCTCCATTCCACTTCAACGTCACTGTTTGTGGAGTGGGCTTTTATTTTGGGTGGGAGCCAGTGACACCCAAGGCCCTCCCTCTAGACGCACCTCTGTCACCACGTATTTGTTAATTTAGCTCTTAACGCCTACATCACCAATCAAAAACTAATATTGGCAGTTTACACTGCTATTTCCAGGAGAGAAACTCTTTTCTTCTCCCGCCTCCCACATTTCAGCCACGCCAACTTCCGCATGTTACAAAGTGCGCTAAGCCACAAGAAACAAGCTCAAGACCAGTTTATGACCCTGCGGCTATAATTTTGGATGACACAAAGACACAGAGGGGGAGAGAGA
The DNA here is from genome assembly GCF_057382095.1 of Aulonocara sp. 'chitande type north' Nkhata Bay. Classification (NCBI taxonomy): domain Eukaryota; kingdom Metazoa; phylum Chordata; class Actinopteri; order Cichliformes; family Cichlidae; genus Aulonocara; species Aulonocara sp. 'chitande type north' Nkhata Bay. The sequence goes on from NC_141350.1 coordinate 63,138,314, forward strand.
GGAGGACGACTGTGATGAAGTGCCTCCACACTGCAACAGAAAAAGTCATTCACAAAGACGGCGCTTCCCTATGCTAGCTCCACCCTGCATGGGATTAAGTGCAGAAAAATCTGTATGTAGTGTATATTTTGAAATGTTCCTTAATTGAGGTCAGGGTGACACAACACTGTTGAGTAGAGTCAGCTTGCTCACACAGATAAACAATTTTCTGTCATATGTGTGTCCTAGATTCCAAACGCTCATATTAAACATGTTCAAATGTCAAATTATGTCATTGCATGTGTAAGTAATCTGTTACTTGCACAAATAACCTGCGACTTCTGATTGCTCCAAATTGGAACAGAAATCCTGGCTCTATACGGTTCCTGTAAGAGCAGATGTATTGTCATCTCAGGCACTGCTCCAGAAGCTCCGCCCATCTGCTGTTAAAATAATTTGCTTGCTAGAGACAGCCAATCTGAAGACACCGGCTTTGTCTTTGTTTCCGATAGTGGATTAACTGAAATCCTACTCCAATGCCCAGTATAAGATAAATAAGGATTATTTTAAAGTGTGAATCATGCAAAGCTACTCTAATAGCTCTACACCTCTGCTAATTATCGTGATAAAATATATCTACTGGGCCAGTGTATCCAATGTGAAATGTGAGAAGATTAAGAATATTGCAAATACGTATATTTTACTTTTATAATTTTAAGATAAAAACAAAAATGTATGATAATGGAGTGGATAAAATATCTCTTTTCAGCATCAGTACCACCAACTATCATTCCATAAAGTAAAAATCAACTTTCTGCGCAAAATTGTCAATAGAGACTGAAAACGCAGGATTTTGGAAAAGTATCGGACTGCACAGGTTGCAGAGATGTACCTAATAAAGTGGCTGTTGACTGAAGCTTCCAGCGAAGAAACACAACCATAAGACCTGTGGATCAATGGAAGGAGCAGATGAAATGAATAGCTATGGAACGTTTTCTCTGCACCTCCAGCCAGTCACGGCAGATGACTTCCCCTCCCTGAGCCTGGTTCTGCTGGAAGTTTCTTCCTGTTTAAAGGGAGTTTTTCCTTCCCACTATCACCAAGCGGTTGTTCATAGGGGGTTGTCAAACTGTTTGAGTCTTCTGTGTATTACTGTAGGGTCTTTACCTTATAATATAAAGTGCGCTGAGGTGACTCTTGTTGTGATTTGGCACTAACTGGATTTAATTGAAAATTGAGTTTCACATTGTTGCCATGGTTTGAGGACTGACTGGCACTTATTGGCAAAGCGACGAAATATTTATAGATGTAACCAGCCTGAAATTCAATTCAATTCAGTTCAATTTTATTTATATAGCGCCAAATCACAACAACAGTCGCCTCAAGGTGCTTTATATTGTAAGGTAGACCCCACAATAACACATACTGTCATGAATCGCTGTGCGGCAGGCAGGAGTTGGACCCAAAATGCAGGACTCACAGACTCGGGGAGGTGAACTCAAAACACAGCTTTATTTGCTGGTAGAACAAACATACAAAACTAGACTAAACTGGGAAACCATAAACTAAGAACTCACAGGGAGCCACAGGGAGATCCACACACAGCATGAGGGACGACGCGACACTGACTCAGAGAAACACAGGGTTTAAATACACTGGGAAGTAACGAGGGGAATGAGACACAGAAGGAGGGCACAGCTGGGAGAAATCAGGACTGACGAGACAAGCAAAGCAGGACACATTCACATGAGACACGGACCATCAAAGTAAAACAGGAAGTATCACACAGAGACGCGAACTTGACACAGTGGAGACAGCAACTAAGAAATACAGAGACATAAACCATAAGGCAGAGGTCTAAGAACCAAAATACACAGGGAAATACTCAGCTGGGAACACAAGAGACTAGACTAGAGAGAGTAACAAAAAACCAACCATGAGAACATAATGCACAATGCAGAGTGACAGAAAACAAGAAACTCAAACATGCAAAGACACACAATTACACAGAACAGAGGGGAAACAGAGAGACATGAAGGGCAAGGGATCAAAACTAGAAGCCATAGAATAAATCACACACAAGTACAATAATACAAAAATCACAAAGAACTAAAAACGCTGGGTCAGGAGACCCAGGACCGTGACAGTACCCCCCCCTCAAGGGCTGGCTCCAGACAGCCCAAACACAGAAAAACAAAACCAAACAGAAAACAACCCAGGGCGGGCGGCGGGGGCCCAGGACAGAGGGCTCGGAACAGAAAACAAAAGAGCACAGCAAACACCGGAGCCCAAGAAAACAACCCAAACACAGAGCAGTTCAGGGGGCCGGCCGTGCGCAAGGCAACGGCGGCGACGTGGAAACAGTTCAGGAGGCCGGCCGTGCGCAAGGCAACGGCGGCGACGTGGAAACAGTTCAGGAGGCCGGCCGTGCGCAAGGCAACGGCGGCGGCGAAGGAGACGACGGAGCAGTTCAGGGGGCTGACCGCGCGGAAGGCAGCGGCGGCCCCCCAGTCTCAGGCGTGCTGGCCATGGCCTGGTGGGCACAGGACCAGTCTAGGCAGGACCAGTCGAGGCAGGACCAGACGGTGGCGATGCGGGGGCCAGACCAGACGAGGACGAAGACTCGGAGGCCGGACCAGACGAGGACGAAGACTCGGAGGCCGGACCAGACGAGGACGAAGACTCGGAGGCCGGACCAGACGAGGACGAAGACTCGGAGGCCGGACCAGACGAGGACGAAGACTCGGAGGCCGGACCAGGCGGAGCTGCAGAGGCTGAGGCCGGACCAGGCGGAGCTGCAGAGGCTGAGGCCGGACCAGGCGTAGCAGAAGCACAGGCAGATGCAGCCGGACCAGGCGACGACGAGGCGGTCGCAGGTGGCGGCTGGACAGGCTCCTCGGGCCCTCCAGCTGATGCGGCGTGAGGCTGAACGGGCCCCTCGGACCCTCCAGCGGAGACAGGAGGCTGAACGGGCCCCTCGGACCCTCCAGCTGACGAGGCGTGAGGCTGGACGGGCCCCTCGGACCCTCCAGCGGAGACAGGAGGCTGAACGGGCCCCTCGGACCCTCCAGCTGACGAGGCGTGAGGCTGAACGGGCCCCTCGGACCCTCCAGCTGACGAGGCGTGAGGCTGAACGGGCCCCTCGGACCCTCCAGCTGACGAGGCGGGCGGCTGAACGGGCCCCTCGGACCCTCCAGCTGACGAGGCGGGCGGCTGAACGGGCCCCTCGGACCCTCCAGCTGACGAGGCGGGCGGCTGAACGGGCCCCTCGGACCCTCCAGCTGACGAGGCGGGCGGCTGAACGGGCCCCTCGGACCCTCCAGCGGAGGCTAAAACAAAGCCAACAGGCATGAAGTCCTCTGGCGGACATGAGGACAACTGGCGCTGCACTGAGCACTGACTCTGCTCAGGCAATGCGAACATGGTGCAGTTCTTAGGGGGCTGCTTAAACTTCAGGGGTCCAGAATCAGCTGGGGACTGAGACCTAGCCTCTGGGGAAGCCCTGGAGTGGCCAACTGTGCCAACGGCGGCTAAACCATGAAAAGTACCCTGAGTAGAAATCAAGTTACCTCTCTGCATGGAGTGAATGAGCAAAACTGGCGACACAGGAGACTGAGCAGAGAGAGGCTGCTGGGCAGCTAACTGAGCTACTGGAGACACGGGTGAGAGTGGGAGCTGAGCTACTGGAGACACGGGTGAGAGTGGGAGCTGAGCTACTGGAGACACGGGTGAGAGTGGGAGCTGAGCTACTGGAGACACGGGTGAGAGTGGGAGCTGAGCTACTGATGGTGGTGAAGTAGATAACTGCACGGGAGACTGAACTGAGGGCGTCTGCACTGGCACAGGGGACTGAACTGATGTCTGTTGTAACGGAGGTGGTGAGAGCGGAGTAGGCAGGGGAGTTGATGACTTCACAGGAGAATGAACCAGAGGTGAGTGCACAGGAGACTGAGCTAGAGGTGGTAGTGATAGTTGAGGGGAAAGTGGAGCTGGTGATTGAGTGGATGACTGTGCTAAGGGATGCTGCACTGGGGACACTGGAGACTGCACTGGGGACACTGGAGACTGCACTGGGGACACTGGAGACTGCACTGGGGACACTGGAGACTGCACTGGGGACACTGGAGACTGCACTGGGGAAAGCAGGGCTGCAGGAGGCTGCACTGGGGACACTGGAGACTGCACTGGGGATTGCAGTGATGGTTGTAGTGGAGGTGTGACGGGTGGAGGAGTGGCTGAAGTGGCTGCGGGTCGGGCGGCTAGTGGCTCAGCTATAGAGCATATTAACGGCAGGGCTATGGGTTGAATGTCTGACTGAGTAGCAGCCTGAATGGCTGGGTGTAGTGATGGTGGTGGTGGAAGGGAAACAGGTGGTAGTGTGGATGACGGAACTAAGGGCGACTGAGTGGCAGACCGAACTGATGACTGAAGCGATGGTAGAGGTGAAAATGGAGCGTGTGGTGGAGTTAATGGCTGTGCTAGCGGGGACACAGGAGATGGAGCTAGCGCTTCTGGCTGGGCAGCTAAGTGAAAAAACACAGCCCCGGAATAAACAGTCCCAAAGTCAGGAAACTCTTGATTGTCCCTTCCACTCACCACAGCTGGCAACTCAGACGTCTCGGGGTCTGGCTGTGGCGGTGGGTGTCGGCGGCGTGAATGCCGTTTTCTTCGGGAAGCCGGAGGTGCGGTGATGGAGGAAACTGGCAACGACGGAGAGATCACGGCCGGCTCCTCATCCTCCGACCACATTGCTGCGAGAAAAGCAGCGGGTGAGTGACAGTCAGAGTGGAGGGTGGATGGAGAGGAGTCCAGTGGCAGCGGCGTGGAAACGTTTCCCGATTGTGGCGGTCGCTGTTGCGGTATGACGAGCTCGCGAGCTTGTACTGTCTCCTTGGCTTTCTGCAGATTGGACAGTAGGCCCGAAAATCCTGAGAGCTCGCGAAGATGGGGATTCCCCTTGAGAATTGCCTCGATGGCGTTTATCCCAATGGACATTGCTTTAATGTCCGAGGCATGGGAAACTCGCTCCCACAGGCTGAAGATGCGGGCCAAATCGCTTTCCCGGGAGGAGCCTGCTGGGTCCATGTCTGGTCGCGTCGTACTGTCATGAATCGCTGTGCGGCAGGCAGGAGTTGGACCCAAAATGCAGGACTCACAGACTCGGGGAGGTGAACTCAAAACACAGCTTTATTTGCTGGTAGAACAAACATACAAAACTAGACTAAACTGGGAAACCATAAACTAAGAACTCACAGGGAGCCACAGGGAGATCCACACACAGCATGAGGGACGACGCGACACTGACTCAGAGAAACACAGGGTTTAAATACACTGGGAAGTAACGAGGGGAATGAGACACAGAAGGAGGGCACAGCTGGGAGAAATCAGGACTGACGAGACAAGCAAAGCAGGACGCATTCACATGAGACACGGACCATCAAAGTAAAACAGGAAGTATCACACAGAGACGCGAACTTGACACAGTGGAGACAGCAACTAAGAAATACAGAGACATAAACCATAAGGCAGAGGTCTAAGAACCAAAATACACAGGGAAATACTCAGCTGGGAACACAAGAGACTAGACTAGAGAGAGTAACAAAAAACCAACCATGAGAACATAATGCACAATGCAGAGTGACAGAAAACAAGAAACTCAAACATGCAAAGACACACAATTACACAGAACAGAGGGGAAACAGAGAGACATGAAGGGCAAGGGATCAAAACTAGAAGCCATAGAATAAATCACACACAAGTACAATAATACAAAAATCACAAAGAACTAAAAACGCTGGGTCAGGAGACCCAGGACCGTGACACATACAGAGAAAAACAATCATATGACCCCCTATGAGCAAGCACTTTGGCGACAGTGGGAAGGAAAAACTCCCTTTTAACAAGAAGAAACCTCCAGCAGAACCAGGCTCAGGGAGGGGCGGGGCCATCTGCTGCGACCGGTTGGGGTGAGAGAAGGAAGACAGGATAGAAGACATGCCGTGGAAGATTGAAACCAAATTGTTAAACAGAAACTAATGTTAATGTTTGTTTTCTGCATTGTGATTTGCTGTTTGCAGCACAGTCCATTTATTTGGTTATTCTTTGCATCACTGTCGCAAAGTTGGAGTGTTTATTCTTTCTTTTTTTTTAAATTGCTGACTAAGGTCAGAGCATATTTGCTAAATTTGAAACTGGCAGTTAGGGAATAACAGCAATACTTATATCTATAATCGAAGCCTTTATGCCTGTCAATCAAAGCTTCATACCCTTATCTCCAGTATTTGGATGGATATCTGATAAAGAAATTCAGCTGTTATTAAGGGGACATCGATCCATAGCAGGAAGTGTGTACACATGCTGCTTAATTCTGTAAAGTTGTACATATTAATATATAACTCTAAGGAGACTGACTCCCGTTTGGGAGGTGATGAAACGGTGGTGAGAGCAGTGGCCACCTCTTGGTTCCGGCCCTGCTGGCACACTTAATAGTCCCCTGCTTATTCGGCTGCAGCTTTCAGGAACTCAGCCAGACGACTGCTTATCACGATGACCTCAACCTCTAGAATTTGCATAACAGTGTAAGATAGAAATTAGTTTCCATCTTCGTGCTGATGGATTTAACTGAACGATGTGCCACATCTCTGAAGTCTCCTTCCATCCTCTCCATCTAAATAATGTGACCGACATGCTTCATGTAAATCAAACAGCTATTTTAAATATATTTATAAAAATCGTCATCAGCATTGTTTTTATTTGACTGTAAAGCTTGAAATCACTCAGCGTGCTGACCTTTTTGCCTGGTCCAGACTAAGAAAGTCTGGAGCCAACATGAAAAGAGTCACGTCATAGTACCGCTGCCTCCTCTCAGCTCCAGTGTTCACATATTCCAAACATACATTAAAATCTAAGATTCCCCCTGTGCTGTCTTCGGCGATACCGCCGCCTATTTATGGTTATCTCACTCTGACTGATGCTCCTGGTGTTGCCAGCTGTCTTGTTGTCATGACAACATGCTCATACACGGACACACAGTACCAGACACCAGTTTCGGTAAGTTTCTGTTTATTTTTAACAGGCTTCTCCAGAACTTAGACATTTTTTTCCTCCTCATCATCCTCGTGTAAAACAGACCACATCTGGACACAAACACGAGAAAAGAAGTGAAAACAAAGTTCCCAAAGCCACTGGAAGCTGATGTTTGGGTGCCAAACAGCTGCACGCATTTAGTCTTCAGCATTTATTAAGACACCTTGTTTCTCAAACAAGACGTCCAACTTTTAAAATGATGTCTTGATTTTGAGATGTATTTGTATTTTCTTTAGTCTGCTTGCTCTTCTCTTTGAAGACAAATGGATGTTCTGCAGGCCGGAGATGCTGGCAAACTGCCACCAGTGGACCCAAGCACACACACAGTTTGAAGCTTTAAAGTATCACAGTTAAAGTGGGTTTTCCCCCTCTTAACGGAAGTGTCCACTCAGCACTTTTCTTCCCATCACGCTCCTCCTCTGGAACCAATTATAGCACTGACATGACTCAATTTGCTTAACACCCTGTACATCAGAGTAAACAGACATGGTTAGACAGCAGCAGTGTGTTGTTGTTTACTCTCTGCGCACTGGTTAAATGTGGCTGCCTGCTGTATGAGTTTGGGTGTATCTGTGTTAAGCTGATGAGGAGAGATAGATGGTGACTTCACCATCTGGAAATCTAGTCTGGCTCTCTGTGCAAGAGAACTGCTGACCCACGATTCAACTCTTCAACTCCACAAGGAACAGAGAGAGAGAGAGAGAGAGGGAGGGAGGTTAGCAGGAGGAGAGGATGAGGGAGGCAGGAGGTGCGCGGTGTTAAAAGTGCTTGTCATGAGGAGAATTCGGCGCGTCAGACTACTTTGTTCAGCCGTCAACAAGAGTCTTGGAAAGAGGAGTAGATGTGCACTCATCCAGACGTGCAGGCCGACACACACGGAGTCGTGTTTCCATCACTTTAGAGAACATTAAACTGACTTACAGTCAAATCCAGGAGTTTTACCCACCCTAAAGTTTGTCGCCAAAAGAAAGGCGAGCCCCTGCTACATCATTAGTACCATTACACGCTGTTTAGTGTTTTGTTTTTGTTCTTATTATAATGGCTTATGTTCTTTCAGAGCAAACTGTGGCTGACATGTTGGGAATTAAAAGAATGGCTCGGTATTGAAGTGTGAGTCCGTGTGACTGTGCATTATCCTCTAAGCAAAATATCCGTGAATCTGTAAATAAGACGCAGGTAAGAAAACACATGTGCTTTACTTTGTCTCATTTCTTCCTTCTGAAGGAAAATTCACAATCTTCATCAGTGTTGTCATCTACACCAGCGAGCACCAAACCAAACAACTTGAAAACTGGCTGAAAAATCCTTCGAGTTATGATGAGTTTATTGGGTGCAGGAGTCCTGCCTCCGTATGCATGCATGGCTGGACCGTAACAATATAGCCACTGCACTGCGACACAAAGATTCAACTGCCTGATAATGGAGCTAATAAAATGCAGTCTAGTTTTAATCTTAACTACAGGATGTTTTATCCTACTGAGCGGTAGAAGTAAGGAAAGATACTTTAATTTTAGGTGGCCTTTTCAGGGTGAAGGAGGTGAGAGGGGGAAATGGTGTCTGTTTTAGAAAAATGCATGCTGTGATTAGCAGCAGAGGGTTAGCCATGCCCTGCTTTTACACTTTCATTATTATCCATCTTCCACCAGGATATTTAGAGCGTCACACACTTCATTTTTTGCATTCTGCTGGAGTATCGTGGAGTGACCTGTATCTTTTCTGCCCTGATTTATGGTAGAAATGTCTTTATTTGGGAAAAGTTTAATGAGTTCATAATTCTGGTTGAACATCAGGCAACTTTCATATTTTTGTTTGGAGTCTTCTGCTCAAATGTGCATCACCTGTTCCCACCTGATGTTTTCATTTCTGTTCTTCAGCAAGACTATTCATATTCAAAACATGTTGCACATGTAACTGGTGATTTAAGTGAATCGTGTACATTTTAACTTATTTGTTATTCTGACATGGGACCAGGAGGTCAGGCAACTTTATGTTAAGATTAGGTAGCAAACTAGCAACAGCTCTTCTGAACCTGAAAGTGTTTCTCCTTCTTCGTTTCTTTCTTCCTCTGTGTTCACACAGCCACACAGGAGAAGATGCTGCCGCTGCTAACTGAGATAACAATTCATAATTCACATTCATAGTTTGGGAGTAAGACTAATTATTGTTTCTTTTACTCTATCTCTGTGATGTAAATGAGAGGGGATCTCTTCTTGTCTTTAAGGGAGAGTTAAAGCAGCTTGTTTCGGACACTGGATGAACTAAGGGGGCTGTCACAGCTTAGTTTAAGATGAAGAAAGATTATTTTGAAAGAAGAAAGATTATTTTGTACTGTAAAATTACTCTTTATTTCCCCTTAATTGCAATTAATATTACTGCATCTTTACTTCAGTCAGTTGTAGTTTATCAGCCAAATGAGTAAAGCCATCTTTAGTGTTAGTGTTCTATTTATCAAGTGGTAATGATCAGAGCTGTCCATTAAGGCCCTAAATTAAACCAGCGTGAGTTTGTGGACATTTTATATCAGAGGTCACTCTTCTTGTAATCTTTGGTGTTAACATTCTCACAGTCTGAGAGTCCTCTCAGCTTCAGTGACGAACACAAACACACATTTGCGTCTTTTGTTCTGTGTTTTGCTGATAAATGTCCTCTGATCCATCATGATAAGCCTTCTGATCTTTGATAGGACTCGGGCTGAGAAAGAAGCCAGCAGCGCGCTACAGGATAGTCTCAGGAACATGTTCAGGTCAGTCTCCTCTACCTCGTCCCCTCTTTTTTTTCTTCTCCTGTTTGTTCTTTTTTCTTCCTTCACTTCTCACTTTCACTCTCCACTTTAACATGGCTGCCTCTTATCCCCGAGGAGCTCTCAGGCATCTGACCAGTCGACCAATCTGGTTTAAAGATTGATGGCCCCCGCGGCCAATGGAACACATTCCTGCTCCACGAACAACAAATTATCTTCAAATGAAAACTCGACAACCTTAGCCCCAATGTTTTCTCTAGAAACACAGAGATCCCAGTGACCCAAGGAATACTTTGTTTTCCCAGCAGACTGGCATTAAGGTGGAGCGTCTTTAAATTAAGAACTCATTTCAAGTTTTTCCCCTTTTATTTAAAGAATATGATGATGTTTTGATGCCATGCAGAATTAACTAGAACATTTAACTGTGTAAATCTGTGTGTGTTCATGTTTACTCAGGTGTGTTTTATACCTTTGTGTCAGATATTTATGCATATGAAGCCCTCTTTTGTTTCAGCAGGTTGTGTCTGGATTAGCCGGGGCCAAAATGTGTCCTCCCTGCTCTCCTACAGACGTGCTGCAAGTAAGAGTGTGTGTGTGTGTGTTTGTGTGCGTTCACCCTGGATCCTCCCGTTTGAGCTATTTACTGATATGGAGCAAGGATGAGCACTGCAGCATGCAGCTGGCCAGCAATATGGTAACTGATATCATTTTTTTTCATTATGACTTTGTTTTGTAGGGCGGTTGGACAATTTGCATGTTAAAGTTGGCTTTGGAGTGTGCGCGTTTCTGTTGAAACTCTCCTGGGGTTTCATAACTTACAGATTAGAGCAGTTCCTCTGAAAGTATTCGGCAAGCCTCAGAGTGGAGATTAAAACCACTGCAGGTGGGGCACAGTTGAGCCGGAGGTGGTGGTGGTGGGTATGGAGTGAGTGTGCTGTTACCTCGTTAAACATGAACTGCTTCCAGCTCCAACTTTGAGAACCACAAGAAGATGGGGAAAGGTCACGCACTGGTCGCACCTTTTTCTTTCTTTTTTTTTTTTACTGACACTGGTAATTAATAGTTTTAAGTGAACTTAATGCCATTGCCATGACCTTTGACCTCCAAATAATGTTTTCTTTGGCCAATTCTAATCACAAATTTACAAGCCACAGTGGACAGGCGCTCCCTGCAAACACAGGTGCTGGACCAGACTGACCTGGAACAGAGTGAAGTCTCTGCCTCTCTGAAGCTATTTGAATAAACACCGGCCACTTTACAAATGATAAAGCAGGGCGCAAATAACGGCCCGGCCCCAGATGGTGGATATGCAGTCCCAGAATGCTTTAAGAGTGTGGTAGTACCAGCTGCGCTCTCAGTTTTTCATATTTTAGACAACCTTGAACCAACTGTGATCACACACACACACACACACACACACACAGAAAGAAAGAAATAGTAAAATGAATTGCAGCTCGAAATAACTCAACTGCTGGAATTCAGAGAAGCAAGGATCATTAAAGTTATGCTTGACACTGGCCTCTTCTAACACTGTAATGTATATCAGGTTATTATAAATAAAACAGAAAAAATTAGCAAGGGAGACTGTTTAAAATAATACAGTACATGAACATACATGTGTGTTATCTGCACATAACATAGAGAGCACAGACTAAAGTGTTGAACCAATGAAAGTTTATAGTTAGGGGTGGTCCAGGTGAGCCCAAAACATCCCTTAGTTACGCTGCAACAGGGCTGGGCTGCTGGGGGCTTCGCATGATGAGTGTTTCTTCCTTACTCACCTTTTTCACTCTCTGTGTTTATACACCTCTTTGCTTTCAATCATTAGTTATTATTAATCTTGTCCCATTTGTCCCGTCTTCCTCCCCTCAACCTTCAACGGGTCACAGCAGATGGGCGTCCCTCCCCGAGCCTGGTTCTGATGGAGATTTGGGGGTTTCTCTGTATTATTGTAGGGTCTTTTCAATAAAAGCAACTCAAGGCAACTTAAAACTGTATAAATAAAACTGAAGTGAATGTGTGCATGAACAGCTGAATGTGTAATTGGTCGATTGGTTTTTAAGACTAAAAAAGTTAATTTACCATTCATGCTCTTGAACGAGTGTAGAGTATGCACAGTCAGCATAAAATCCTCAATGGAGAAAAAATGTAAATGTGTGCTTTAAAACAAAACAAGAAGCCGAAAGACATAAAAAAATATAAATAAAAATAAAACCAAGCTGTGGCTGTCTTAGTGTTACACATAATTTGATTTAAAGATTATATAAAAATATTAATGAGGGCAACTTCGCTACTGACATATCTCACTCTTATAAGACCAGATATTCAAAGGAACATAAATGGTTCAATGTATTGTTACTTATTTGTAAGTTGTTCAGATATAATTAATGTATTCGCTGTTCCTGTGGAAATGTGGATTTCTATGAACACTTTTTAGATGTTTTTGCTGAAGCAGATGTGAAGAAGAGGACAGAGGGAGAGGTAGTGATATACAGACACAGTCACACGCACACACAGATGTTGGCGTGCTATCAGCTTTAGCAGGCTGTGTAAAGTGAGTTATGTTCTGGCTGTTGCAGACAATTCTTCAAAGATACTATCTCTGTCTCTGAGCAGACGGCTGAGGGAACGACTTCCAAATCAGTATGTATGTATATTTTCAGCATTGAATAGAAGAGCAACAAATCACTGCTCTCTCCTTAATATCCAGCCAAATCCACCGACACAATCTGAAGCTGTAGACATGAGTTAATATACATCTGAAAATAGATCCAAACATCTGACCCACTTGAGATGGCTTTGATTTAACTCGCCAGACACTAAAATTTGTCTGATGCTAAAACAGACTGAAAAGAACTGCTCATTAATCAGGCTCATTAAAGTTTTTTGGCCATTGCTGCATTTTTAGGTGAAATTGAGGAAACACTGCAGGTAGTCTGTGACCTTTACGCAGGTCACGTTCAGAGGAAATGCAGGCACTGGCATGGAGAAAAATACAAAAACAGCAGTTTTATAAACACACAAAACCAGAACGGACTCATGTCTGATAAGGCGAGTCTATGGGTAAAACACGTCTATAAAAAAGATAAATAAACAGACTGATATCAACCCCTCTGTGCCTTTAGCCAATGCTTGACCCTTCCCTAGGTTCACCAGGTTTAACAGGTACTGATAACTCTTGCTTGTACCCAAAACCACATAAAACCAGGATGGAGAAAGATAAAAGGACCGAGACGAGCGTGAAATGCAACAAAGAATACACAATGAAACTAGACCAGTCAAGGCCACAGTGGGATCTAACAGCTGGGTGCTGATGGAGTACGTTTTGATGTTGTGCTACAGTCAAAGTAACCTCTGATTCACGGCATCAAACAAGACCACTGTTGAAATGAGAAACACAAAGCGGGGGCGGGGGAAAGGTGCAAGAACATTTGAACTTTGACCTTGGTCTCCCAGGTGTCTGTGTTGTTACTCTGGCTCTCTGGGAGGGACTGGTGACCTGCCTGGGGTCTACCTGGCCTCTTGCAGGATTTCTGGGCTGTATTGCTTGTTGTCATGCATATATCAGCAAATTATAGACTCATGGGTGCCAATGTTTGGTAATAGTTCATAGCCAGCTTGTTTTGATGATCAGGTTTTTCTTTTATTTGCCCAATAATCCGACATATTATAAAGGAAATGAAAAGTAGGTACTCTGAAGTACCTTATATTAAATGGAAAATGAAGCAGCCAGAGATTTCTCATGTTTTTAATAATGATAACAGTGTTGATTGTAAGTTTTCATGTGCGCACACCTGTCATCTCCTTTCTCTCGCTCATTCTCATTGATATCTCATTTTTCCTCCCGTAACACAATTCTGTTTCCAGATGAGTTTTGAAACAATGTCGAGCAGAGAGAACATTTCTCAGAAAATAACTTTTTTTTACTTGAGAAAGAAAGAAGAAAAAAAATCCCCCCTTTGTCAAAATAAATAAATAAATAAAAATAAAAATTCAGAAAAATAAAATATTAAAAAGTTACTCGCTTCTTTGGTTGTAAGGTTTAGTAGTAAGTAAGTTTCACATCATAATTGATCGAGGTAAATTGCTGCCACTCCCTGAGTCTGGTTCTGTGGTTTCTTCCTGTTAAAAGGGAGTTTTTCCTTCCTACTGTCGCCAAGTGCTTGATTACATAGCATATTGTAATATGTATAAAGTTCTCCAGATTTATAGTATTAATGCAAGTGCTACACTCAACACAGAAAACTAAATGTTACCCCCCACCCTTCCACACTGGGCTAACCAGACTGTAGTGACAGGGATCAAGCATTGCCCTCCATCCTCATCTTGTCCTTGTCACCTGCTCATAACGAGCGAGATTCAGTCAGCCAACCGGGACTATAAAGTAGCTAATAGGGAGTCAGACCAGAACAGATTACCCTTCTGGCAATGATACATTTGGCAAGTAAACTGGCAGAAACACTGAAACAGATCTCAGACAGAGGAAGGACTGCATACATGTGTTTATATGTGTGTTGGGTTCACTGGCTGGTCAACAAAGCGTTTTGTTTTAGGACAAAGGAAAAAAGCAACATTCCAAACTAGTATTATAAACTGTGGCTAATGCTACAGGACAAGTTTTCCATGATTCTGCCATTAGAATCATGGATCAAACCACAATTATCTAGTGTAGCTCTGAGCCTATTATACACAGCCATACCGCCCCCCCCCCCACACACACACACACACACACCAAACAAAAACAAACAGATTTCTGTCCTGTGAAAGACTTTACAGATATTTAGCAGTTTATGGCTTCTTCCAACTCAGCTCACTCTGCCAACAACCACTTGTGACTGGTTAGTAGATCTGTCATTAAAACACACGCCGTTAGGATCTTAAGGACAAGTTCAACTCAGAACTGGTGCCATTACTTACTACTTACCTGGTTTCAGGAATATCAAGCCTGATAGAATACACATATACAGGAAAAGCCCAAGTTGCAAATGTTCATAAAATGCAGAAGGAAGCGCGATGATCTCAGTCAACTGTCAAGGACAGCTGATCTAACAAAAGGTAACCACAGATGAACCACAAGGAAGTACACACAGCTTGAGGGAGAATGCAACAAAAAAACCAACATCTCAAAATCCAAAAGCGGCAATCACGAGGTCACAGAAAACTAAAAACATCCCAAAACTTAAAACCCTGACGATGATATCAGCACTGCAAACACTACCCTGTCAAAATTCACAATTTACAGAAGCAACCACGTGTTACATGAAGGTGTGGTACCTCTATGCATCTGAACTGAGATATAGGGTGTCTAAAATTCTACTAGTTTAACCCTAGGGAACCATAAATTACAATGCCATTATGACAGCTCTTTAGTCATACAAATCCAGTTTTCATTTTGTTGACATTGGTATATTTTTTTCATTGTCCACATTTTGAAATCCCTAAACTATGGATGTATATTCTTAGGCAGTAAATGCAGTGCGAGATCAGCCTTGGCATAGCAGTTAAAAACAAAAAGAAAATGATACTCGTTATATTACATACATATTCCTTCATACATTTAGAGATTATTGCCCAATAGACCAACTCTGAATCCATCACCACTGCCTCTTTTGACATCTTCATCTTTGTCTCATTACAGTTTAGTCTATTTATCCGGATTGCATCTTTTTTCCTGGGTTTTTTGTTGCAACATCTTTGAGTTGGTGGGTGAGAGCGTAGCTCGGTCATGAGGTCTCCCGCTGCAGAGTGACCGCTCAGCGACGCTCGCCATGATGAAGTACCAGACACATTCCAGCACTTTAATAACAAATGGGCTGACAGCGAACGATGATGGGGGGGTATGAGTTCAGTCATCAAGTGTAATAATAGATCATTTTAACACTGTTCTTTGGTGCTGCATAGTCTGTAAGTATCTCGTGCTGTGACAAAGCTTTGATAACTGAGGTTACCGCTGTTCTTTTACTTGAAAGCATTGACTGAACTCGGCACAGCAATAGCAGACTCCTTGCAGCCCAGTAGGAGATATTCTGCTTCCCTTTAGTTTTCTTAACATTTCTATCTTCTGTTTTCTTTCCATCAGAACTCCCTTGCAAATCTCAACCTTCTATTTCTAGTTCCACATGTTGCTCTTGGAGGACGGCCCGATTTCACTTCCGACACGCAGAAACCCACCAGAAAACAAACACTGTTTGTCTTTATCAGAGACACAGGGAGAGATGACCACAGTGGCAGCGGGCAGGAGCTCCGCTGATCTGATTCTGATGACCTCTGACCTCATTTTTTTCCTCCATCTGACAGGTCATTTCAGGCTGGACTGAACACAATCAATCAACTACTAACAGATCACTATCGACCCACATTATTGCCTCCCTCCAAATAGTTATTTGAAAGTAAAAACACTTTATCCATCATTATCAATTAGTTATCAAAACCGTGTGTGTAACAATTTTATCTCTTTGATCCCACAATTCGATGAAAATTATTGTCGAATAAAAATTCCATGACTGAAGAGTTATCAATTAGACAACATGGGGGGAAAAACAGCTATCTTCACTGAGAAATGTTTACCGGCTATGAAAAACCATTAAAAGAGAGAAAAAAAAACATGAGAACAAATAACAGGCAGGCACTACAGGAAGTGAGTAAATCAAACTGCTGACCTCTGTGTATCAGTAAATCAGCTCATGGAGCCATTTCTAAAATTACTGCTCTGCAGAATGAGAATGGTAAACTTCAAAAATAGAAAAATGAATCTTGGCTTCAAAACACCAAAAGAAAACTTGAAAAAAAACGTAGGAGCCTTGAAACACGGAGTTCTACAATAAAAACAGTTTAGACCACACGGCTGTAAACTCTATCTACAAAGCGCTCTCCCAAACACAAGCGTGCAGCTTCGTGCTCATTTGTAAACTGTAGGCTGGATAAGGAATTGTGAATTTAAATACAGCAGATAAGTGGGGGCCAACCGTAATGTTTTGTAGGTCTGGAGGAGTTGATGGGGGTTAGTGAACGTGAGCCGTTTTGCATTTCTGTTTCCACTACAGCCAAGGCTCCCCTTCGCTAGATGTGCAGTGTCGCAGTGAGTAATATGCAACCATAACAACCCTCAGTATGAGTGTGGGGTACAACTATTGAAAAGCAACAATGGAATGAAAAATCCTTTCTCACCTAACAACTTCAACAATTTAAGAACATTTATTTCCATTTTGTCTTGGTGTCACACTTAAGGTGGTGTCACACTTAAACAGGAAACAGAGACCATTTGAATAAAAGTTAAACCTTCTAAAATCTTGGTTACAGCACTAAAGCACAACCTTTTATTTTGATGGCAAACATTCTCTGTGCCCTGTTTGTGTTGCCTGTTTTCTTGCTGAGGACAGGATCACCAAGACTTGACTTGTTCTTTTGAGTTTGTGTCCTCTCTATACCCATATAAATAATGCAACTAAGGGCTCAGTCAAACAGGCCATGAAACCGGTTAGTTGTACAGAGAAAAATATGTATTCCCTGACTGGGCGTGAGTGGTTCCTGGTATCAGTTGTTAAAGCCCGAGTCACCCAAACCTAGAGAGGGTCAGTGACACCTTGGTAACTGGGGAAAGTGTGTATTCTGTGATGAGTTGGCATTTGGTTTCTGGTCGCTAGCGTAGCTACACTACAGCTCGGAGAGTAAAATGGTGAGTACAGGCAAGTCTGCATCTTTCGTACAAACTACAGATGCAGGTGGTAATCTGCGGTCACAAGCAGATTTTAGTGCAGCACCCAGTTTCTGACTGATTTGACCCAGTCTCTTCCTGCAACCACTCACCAACACATTTACATATATGCAGATTTTTTCCCTCACAGCCAGAGGTTGCCAGACAATCACTAAAGACCCTTTTCCATTAGTACCTACTTCAATCGACTTGGCAAGACTTGCAGGTTTTTTCATTAGGTACAAGGACAAGGTACTAAAATGTGATATCATCAGACTACATGCCACTGATTGGCTGGTCAGTAGCGACACTCGATGAGTCATGAGAGTGTCTCATTCAGGAAAATCAAAATCGTCATGTTTGAAACTCGGCGACAAAGAAAATGGCTACAAAAAACAACACTGTGTTCCCCGAGTGTGACGAACAGCTACAGACCAAGCAGAAAGTATATATTTGCTTCAACATCCATCTTTTCTGTAGTGTTCGTGTTGCATATTAATGACGTCGCAGGATGTGCAGACACGTTGCTTTGACATGCTATGATTGCAACCAACCACAATGGTCAAGAAGTCTAAAAGAACAAAAAACAGAACAACTGTATTTGAACCACATCACTTATGTTTCTTTACAATGTGAAATCTACAGGAAAGTGAACTTTTTTATATGAATTTAAGATTTTAAGGTTGTTTTATGGAAGAAAAAAGAACAATCGACATGTTAAGAAAAGGGCTGAGCGGAAGTTTAAAAGTTTTGTTGCTCCTGTGGTTGTTACTGGAAACATTTGTAAAAAACTAAATCAGTTGCGACTGATTTCAGGACATGCACATTTCAGGACATCCCCAATGGCTAATGGCTTTTCAGTCACAGTTCGTTAGTCTGTTAGCCTGTGGTTTGAAACTTGGAAGACAATGGGGAAAATGTTTGAGGCTTTAAGTGGGACTTCACAACCGATGGGTGACATCACAGCAGTGATGTCCATCTTGTATACTGTCTGAGGTGTTTTCACTGCCATATTGAAACCTTTTCATAGCTCATAATGACCACTTTTAAAAGATTCGCAGAGTATACAGGCTGAGTTCTACATGACACAAAAGTATGCCTGAATCAAGTTCAATTCAATTTTATTTTTATAGCAACAAATCATAACAACTGTAGACCCTACAATAATAAAGAGAAAAACCCAAAAATCAAATGAACTCCTACTTTTGCCAAGCAAGCACTTGGCAAAAGTAGGAAGAACAAACTTCCTTTTAAGAGAAAGGAAGAACCAGCCTCAGGTAGGGAAAGCCATCTGCCGTGACCAGTTGGGGGTGAGGGGAGAGAGACAGGACAAAAAAACACACTGTGGATCTCTTTCTCCTTAATGTTGGCCTTTTGTACAAGATGTTGTAACTCTGTAGTGCTCAGATTGATGAATGCAGGATGTCAAACTACCGCATAAGGGGCAATGTGACCTTAAGTGGGCCGGACCAGTGAAACTCCACTTTCTGTGAGTGTCTAACTTTACATTTAATCCCTGACATATATTAATGTAAGAAAAAGAAGTGCAATCTCAACAATACATTTCAGTTTTCTTTATGATAAAATTGTAAAATCTATTGTAAAAAGCTCTGGTAGCTGGTTGACCAGGCAATGGCAGCTGTATTCATAATGATGTTCTTCTTTTAGATATAGTAGATACTGGAAAAAGGAAACTTTTCTGTCATTTAATCATTTCTCTATTACGTAACTAAAATATTTGGTGTTGCATGAATGGCAACAAGGGAAGTCTTAATCAATAGAAAAATCTATAAAACTTATTTTCGAAAAACAGTTAAAAGTGCAAAATCTATGCACCGCTGCACATTTAGAAAGCCTTCCAGGGGGTCAGACATGGCGGGCTGATGTTTGACACCTCTAGGCCAATGGATCTGTGAATTCATATTTCTGTTCTGTTGTGGCATTGAGCTGATTTTTGTCAAGTCAAATAGTATTCTGAAGAAAAAAAATCACAACTCAAGGTCAAAACCGTTACTGTCACGTACACATGGACTTTAAACGTAGTCTCATAGAGCCTGGTTCCCTGTCATTTTTATATTTATGGCTTTGACCTTGTTCAAACTGTGGCAGTTGAGGAGAATAAAATATTTCCCTCGAGTGAGATCGTAAAATCTCCATTTTGGTTCTATTTGTTTTGTCCTTTTATTCACATTTTATCTCCTGGGTCTTGCCCCTCCAGTATACCAGGGAGGTCATCCAGACTTATCCCCCAGTAACCCACTCTGGAGGCAGAAGAAGGCAGTGGGTCTCTGGGCAGACTAGTCCATGGAAAACCACAGAGGCCATGAGCTGCACAGAGTGGGAAAATGACACTGTCTCTGTTAATGAAATCATAATAGAGAGAGACATTCATCTGTGTCGCTGCTGTGCTATCAAAACAAACAGAGCTGAGCTGTATCAGAGTGGTTAATGGGGCAGTGAGTGGGATGACGTCTAGCACTGAAACGAGACCCGTGTAAGATGTTCTGTCAGCACAAAAGCAGCCGTCAGATGAAAAACCAGAGGAAAAACAACACAAAAGTCATATTTACAGACAACAAAACATGCAAATGTGGACAACACAAAAGCCCCGGTGTGAAGGATCAACCTGAGACTTGAAGTGATTTGTGACTGAAAAACTGATGGATACGGGTTGTCAGCAACAGGTCAATCACACAACGAAGCATAACCAGGTTTATCCTCCTTTTTAACACTGATGGGACCAAACAAAAAGGCCTGAAATCAACTACCAGAACAGTAAACTCATCAGGAAAAGGAAAGCTCCAGATGTTATGGCTGCTTAGAAAGAATGCAGATACTGTACCTCACATCCATCTTTTACATGTTTTACACATTTATCCCATAAAATAAACATTCAACATCTCTTACATCCTTTTCAAAAATAATTAATAAAACAAAAATGGAATGACTTCTTTCGTATAGATTTGGTTTAACATTGGAGAAAATGATGGATCATACAGACACGAATACAGGATGATTAGTCTGTATTTTTGTATGGAATCAATTATGCAATCTAGTTAATGTGGCAGTTTAACAAGACAGGTGAGACATTAACAAACAATAGAAATAACTGACCAGCAACAAATGTAAATGCTAAATAAAGAGCTTTCACAGAAGACTAGTGAATTTGCACTGACAGGATCTTCCACAAAGCTGCTTTTTTGCATATGCGCACCATGAGGTGCTTTGTGGTTACCCAATGGTTCACCTAACCTCTTCCAGAGAATTAGTCTCACTATGGTAAATTTGACTGTGTTTATATACAGAAGGAGAGATGCTCTATCTTACAGCATAGCCTCTATGTTAGCCTTGCGTGTCTAGGACTTGACAGATATGAACAGATGCACCTTTTACCTTCCCGCTCTCCTCATAACGCCGCGTTATTCACCGCGCTCTGATAATACTTGTCTGCTTAATGCGCGCTGTTAAAATTCATGAACGTTCAGCCAGGACTTTGCACAAATCACGTGTTACATGACACCCTGGGTTTATTGTCTCAGCCTCGCAGGTCCCATTTATTTGAAACAAAATCTAAGAAAACAAGGTGAAACATAGCAACCGTTATCTATGAGTTCAAGCTGAGTTCCACGTTCAAAACAAGAAAAAAAACACACAGGGTTGTTATAGACCTCCAAGGCCTGACATTTAGAAGTTGAATACATTTGTACCAAAACGGAGCTGGCAGGTTGCTCTGGGCTGACGATTTAGAGGGAAGGGCATGTGTGTGTACGAAAGCGAGATGCAGAACTTCTAATCTCGGAAAAGCTGTGTTTAGTTTTTGGGATTCAGAGACAAGGATGCTGTGAAGCGGAAAATAAAGAGAGTGAGAGAGAGAAAAAGAGAGAGACATCATGGCTGTGACAGGTTTATAGGATCCCCTGGAATGAAAAGAAATGCTCTGCAATACCGACCACAAGCAACCCGCTGAGGGAGGGACTCCCAGGCTTGACACTTAACATGGCGTGTGTGTGTGCATCTGCACACGTGTGTCTGTGTGACCCAGAGCCCAGATTTAGGCCCCTGCTCCATCAATTACAAAATGGCTTCATCTTCCAGAGTGGCGTGCACGTGCAGAGACAAGCACGTACGCATGCTGCGACATACGCGCACATTCCTGTAGATATATAGGCATCAGTGACAGTGTTAGTCTGTGGGAGGACCATGTACCCGTAAGAAGTTAAAGCCCTCTCAGGAAATCAGAAACGTATGTCTGCCGCCATGGTGGTCCTCCGTGAAGATAATTTTGGAGCTGGTAACAGTCCACAGAGTATCACAGGCCTGGCTGGCTTCTCTATCTCTCACTTCATCCCGTCTTTCTTTACATCGCTCATGTTCATCTGTTTTCCCCTTTGCCTGTGACTCTACCACATTTCCAGGGGTAGTAAGTAAATTATAGAGACGTTTAGGTGCGAGCATGCTTTTACTGCCTCTTTAAACTCCACCAGCAGCTCAAATTAATTCAACATCTGATTTTCTCGTCATGTAGTATTTTATTTTCAGCTTGATAAGCAAATAACAGCAAGAGACCAGTCAGCGGTGGATCGGTCCAACTCTGGTGGAAATAATCAGTGTGTATCTTTAGCTTCTTTTATGTGTAACATCGTTCTCTGAAATCATCAGAAAATCTCTTTTGCCTGGTAGTTTAAGTTAAAAATGATTTGAAAGTGACCGATTTACACAGTTTATTATATGTTACACTATTAATGGACACCGTTCAACGGCAATGTTAGGGAACTAATTGTTTAGTAAATGTCCTAAAAAATGACATATAGACTTTTTCACATATAACAGACATAAGAAGCTCTTTGGTGGTCTTGGTTACTATGACAGGTGCAAAGGCGTCAGGTGGCATTACTGTAGAGCAACCATTATGTTAACTGTAACCTTTAGGTTAGAGCATTATTCAACCAATTCCACTATTCAGAGATTAATTTGCTGGGTAGGTTTTCACTTTGAGTGTTTGTTGTAGAATTATATGTCGCTTCACAGCTGGAGTCCCTGACATCTCTGGAGCAGTGATTGCTACATTTCATTTCTCCTCAGTTTTGCAAACCTAAACATTTTGTCACTAGGTTTAGCAACTCTTCACAGCCCCTTAACTTTGTTTTCACTCCAAAACGGTAGCATCAAGGACAGCAGACTACTCCTTCATGAAGTGAGCTCCCCTAGCCACACGACTACTACTCTTCTCTGTTCAGTGAGTGACTACAACAGAGTATTACAGACACAAAGCTTCAATGTTAGACAACGTCAAAATACTATTTTGAGAACAAAGAGGGGATTAAGTTGTCAAACTACAGCCATGATTGCTATACCCTCTGAAAAATCTGTAGAGCAAGAGTTAGTGAAACAACTTGATCAGCTGTCTTGTGATGCACCATACTCCCTCTTTACTGGACAAGGTTGTAACCATCAATATCTCAGCTTCAAGCTAAATAAGTTTGCACAAATCCAGCCAACTCTTCCAACTTTGTGTGTTTTTTCCTTTTGAAACGTCCTCATAGTTATCATCACATTCATCAAATCACAAAAGATAAATCATTTCCTTGTTACTTAAACTGATTCTGAAGTCAACTAAACAAGAAATTTTGTAGAGGGTAGATAGTTCAACTTGAAACTACAACTTGAATCTATGAATTTCAACCTTATTCTCAAAATCAACTATAATAACAAAAGAAAAAGGAATGTCCTATTTCTTTCTTAAAGTGGCATTAATACTCCTTCGTAAGTAAGAGAAAAATACATTATTCAATATTATTAATCTCTGTCTCTCTTTCACAGGCGTGTCTTTGTCCCATCTTCCTCCCCTCACCCACAACCTGTCCCGGCAGGTGGCCGCCCCTCACAGACCCTGGTTCTGCTGGAGGTTTCTTCCCGTTAAAAGGGAGTTTTTCCTTCTCACTGTCACCAAAGCGCTTTCTCATAGAGGTTTATATTATTGTGGGGATTTCCCTGTTTTCTTTGTATTACTGTATGGGGTTTACCTTACAATATAATGTGCCTTGAGGCAACTGTGGTGTGATTTGGTGCTACATAAATAAAATCGGGCTGCATTAAATGGTAAGATTATGGGACAAACTGTAGCCTCTAGCTTTTTTTTTAAACCTTAAAAAAGATTTTTTTTTAAGGGATCAGAAAGTGCCTTGATAAGTTACTGTCTAAAACATGGTTAAACCACACCACAGGACCTTATGGAATTTTATTCAATAAACGACATATAAAAACATAAATAAAAAGGCGAAATGCAACACAAATACAATGTTGTGTTTATGTAATGTTGTGAAAACAGCAGGTGTTAGCGATATCTGTAAGAAAAGTTCTAGAAAATGTGATAAAGAATTAATATTTTTAAAAGTAAAAATAAGATCCCAATCAAGATGTTTAGTAGATCCCAAAGCCTCGATCTATCTTTTCATATTCTGTTTTGTTGTGTTTTGTTGTCTTTGCATTCTTTCTTCTCTACAATTGGACCCATCGCCAACTAAACCGATTTGCACATTTCACAGTCACAACTTGTAGAGTCTGATAACAGTTTGAAAGGGAGAGTATGCCAGAGTGTAAGAGCCAGTCTAATTTAAGAGCCTATAAATGATGCGCAGGGCGACCTTTCAACTCCTCTGACCTTTGACAGCAGGTCAGCATTTCAGAGATTATCTTCTCTGCTTTGCTCTCTGCATGCCGGTAAAAGCCGAGAGCAGCATCTGTGTGTGTGTGTGTGTGTGTGTGTGTGTGTGTGTGTGTGTGTGTGAGTATACCGTAGATGTATGTTGAAGACAAGTGATTCACAGCTGAGGACACACTCTCAGAGAGACTAGGAGTGCATTCAGTCATGCTAAGCCCCGCTAAGGAAAGGTGAAGCCTGTTATTTATCAGTGTCGCGAGGTCTCACTGCAGTAAAAATGCACAGAGATAGAAACCACAGAAGACAAACAGCACAACTATATTTCAAACCTAAGAATAAGAAATACTATGTGAAGAAAACAGTAAAACATTTGAGAGGTTTTAGTTTAAATGTCGGTTGTTTTCTTTTGTACTGATGACTGATTCCTCCTCTGATGTGTCCAGCTGCTTAAGGGGGTACCTAACTGATTTAGTGTGTGTACAAACTCATAGGCCATACTCAAGGGAAACTTTCATAGCTTTAAACTAGAAGCAAGGTGGTACAGTGGTTAGCACTAATGCCTCTTAGCATCTCAAATGTAGGCTGAGGCCTTTCTGTGTGGAGCTTATATGAGTCCAGGTGCTCTAGCTTCCGCCCACAGGTGAGAATGTGAGTGTTTCTCCATTAGGCATGTGACAGCCTGTCGACCTGCTCTATGACAGCTGGGACAGGTTTCAGCTCCCCTGTGACCCTAAACTGGAAAAGATTTACTTTATTCTTTATTATTTGGAAAATTCTTTAAGGACAGTTGCATGTATCTATCTAGCCACCCATTTTCTACCGCTTACCATGGCTTGGGTCACGGGGGCAGCATTCTGAGATTTCCCTCACCCCAGTGTCCTCCCAGATTCCAGCTTATCTGGGGGGACACTGAGATGTTCCCAGGTCAGATGAGAGATGTAGTCTCAACACGAGTCCTGGGAATCCCCCGTTGTACCCGGAATACTTCACCTGGGAAGTGTCCAGAGGAATCCCAGTCAGTTGGGTCCTTTCAATGTGGAGGTCCAGTTGTTCTACTTCGGGTCCTTCTTGAATGACTAAGTCCAGCCGACCTCATTCTTTAGGTTACAAACCAGAGCTCGTGACCATAGGTGTGGAAAGGAGCGTAGATTGACTACTATACTGACTTTTAACAGGTCGCTTTTCACAGTAATAGCCTTCTGAAGAAGTTAAGTTCAAGATCAAAAACTTAAGTCCCTAAAATCAAAGAAATCATCAGATTTTTGAGTCAGAAATTGAATTAAAGCAAACTCTTCATGCCTAAAAAAGACAGAAACTTAAAGAAACACTCTGCAGAGTTTTGGGCCATTTACAACAGAGGAACAGTTTTAATTGTGGCTATTTACACTCCGTAGGTCACCATACATCTATACAATTAAATTTTATTGAAAGCAAAACAATAAGATGTTCTAATTGGCAAAAGGGTTATTTAAAACAGGGCCAAACCACATTTAACATTAATTATACTAAAGTAAGAAGTATACTAAAAATTAGCTACTATATATAGAAAATACAAAAAGGAAGCTCTATTCTACCAAGAGTGTAACAAGAGGTAAGAGGAGCCAAAGCCACCCTCTCTCTCTCTATAATAATCTGCTCATTTAAGTATTTTTACAGGGCCAAAGGAGCAGCTGCACTTTTTCACTTTAAGACTGCAGAGTACACTCAGAGTGCCAGGATTGCACTCAGCGTCCGTCTCTGCAGACATCTACTGCACTGTTTAATACGACTTCCCGGCTAGATTTACTGTGATGGCTTTTGAGGCAAAGAGGTATAATATGACAAAACATGGCCCTGTAACCCCAGGACAGTCAGCAATGTTTAGTGGTGGTGAGACCCATTTAGCTGGAGGATTGGCAAATATATAACTTTCCTCCCTTCTCATGTACAGAATTTCAATAAATGGGACTGTAAATCAGGGTTGAATTTAAACTTGACTACATTTTCTGTCTTTTTTTTTTCTTTTAACTGTACAGGCCACAATTTGGGAGGTAAAGGTGGAGGTGTGTGTGATTAAGTCACTTTTTACTTTGCACCAAGTGGCAACCTCCAATACCGCCAGCAAGATTACTGATATTAGCTATATGTTAATCTTTTTGTATTAGCATTTATATCGGCTGATAATTTAAGGTTGAAAAAGTAACAAAGAGATGAGATAAGCATTCTTCAACCATGTTACGAGCGTTGACATTGCAGTTTGTCCACCAAAGACACCTTTGCTGTTGGAAACACATATTTGAAACGTCACAAACACGACAACCAGCTGATCCAAGTGAACTCAAGCAGAGTGTAAACAAGTAAAACAATAACTGCTGTGGAAACTCAAATATTGGATTTGTTTTTAATCTGGTATCGGTAAGATGCTAATTTAATTTGTATCCTGTATGTATTTGTATGCACTAATAAGCCTATATCTGTGCCACAGTAGTGGTTATCTGCCTCTTTTTTAGCCTGTTATACAAATGCCTTTATGGAGCATCCACATAGGAAGTGACTAGAAGACATATGGTGGCGACAGACCACAGAAAGTGATGAAATAACCGCCAGTGTTGTCCTAAGTTAAACTTTTCTCAACTTTGAAGCGAGCAATTGAAGCTACTACCAGTGAGAGCAAAGAAACCCGTTGATTGTCTTGAACTAAAGCAGCCAGCTACCAGTTAAGTCATGACCATAAAAAGACGCAGGACTGTGTGAATAATTTCTTTTAACAGTGAAGGAGCTACTCATCCCAAAAGTTTTTGCAAATCCCATAATGATTTCCAACTTTTTCAAATGAAATTCTTTTCATTATTGCAGCGCTGCATAATAGGACTTTTGATAATAATATCAATTATTAGTTATTAATCTTTGGCTCTCTTCCACAGCATGTTTTTGTCTTGTCTTCCCCTCCTCACCCCAACTGCTCACGGAATATTGCCGTCCATCCTGTAGCCTGGTTCTGCTGTAGGTTTCTTCCTGTTAAAATTGATTTTTTTCCTTCCCGCTGTCACCAAAGCGCTTACTCATAGGGGTCTTATGATTATAAGGGTTTTTCTCTGTTGTCTTTATATTATTGTAGGGTCTTTACAATATAAAGCGCCTTGATGCAACTGTTTTTGTGATTTGGCACTATATAAATAAAACCGGAACTTTTAAAATATATTTTGCCGTTTGTGTGTAGCAAAGTAATATATATATAGCCACGTCATCGATATAGTACAGTGCTTCATCAACTGATTGCAATCACTGCTATTACAGTTTCTGAAGTTTTTGTCACATGTTTAAAATCTTCCATGGCAACAGTGACCTCCACTAATCAGAGATGTATTTGCTTCCCTTTAGGATTATGGATATAGTAGATGTTTTGTCTGACATCACATTGGTTGGTTGCTGATATCTTATGGCAATTTCTACAAGACACATATCATTGTTTCCCAGTTTTGAAGAATATAGTAAGTCAACTTTAGATGGCTACAACATTATGGCTCATAATTAAAACCCTATATGGAGACGTATGAATGGCATTTTTGGCTCGAGAACCTCACTCTACTAAACAAATTAAAAGTTTACCAATATGACAGAAAGATGATGATACCTTTACTTGTGGCTTCAAAGTAGTGGTCCAATGTTTCCCACTATGTACAGTGTATAATTGCAACTAAAGATAACCTGGGATGAATTCAGGGGGACCAACTCATAACTCATAACAATGACAGGGAGATATAACAAAACAATAATAGACATGTATCATGGCCTTGATTCATTATAGTTATTATCACTGTACAGTCAACATGCATTAAAAACTGATGATCGAAGTTTATCAGATTCACATTTGGGACTGAAGACTGACTGTGTTTTAGGACTAAGGAGGAGGCTGGGGTAGATGGAAGGGTAAAAACAAATTGTGTTTAAAATGGAAGGTTGCCATTGCCAACCCCAGCTCAACATTACTATAAACCAAAATCTTAACTGCATATATTATACTGCATATCTGTGCAGGGGTACTATTTCAGGATTTAGTCTTATGAGGCAAATTCACTGGGAAACAGCATCTTTTTGGTCAGGTTGGAGGATTTGTACCCGTTCTTTCCAAAATGCTGTTTTCCCCATGGTTCCTACCTCACAAGGGTTATTTTAAACTCAAATAACACACACACACACAATGCAGTGTGAGCTGGGGGACGCATTGATGGAATGTGAATGTCAGCGGTCTCTTTATTTACGCTCCATATAAAACACTGAGCAGTAATTAACAGCAGGTATCCTCCCTAGCCAGAGGGTAATTGACTGTTTCAAAGTGCCAACACTTCATAACAGAGACTGTATGTGTGTATGTGGCCATGTGCACGCTTATGTAAAAGAGGAGAGGCAAAAACTGTATGAGTGAGAAATATAGATCGTCTATGAGTTTTTGCGACCACGAGTGCATTAAAATTAACTCTTTTATATTCCACACCTCCCCCACCTCTCCTCCCATCATCTCCCGTCCTCCCAATACGGATAAGGGTCAGCAGTGGTGGGCACAGCCACTCAAATGCTCCAGGTTTCTTTATGAGTGCATTAAGGTTCAGACGTATTCATTATCAGTAAGTGTAGTAAGATGGATCAAGCTGAGCCATTTTACCACCACTGAAATGTTAGCTGTTAATTTTAGCGTGCGAGTAGAAATATGGTGAAAGCTTGAGTCTTTTCTTATAACTTCAACAAGGTCTGCTGTGGATCTGTTGGTAGGCATGCTCTGGGGCGTGGGGGAGTCATAAGGGTCAATTACCACAGCCAAATGGTTAACTTTTGCTAACCTATGTTTCACAGCATAGTGTCAAAGTACAGTAATGAAAACAAAACTATATCTTTATGTGCTTCAAAGTCCCGTGTATCGGATTTAAAGCTAAAGACAGAATCTAATGTGGGGTGGCTGTAGCTCAGGAGGTAGAGCAGGTCCCCTGCTGATCGGAAGGTGGGTGGTTCGATCCCTGGCTCCTCCAGTCTGCATGCCAAGTATCCTTGGGCAAGATACTAACCCCAAGTTGCTCTCCGATGCATCCATCCGAGTGTGAATGTGTGTGAATGTCATTAGAAAATCACTTAGTTTAGAGTCCGTGAGAATGGGTGTAATTGGGTGAATGTGGCATGTTGTATACAGCGCTTTGAGTACTCTGGGAGAGTAGAAAAGCGTTATATAAGAATGAGTCCATTTAACGTTATGAACCAAAACAATTAGCCCTATATGAGTGATGCTCTCAGGCAGTGTCATGCAATTCTGTTGACTCGCTGCATATCAGGCACAGGTAAGAAGTTAAACGGGAAGCATTGCAACACTGAACTTTGCGTTATTCTGTTTATGCAGGTGAGATAATGAGGACTGGGCTTCTCTGCTTAGACGGTTGCCCCAGTGACCTGGCCCTAGATGAGTGCTGGAAAATTGACAGATGGGTATTATGTATTATGTTTGCATTATATTTACATACTATGTTGTTATGCTATATTAAAAAAAAAAAGATATTTTTTTGCATCAATATGGTGACCTACAAAAAGTGAGGTAATAAAAAAGTAATTTTTAAAAAGTGAAGTAATATATTTTTATGTCTTCACATTATCACCAAGTCAAAAATGCGTAACAGCACATTATAATGTTGAAATTATCTCGTCTTCTGAAGGTGATACTGTAAAAAAGCATTGTGTATCTGTGTGACAGCTGAAAATTAGGGCTACAAACTGCACTGATGTCAGTCAGATGTATTAATAGATCAGTTTGCTAATAGAAATTTGCATCTAGACAGTCTATATACTACAAAAACCTCTTTGTCCAACACTCTCAAACCCACTTAAACTAACCTGATGCGAGTGAGCTGAAGCCAAATGCCACACGTCTACAGTACATAAGCAGCAACCAGACTAATGAGAATCCAAACATGTGTGGTCAGCTGCTTCATGCTCTTGTGGGGCCATATGCTCTTTCCGCCATCATCCTCACAGGGAACATAAAGTTAACGAGAGGCTTGTTAGTACGTGTTAATTGGACTGTGTGTTCACTAATTGATTTTTGGTTAATTAGGGTTGGGGTATTTAGTGCTAATTGTTATTTGAACTGTTATTTCTGTTAATTTAATAGGTGTAAACACAGTCAAACCAGAGTGTCCCGAGTTGTAATTGCCTCCAACAACAGCAGCAGCAGAAACAACATGGTGTAGACCAAAGGTGCCTCCACAATTAGAGCTCCTCTGAGACATGCCACACTGATTGGCTATGATGCTAATTAATGTTAATTAGCATGTTCCCAGCCTTTTTAATGGGCAACAGCGCTCTTGGTCCTTACTTATCCAGCTGTTTGCTGTGAATGCATGATTTACTGTGAATAATGTTTCCAGTAAAAGACATTCAACACATACCGATGTCCTGTTTGTGTGGTTTGATGAGTCAGTGTTGTGTCAGTGAGGCTGCAGAAACTTGTAGTGTATCTAAAGTCTTTGTATACAATATTTTGAAAACAACTGATAACCCTGTAATTTAATGAAATTACAAGAGATTGGAAATGTTGGATTTTTACACTGGTGACATCAGAGCCTTTTTAAAATTACTTAAATCACATGCAACTGTGTGATAAAATAAAATCTTACCAACGTAGCAGTAGTAGTATTGTATATTTGTCACTTAGAAAGGCTATCTTATCTTATTTTCATCTCTTCACTTAAAAACATAAAAATACACACGTGTGAAACAAACACACAAACTCTGCAGTTTTCCATTTAAAGCACAGAAATGTTAAAATAACAATAAAGTGAAGAATTAATGATTTGACCCAAAAAACTTTAAACTTCAAACAGCAATGTTAGAAGAAACTATACAGTTCAAAGGAATCAGTAACACATGTATATATTAAAAAGCAATTATGTTTCAGAACATTTAGACCTGCGCTAACAATAACTGTCAAACGTGTGCCACACAATGTCTCACCTAGGACAGCGAATAAAGACGACCAGCAGTTTCTACAGATTTGGTTCAGTTCGTTGTCTTTTGGGCAGACGGAGTCTCTCTGTCTTGAGGAACTGTTCGATTTTTGAGATCTGCGCCCTGAATGATTCCTGTTGATCGTCCCTCTCCTGGGAGCAGGAGAGTTCCCAGTTGGACTCTGAACTAGGTCCTGCAGCTAAGGTAGGAGCTCTGCTACACCTGATTCAAAGAAAACACTAGCATGAACTTGTTTGTAGTCAGTAATCATATTATTAATCATGTAATAATACACATTTCAAATTAAGCGATACAAATTCTCCTTACCATTAGACTGAAGTAATGCACTTAAATGAAAATGTTTAAGATAAGATAATAAGATAAAATAACCTTTATTAGCCCCGCACATGGGAAATTTGATTTGTTACAGCAGAAAGTGGACAGTGCAAAGTCACATAGCAAAAATTAGAAAAACGCTGGAATAGAATAAGATGATAAGAATACTTCTAAAACTTCTAAAATATCATTTTTAACCAAGAAAAAAAAAAAAAACCCTCTTGTTTTTTGTCAATACTTTTGTTAACTACTGAATGGGCCAAAACGTTAGTGAAGAACATTTTCATTCAGGTGTGTAGATACAAAGATAGGAGCTATGAAATTTGCCCATTATTACTTATTTACTTTGACATTTATTCTGGTTCAAATGCTGGTGTCTTCTTTCTAAAGAACAAACATACTCACTCTGCAGTGGTTTGCCATGACAGTTTGCTGCCTGTGCTGGAGGCTGGAAAAGAACAGCTTGGCGGAGGAGCTCTGCCATCCTGCATAAAAACGACGACAAACAGTAGATATCACCAAATATCCACTGTGAGAAAGCTGTGATCAGAATCAGAATCAGAATACTTTATTGATCCCTGGGGGAAATTATTTTTTGTTACAGTGCTCCATTATAAACCAACATAAACCAACATTAAGACAAGACAGACAATACGCTAACTAAGAATAGTACAATATATACATATATACACATACATAAGTCACTCATAAATAAATAGCTGGAAAAGAAACATGTGTAGTTGTAGCAGCAAACAGTGTGTTAAGTGGATGCGTTGTACAGGGAGATGGCCACAGGCAGGAATGATTTCCTGTGTCGTTCAGTGGTGCTTTTCGGTAATCTCAGTCTCTCACTGAACGAGCTCCTGTGACTGACCAGCATGTCATGGAGTGGGTGGGAGGTGTTATCCAACATTGTCTTTATCTTGGACAGCATCCGCCTCTCCGACACCACCTTGAGGGAGTCCAGCTCCATCCCCACAACATTACTGGCCTTACGGATTAGTTTATTGAGTCTGTTGGCATCTGCGACCCTCAGCCTGCTCCCCCAGCATGCAACAGCATAGAGGATCGCACTGGCCACAACAGACTCATAGAAAATCCTGAGCATTTTCTGGCAGATGTTGAAGGACCTCAGTCGCCTCAAAAAATAGAGACGACTCTGGCCCTTCCTGTAAAGTGCTGTGGTGTTTTTAGCCCAGTCCAGTTTATTGTCAATGTGTACTCCAAGGTATTTATAGTCCTCCACAATGTCAACACTGACCCCCTGGATTGAAACAGAGGTCAAGTGTTTCCTGGTCTTCCTGAAGTCCACGATCAGTTCCTTGGTCTTTGCCACGTTGAGCTGCAGATGATTCTGCTCAAACAACGTGATAAAGGAGTCGACCACAGCCCGGTACTCTGTCTCATCATCCCTGCTGATGATTGTGGTCACACAAAGTTTGTGTTTCATATTTATTATTCTATAATATAATAGTTTGAGATAATACAGTAAATAAGAAACACAAAGATTCTTCTATAGGATTTGGACTATTACTGGCAGATAAATCAAATGTATGAAAAGAGTGAGTATTCATAGTGTTCAACCTTCTCCTTCAGTTCTCTGTGGCATGCTTCTAGGCCAAATCCTGAGTGATCGCAATCTAGTCCTGATAAAGTGATAAAGTGGAATATCAAATGAACAATGTGGATTCACAACCCAGTAACTCCCCTGATCTGCAATCTATGGCCAATTCTGAAAATCAAGCGGACAAGCAGAAGCCCACAGACTGTGATCAACCTGGTGCACCTATAAGGCAGAAATCTATCACCACCATTTGGTCTTTTTTTGGTACAAAAATGTCAGTTCAATGCTTAATTCCTTCATAAGAAAAGAAAAGACAGATAAACAAATTCAGGGCAGACAATAAGCAGCAACAACTGATATTTGTATCTGTATCCAGCCCAGAGAGAGCAGCCAGAACTCTTCGCTTTGGTCTTCTTTACAATTTGTTAAACTATCAGATGAGTTTGTTTTTTCCCCTCATACTCGAGTCATGCTGCAGCCCATCTCCCTCAACTGCGAGCACCTGGATTGTATAAAACACAGAGTGACAGTGCGGTGATGGTGACAAAAGAGTTTGGGAGCGTGTGAGAGAGAAAAAGTGAAACAGAATTAAAAAAAAGTGAAACAGCAAGAGGGTGGAGAAGGTGAGTGAGGGACAAATGATGAAGTGAGAGAGGAAGACAGAGCGAGAGTGGAGACCAGAGACTGAGTGAGTGAGAGAGGCGAGGTACCCAGGCATCATTAGGTACTTTTTCTTCCACAGGTCATTTGTTCTCTGTCTGTCTGGCTGTCTATGAGCTCAACATACATCAAGCCACATCCATTCGGTCAACACCTGACCGAACATTAATCAAAGAGCAGGAAAGTTTGAAACCTCTGAAATCTTTGTCAGATATTCTGCGTACTCTGTTAAACAAGTTCTCCTACATTCTAAATGTCCAGGACCACAAAAATGTTGAAAGAGCATTTTAATATCTAGTTCCTCTGAGGACATGTCAGGCTGTTGTAACGGGCATATTCATTCAAGCTCCAGCTCAAATTTCCCATGGGCTCCGCTCAGACACATTCTATAAAATGATGAAGCTCTGAATCTGTGGAACAGCAATGACCTCGACAGAGAAAACCCTTTTATAACGGTCATTCTGATGTCCTCTGAGGGGGGGGCACGCATTTCTATGTGAACACGACACTGTGGCCATTTCCTGCTGCTCAACATCAACTTGTACTAGAGAACACGATTAAAGCTTCACTGTGATGAAATGTACTTGGACACGGGCTTCAGCAGCTGAAATTAAATTTTCCAAAGTGCAGCTCGCACAGTGAGGACTCATCAATAAAGCTCTCAAATGTAAAGGTATGTAAATCATGAGCTGTGCTTTATCACTTGACTAGTGTTTTACAAGCTATTTTAAAATAACTTCTGTGACATACATATATGATTATTAACTCTCACAGTTATAAATGAGCCACCTTCTAAAGTGTCGTACCAGCAATTCCCTACTTCTTAACAACTGACCGTATCTGCTGCTGTTCTCTCTCTGCAGGTCTCCTGCACTGCTTCCCAGAGTCCCTGCTGCTTTCTCCTCAGGGAAGGTGCGGTCCCACAGACACTGGAGGCATTCAACAGGTCTGACGCCCTCATAATCGCCAAGGGGACTAAGAGGAATGAGGTGAGATGGCAAGAACAGCAAGAAAGCAAGAATGAATGATGATTAGTAATGGTAAGAAACGCAGACGGACAATGAATTCACTGTGTAAGATGTTCCTAGTCATGCATCAGAGCAGTTTCTGTGCTCCTTAGTGAAATGATAAACCACCACCATTGTCGTGTTTGCTTTTGAGGGGCTTGGGTATTATTGTGCTGGCAGGATGTCCTGGGAATCCAGCAGTTGTATTCTGCTCAGACAGAGAAGATCCCTGGAAAAAAACACCAAGATTTTAACTGATATAAAACTAACCACAGCTTTAAAGCATTTCTACATCCGAATGTCAAAAAATTGTTACGATTACAAACTAAGATTAACTGCACTTCTCTAGGTTAGTGTAGCTAGTTAGTCCTGTATGAGCATCATATGACTTTTGAAACTGTTGTACATATTTTCATCACACAGCTTGAAAACGCTACAACCTTTTGATTCTAATACCTGGATTGGCTGGTGCGCTATGGTGACATCTGACTTTGTTCTGGAGTTTGACTTTCTTCTCTCGGGAGCGGCCCACTCAAATAATGGCCTGTAAGTCTTTTTGCTGGGCAGAGACGACTCGCCACAATCACTCAGCAGCTTCTCTCCTAACTCAGGCTGCTTGTGACCCAGACTTGTAACGAGTGGCAGCTTCGGATCTGTTTCACTTTTAGTCTTCTTTGTATCTTCTGTGTCCTTTATATGCTCACTTTTCACCTCAGAATCAAGGGTTATGGCACCCATCGTAATATTAACATTGCCATCTTTTAAGTGGGATTCTTCCATAGGTGTTTGATAGACATTCGTATCTACACTTGATTCATCTTTTCTTCTGTTCTCTACACTTGGATCACCCTTTCCTTCAACAGTTACCACAGACTTCCGCTGCCCATCTTTCTGCTCTAAGCTTTCCAGCAGCTGCTCAGGTTCTGCCAGTTTTTCACTCACAGGTACATCAAAGATTTCATCTGTTTGCGTCATATCTGAAATAACATCAGAAGGAGTACGTGTTTCTGTATGTGTCTGACATGATCCCAAGTTTTCAGCGCTGTGAAAACCATATGAGTGACCAGCTGATGCGGCATCGTCTGTCTGTGAGGTACTTGACTGCTTCAGGTGTTCAGAAAGTCCAGCAGAAAGCTCCCCTGCTTTTTTGGTGGGAGGCTGACTTAGTGATCCTGTGTCTCCGTCTGAGCTTTGGACCTCGTTTTGACACAAATTTGAAACTTCCTGTTGTTCAGAGCTAACACTTTGATGTTCTCCATCTCTTCCAGTCTCACCATGGATCTTCAAATGTTTGCATTCAGCATCCTTTTCACTGACTTTCTGACAGAGACTTTGTGTGAAGTCTGAGGGTTTACAGACATCCACAGGCGGCTCAGCGCCCATGAAGTCAATGACCTGCAGTGTGTGGCTCTTTTCAGCAGTCATATCAGTGATCGTCTGGGCTCGTATCTGTGTTTGTGGTGTCTGCACTGCTGTCTTTTCTCTCTCCTTCGCTCCATCCGCTCTATCTTTTGTTTCTGTTCCAGCATCCTTTGCTGACCCCTCACTGTCCTCTCGCCTGTTTCTTCTATCTGTTGTTTGTGCCATGGCTGTTCCTCTCTTTTCTCCAGCACGTCCTCCCTCCTTCACATCTTCTCCTTGATCGTCTTCCCTATTCCTCAGCTGTCCTGTATTTTTCTCCTCTTCTTCTCTATGGCTATTTCCTTGTTTCCCGGTGTCCTTCTCCTCATGTTCTTTCTCATTCATTCCTGTGTCGTCTCCTTTATTTTTCATGTTTGTTGGTAAATCTGCAGATTCACCGAGAGAGCTGTAATCGGAGTTCGATGCAGTTATACTACTCGCAGAGCAACCTCTGATAAAGTGGGTATCATCATCAGACACAGAGAGAGCAGTATTAGTTAGATCTGAAAGCACATCAGGGTTGTGTTCACTTTTCGAGTTGTTAACCCCTTTGTTCAATGTTATGGCCTCTGTGGCTCCTGTCCCAGAAAAAGTACACGAGCTGAAATTCATGGTAAGTGGACAACTGGGCATTTTTAGGTGGCTTAAAGGCTCTTTTATTGTTTGTGACTGTTGTTTTGGGACTTTTTGACCTAAAAGAGAATAAAACGCGCATGAGAAAAAATAAGAAAATGACTGTCTCATAGTGTCTTAGAACATATTTATCGTCTGTATGTTTATATTTAGTGTGCTGACCTTCAGTTTCTGCAGTGGCAAGTATCTTAGTTCCAGTTGCTGTGTCCTCTAAACGGTCTGGAATTTTGGCCTGAGAGGAGACCGAGTGCTGCAGACTGCCAAAGCCGGGAAGCTTAGATCTGGAGATGCGTTCACTTACAGATTCCTCGCCTCTAACTTCCTCCACAGAGGTGGGATGGGTAGAAACACTGAGTGTCTGGCTGCTGTCTCTTACCTGTGCAAAGAAAAATAAACATGCATGCATTCACATGACAGTTTCTCTTATAAACTCACCTACTATACATCAGCTACACCTGCTGTTATTAACATTATTCCCATAGCTGTAAATCAGAATATTATGAAAAATATTATAGTGAGCTCTGTTCCTGGTTTCTTTATCCCTGAATGTTCAAGTGCTGACTCTGGTCTGTTTTGAAAGGTTTGTCTAATAAATGAGAGGACCGCTTTGCAGTTCTTAACGTTCTGCAAGTCAGCACATGTATTTCACTTTCTGTCAAAACTGCTGAAAACACAACCTGTTAATTTTTCATTTTAGTTATTTTTCATTTTTAATATAATCATCCAACACTGCAACAGTACAGATATTGGTAGAAAAAAGTGAAGGTCCCCTGTAAATACTTTAAACTTATCAATTGAGTAGTACAAAGTCTGCGTGATGAGTTTTTCCATGTAAAAACAGAGTTGTAGAAAAGTGTTTATTGTGTTCTGTTAAGAGAAACTCTCTTCTTCTTCATCTCACCCTATCCCTAGCATCCTCTACTGTCACACCAACATCCATGAATCTTCTTTTCCTCTTTTCCTCCTGCCTGCCAGCCCCATATTTAGCATCCTTTGCCCAGTGTATCCACTATCTCTCCCCTGTACGTGTCCAACCGTCAGCCTTGCCGCTATAACTCTGCCTCCGAAACACTGAACCTGAGCTGTCT
Source organism: Aulonocara sp. 'chitande type north' Nkhata Bay (assembly GCF_057382095.1). Taxonomy (NCBI): domain Eukaryota; kingdom Metazoa; phylum Chordata; class Actinopteri; order Cichliformes; family Cichlidae; genus Aulonocara; species Aulonocara sp. 'chitande type north' Nkhata Bay. The sequence goes on from NC_141350.1 coordinate 63,176,128, forward strand.
CTCTGATGTACTCAAATCAAGTAAAGTTCGTCTCTACAGGACATTTAAAAACAACAGCTGTTGAACAAAGTGCTATATATCTAAAATGATCAAATCAAATAAAACACAGGAGAAAAATGACAGAGTTAAATGAAATATAAAGCTGTGTAAAAACAGCACAAATGAAAGTACTTCAAACTCATTCTGATTTAAAAGCCAAAAAATACATACGGGGTTTGAAAGCATCTAATACTGGAGATGTCCTGATGTTAGGGACAATTTGCTCCACAGACCTGATCCCCTTTGTGCTTTAATCTGGAGCTCGGCCTCTTGTCCTTTTTCAGCACCACTGTCTCTATAGCAGCAGGTCTCACCGCCATCTTGCAAACCTTCCCTTTCACTCTTGCTTTCACAAATCACCCAAGACACTCATCTCCAACAACTGTACCCTGCCTACACTCTCTTCTTCACATTACTTGTGCACTGCCCATTGCTTTGAATGGTTAACCCCAGGCATTTAAATTCATCCACCATCACTGCTTCTTCTCCTTGGAGCATCCCTGTTACATCTGCTTGTTTTTACGAACTTTTATTTCTCTTCTCTCCAGAGCATACCTCCACCTCTCCAGGCTCTCTTTCATCTGTTCACTACTTCCGCTACAAATCACAGTGTCATTATTTGTCATTTGTAGCCCCCCGTACCCATCTTTCACTCCTGCCTCACATGACACGTGTAATCCCCTACATGTGTTTTTGGATACATACCTCCATTTCATGTATGTGCTGTTCATGTGATTTGGCCTGTAAGGACAGCTCAGCGTGTTTCTGATGAAGATCATCATAAGCCTCTTTCAGTGCTTGAAGGGCTTCTTGCTGTGTCTTGAGGTGATCCAGAAACTTCGTCTTCTGTTTACCCACACAGACAAATGAAAGATGTGATTTTAAATGAGCTTGTATGATTTTCTGGCATCTTCCCATATACACATTAAGTCTGCTATAGAAGAGTCCAGCCTGACGGACACTGTAAATATGTGCTACTATCATCACAATGCCTTCTCCCACAGCACAGTTTTTCTTCTACCTCTTTGTCCCAGCTGGTCTTGGAAGCAGCATAGCTCTCCATCAGTTGGGCCACCTTGTCTTCCATTGCCTTGCTTTGCTCTCCCATCACCTCATGTTCCTGTTTAAGGGCCTGCAGTAAAATTAATCGCCCATGTGGTTTTAGTGCAATACTAAATTTTTATGTGTTTATTTAATGTGAACAGGGGGTTCTAAACAGGGCAGGCAGAGAGAGGACTTCTTGCTAATACAAATCAGTTGGCTTGTGTCATTTTGATAATGATTTTAATAAATTAATGAATAGGTGAATTAAAATGAGAGGGGGTGGTATAGAGAGAAGAAAAGAGAACAATAAACTTTAAAGCTATAAATGCAGAATAAACACACTATCATTCAGTTGTGGAGCCGACTATATTCACACATATACATGCTGTGATATACAACATCCCATTCATCAAGTTTATGGGAAGGAACAATGGTTGTCATTCATTTTGGTCTTTGCATAAATTTACTCTATAATCATTTAAATAGACCCTGAAAAATTTCTGATCTGTGTGGGACCAATGGGTGGTGCAGGGTTTTATCTGGAGACATAAATCACATTTTCTATCAGCCAAAACTCCAACGTGCATGAAAAGGAGGTTTCTACAAAGGTGAAGTGGGATAACAGACATGTCATTACTATAAGTTTGGCATTTATTTTTGTTTTTGCACACAAAAACCAATTAAAGTATTCTAACATAAAAGGACTGAAATCGCACTAACTTTAAAGTCCAGAGTCTGTAAGGATAAATTTCATTCGCCCCCAATTTTTTGTTAAATGTGGCTTAAATGTATGACTGTAATTTGTAAGAATCAACAAGATAAATTCTTCTATTTCTTCCTTATTATTGATAAACAAAGACACACCTGGAGCTAATTTTTTCTCTCCTGTAGGCAAAAAAAACTTTGTTATTATTAAATCAATTTTGCTTACCAGTGATGCTTACCAATATTTGTACTACATACAGTATATAATAATAATAATAATAATAATGGATACTTTATTGATCCCCATGGGGAAATTACTTGTTTTTCTCTGCATTTGACCCATTCACTCAGTGAAGCAGTGGGCAGCCCACTAAGCAGGCGCCCGGGGAGCAGTGTGTAGGGACGGTACCTTGCTCAGGGGTACCTCAGGGTAGCCATTAAGTGGATTCGAACCGCCGACCTTCCGATCATGGGGCGACCACTTTACCTACTGAGCTATCCCTGCCCCCATAATTACATAATTATCCAATAATTATCCAATCTAACACATTAATAAACAAGAAGCACTCCAAAATGTAGCTCTCTCTCTGGGCACTATTTACTTAGCATGACGAAAGTTTCGGCCTGTCTCAGCAATGCAAAGCCCCCAGCATCCAACATCACCATGGAGGAGAGGAAGACACTCACATCACTTAGTGATGACAACAACATTATCATCCTTGCAGCAGACAAGGGTCGGTGCACAGTATTGCTAAACCAGAAAGACTATCATGAGAAGATTTTGTCACTACTCAGTGATGAAAATACTTATAAGCCCCTGAAACGAGACCCAGGAAGTGGCTACAGGAAGAGGGTGATAGACTGTCTGAAGCAGTGAGAACAAGACAAGGCTATCGACCGGACCTCATACCACAGGCTGTACCCAGGGGAATCTACACCAAGTCTGTATGGTTTACCGAAAATACATAAACAGGGTGCACCTTTAAGACCGATTGTCTGTATGATCAACTCTGTCACCTATAACATCTCCAAGTTTCTGGCTTCGATCCTCAACCCGCTGGTGGGCAGCTCTGAACACCACATCCAGAACACCCTGGATTTTGTTGAGAAGGTGAGAGATGTCATTATGGAGGCAGATGAAACCATGGTCTCGTACGACGTTACATCTCTCTTCACTTGCATCCCAGTCACGAAAGCGTTGGAGGTAGTCCGTAAGAGATTAGGATGACCCCAACCTCAGCAACAGGACCACTCTCAGCATCGACCAAGTGTGTTTGAACTGTGTCTTCATTCCACCTACTTCACATACAAGGGTCAGTTCTACAGGCAGAAACATGGGTGTGCCATGGGCTCCTCAGTTTCACCCATCGTGGCTAATTTATACATGGAAGAAGTGGAAAAAAGGGCTTTGCTATCCTACCCTGGAACACCACCAAGCCATTGGTTCAGATATGTTGATGACACCTGGGTGAAAATCAAATCTCAGGACGTACCACATTTCACGGATCACGTTAACTCGGTGGACCGACACATCAAATTCACCAGGGAGGATATGAAAAGTGGCAGGTTAGCCTTCTTAGACTGTGAGATTTCCATCAGTAATGGGGGCCATCTAAAAGCTGACGTGTACCGTAAACCTACACCAGTATTTAAGGTTTGACTCTCATCATCCACTGGAGCACAAACTGGGTGTCATCAGGACGCTACAACACAGAGTGAACACCATCCCCACTGACACAGCGGCCAGGGAGGCAGAAGAACAGCCCAAGCGAAAACCTGTAGTGATCCCATATGTGTCAGGAGTATCGGAGCAGTTGAGACGCATTTTTTCTAAACGCCGGGTCTCTGTGGCTTTTAAACGCCAAAACACGCTGCGCCAAAAACTGGTCCACCCCAAGGATCGGCTCCCCCGACACAAACAGAGTAACATAGTGTACGCTGTTAAGTGCCAGGAGGATTCCCGGGATATATACATCGGGGAAACCAAACAACCTCTGGAGAAGCGGATGGCACAACACAGAAGAGCCACCTCGTCTGGCCAGGACTCTGCAGTCTGTTTACACCTACAGGCCAGTGGACACTCTTTCAAGGATGAGGATGTACACATCCTGGACAGGGAGGAACGCTGGTTTGAGGGCGGAGTCAAGGAGGCCATTTACGTGAAAAGGGAAAGACCATCTCTGAATCGAGGAGGGGGCCTAAGGGTACATCTGTCACCATCTTACATGTTGTGATTGCAGCCATTCCCCAACTCTCTGTGAATGGTACTCATGGCCATTGATCAGTGGTCTTTGATCAGTGGGTTTTGGTCAGTGGTTGTTGATCAATGGTCATGAGAATTTGCATAATTATGATTAAGGAACTGACCTCCCAGCCCATTGTTCCTTCAGTGGGCTGGTTTCAGTCATTATGCAAATGTACTGTTTATAAGATTGGAAACTTGCAGTCAGCTGAGACTGAAGAAGTCACTTGGATGAGTAACGAAACGTTTCTCCCACAAAACGCTACGTCCAGATGAACAGAATCAACTTTTGGAGATTAGCATGACAGAATGGGGTGTAAACTCCACTCTACACCCCTACAGAGTTTCACCAGAATTCATTCTAAAGTTTTCAAGCTATTGTATTTACAGACAGAATGACATGCACACAAATGCCTTCAAACCAGAAACTCCTTGGTGGAGGTAATTTCAAGCCGGGCACTCAGATACGCATATTAGCTGTTTTCTCTCTTTTGATCTGTTAAAGTAAACTTCACATGCGTTTCATCATCGGGGATTGTAATTTAGGTCTGCAGAGACACAACAGACAGATCACACGCAACTGCAATGAGATGCTCAAAGCAAACAGACAAAAAACAGTTGCCCTTGAAAATAATAATAAAGCTGAATGAGAGTTTGGTGTGCAGGAGGAACTGAAGAACACATCAAACTGGAACTGTCCAGAACACCTAGAAACTTTTTCTCCATCTTACCATCACATGAAGATAAGGAACTTTGGTGGGAATTTAGTGCAGAATACAGGTAAGTGAGAAGTACTTTTCACTTGCCTGTATTCTGTAAAGTGACTTTTCAAATGAGCTCATTATTATAACGCGAATGCAAAAAGAACCAAGTTTTTTTTTAGACTGATCCACTTTTTGAATGACAGCAATTGTAAGGGGACTGAGTTATTTTTAAAATGCACTACATGTGAACCCCCACAGATGTAATCTCCTTGTCTGAAAAGTGAAGCCAATTCAGAAAAAGGCTACCAAGGCATGGCAAGAGGGAAGTCTTGGCTAACATGTATACATGTGAAGAGTTACATCCACAAAATAGTACAGGATGAAATACTCTGACCTCGCACGTCTGTCTTTGTGTCTGTAGCTCCAACTCTACTCTCCTCACTGTCTGCGTCTGACTCAGCAACAGCTGCTGGGTGTGCTGCAGAGACCGTATCACCTCCTAAACCACACACAGACACAAACACAATAATGGCGCACAAACTGACCGGGCTTGATTTTGGTTTATTTGAACCTTGACATCATAAAAAGTGGAAATACTTCAAAGGAGTTTCCAAAACAATCACGTTCACAAAATTTCACTGAAGGAAGAGACTCAACATTAAAGCTGTCTAGGTTTAGTCATGTTCCAGGTCCTTACCTGCTTTTCTGCTAGTTCAGTTGCATTTTCCTCCCTTAGCTTCTTGTTCATTTCAGTTTCCTAACCATACAAAAAAATAAATATTGTCTGTGTCAGAACTGGATTAGATTTTTCAGCATTAATCAATCGATCCATCTATCCTCTTCAGCTTATTTAAATAAGGGTTGCAGTGGAGCTGGACCTTATCCCATGTACTATGCAGCGGCAAACACTTTTGCAGGGCTAACATGCAAACTTCACACAGAATGGGATTTGAACCTGGGATCATTTGGCTGTGAATTGCTAGAATAAAACACGATTTCTGTTAATGACCATCATTTACCAGCTTCAGCTTCTGGTGCAGCTGCTGTATATGCTGCTCTCTGCCTGTGGGACTGTAGGGTTTGGCCGGTCTAACTGAAGTCATCTTGGCCTTGCTGAGCTCATTACTGACTTCATCCAACTCCTGACAGGACACCATAAGAATCACAGGATTAGTCAAGCTGATGCCTCACAAACTACTCAGGCCACTGGACAACTCAAATAATACCCTCAATATCTTCTAGTTTGAAACAACAATATATTTTAGTGGCTGATATTTAACTGATAACGCCAAATGGTACAAAGTTTAGAAGGAAAATCACAAAAATGCCTCAAACAATCTAAATGCTAGACCACTTGGCCCCATACCTTCTTTAGTGACACAATGGTTGCTGCTTGTTTTTCATTAGCAGAAGTCAGTTTCTTGTTTATTCTCATGGCTTCATCAACTGGAAATTGACACATAGTGCAGCATGAAACATACACAGCTTATACATGAGGGCAAACAGGAAGGATTCCCATCTAAATCACAAATTCAATGAAAAAACTAAACAACAGGACACAGGATGAAATGGATTTCCCATTGCAGTTGGTTTACCACTAATTGTAACAGACACTAAAATAATCCCAATATTTGGCCAGAAAATGCCTCTTGGACTTAAAAATTGAGGCTGGTGTTGTGCAAAAGGTCAGTTTAAGAACACACGTCTCATTAAACATGACTACATCTGGGCTTCATTGACAAAAACTCTACCTTTAGCTGACAGGAAAAAGAGGAAAGTATGTTAGATGAGTAGACAGCAAGGTTAAAAAGTTAAAGAGCAGGAAAATAATGTGATGGATCAATCCTGCCTGGTGTCAGCAGGACAGGCTGCCTGGTGTTGGTGGTGTGGGAATATTTTCTTGGCTCACATAAAGCCTCTAGATAGCAACCCAGTGCTAAACTAAACCTCACTGCTGACCTGGGAGATGTCTTCATAGTTTACTCTTATCAAAGTGTTCCTAGAGGAGCATTTAAAGAAACATGACAGTGACCTTTGCGCATTACCCAGATCTTGACCCCAAAACAAAGACGAGGATAAAGTGAAATGAATGATGTGAAGGAAGATTTTCTCAGGAATGAATGTGCTGTTGAAAATTCTGCATGAGCAGAGACATACTACTGTATCACGTCACGATGTACCAGGATCCCTGTGAACTGTTTCCAGCACCTTATTATATTTATAACCGAGAGAATTCAGGCTATACTGGGAACAAACCAGAACCTCTTCTGCTGAAAACAACCTAATAACACTCAGTAATGACAAACTGAAGCGGCACATATGTGAAATGCGTGATCTGATTTGTGTATATAATTGTTTGCATGGGATCATTAGTAAGCCTAGAGTGATCATCATACAGAACATTAATTTATATATCTGTCTTTCTGTATCTATTACCATTCTGCTCCAGGTTGTCATGGGCCTGCTTGACCATGGCACACTGCCTGGACAAGGCACTGAATCTTTTCTCCACCTCTCCCAGTTGGCTCAGGTGGCCGTCCTTTGTCCGGCTCTGTAAGGCCAGTTTCTGTTCCTGTGGAGGGGCCACAGTTAAAACAGACAAGAAGAAATATGTTGAGGAGGACCCGGCCCGTTAATGGACACAGATCCTGGGACTGTTTGTATATCACTGAGGATGATTCTACATGTGACTGACATGTCTCTAACCTATGAGGGCCCTCGGTTTGTCAGTTTGATCCGCCCCTCACTTGTTATATCTGGTTTCAAATGATAAATGGTGACAGCAAAACTCCTTAGACTTTAAAGCCACCACCACCTGCCTGTCCCCAGCTTCTCTCCCCTCCCCCTTAAAAGTTAATTGGTCGATGAGATATGCCCATATGCAGATGTTTTACTTTTGTAGGGGTCAGATTAGCAATTTCACCCTGACTCCAGTTCTTCCTTTGCCCATTTTTTAACCCCTTATCCACCTTGGGGGCTTAAGAGAAAGACTTATCAAGTCGCCAGTTCATCACAGGGCAATACAGACACAGGTGACACACTTTCACATCCTACAGCCAAATAAGAAACACCAGTTAACGTAGCATGCAGGTCTTTGGACTGTGAGAGGAAACTAGAGCTTCTGGATGAAACAGGGAGAACAAACAAATTCACCACAGAACGACTACAGGTCACCAGGAGGTTCAAATCCAGAACGGACCCTCTATTCACCACCACGCTGCCCCTTTATTACCAGCTTGTAGCAGATTGATGGCTGTGGCTCAGCAAAAGGAGCTAGCTTATTTTGCAAAATAAAGACATACGACAGTGGAAACAGCTGTCAAGTAAAGTGAGGGTCACGCTTTGACAGAGTTAGTGCCTGCCTCTTTCAGTGAAATGTAAGAATCAAGTGGGCTCATGCTTCAGAGCGCTTTATCGCTCTTCAAACTGCCATTACAGTTTGATTGTGTGTATCAAGCTGAGCAGATTCTTTCCTTCTCCCGTTTTCTCACTCACTCCCTTCTCTTTCATTCTCACTCCCTTCAGTCAATCTGTCCGACTCTCCTTTTCGCCAGATCTCTACAACTCCCTCTCACTCTGCTGAGCCACCGGCATGCGAAGAAGGTTAAACTGAGCGAGGCCCAGTTATAAAATATTTTAATAGAGATATTTTCTCTGCTGTGCTGGCAGTTCAAAGTGTCACACACTCCCTATCCGTTACTCCTGATGAGCTCCCCCCTCTAAACCCATCCCTCCTTAGCACCATTCCCTTATCCTCCTCTTTTAATTTTACTCCCCTCCCACCAACCTTCTGTCAACAGTTTGTATAAATGGAAAAATCCTTCCTTACCAGCTCACTTGATTTCTTCTCCAAGTTGTACTTCAGCAACTGTGTGACAGAAGTAAAAGAAAATTAGCGAGCCTGTTTTTGAGAGCGGCTTCTAGAAAATAGAAATAAGTGATGTTGCAATCGTACATGACAGTTTTCAACACATCTGGAATCAAGATGGCACATTTTTAATAACAGCAGCAACTGAGTGAAATTTAAAGCAAGTCTTGCTTTTTCCAAAGTTTAAAAAAAAACCCTTCACATTTCAGCTTTGAAGCCTGTGTTGCAAAGACTTCCTTAACATGTTCAGGTAAACAAAAGCAACATAAAACATATTTAAAAAGAAATAATTTGAATCTACAATCTTTTAAAAATGCAAAAATTCTACCAACTAAAGATCATGTAATGTGACACAAAGCCCCATCTCAACATACGCTTTTGTTTCAGTACTGTAACTCTCTCTCTGCATCTGCATGTCCAAATGTTTTGTTTTGCCATCATGTCATGCAGACATCTCACTTTCAAATACACTGTCTTTACGGGCTCTGTGATTAAGTCCCTCCACGTTTATAGACTTTTGGCATAGATTGTTACACAATGAACGCCTCACTGACAGGACTCAAAGAGGCCGTCCCACCCTGGATAGGGCCACCAGATGTTTTCTCATTTTGCCAAATTGTTGTGTTTTTTTTTTTTGCTTCTTTAAACTGTATACTTACTTCCACCTACAAACAACGAATCAAACAAAAAAACACTGACTTTGTCCAAATTACGTCTTAGGCCAGGAGAAAATACAGTTTCCTTTTTTATTCTTAACATATAAAATGTAAACAACAACAAAATATTTTGCCCCAAAATACAGAAAAAAATAGTCCTAAAGGTAAAGTTTGGGGGCAATAATACCCCATTTATCATTTGCATGAATTTAAACATTACTATGAATATGAAAAAAAAATTTCTACTAGAATTAAAATAGCTGGTGTATGAATCTTTTTATATTTCACATTACTTGAACTATACAACACCAGTGGTGTGCAGATAAGTCAAGGTACATGGCAATTAAATCACTTCAGTGCCACCTGTCACTTGTGTGATAATGTGTTAAATTAAAGAATCCACCAGACCGTGTCACAAGATTGAACACAAACGGGCTTCATTTTATCCAAACACAGCAGTCAGAGTCTCCCAGATAGAATATCAAAAACGGTCTCTATTGTCTCTGTAACACGGCTGGGTTGTTAAAGTGCGTTGGACCGTGAGTACGATCGTTTATCACCTCTGTGGTGTCAAGTCTGAAGATGAGCAGAGGGGAGCCGGAGCGGGCCAGGCTCATGCACCAGAACCCTTGACTCTGATCGAGCATGCCTTTTCTTTATTTACTTGTCTCTCTGAACAGTTTAACGATTAAACTGTGTTATCTTGCTTATTTTTAATAAAGAAGGGATAAAAGGTGCTGATGGTGTGCATGTTACAATAAAACAGAGATAGAGAAGAAAGAAGAATGTTGAACAACTCAGTACCTGCAGTGACTTTAGCTCTTCCTTTAAGTTGTTAATCTCCTTGTCTTTTAACTCAGCAATGACCTGATATTTCCCCTGAAATGTTAAATTCATTTTGAGTGTCAAAAAAGCAATAAAAGCCCAAAGCACAGCACAAAAGAATTCACTCCGAGGGCCAAAACTGTGCAACTGAGATGAGTAAATTTACTTCTCCTCTAAAGACATTTATTGAATAAAATGCTCTATCGTGGGGATGTTTGGGGGAATAAGAGTTCTGTACCTTTTCCTCCTCTGTGTTTCTTAATTTGGCCTGAAACTTGAGAAAAGATAATAAATTATTTGGAAAGGTTTTAATACATTGTTAAAAGTCTTGTTTAGAAATGAAAATGGAGGAATAAAAACCACACCTGTTTCTTAAGATTTGTGAGTGACTCAGTGTGTTGCTTTGTCACAGATTCAATTCGATGCTGTAGGGATTCCTGCAAATGAAAGGGAAGACGGAAGAAAGTTACTGATGATCTCATCTATTCTTTGATATTACTTGTTAAATAAAGCTGTACCTTCTCCCATTCCATCTCCTGCTTCTCCAACACCAGCTTACTGATCTGATCCTCAAAGCGGGTTTCTGCATCCTAAACCAAAAAAACTGACTCTCAGGCATCAGTAAGTTCACAATTAGACAAGCAACCAGGAAACACCTGATAAGAACATTTAAACGGGAAAGCTGTGACTAAGAAGGTGTGATTCAGTCTGAAAATCTTCATCTTTTTCACTCTGTGGGCCAGTGGAGTTGAGCCAAAACTGCAAAGTGCTTTAAGTTTCTTTGGTTCAGTCCTGCGTATCTTTTGTGGAAGCAGTCAGTGACGGGGGAACATTAGAAGGGAGGTGATATTTGTGGAAAACCATCCCTATCCTCCCTCTTCTCTTGGAGAAGGCAGGTAAAAGTCAAGTGCTCACTATATCCAGGGGACTTTTTTATGTGCACGTGGGAGCCGGTTAACTCAGCGAGCTTATTTTATAAGTTCCTATTAAAGTATGCTACCAGCGTGGCACAAAAAAAAGAAAAAAGGAGTACACAGGAGATAAAGCTGTTATTTTTCCACCAGGGAATAATTGCTGTGTGTATGTGTGAGTGCATGTGTTAAATGCACAGCAAAGCCTTTCTAAGATCAGTAATCCATGTAAATTAAAACAGGTAACTGTGTATCAAGAGAAGGCCGAAAAGCCATGTTGCACAATCTCATCTATAGCTTTTCATCTTTTTACCATTTTTACTGCTGTTCTGAATGGTCACCTTTTATTGGGCGTTAAAAAACAAAAAATGGCATTTGGAAGTTTGTGGGAATAAAAATTTGAGTTGGAAAAAGTTTGACACTGTTTCCAGATCACACTAAATCTCATATCACATGCATTTCATGTAATGTGACATTTCATCTTACTCGCAGTTCTTCCCCATTTATGACTCATCTTCACCAACTAAAGCCGCTGGTTACACCGCTTTAAAAAAAAGAAAGTGCTGGAATTTGACCTGCTCAGGAATGTCCGGCTCCATCATGACATCCTCTTGCCTCTCAACCTTCCCACCCCCGTGAACGACACAACTACAAAGTGCTACTTTGATAACGGCAGTGCCTGAGGAGGAACAGACTGATATATCATCTAATGTCTGTGTCTGAGTTAACATGACTATAACAATAAAAGCTCAACGACCAACATCCCATTTTTGCTCCTCTAACCTTTAAGCACACTCGGATTTAAAGTACTTGCTGGAGGGGAGAAAGCTTTATTCTTTTTGTTAGTTCTTTACAAACAAATTGACTTTGTGCTCATTGGTTAAGGGCTAATAGGCTTATATGACCCCCTCCCCTCTTTCTTGACATAATGTGCATCATATCCAGCAGGGTTAAATCCACGTAGCCAAAGGGGCACTTAGCTTTCTCTATGAATGCTCTAATACCAACATAACCAATATATTTGTGAAATTACACTGCTCTTCAGCCAAACAGAGTCATTAGTGTCTCAGTTCTACTCAGGAAATGGTGATATAATACAGAGGAATAGAGGAAGTGAGCAATACTAGAGACAATACACATAACAAGGCACCTCAAAGTTCAAACAGCTCTCATGTCAGCCAATTCCGAACCTAAACGAGCACAGCGTAATTCCCAGAAAGCCGCTGCTAATAATGACCAGTGTTGACACAGAGCATGTGCTCACGCATCTGCTTATAAATCTTTGCTTTTAGTATTGTTTGAAATTATGCATAAGTCAGTATCGTGTATCATTCTAGTACCAACCAGCTCAGATATTATTTAAATAAAATAGCTTCACTGCACTAATTTGGTAAATTGATATGAAATGTTCTGCTAATTTATGTGATCAGTATTTAAAGTATGGATGAACCTTGCTTGTAGCTGGTAGATTTTTTAAAGTTAGGAATCAGTGAACTCTGTCGCTAAGCTGCTGTTAATTACTGCTAATAGAAGATGGAGAAAGGGATCAAGGCATGACACTCAACGCAGTACTACCACTGCCCACGAAAGGGCTACATTGGATCACTGGTCTATTATACTTGTTACAGTTTTTTTTTAAGTACTTACGTCTTTTACCACCATGGAGAAACAGAAAAATGCCACCGGAGCCATGACACAGGACGTGATTTTGATTATGAAATTAAAATAAAGTATACTTCAAGGAGATGGTACCTTAATGCCTTCACAGTAACATGGTTACAACTTCAACTTTACCCTCCGAATATGCAGCTCCTGTACGGCTTCGAGCAGATTGGTTTTGAATTCCAGCAGCTGTAGTAAGATGTTCCCCCCACTCTCCGTCTGACAGTGTGAGCTGGAAAGATTCAGCTCATGTTCCAACACATCTTCTCCAAACTGAAAAAGAAGATCGAAATCTCAAACAAAGCTAAGATTGAAACAATATCATTCATGTAAAATGTATTTTAATCTCATCTTTTGTCAAGTAAACAAACCAGCTGATGGATGTTATTTACTTTGCCTTGCACTGTCAAAATTAGTAACTTACAGTGGTGTGGGTGGGAAGTGTCTCAGACTCTGTGCTAACATCCATCGAGTCGTTTCAGGGCAGCCAAAGGTCCCACTGGGCCTCTTCTGCCTGATAATCCGGTGGGGTGGGAGTGGGGCGCATTTTGTTGGAAAGGTTAATAGAATAGACGGTTTAATAAGCAGTAACATCTCTGCCTTTCCACTTATGAGCTTATAGGCTTATAATTACTTCCTCATCTGCAATTTTTACCCCTAAATGATTTTAGTAGAAATAATAGAGAAGAACATTAAGGCCTCGTAATACTTCTCAATCACTGCAGTCTGACCTAATGGCTTTGAAATGACTGTTAGGGCTTTTTTCTTTCTTTGTTTTACACCGCTTCCATTGCGATGAGAAGATAACACCTCGATAAGCCATCCAGGTTCAAATGAACCAGCCCATCGACACTAATAGGGGTCAGAGCAATAACACTGAATGGACAAATTGCACTGTCAATGCTTTTTAAATTACCTGGGTTATTTAATTTGACCTGTGGATAGTCCTCTGCAACTGTCCCTTCAACATAACCAAGAAACTGAGTGACACACACAGACACACACTGCAAGCACACACCTACTGAAAATATAACTATTTAAGTGGGAGGTCTCCACTAGCCAATGATCTCTTAATAGAACAGACCTTTTTTCTCCCATTTAACCTGCGCTAGTATCAATCATGTTGGAGAATTAAATGATCCCTGCTAGAATTGGCTACTATCATAAACTGACATTGTGACCCCCGGCTGAGCAGGGAGGGGATTTGTGCAAGCGTGCGTTAGTGTGTCGCTCTCCTGGCGCACTATGTGCACAGCCTGAATGTGTATGTGTGAATGTGGCAGGAGGGGAGGAAACTGCAGTGTCTTTATTTGCTTTTCCTGGGATTTAGTTGAGCAGGTATTAACTACCACCTCCAAGCCATGAAGGGACAAATTAAAAGAAGTGCCGTAGCCATTAAAATGGAACATTTCTGTCAAGTAACATGAAGTTTGCATTATCTTTGTGTGAGTTATGCTGGTAACTGTTTTGTAATACAACCATAAAAGAAAGTTAAAGAAGCTCTGAATCTGTAATACATGCAATCCAAGTGTGGATACTGCCAACTACTGCAACACAACAATTTGGCTTCTTTATTTTACCTCGTCAAGTAAAAGAAATGCAGGGGTTAAACTGATAAACTCTACTTATTTTCTTTTCATGCTGGCTTACTGTCACATTGTTAATGATATGATAAAGTAAGTGACCTGTGCTTCACCTCGTGTGACCAGTAAAATGTCACGCACACCAAACTTTCTGACTTTAAAAGGGATGTTGTGTTTTTAGTCTGAAGCGGCTTGTCTTTCTTTCTAAGTTGGAAAACTAATAAGAAAAATATATTTAAACATTATCACGGGGCGACCGTGGCTCAGGGGGTTGGGAAGCGTATCTGTAACCGGAAGGTCGCCGGTTCGATCCCCGGGCTCTCTGTCCTGGTCGTTGTGTCCTTGGGCAAGACACTTTACCCTACCGCCTACTGGTGTTGGCCAGAGGGGCCGATGGCGCGGTATGCTGTCCTCCTTCCAATAAAATGGAATTTAAAAAGAATGTATCAATAATCATACCTTATTATTAAATCAACATAAGCTGTAATATACTGTGGGCTTATTTATGTGTGTGAAAAATGACGTACCCCCCGTGATTCAAGCACTTGTCAAACCTCCTTTAGCAGCAGTGGCTTAAAAGTAAAGGCCTCCTGTATGACTTTATCAGTCTCTCGCATCATTGTGGAGGAATTTTGGTGTACTCTTTCTTTGAAATGTTAGTTAACTGGATTTTGTGGGATTGGTTTATACAGTTCTTAAGGTCCCAGCACACCATTTCAATCAGACTGAGTTCTACACTTAAACCCACTGACGCACCTTGATTCTTTTCTTTTTCACTCATTCTGTTGTAGAGTTGCTGCTGTGCTTGGGATCATTGTTCTGCTACATGACCCAATTTGGACCGACAGATGACCTCACCTGTGACTCTAGAATATTTTAGGTATACAGAGGATTTCATGGTTGACTAAATGAAATGAAATGCCTTTTCTAGGCACTTGCTTTCTATCTAACATTCACACTCATTCATATTCCAATGGATGCATCAGAAAGCAACTTGGGGTTAGTATCTTGCCCAAGGATATTTGGCATCCTTGGGCAAAAGGCCACCAATCTCTCAACTTGTACATGACCGGCTCTATCTCCTGAACTGCCATAATGAGGCTGCATATTATGGATAAAAACCTCCACTTTGCTCTTGTTTGTCCAAAGGACAAGACAAAAGCACATTGTCCAACAGACAAAGCCATAGTTGTTCAGTCTTTTTCTAATTGCACTGTCATGAACTTTAACACTTAGCATGCCAAGGTCGGCCTGTAGGGTCTGATATGAAGCTCTAACGTTTTATGCAGTTTCTCTGAACATTGATCTGATCTTGGGGTGAATTTGCTAGGACATCCACTCCTAAGAAGATTTCAACTGTCCTGAATGTTTTACACTTTATCACTGTAGAAAAAAGGATTATTAAAATATTTAAAAATGGCTCGATAACCCTTCCTACACTGGTGGGAAGATATAATTGCTTCTCTAAGATCATTGCTAATGTCTTTCTTCCTTGGGTCAACACCTGAATACTCCAGATGTTAATTGATCATCAGTTGTTGATGATCAATTAATAAAGTACATATGATTGGCAGTAAGGGTGTACTTAAATTTTTAGACACCACTTGCGCATTTTGGCTTAATTTTGTTAAATCAATAATGGCACTCAAAAATGTGTTATTGTTCTGTAGTTCATCTGAGTTTGTATTGATCTAATTTTAAGACCTTGGCCCTGCACTACGAAAGTTCAGAGGACCCAGGATAACTTTCTGTTTTCTGGATCCAGTTACCCTAATACTGGCAATCAGGATACACAAATCTGGTTATGTGTAAGTAAAGGTACTGTATGAATGTGATAAGCACTTTTGGCACTTTAATCAGTAAGACTAGAAGAGAGCTACTATAATAATAAAGTTTAGTCTGTTTGAAGCCAGAGAAGAAAGCTGACAGTGTAAGACTCGTCAATATCAGGTGTATCTGATGTGCCCATATTGGTGGTGTTCCTGGATTATGATAACTAATGTTGCTCTAGGTTCAACTGTACCAAAATCAGTTATCATTATCCTGATGATAACTAATAATCTGGGTATTAACAAAACACTAAGGCCCAGATATGTTGATAAACAACACAATAAATGCAGAGCATTAGTTTTTACTGTGACTGTACTGTTGTTCTAAAGGTATTTCCAGTGTTATCAAACTCCCATGCTAACAGAATAAGCACAAACTGTTTAGCCTAGCAAAAATGATTGCTAAAGCTAAAGCCACCTAGTTGTAGCTAACATGACTCTGCTGTTTAAACATACATTTCCATATTAATGCTGAAATACATATTTGTACACTAATTTAACAGAGAAATAAATTAGGCACTGCCATAAGTAAGTACTTCAAATAAAATGTTTGCTTGTTGTTGTAGCTTACCTTTAGCAATTAGCACAGCAAGCAAGATGGCGAACTACAGGAAGCGCACTGGACAGATGCTGAGAAGATTCTCAAAAATGTGAAATGTCCAAAAACTTTAAAATATATAAATACAAATTTTAATATGACAGTAGTTTTCTATAAAAATATATAATGCACAAATAAAACGCATGTATGCATAAATTAATAGAATAGAGTTCTAATAGAGATGTCCTATTTTTGCACAATAGTAATGTGACACAGGCAGATGGTCAAGATTTACTTACACCACCTGCAGGCACTCAAACGGAGAAGAAAAAAATGCATAACATTTGTTTAAATATTTAAATTAATTTGATATTTAAAATAAATGATCACTCCATCATTTAGTGCTTTTATATAAATTATTTTTTAATAAAGTGTTGATAAAGCTATGGCTAATGACTCCGCAGAGGATCAGAAGATCTGTTCCCATTATTCATTAGTTGAATCTATGAAAGCAAGTCAGTAAAACACAAAGTTCACATAGTTGAAGACCTCCATAGCCAGAGGTCTCTGTGTGACTGAGCTACTAGCGCCCTCTAGCGGTTTTATTACAGAGCTGCACACAAACGCCAGAGAGGGCGCTTGTTTGATTGGAGGCGCTTTCATTGATTGCTTCCTCCTGCTTTTATACCCGCCCATTCTCAACGTTTGTAATCCGTCAGAAGCATGGCTTCAATAAAAGAAAGAGCCGCAGCGCTGAACCTTGCGGAGAAATTGTGTGTGCGTAATCAAGGTGAGTTGTTTGCACCTGGCGGAGGCCTGAACTGAGATCTGATTGTTTTTTTCTCATGTTAAGCAAGCGTTGCAAAGCTACACTTACAAACAGCTGTGGCAAAGAATTTGGCAGTGGTCATTTTAAGGTTTCCGTTATTGTGCTTAGTCTAACCTTCCTCCTCAACCCTTGATTTCTCTCCTTTCCAAGGGCGTAGATTTGGTTTTGGCATTGGTGGGGACGGATGATTCATAGTTTTATATGTGAATTTTATAATGTTAAATTACTATTAAACAAATGACTAAGTATTTTAGGCCATAAAACTACTCCTCTAAGATTACCACAAAGTAAAAGATCTCTCAGCAAAATTATGCAACAGATTAGGCACTATTGCCCCGATCAAATCAGTGAGCTGAGATTTTCTATTCTAAACATGAACTACTGTTACAGCAACAGACATGGACTACTGGTGTCCCACACAACTCAATGTCCACTATGTGAAGGAGCCAAACACGTGCCTGCTCCTCTCGTTAACTGAGATAAACTGCTGGCATGTTTGTTTTACATCTATACTGTCCAGTCTCTCCTGGTGGACATGCAGCAGCATTGTTTAATCTCATTTGAGTCATTGTTAACCTTAGCCATCTTTTTAGTCTTCTGAGAGCACTGAAGCTTCTTTCAGCCTCAATACCTGCGTTTTATCCTCAGATTAAAATTATTATTCTGTGCTTGATGTGCCTCACCTTTGGCCCTGGCTCTTCCCCTCTGTCTGCACTAGGACATATTGCCACCTGATAAAAAAACACATTGATTCGTGCCATATAAAAAGTGAGACATGTCAATTCAGATTCTTTGTCAAATATACACTAATGAATCAATTTACATCAGCAGCCTAACAACTGTCTTGACTCATCAGGAATCAGAATCAGAATACTTTATTGATCCCTGGGGGAAATTATTTTTTGTTACAGTGCTCCATTTTAAACCAACATTAAGACAAGACAGACAATACGCTAACTAAGAATAGTACAATATATACATACATACATACATACATACATACATACATACATACATACATACATAAGTCACTCATAAATAAATAGTTGGAAAAGAAACATGTGTAGTTGTAGCAGCAAACAGTGTGTTAAGTGGATGTGTTGTACAGGGAGATGGCCACAGGCAGGAATGATTTCCTGTGTCGTTCAGTGGTGCTTTTCGGTAATCTCAGTCTCTCACTGAACGAGCTCCTGTGACTGACCAACATGTCATGGAGTGGGTGGGAGGTGTTATCCAACATTGTCTTTATCTTGGACAGCATCCGCCTCTCCGACACCACCTTGAGGGAGTCCAGCTCCATCCCCACAACATTGCTGGCCTTACGGATTAGTTTATTAAGTCTGTTGGCATCTGCAACCCTCAGCCTGCTCCCCCAGCATGCAACAGCATAGAGGATCGCACTGGCCACAACAGACTCATAGAAAATCCTCAGCATTTTCTGGCAGATGTTGAAGGACCTCAGTCGCCTCAAAAAATAGAGACGACTCTGGCCCTTCCTGTAAAGTGCTGTGGTGTTTTTAGCCCAGTCCAGTTTATTGTCAATGTGTACTCCAAGGTATTTATAGTCCTCCACAATGTCAACACTGACCCCCTGAATTGAAACAGAGGTCAAGTGTTTCCTGGTCTTCCTGAAGTCCACGATCAGTTCCTTGGTCTTTGCCACGTTGAGCTGCAGATGATTCTGCTCACACCACGTGACAAAGGAGTCGACCACAGCCCGGTACTCTGTCTCATCATCCCTGCTGATGCATCCAACCACCGCAGAGTCATCAGAAAACTTCTGAAGATGGCAGGTCTCTGTGCAGTGGCTGAAGTCTGTGGTGTAGAGGGTGAAGAGGAAGGGGGAGAGGACAGTCCCCTGTGTTGCTGATCACCTTGTCAGACACACACTGTGGGAGACGTACATATTGTGGTCTTCCTGTCAGGTAATCAACAATCCAGGACACCAGAGAAGCATCCACCTGCATCGCTGCTAACTTATCACCCAGGAGGGTCGGCCTGATGGTGTTGAAAGCACTGGAAAAGTCAAAAAACATGACCCTCACAGTGCTCGCCGGCTGGTCCAGATGGATGTAGACACAATTGAGCAGGTAGATGATGGCGTCCTCAGTTCCGAGACGAGGCTGATAAGCGAACTGAAGGGGATCCAGGTGTGGTCTTACTATGGGTCGCAGCTGGTCCAGGATGAGCCTTTCCAGGGTCTTCATGATGTGGGAGGTCAGTGCCACGGGCCTGTAATCCTGGGGGCCACTGAGACGTGGCGTCTTTGGTACAGGGACGAGGCATGATGTCTTCCACATCACCGGGACCCTCTGCAGACTCAGACTCAGCATAAACAGTTTATGAAAGACTCCACACAGCTGGGGGGCACAGGTCTTGAGGACGAGGGGACTCACTCCGTCTGGTCCAGCAGACTTGCCTGAGTGAAGTCTCCTCATTTGCATCTCAACCTGGTATTGAGTGAAGGTGATGGGTGGGGGAGGGGTGTCAGGAATCTCACAGGAGGCAACATGTGAAGAGAGAGGCTGGCACAGTGGTGTGGCTCTGGATTCCAGGCTGACTACAGGTGAGGTTGTGGGGGTGGGAGCAGACACTGTGGTGTCGAATCTATTGAAAAACAGATTCAACTCATTGGCTCTATTCTCACCTCCCTCAGTTCCCCTGCTGTTGGTTGGCCTGAATCCAGTGATGGTCTTCATGCCCCTCCACACCTCTCTCATGCTGTTCTGCTGGAGTTTCCACTCCAGCTTCCTCCTGTAATTGTCCTTAGCCTCTCTGATCTTGTCCTTTAGTAACACCTGGACCTTCCTCACCTCCTCTTCTTGTTGTTGAGGAGGGCTTTGATGTCCTTAGTCACCCACGGCTTGTTATTTGGGTAACAATGAACAGTCTGAGCTGGAACAATGGAGTCGGTGCAGAAAGTTATGTAGTCTGTGATACACTCAGTAAGCCCATTGATGTCCTCGGCGTGAGGCTCACAGAGTGTTTCCCAGTCGGTCACCTCGAAACAGCCCTGTAGTTCTGCTAAGGCCTCCTCTGACCACCTCCTGACAGTCCTGGTGGTCACAGGTTCCCTCCTCACAATTGGCACATAGCGGGGGGTGAGGTGAATCAGGTTATGATCTGACCTACCAAGTGGGGGGAGGGAGGAGGAGCTGTATGCATCCTTGACGTTAGCATACAGTAAGTCTAAAGTTTTCTCTCCCCTGGTGGGACAGTCCACATATTGTTTGAATGTTGGTAGTGTATTGTCCAGTGATACATGGTTGAAGTCACCCGAGATCACAATAAAGGCACTCGGGTGCTGAGTCTGTAGCCGAGCTATGGCAGAGTGGATAGTGTCACATGCAGCTGTGGGGTTAGCAGAGGGGGGTACATAAACAGCCACCAAGATGACGTGAGAGAATTCCCTGGGTAAATAATACAGCCTGAGTCCAACAGCACACAGTTCAGTGTCCGGGCAACAAATCCTTTCTTTGATTGTTATGTTGGCAGGGTTACACCACCGGTTGTTAACTAAAACAGCAAGCCCACCTCCTAGCGATGCTGTCCCTGTCCGCCCGAACAGTGTGGAAGCCTTCCACGGAAGCATTCTCATCGGGAATGTCCTGGTGCAGCCATGATTCGGTGAAACACATCAGGCTACACTCTCGGTATTCCCTCTGACTCCGTACCAGTGCTGAGAGCTCGTCGATTTTAATTGCCAACGATCGCACATTACCCATCACGATAGACGGCAGACACGGTTTAAACCTCCTCCTCGCTTCGAGCCTCCGCTGTCTCACCGTCACCTTTTTTCTTCTCTTCTGTCCTGTTTGTAGCGTGAGTGCATTTTTAAAACAATTTGTGCAAACTGCACTACAAGGTGGAATTGCTCCTTTCCCTCATTCTCTTAGAGATATATATTCCTATAAAGGTGTTTAAGAGGTCTCTTCTGTCCTTTTGCATATATCTAATCGTGCCCTGCACAAATTGCCTGTAAAATATGTTAAGAGTTTGTTCTGAATGTGCCTTTTTTTTTTTTTAAAGCTCCTTGTGTGGCCTCCAAGCCAGTCCAGTCTTGCACCATGTGGAGCAGCCTTATCTCCCACCTGAAGTCTACTGTGACCGTGAAGCGCAGACGAGTCCTCTTGAAATCCCACAGTGACTGTTTCCTTGGCTCAGAGGGTGTGGATGTACTGGCAGAATACATTGTTAAAGCGAAGGGCTTTGAGGGTGTGTGTTGGTTTGTAGATGCTGTTTTATTCCCATAGCTTCACCTTCTAGAGATCATTTTATTTATGATATTCGGCCCTTCTATTTGATTAAATTTAAGGTGCCGTCGTGTCTCGGGACAAAGTGGTGTGTGTGTGCCAGGCGCTGTTGGAGTGCGGCGTGTTTGAGGCGGTGGGAACCAAAGTGCTGGGAAAAGACAAGAAACAGGATGCGTTTCATGACAGCAAGAGCGCTCTTTACAGGTTGGATACATGAAACGAACTGTTTAAAAAAATAAAAAATAAAAAATTTCTACCTGTGATGGCATTCCCTAAACATTTCATATAAACATGCAGGTTTGTAGACACATCTACTCCTTCAGTAGATGAGTTGGAAAAAGGTGTGCTTGTGAATGGGATCCAAAAGTTCTTCACCTGCGCTCCTTCAGACAGGTATCACCTCTAAAATATTTATTTATCTGTATTACAGGCACACTGCATATAAAACATCTAACCAAAGGTAGCATCAAGTCAAAATGTATCTCATGTATGAATATTTTATGAATTGAATAATAAATATTACTGTATACTCTCACTGTCCATATTATTAGGTACACCTTGCTTTTACCTTTGGGACTGGCTGAATTCTTTTGTAGCGTAGATCCATCGAGGTCTGAATTTACTGTGCCTGAAATCCGTGTCTCTTGCATTTCAGGCAGGAAGAGCAGACCTGTCCCCCTGCATCGCTTGTTGAGATGTCCACCCCAGTCCTCTTCACTCATACTTCCAGCCAGCTAGATGCTCCCGCCACTAGCAGCCAATCATTGGAGCTGCCGATGAACAGTCTGAGTCCGTGCAGGGTACAGACAGCCACGGGTTTACCACAATCATGTGAGCACAAATCTTTCTTTCGTATGCATCACTAAAGCAATCCTGAACAACTAAACTAAAGCAAATGTTTCTGCAATACATAATGCTGTGGTATACAAAGGACAAGCAGGAAATCTGTACTACATAGCTGTGATCATCAAGCAAATTGCATTCAAAGAGCCATGTAGCAGATGGTACTGGATCAGCCACAATCTGGCATCTCTGAGGATAATCGGAGTACATTCATTCACATGGTTTGAGTGACTTGCACATCTGTTAATTTGACATTAATGCTGAATGATCTATTCAGCTTTTGAGCAATATATGCATCTATCAGGCAATGTTTGACGCCAAATAACATTACACATGTAGTTTAACAGCATGGATCCTATCATAGACTGCATTCAGCGGGACAAAAGGCAGCAATACACCTGCACAGGCTGCAACTCAATTAGAACTTGGTTCCTCTGGCTCTTTCCTGCAGTGGTGGATGAGGTGTGGCAGGAGCAGACCCTGCTCAGGCTGTTAAACCTGGTGGAGCTCCCTGTGCTGGAAGGCGTGCTTCAGTGCAGGCAGAGCCCATCCTCTCCATCTCCAGCCAACCTGGCACACAATAACCCAGATCTGATCTACAGCAGCAACCACCTGGACCGACAGATCCTCAAGGCCTTCCGAGACTCTCAGTAAGTTTGGATTTTTAAAAATCTTTATTATTTTTTTTATAAATTTGATCTTTTGTTGATCTCACTTGCACTGTTTCCTCCTCATTTTTCAGGGAAGATGAGTGGCTCTGTGCAGCTTTGGACTGTTTGGACTTCCTGCCTGACCAGCCGGTAGTGGAGCTCAGCAGGGAGCTGCCTCATTGTTTCCCTCAAGATAATGAGAGCTGTGACCCAGAACCAGCTGGTCTCAGCGTCCAAGAAAGAGGCAAGTGGTATGATGAGTATCAGAATCGGGTAAAGCATGTAAACGCCACTGGTGAGCTATGGTGAGAGACATGTATAGCTTATGTTGCAAATGATGGCATGTTTAACAATAGCTTCAAAATACTCAGGTGACAACAGTGCAGAGCACACACATCTCTCCCCAAGTGGCTTGGCCCAGTGTAAGCTGCTTCTATATGGGACTCTGGTCAAACACTACAGCATCACAAACAGGCTTCCACTTCTGCCGCAGCACATGACTGACGTCTACACAGCCATCACAGAGCTGCTCGGTAAGAACACTGGTTCAGACGTGACGGTGAGATTTTTACCGCGTCTCCAACCATGCTCTCTTCTCCTCCAAAGATTTTTAATAACCTCACCACTTGCAGCACATTCTCTTTCATTCTCTCACCTTTTCAGTAAATGTTAAATTGGATAAGGCTCTCGAGGCTCTGCAACTGTGTCTGAAGCTGCTGCCGCACAGCTGCAGAGATGAGCTCCGTAGGCTGCTTATCTTCGTGTCTCTGGCAGCTGACCCACATGGGATTAAAGTGGACAAGGAGGTGAGAGCAAGTGGTGTTTTTATTTTTTTATTTTTTTTGGGGGGGGGTCTGACATCAAAGAATGTGCTCTGTCATCTGTAGATTGAGAACAGGCTGGCAGTGAAGAGGTCTTTCTCCAGGGCGATCCTACACAGCAAGGCTCTCTCCAAAGAGAAAGAAGATCTTATATTGGTCTTTATGCTAAGCAATGTTAAAGAAATCTTCAAGGTAATAGAATGCTTTTGGTCTGTGTGAGAAAGTGATGATGAATTTTTTTGCCTGATTTCTTGCCCCAGTGCAGCAAGAAAGCGGGGAGAAAAAATGATCAAAGATTTGTGCAAGAAATGTTTGTACATACGAACTAAACCCATTGTGATCCGGTCACTCAAACCACCGCTAAGGATGACCTACTGTAGTTGGCCATCCTTAATGTAATCAGTTACTTTATCTAGAATATTCTCTTTGGTAACCTCTGCTAAGTAAATCTGCGGCTTGTCCAACAACTTAAAATGTGTTTGCATGGGGCCCTTTTGACTTGTAGTAGAAGAGATGGCAATTATAAAAAAGCTGTACACAAGTGGCCACACAGCAGACACTGATGTAAATGGGAATGTGTCTCGAAGGTTCGCTTGGGGTGCTGTGAAGCAGTAGATATTACAAAGGAAGACAATGTGGGGAAAATATGAATGGGTTAAATACAAATGTAAAGCTACACAGTTCTTGTTCTTCCAACTGTGGTTTGGTTTTTTTTTTTGTTTGTTTGTTTGTTTGTTTTGGGGGGGTGTTCATGGATTATGCGCAGCTTTGTTCTGTAAATTTTTTTTTATTTTATTTTTTTTTCTCTGCTCCAGATACCTGGGGCTCTGCACAAAGTAGTGAGTGACAAGCTGGCTTGCCTCGTACAGGAGAAACAGCCGGATGTGACGGGTAAATGGCTTTTGATTACTTTTGGTAAATGACACAAAACATCAGTTTCCTTTTAAGATGGAGAAACTCCAGAACAGATCGCACAATTCCGTCTCACTGCAAAACACAAAAGGAATGGTATCTGTAATTCAGTAAAATACTTTTATCTTTTAACATTAACATGAAGTCTTTCTTTAACTCAAACAGGTCGCACGATCTTTCAATGCTCTAAATTCTTAAAATTCTCTCACTATGACTGTGTATTACTATGACAGTCTTTCCAAAAATCTTTAATTACTGATGGAGTGAAACAGTTTCTTCAACATGCAGTAATTTTCTTGGCGTGGCATCCTGAATATCTGCAACAGCAGATTTCCCTCATCTCCACAGAGTGAGGCTCTCTTCTAAGAAAAATGAGCACTGTTGGATCTGCCATAGACTAACTGGCCAGAACAGCTAAGAGGTCATGCAGCTAAAGAGCAGATGCTCCCTGGTGGAGACTATAATCTGCAGAAAAAACTAAATAATATCCAGACATTTCTATTCAAATCAATTTTAATTAAATTTTCCTCTTTATTGTTGTTCTCCTCGTCCGTTGTGATTCATAAATTGGTCTACATCATGTGTAGGTTATTGATGTTTCACTGCCCCCTAGTGGTGGCAGAATCTCCAGCTCACTTTATTCCCAGCTGAGACTGGAGGTCTGTAGTTACATTAAATTGGCAATTATGCAATGTTCATTTCCTTTAACGTTTTTTTTTTTCTCTCTTCTTCAGGTTCTACATTCTGTCAGCAGGTTGACAGGAACACTTTACAAAGCTCTACAAAAACCACCACCAACCAAGCGCTGTGGGTCCTCTTAAACAACATCCACCTGGATACCAAGATCTCAGCCAAGGAGAAAAAGCGTCTTCTTAGACAGTTTCACCTTTCCCACCCAGAAATATTTAACCAGTACTTTGGTGACTCTGCCTTCAGTGTGCTGTAGATCTGTGCAGATTTGTCTCTGCTGTTTTCTTTAAAGTGTTTTTTGCCTTTTTACTTGCTTGTTATACAAAAGTGAACCATCTCCACAGATGCATTTTTGACTGACAGTAAGTTTGTGTCTGTATATCAAATGTATAAATATTGAAGAATACTAAAGCATGTATGTGTATTTACTATTGAATAAAATGTCAATTGTTTACAAAATCTCAAATGCATCTCTGTAAAATGTGAAACATTCAGCTCTTTGCAAGTATATTCTGCCAATGAACTGTTTTCTGGAAGAGAGCCTGAGGTGGCCACGTTGGGAACTTCTACTCTAAGCATTATATGTGTTAGACTCTAAGCTGTTTAAATATTTCAAGAGGTGTTTTTTTTTTTTTTTTTTTTTTAAATCTTTAACATTAATAGAGTTTAAAAAAAATAAATAAATAAAATAAAATAAAACGAAACCACTCATTCACACTCCTCAGTTCTCTGTAGATCCGTTTTCTGACTGAAAACCTGAGGGGGTGGTTCCAAACTTTCATAACAATGGAGTGAGTTTGCATTAAAATAACCTGCTCAAAAACAATGTTCACTTTCTGTAAATCTGTTACACGTAACACGTCTGATATCAATCAGCATGTATGTTTTTGTTTTCCAAAAGGCATTCAACCTCATTGTACAGCAAATTGGATATAATATTAGATAGAATGGATGGTAATGTGGGGAAACATTTAAATAGATCAGTTTATCAAATACCCAGACCAGTCCTTTTGGCTCTTACAACCATGTCACATTCAAAGTCACTTAAATCACCATTCTTCCACTGATGCTCAGTTTGAACTTTAGCAGCATCTCCTCCCTGTGTCTGCATTAAGCATTAAGTTGCTGCCATGGTGCTGGCTAGTTAAATATATCAGCTGAACAGGTGTTTCAAACAATGAGGTGAGAAGTGTATCTTTTGAAAATGTGGCAAAAGTACATACATTCTTTACTTGGATAGAAATACCGATACTTGTGTTAAAAAATACTCCAGTGAAAGTTACTGATTCAACTTCTTTACTCAAGTGAAAAAGTACAAGCTCTGAAATGTATTCAAAGTAAGAAAGTAAAACATAGGTCTTATATAGCGTTATAAATTATGCATAATTTATGTTTTTGCTCTTTCATCCCTTTGTGTGAGACAACCCCCCCACCCCCATTTAGGCTCAAACCAGTTTGACCTTTGAACCTAAAGTAGCGAGCCTGTTCTGAAATTTTAAGTAAAAAGTTCAGCTATTTGTTTAAAAATGTAGGGAGTAAAAGTAAAAAAGATGGTTGAAAAAAAATACTTAAGTAAAGTACAGATACCTGTAAATTCCTCTTAAGTACAGTAACAAAATATTTGTACCTTATCACTTCCTTTAGCTGATATTTTGTAACATTCTTGTGTATTTCTACCATCCATATATAGGAATGTATAGGAAGGCCAGTTATTGTCTATCAAAGAAGAAATTCATGTAAAATGTACTTTTGTTCTTTTGAAATCAAATCTATTTGGAAATGTCTGAGAAGGAAACTCTTCTTCTTCTTCACATCTGAGCAGCTAGACAATTACAATCAAATTAAAGCTGCGAGCAGCGTTTTGAGGGTCCTCGCACCCCAGGGCATCGAGACACGCCCAACACCTACACCCAGCATGTCCGATCTTATGTCACATGGATGGAATTCATGCGTAGAACCACCAGCTAAAATTTCATCTCATTCAATGATGATTATAGTCGTCCCACTAGGTGGCGCTCTAACTATTACTGACAAATGGCATATCAAATATTTCCGAGCTTGACTCTCGACTCATACATACGAAGTTTGGGAGAGACTGAACTTGGTTTCTGAGTGACAGCAGATTAATGCTTTTTGGCGAGTGATTGAAACTCCACGTGCCGCCATGACCACCCCGTTTCCCTGAACGTAAAAAGCTTCGCAATTTAACATCATTAAGGTCTTTAGATCCCCTGCACTGGAGATCGAGTCAATCTAATGTACGAGGTCTGAAAAGAAGGGAAGGTGTCGCCAAAATGACACTTTAATTTTGAAATGGCTGACTTCCTGTTGGATTTGGGATATTGCTCCAAGAGACATTTTTGTACATCTTGATAGCTTACATAAGCTTACCAGGTTTCAAAATCATAGATGAAACACAGAGCAGAGGCTGATGTTTTTAAATGTTGTAGGGGGCGCTGTTGAGCCATTTTGCAATATTCCATGAAAATGATCACATAACAAGAAAGCCTTCATGACATTAGAGGAGTGGGCCAACTCCTAATTTTCTCACTGAAGCATCATGAGGGACTGAAGTTAATATTCACCGCTTTTGAGGTGGACCTGATGAACCTGTGATAATCAGTATATCAAAGTGAAAGACATGACATTTCCTGTTCCCACTAGGTGGCGCTCTGCATATTCCTGACAATAGTTGGGTTGCGGTCACGTGGTTCTGATGACGTGCGGAGGCAGCGCGATTTTTGAGTGGAGGGCGGAAGTAAACATGGAGGACACTGTGGAGAGTCAGGAGAGCAGCTATTGTGCAACTTTAGACCCCGTTTCTCGGGAGAGATATAAACAGATAGTTAAAAAAATATATCGGACGTGATCCGTATTCTTTGAAAATGTCCGAATACACCACAGAAGTAAAGGATTTGCCTACTATCGAGGCTGTGGATATCACCAACTACTTGGTCCTCCAGACTTCTTACTACACTAGGCAGCAAATGAAAGCTTTCAAGAGTCTGGAGGCGTACAATTTTTTTGTCAGCGGGTGGGTCCACAACCTTGGAACAAAACGTCTCCGTGATGGATACAGTTTGGTGTTTGCAAGGGTGAGTGTTTGTTCTTATATTGCTTTATCTTAAACACGCTAACAGTTAGCGGTAGCGGCTTTAACGTCAACAAACATGCCACATCCTTAGGACTTCGTTAGAGTGACAGTTGTTTGTTTCAAGGTAAACCATTCTCAGCGGTCTAACGAGACACCTCTGAAGACTTGGGTAATTGCAAAGGAGGATGGAGAAGTGATTGCAGCTCATTGCAATTGTATGGCAGGGTTAGTAGCCTGTTCTCCACTGTCACTAGGCTCAAATCCGGGCTCTCAGCCGTCTGTTGCATATCCAAAATCGCCTCTGCACATCGATGCTGTTCTGCCTTAAGCTTCATTCAGTGCCCGTGTCTGCAGCGACCACTTCGTCAGAGGTAATGTTATGTTTGCAAACGAACTTATTAGCATTAGGTTGTCGTTAAATTCTCGTTTACTTAGTGCTTTTAAGTTAGTAGTCTAATATTGACTTGATTGGGACTATAGGCTGCCCAAGTGCTTTGGATGACGAAGAGTCGGAGGACTGGGCTCCGACGGTCAATCTCGGCTACGAACGAAAACCCAGATCGGAATCAGTTCTCAAACGAGAGAAAAGAATGAAGCTTAAGGCAGAACAGCATCGATGTGCAGAGGCGATTTTGGATATGCAACAGACGGCTGAGAGCCCGGATTTGAGCCTAGTGACAGTGGAGAACAGGCTACTAACCCTGCCATACAATTGCAATGAGCTGCAATCACTTCTCCATCCTCCTTTGCAATTACCCAAGTCTTCAGAGGTGTCTCGTTAGACCGCTGAGAATGGTTTACCTTGAAACAAACAACTGTCACTCTAACGAAGTCCTAAGGATGTGGCATGTTTGTTGACGTTAAAGCCGCTACCGCTAACTGTTAGCGTGTTTAAGATAAAGCAATATAAGAACAAACACTCACCCTTGCAAACACCAAACTGTATCCATCACGGAGACGTTTTGTTCCAAGGTTGTGGACCCACCCGCTGACAAAAACATTGTACGCCTCCAGACTCTTGAAAGCTTTCATTTGCTGCCTAGTGTAGTAAGAAGTCTGGAGGACCAAGTAGTTGGTGATATCCACAGCCTCGATAGTAGGCAAATCCTTTACTTCTGTGGTGTATTCGGACATTTTCAAAGAATACGGATCACGTCCGATATATTTTTTAACTATCTGTTTATATCTCTCCCGAGAAACGGGGTCTAAAGTTGCACAATAGCTGCTCTCCTGACTCTCCACAGTGTCCTCCATGTTTACTTCCGCCCTCCACTCAAAAATCGCGCTGCCTCCGCACGTCATCAGAACCACGTGACCGCAACCCAACTATGGGCATATCAATCTGTTCAGGGCAGGTCTGTCATCACGCCTGAAAATTCTGGTACTGATCAGACTGGATTTCTTTGACTTATACTAATTTTTTTCTTCATCAATACTGCTGGGGTCACACCCTTAACAAAAACTCACACTTTTCACTGTAACCAAAGACCAACTCCTTAAAGCTTTCCTAGAGAAATTTGAGTTGCAGATGTCACCCATCACTCTCAGTGCTCGGGCCCTAATAAATGTAACGTTTCTGCCGCTGTGTCCGTGTGTGTGTGCGTTTGGGAGGGGGGGCTCGGCTGTTACGTCACGCTAGCCCCACCCAATCCAGGAAGCGTCTCTTGATTAGCGGCAACCCGTCAGAGGAGGGCTGCGACGTAAATAAAAAAGCTGGAGTTTCCGAGGATAAACCAAAGCCTTTCTTCTCCTGAGCGCGGTGCCTGGCGGCGGTGAAGTTGTGAATAAACGTGTGTCTGGGTTATGAAGGAGTAGCGGTGTCATAAAGCTTTGTTGTTGTGTTGTTATTGTTAAACAGAAAGCGGCGTTCACGCTGACTATAAAGCTAACGTTAGATAAGTTGAGCTCCACATCAGACGCGTCTCTTCCCCCCGGGGCTGCCGAGGACAAGGTTAGTACCGTTACCGAAGCCTGCGAGGACAGCCACAGTACCCATGAGGCTTTGTTCTGTTTACTTCACCTCCTCAGTCTTAGCATCGCACTGCCACACGGATCCCCCCCTCCCCTCTCTCATCCTCTACCAGTCCAGATGATGTCATCATTTGAGCACCACAGAAACAAATCTGCACATCTCTTTTTCTTTGTGCTCTTAAGTGAGGTCCTTTCACGTGACAGCCACTGCTTCCTGGTGTAGCCCTGCTATACACCCTTCTACAAAGACCTGGCTGTATCATAGTGATTGGGCTCTTAAAAGCAGACTCTCAGATTTCAAATCCCTGCACATTCAAATCTCCATGTCACCTGTTTTCCTGCAGACTCCAGAATGCCAAAGGAGGCAGACCACATGGAGGATGGAGGAGACAAGGAGTCGAAGGAGGAGCAGAGGCAGGGGGCTTCTGGGGAGACGGTTAGGAAGAGGGTCCGGGCGAACACTCCGAGTCCTCACAGAGGCAACACTCCACAAGGTGATCAGGCTTATTTTAACTGTTCAGTACTGTCTGCAGGCTTGCTCATTAACTAATGAGATCATGATCGTATAACAGAGACTTTGTAAAAGCATCAGATTTGTTAGACTTCCTGGTTAGTTTCTGTGAAACTTTGTTTTAATTCAACTGAATAAACTGGCTAAACACATGAATGTGATCTGGATTAAATGTGTCACAGCCTGTCATGTGACTGAAATGAAAACTGAACAATAGCACATCCTTGAAAGTAGTGCTGTGTCATACTGCATATCTTGGTATCCATCTGATACCAAGTAAATGCTGATACCAATGCCGATACTTTTAAACCTGTAAAGGCACCTTATTTAGGGACGAGCAGTGTGTCGTGATTTATGAGATGTATCATCATTAATTTACTCATTTTGAACACATTTGTTGACCACTAAATCACTGTGATTTACTGTGATTGTGATTACGTACTGCAATAATTAGTAATTACAACAAAAAACACTATTCAGCTTTTCATGTACTTTGAAACCCGGAATATAAATGTGCCCACCCGTAAAGCACTTTGGGTCAGCTTCTGTTGGTTGAATGTGCTATATAGGCTATAAATAGATGTGACAATCAACACACAGAGGTTCAGACATTGTTCATAGTGCATGCTTGAGGTGTATTCTTTCATTAAAAAAGTATATATACATACATTTATCGACCCTGTCACTCTAGTATTGCTCTGATACCGATACCAGCGTTGGTGTCGATACTATTGATATTTGGATCGATCCGCCCACCTCTACCTAAAAGTACGTTTTCAAAAAAGATTTACTGGTTCCTGCTGCTCACTGTCATTTCAGGCCTTTGCTTCCCCTGCAGGCCTGTGTTTCTGAGGGTAGGTCATCCATAAACATGTTGGCTGTGAGACCTTCTACATACATGTGAGAATATGTCCTGAAAGAGGCAGCACAGATGGTTTAGCAGTCTGGCTGGAGTTGGGCTCGGACCCCTTCTTCTTGCATGCTGTGAGAACAGCTCAGTTCTTCTGTTCAAACATGTGATCTTTGCCCTGTTTTTGACCACAGGAGTCATACCATGAATGCTTCAGTTCACAGGCACATGCCTTCAAGCGTTGGCAGATAAAATCTTCTTGTCTGTGTTGCTTGCTTGTTTTGACCAACTTGGCTCTTGCAGTCACTGCCAGTGACTACTTTGCCTCGTTGTTGTGCGTTCTGTATTAAAATGCCATGTTTTCTAAGATGCTTGGCAGGTAATATCATTTGGTTTGTGTGCTGAACACAGTAAACTGTGACACGGTGTACATTAAAAACCTTGCAAAGGGGTCTGGAAAGTCCAAACATCAATTCTAGCTCCAGCTGTGGAGGATGCTAGCCCTCGAAAATGTAAAAAAAACCTCAAAACAAAATACTCCTCCAAAGCCATATATCCACATGAGTACTACTAAATATGTGACAAAGTGTTGTCCACTTAAAAACAGCTTGGACTTGTATAAGACGGAAAAAGATTAACTTTGTCAGTTCTGATGTAGAAAATGTTCTCATGTGTTTATTCCCAGATTTAGATTTGTGCAGATGATGACTTCACGAGAGTGGAACATTGTGACTTTTTGTTTTTGCTCATGGCCGTGAGCCACAACAACAGAGGCTTTGCTTAAAGGCAGGTGTGCTGCTGAACAGAGAGCTTTGTTTAGACTCTGACTGATGAATTGAGGAGATCAACGCTTATTGCACTTAGTGTTGCCTGCTTGTAAAACATTCACACTAAATCCATTTGGAAGTGAGAGATAATGCGCTCAGTAAATGGGTTTATATCCAGTGTGTTCTCCAGATGAAGGAAACTTTATCTTTTGAAAGAATGACGTGTAATTGTGTACAAATATATACATTTTCTCTTTCTAGCCAGCCCACCCAGGTTTGTCTCTGTGGAGGAACTGATGGAGACAGCTAAAGGAGTCACCAACATGGCTTTGGCTCATGAAATAATGGTGAACCAGGCTTTTCAAATCAAACCCGCGGAGCTTCCTGAAGGAAGGTGAGGACTGGATCTTTTCCTCAGTGTGAGTTCTTTCTTGCTGCAGATATAAAAGCATGCGTGTTGTTCTGGAACAGTTTGGAGCGCAGAGTGAAGGAGATCATGCACAAAGCATTCTGGGATTGTTTGGAAGCCCAGCTGAAGGAGGATCCACCGTCATATGAACACGCCATCAAACTTCTGGCTGAGATCAAAGAGGTGAGATGCTGAAGCCTGCATTCATTCGTATTCTTCAATCATCCTTCTCTAGATTTAACCAACCTCTTTTAACCTCTCGTCTCCCCTCTTTTAGACACTGCTGTCTTTCTTGCTACCAGGCCACGGTCGTCTGCGCTCTCAGATTGAGGAGGTTTTGGATTTGCCCCTGATCCAGCAGCAAGCTGAAAATGGAGCTCTTGACATCGGTCGTCTGTCCCAGTTCATTGTGTGGATGATGGGCTCACTTTGCGCCCCCAGCAGAGACGAGGACATCCAGAAGCTGAAGCAGATCACTGAAGTTGTGCCTCTGCTCAAGTAAGCCATGGAAGACAGGTCATCATTAGCTCTGCATGTTCCAGGCTGTGGTTTATTTTTAGATTGTGTAATTTCATTCCCATCAGACCATGCAGCTCTCAGCTTGTATAAGAGCGACTGTTCTTTGATTATAGCTCAAAGCGCTATTAACAACTTCTTAGTACAGATCCAGACTTACCAAGACTGAATTAAAAGTTTGGCTTGTCATGAAATGTGTATATTTCATCATCAGTGCTTAGAGTTTGCCCATTTTTTCCATCTGTCATGTTTTAGGGCCATATTTTCAGTGCTGGACCTGATGAAGGTGGACATGGCTAACTTTGCCCTGAGCAGCATCAGACCACATCTGATGCAACAGTCTGTTGAATATGAGAGGAACAAGTTCCAGGAGTTTTTGGAGAAACAACCAAGTAAGGGATACAACTTTCATATTTACTGTTATGAGCATTATTAGCTTTAAACATTACATATGATTATTTAAATAGCACACAACCCGCAGTGTCTAATTCTACTGTATTCAGACTAATCACCTGCAATATGAAATACAGAACCCCAAAACATATCTCTCATTAGCTGGTAGATTTGTAGACGTTAACATTGTGCAATGTCCTTTGCACCATCTTGAGTACTGTGATACCCACTGATTACCTCTGTAGCAAGACTTAAACAGTTGCCCATTTGTCATTCAGAACATGACTGTAGGAGCTGCAGCTCTAATAAGATGTACTACAGACTGTATAAAACATGGATGTAGCTTCCAGATGTGAAAAGTGAAGCAAAGTCAGACTTTCCACTGAGGTTGTATTCTTTTTATTGGCCAGCAAAGGGTGACTCAAAAAGACTAGTTATGTGGATTTCTGTTGGAGTATGACCCTCAGTTTTCTTGCTCTGTGACTCAGGACTGTATCAGCTCAACATCCAGGTTCCAGTCCAATCAAATACAACATAATCTTTATTTTATTAATTATGCTCCTCATCAGAATCAGGCAGCGGGGGTCTTGACATCTGGATGCCAAAACCTGAACAAACGCTTGAGGCTTTGCAATCTGACTTCACAAGCCAACATTGTGACAGCTATATGCGTGTTTTATATATGCAGTTTGTGGCGTCCATTGTTTTCTAATTGCTCATTGCTGTTTGTGAGATATCCAAAGATCAGAAAGGATACAAAATTGCATTTTTCTGTAACCAAACATCTTCAAATTTGACTGTTTGCTTTATTAACGTATTTATTTTTTATTTTTTACAAAAGGGAAATACTCAATCTGTCAACCCACGAATACTGCAGTTATAAGTTACACAATGATTGAATGCTTTTAAAAAGCATGTGATGTACAGGGGTGTAGTCACTCCTGTGTGAATGCCACTTCTTTGTTATACTTTTTGAAAATCAGGTGAATTTCAGCAGCACGCAACAGCTTTGATTTGATGCAGTGTTTACACATAGACTTAATAATTCATCTTATACCACTGTGCATCTCTGCTCTACTCAAAATATTTGTATGTTTGCCCTTCTGTCTAGTGTAGTCTGAACCTTTTACATTTAACAATACAGAAAACTGAAAAAATCTTGGTTATAGACTCCTGTATTATATTCTATAATGATGTAATACCGCTGACTAGTACTGCTATTATTATACTGAATAATAACAATGATCGTTTCTCCTTCAGATGCCTTAGACTTCACTGAGAAATGGCTTGAGGATACAGTAAAAAGCCTGCAAGACTCAGCAGCAACAGGTGGTGCTGCATCTGATTCTTCACTCCACCCCCTCAGTGTTCATAATCATGCCTATCTTCGCCTGCTCAGGTGGGACCACGACTCAGACCCCTTCCCGGAGGTAAACCCAATAAATCCTGGTTCATTGTATCTCAGCGCTTGTTTAAATTTCACTTCTTGTGTTGTACTCTTCATCCTAAAATTCTCCTCTGCTTTTATCTACAGACGGTGTTGATGGATCAGGTTCGATTCCAGGAGATGCAGCAGGAGGCTGAACAGCTGGTTCTTCTCTCCTCTGTGCTGCTCATTGTCTACACTACAACTGGGGAGGCCATCTCAGGCCTGCCAGGACTGATGGAGACCCTCAAAAACACTGTTAACGTCTTGCTTGCAGACATGCATACACCGTAAGCACAAAGATATATATATTTTTTTATATTTAAAGCTACAGTGGCCAAATTTGCCTTCATTTCTTTCAGTTCACTTCCTCAAGCACTAATTATTCTCTATGTGAATAAACAAAGGTGGACAAATATGACTGAGCCAGAGTGGATTTAATTTGACTTGCATTAATGCGTAAATTGAACGACTTAGGATTAGTTTGAATTTCAAGGTAACTTTCTCTGGAAAGGTCCCATGCTGACATATTCTGCAATGTGCCTGATCTGAATTCAGCAAAAATAAAGAGAGACACTGTAGATTCCATCAGTTTCACAGATGTGGTGATGTGACTAGTTTAGCCTCATTTAGACAAGAGTAGTGTTGTTTCCACAAATTGTATATAAAAGATGGACCACTAATTTCTGGACAACTTTTTTGGACTTTGCTGTCACTATGTTAAGGGGGTTTTTGTTTATTTTTTTCTGGTCAACTGGAACCTTTCTGTGGAGTTTGTGTGTTTTCCAACAGTTTTAAAAGATGTGCTTTGTACTAACTATTTAAATGGTAAATGGCCTGTATTTGAATAGCGCTTTACTTAGTCCCTAAGGACCCCAAAGCGCTTTATACTACTTTCAGCCACACACCCATTCACACACTGGTGATGGCAAGCTACATTGTAGCCACAGCTGCCCTGGGGCACACTGACAGAGGCGAGGCTGCCGGACACCGGCCCTCTGACCACCACCAGTAGGCAAACATGGGGTTAGTACAGGGGTGGGCAATCTCACGAGGGCCGGTGTCCCTGCAGGTTTTAGATGTGTCCTTGAACCAACACAGCTGATTTAAATGGCTAAATTAGCTCCTCAACATGTCCTGAAGTTCTCCAGAGGCCTGGTAATGAGCTAATCATGTGATTCAGGTGTGTGGACCCAAGGTGAGATCTAAAACCTGCAGGGACACCGGCCCTCGTGGACTGAGCCCACCCCTGGGTTAGTATCTTGCCCAAGGATATTTGGCATGCAGCCAGGAGGCAGCCTGGGATCGAACCACCGACCTGATTAGTGGCTGACCTGCTCTGCCACCTGAGCTACAGCCACGCCATTTATTCTAAATTGGCTTAATTTGTGAACATGAGAACAAGAGGCCAAAGCAGTTACAATTTTTTTGAGACAGTGTTTGATAGATGGCTATGAAGTACTGATTACATACAGCTTTTTTTTGTAAAGTTAATTGTATCAGTAAAATAAGTTTATTATATATTAAAGGTTGTAGCTTTTCTCCAATGAAAAAAAAAATCCAAGAAGTTTTAGCTCAAGACAGATGGGTAAAAAAGCACTTTTGTCCCACAATACTACCGACTGTCCACTGTTAGCCATCATAATGGAGTAAGGTTTTGCACACTAGGGTAGCGAGTTAGTTACATGACTGAAAACTATGGATAGAAGATGCATAAAGCTTGGCTTTTGTTGTGAAGCTTATTAACTTAACAACTTGTATTGTTATAAAACTAAAGCTTTTTTTTTGGTCTGTCCTAAGTTCATTTAGTGCACAGGAGGTCTTGGCAACCATTGGGGAGAAACTGTGTGTTGAGCTGAGTCAGTGTCTAAGCCAGCATGGCTACTCTCCATTCTCAGCTGACCGAAAGAGCGCTCTGAAGGGGCAAATCTCCGCCGCCATCCAACCAGACAACACAGTCCGCATGCTGATGGGTAAGAGCACTTACTTCTTACTTCCTTAGAGGCAACACCAGCGGTGCACAGTTCAGTGAAGGTGTTTGTCAGCGACAGTTAAACTCTCTTCTCTCCTCTCAGAATCTCGGGTTCACAACTACCTTCTGGCTTCCCTGGAGTCCAGCCAACATAAGACCCCTCCTCCTCTGCCAGGAGGTCTGGCTCCAGTCAGCAAGGAGCTAAAAGAGCTTGCTGTTCACTTCAGTCGCCTTGTCAACTACAACAAGCTGGTCTTCTCCCCATTCTATCAAAAGACCCTGCAGAAAATACTGGCACCAGGAGAGAGTCCCGGCACAGACACATAAACTCTGCAGGGAGGGAGAAGAGAAATGTGGAGAGCAGTCTGTGATTTTTTGCAGTTTCCTCTCACTAGTAACGGTTAAGATTTAAAGAAAACAGTCACGGGAGGTGCCCAGAGAAGTATGCACCTTAAACCAAGTCGATTAGAAAATAGACTCACATCTCAGTTACATTAATCCACAAAGTTGTTAGCTTGGAAAAATGTCAAACCTCATATTTGTGACCTATTAGCAGCTGTCTTGGATGAGCCTGTATTCAGTATTATAGCATGGCAGGGTATCATTCGGAACAGTTTAATACCCAGAACTAATATTTTGGGGTATTCTGCATCTTTACCATACGTGGTAGAGTCCTTATGACTTAGTTTGCACAATATTCAATTAAAGAAAGAATTCAGGAAGATAAAGTGTCAGCGTATGTATCATAAAAGTGTCCCAAAGTAGGAAGATATAGGATCTGAAAGAAGTTAGCTGCTGTCATTACCAGCAAATTAAACTGCCGACTTTACAATTGAACCCCCAGGTCTCCTGTTCTTACACAATCCTTTTTCCTAATTTAGGAAATTCCCCCCAACATCCAACAAGCTCCAGTGCTGCCCCCGCCTGTCAGGAGCTGCCAGGAGATGTTATGGTATTTCACAGATGTGTTTGCTTTATTACATTTATCAAAAAAGAGCCACAATCTCTACTTAGAAAGGGTCATTTAAGTATATTTGAAAAGGAATCTGTTTACTCAGGATAAACAAGTCACTGAGTATTTTTAAAACGAATTTGTGGGGGTGGGGGAAAGTGTTTTAGTGAATCTGCCTGAATGCTCCTTCCTGTTAGCTCCTGACAGGTGAGGTGGAGCTCTTCTAAAACACTGGCAGAGAGCTCCTTGATGAGTTGACAAAGCTGACCCCTTCAGTGAGATATGTGATGGGTAAAAGCCTTAAAGTATTTAGAAAGCATCAGTATGTTACGTTTTTTTAACTTACTGCTCGTGGCACCGTTTAACTGGCACTCTAAGCAGTTGTGTAGCTCACACAAGCGAAAGAATGAGCAAGACAGCAAATGCCTGCATGCTGTCTTTTACACTGGAACTGAAAGAGAATACAGAGGGTACAAAAACTATACACCTTAATCTTTTTGCAGCATTTAGTTCATGCATCTGTAAGTACTAGTGGATTTTTTTTAAACAGACAGGGGACTCCTTGCAGTAGCTTCAGAAATATGTACAATAACCCAGCTAAACAAATTCTTCACTATAAAGTAAATTAGTTTCCTTTAATGATGAAGGTTGGACTTAAAAAACCAACAAACAAAAAGATGATCTGAATCTCTTCTATACCTGCTCACAGAAAAAGAAAAGGATCCGTTTATCTGTTGGAAATAATGGTGTGCAGACTTTTTGTACCCGCAGTAAGTGAGATAGTTTCCAGCATATTAGATAAAATGAAAATAACCTGCATTATATGTTGTACTGTAATTTTTACCAAGGGACTTGTGTTGTTGACCAACTCAAACTATTTTAATTTAACTGATGTTTACGTATTGATTTTTTGATTGTTTTTAAGAAGCTGGAACATTTCATTTTAACAAGCACTTCTCGTTGGGGTTTGGCTTTTCTCGTGCATATTTTACAACTTACCACACAGCTGGTTGTAACACTGTTTCACTCCTTCAGGCAGAATGACGTCAGCCATTCCCCAAATGAATAACACTCTGACTGATCACACTGACTACACTTTGAATGTTCGTTGAACATGACAATAAAGCGTTACGTCCCACACAGCAGTCTGTGTTTATTTTTGAATCCATCTTCACATCAAAGAGCTTGATTGCGTTCATCAAAAACACTGTGAGGGAAATAAAACGTTTAAAGATTTTATAATAGAGCTCTCATTATTAACTCCAATAAGATTTGGTGCATTCTTCTGTGTATCGCTAGGCTGCTTGCATGCAATACACTTATATAGCGGTAGGTGGCGCCAGATCTCAAATTTAAAAACCAGTACAAGGCGTTGCGTTTGTGCAATAAAAAGCGTGCGATCAAATACTTGCATAAGAGCAATTTATAACCAGAGGGAGACTTGTACTTATTCTTCAAAACAGCGTGTGTTTGAATTAAGTTTTGTTGGCAATTATGACCACTATTTTAATGTTTTTGAACATGCCTACAAAGAAACCAAGAAATAAGTGCAACAGCATGATGGGAGCATGCACTTTGAATGCTTTAGAGCTGACTAAGTTCGCACTGTTGTAACGCTAACATGCATTGTCTTGTCCTGAACTGCACTGGGGTGTGTTTTGGCTAATCCAATAGCTAACTTGTTTCACTTATATTATGACTGCCTGGCTGCCATTTTAATCTTAATTACTACTAAATCTACATAGAGTAAGCTCTGAACGTTATTGGACAATTATAATTTTTTTAAATTTTCAGCTTTAATTTAAGGGTTTTAACAGAAGTGCAGGCCTGGCATAACATATCAAGGGAGGTGGTGCACTTTCAAGCAGTCATTGACTGCAAAGGATTTTCAGCCATGTATTAAAAACAATCTTCATATCTAAAATTATACACTATGATTTTAGATTTTACAGTTGCTTTTAAACCTTTCAAGAGGAAGGAATAACGAAAGAAAAAGGCTGACATTCCCAAAGAGTTCATGTAATATTTGAATTAAATTCAAATATTCTAAAAGTTAGTCAAAAACATTTGTTTTCATACTGTTTACGCCAAATCCAGACCCTACCATCTGAACGTCACAGCATAAAATGAAACTACAATTTTGTTGAGCTTGTGCAAATTGTAGCCTCTGTTTCTTGCTCCTATCTGATAGATGTGGCACCCAGTGTGGACTTCTGCTGTTGTGGCACATCTGTCTCAAGGCTGGACTGTTGTGCATTCAGAGACGCTGTTCTGCATGGCTTGGTTATTTGAGTTCCTGTTGCCATCCT
This sequence comes from Aulonocara sp. 'chitande type north' Nkhata Bay, assembly GCF_057382095.1. Lineage (NCBI taxonomy): Eukaryota > Metazoa > Chordata > Actinopteri > Cichliformes > Cichlidae > Aulonocara > Aulonocara sp. 'chitande type north' Nkhata Bay. The sequence goes on from NC_141350.1 coordinate 63,216,902, forward strand.
ATCAGCTTGAAGCACTCTGGCCATTCTCCTCTGACCTCTGACATCAACAAGGTATTTTTGCTCACAGAACTCCTGCTTAGTGGATATTTTCCCTTTTTTGGACCGTTCTCCAAAAACCCTAGAGATGGCTGTGTGGGAAAATCTCAGTAGATAAGCAGTTTTTGAAATACTGAGACCAGCCCCTCTGGCACCCACATCCATGTCACTTAATAAATCACCTTTCTTTGCCATTCAGATGCTCAGCTTGAAAAGCAGGTTGCTACAATGCAATGCTATTTGGCTTATATATTTGCAGTTGAACAGGTGTACCTAATATGATGGCTGCATTCAGCAAAGTATTATGAAGTAATGTGCAAAATGACACTTGCAATTATTGCTTTCAATTATTCTGCATCAATATACATGTGATCTGATTCCCCCAGCTGTATGCATACTAACTGTGGATGTGATGGAGAAGAAAACAAAACATTTGAATTTACATTTTATTTAAGAATTAAACAACAATTAAACATCTTTGAGTGTTGTGTTTATCACTTTGGTGTGCAATCCAGTTATTACCGATGAGTGATTCTGTTTGATTCCCTAAAAAGACTCAAAAATAGCAGCACACAGAAGCTTCAGCTGATTACCGCTAACACAAAAGGCAACTTTAATTTAGGACCAGAGAACCAGAAGCAACCAGTACTCCTGTGTTGGTGTATTATTACATGCCACCGACTGTCCTTTGTGCCATTTTCTTTGTCACAGCTCAGCTAGAGAGTGTTTTATTTAAACATGGGGATCATGCCAGCACAGTGAGCTAGAATGAGCTAAAAGAAGTATAAACATTATCAACTGACTTGTGGTGAACATGGGGGCTGATGAAGCCATGCGTGTAAAAACAAAGCATCTTTTTTTGGAGTGGATACAAATTCATAGTACTGTAATAAAGTTCAAAAGATGATGAAATGAACAGATTGTTAAAAACAAGTTTTAATTCTGGCACATCTAAACAGAAATCAAACGTTGCAGCTCAGTCAGTGTTTCATGGAGACAGCACTGTTATTATTTTACTGTCCCCTCCCTCTGCCCTCCCCAACATTCCACACATGCGGAGAAGCAACAAGCTACCGAACCAGCAGCAACAGCTAGCCGCCCGCCAGCAGCTATCTCCGTGGGGGACGAGGCGTATTAACATGCAAAAGTTTAGAAACACGGATTCCTTGTCCTAAGCAGGCACAAGAGTGACGTTCGGCGCAACCCGAGACGGCTGTGGAAAGCATGGGTCACGTCGGGCTCTCGTAATAGATAGTTATTTGCGTTATTTAGTGCTTCAAATGTGCGAAAAGTCGCTCGGTGTGTCCTCGTCGTTGAACAAGATGGCAGCAGCAGCAGGAGCAGCACCGTTGCAGGAATCGACTGTGGTGCGGGTCCTCGTTGCTAGCCAGCTCTTTCACACCCTGGGCGATACGATTTACTGGTTTTGTTGAAGGTATGTCACCTTATCTGGCAAGGCTGGGCGTCAAATGGACTTTGTGTGCTGCGCTGGTGTTTGTTTCATATGTCCCTTTAACGTTGACAGTACTTCGCTCATGGCTAGCTTGTTTGCTAACAGCTGCTAACTTCGATTTGTCCCCTGTAGCTGGAAACTGTTGGCGATAAAAACGTGCTTAATTAGAGCTAGGGCACACGGTAGCTATTCAGGTGTGTGGTTTTAGTGTGCCCTTTCATGTGTGTTCATTTTTAAGTAACTTTAGCTATGCATTTTGTTAACTTATGCTAACTTGAAAAAGTTATGTACTGAAAAAACGACTTTATTTGACACATTTTTGTCCCTTAGTAAAGATATAACACCTGTAAAAGTTCGCACTTGTATTTTTGAGTGAGTTTGAGTAAATTACTTTGCTGCCTGTCAGTTTATAAGTTCCAACAGGTGTCTCGGCTGGTGTTGCCCATCCCCCAAACACGTACACACACACACACACAGCCAGGCACACATCACCCTCCCCGTGTGCTAACATGCCTCTCTAGATTGATCAGTAACAAACTGTGGGGTGGACGCTAGCTGGACCCGTGAGCACATACAAACACGCAAACACTTGTGTGTGTCGTGGCTCTCTATTTCAGGCTTGGGTCTCGTCATCCTGTGGGGATATCAGGCTACCTAAGCCTGGCAGTGAGAAGGCAGAGCAGCACTGGCTGTGTCGGTGGCCCCCAGAGACTGGAATGACATATTGGCAAGCGTAGGAAGGTGGAGATGTTGGCATCAGCCATATGGTGGTGTCGCCTTTTTTTTTTTTTTTTTTTTCCTGTAGCACCATCAGATTATTTTTAGTGTTTGCTAAATTTGCTGCTGTAGTTGTTGAATGAAGAAAGGTAGCGGTGAGGGAGGCAGTGGAAAAATATGGGTTTGGTTTTAGACTACAATGATGTCAGCAAGAATTTTAATTACAGCCACACTCCACAGCTATTTGCCAGCTCATTTCTGCTCTGAGTAATATTGTTGTTAACCAGAGTCTGAATACAGATCTATATTGAGAGAGAAAAGTGTGGTTGCAAGTGTTACTGTCCATCAGCAGTTTGTCTAGTGAAACACATCAGCCCTGCTGGTAATAAGAGGTGTGTTTTATTTTAATGTTGACTTTGAGGCACCACCCCTCTGCTTGTCTCAACCTGCATTGGCACTTGGAATGAAATTTTGTGCTTAACGCAGCCGGCTTCATGAGCGTCAAACTGGAATCACCTGAGTCCCAATGTAACCCAGCCAAACACGGGCATTCAGGAAGTATGGCTGCAGCCTTTGCCTATGCCTGTTATCGCGGTGTACAGACTTGCTGCAATGAAAGGAAAGTTGCAGGAAAAGAATAAATGAAGGCAAATATTTTATAGTAGTGTGTAGCATTAGACAATGGGATGTTAAAATATGTATGTTACACAATGGCTAACACTGTTCTCTAATCATATCCTATTTGGTGTAAAACTAAATCAAGCATGTTTGTTCTTTGGCTGCATAATCACTTTCCTTTGTTTGTATATTCCTAACTTCCAGGGAGATGTGAGTAATGCCAGCAGTGCTTCATTAAGGTCTGAATAATTAATAATTCGGCCTAATGTGTCCACTCTAGTCAATGATTTAACTGTTTTGTGGGACAGATGGACATTGCTCACTTAAAAGAGTTTAAGGGTTAACAAAAGTCCTTGTTCAGCTTTGGGGGCATTAGGTACTTTTTCAGTTTGGAAGAGAAAATAAAGGATTAATTAAAAGATTGCTGTTTGTTTTCAGATATAAAAACGGATCAAGCCACAGTAGTCTTACCTGGTTGATTTCAACCCCACTCAGTGTGGTGAGACCCTCTTCTTATTCCACTTCTCCACCAGTTAGTCCTTGCTCACCTGATCTAGTCTAAAAGAAACCTGATACTGGCTGGTCAGAGCCCAGTGGTCATGGAACAGTCCTAATCCTATCAAGACAACTTGAATTACACTTTGCTGAAAGTTTTTTTTTTTTTCCCCCCAAAAAAGCCTCCTGCCCATACCCCATCTCTTATAAATTCAGTTACCCAATAAAAACCATCAGTAAAATTTATGCTTTAGATTTCCATAAAATTATACTGCCTTTCTGTCTTTTTGTGAACATTGAATACACATCCATGTTGTTTGAATAGGCCTACATCTAATTTGAATTTGATTTGAACTGTCAGCTGAGAAAACTGGCCTAAACCTTGGTCTATAACGTCAGTGTCATTTGTGATTTAAAACATGTAATCCAATTCAACAAAGCATCTAACATTAATAAACATTGTAGATTGTGCTCCAGGGCTATCACAGTATTAAATTTTCACTCCACAATTATTTTGGTAAAAAAGAAACACACCAAAAAAGATATCTGTACAAAATCTTTAAGAAAAAAAGTCTGTATTCTTTTAGTTGGCTCTATAACTGAATGTGTTTGTTGTCGTTTGTTTTGGGAAATTAAAATTGAAATCCGAGTGGATGGAGGTGATGAGTCTAACTGTAACTCTACAAAAGCATAAAAACAGTTTGAGAAAGCCTATTTGTGCTATAGGCATGACATGAATATTTAATACTTTAATACTATCAATACACAGTTATCATGACCCCCACATTGTGTCACATTGGTTTCTAACCATGTTATCACACTTTAGCTAGTATACGCCTGGTGTGCTACCACAGTGTTCTGACTTTAGAAATGTGAACTCTTACATTTTTACAGCATAGATCACATTGTATGCTGAACAAATGTTTCCATTAATACATGAACATTAGTAATAGACAACTACCTAAAGTAGAAAGCACTGAATAGAAAAGTGAGTGCTTGACATGAAGATTGTGTAAGTTTCTTTAATGCATGTTTTGATCTAATATGCTTCTAGGATTTGGGAGTGAGGTGTGCCTTAATCAAAGAATCGTTGTTAGATCATTTGGACTACAGCATTGCAAAGGCCATAAAGCAAAGCAGTAGCTACTACAGTTCAGCGTCCTCTCTTACAGATGGTGTTACTTCTGATTTTGGTTTTGATGCTAATCTAAATAAGCACTGTTACTTCAGTATCATTGCCATATTTGTAAAATGTCACTGGTTGATAACTCATCGTGCCTTTATGGTGGATTATTTTCCCCTCCAGTACTGCTTGCAGTGTGGTTCTGCTTGTGTGAAACTGACCCTTGAGTATAGCATGCAGAGACAGGCCAGAGATGCAGCGGGCTTCCCCCATCTCTCATTACAGGAGGCCAGTTCCCCTTTCCTGTAATGGTGAAATGATGAGTTAATGTGTATTTGCTCTGGTGTCCTTTGGTATTTTTTTTTTCTTTTTGTTTAAAATCTTGGCTTGAGAGAATGGTGAAGGAGAAGAAAAAACTTTGGTTCTAATCTTTACTTTTTTTTGAATGTAGCATTTTGGTGTGAGTTTGTTTTGCCATGCTTTAAATGATTAATGTGGCTTGTGTTTCTGTTCTTTAGGTATGGCCTCACAAGTCTTGGTCTACCCATCACAGATGCACTCAGCTCAAACAAGTGCCTTAGGAACCAGCAGTAGTGGTACCAGCAGACATATAGGTGAAGCCCACCGCAGTAATAACACCAGCAGAGCCTTTCAGCACCGACCACCACCCAAAACCTATGTGATCGGAGTCAACTACGGTATTGCATATCCCAACAACGTTGTCCCATCCTCAGTCGGGGCTGATTCAGGGAGACTGCACGCAGGAATACAGCTCGGAGAAGGGGGGCTGTGGGCATTGCAGACTGCAGGAATACAGAGTGAAGAGAACCTAGGAGAAGGTCCAACTCGGACCCAGGATCAGCAGTCTCTTTGCCAGAGCAGAGGCAGAGGCCCACAGGAAGTGAGGCTTTATAGGGACAGTGGTGGTACTCCAGCAGGAGGAGGCCTGGACTGTGGGCTGCTGAGTAGGGCCTGTATCAGAACGCAAGAGGACGGTGGTAGAAACAGAAGAGTACCGAGGCCAGGAGGATACACCAAACTTTTAGACACAGCTGCCATCCAGAAATGTGAAAAGAAGACAGGTGAAAGTGGAGAACAACTGCAGGGAAACAACTGTGTCGGAACCATGCAGATAGTGGAGGAGGTATCTGCTCTGCCTTCACTTCCTCCTCCGGTGGCCATGTTGCAAACCAACACTGGGAACTTTGCAGACACTGTCAGATTAGGAGGTGGAGGGATGCCTGCTCAACACAACAGGGTGGAAGGTGTGACAGACATTGGAATCAGGGTTGATGGATCTGAAATCAGGCCAAATGGCAGTAACGAGGCAGTGGCTGGAGCTACAGTGACTAGAGCTGGGTCAGGAGATGGTGACTACCAGTTAGTTCAGCATGAGGTTCTGTGTTCCCAGAAGAACAGCTACGAGGTTTTGGAGTTTCTGGGTCGTGGCACCTTTGGCCAGGTGGTAAAGTGTTGGAAGAGGGGAACGAGTGAAGTGGTGGCTGTTAAAATACTGAAGAACCATCCGTCTTATGCACGTCAGGGACAGATTGAGGTGAGGAACTGTGAATTACTGTCTGTTGTTAGTGTGTTAGCTGAAATCTGCTGCTGTGTTACTCTGTGCATGCCCACAGTTTTGTTGCAGCATCACACCAAAACCGAACAACAGAAACGGTTCAATTTGCCTTTTTTTCCTCTCTCTCCCATAATCTTTTAACAGCTGATAGTCTGAGCCTATGTTATTTCCTTTTGTTCCAGGTTGAGATATTGGCACGGTTGAGCAGTGAGAATGCAGAGGAGCACAATGTGGTGCGTGCTTTGGAGTGCTTCCAGCACCGCAGCCACACCTGCCTGGTGTTTGAGATGTTGGAGCAAAATCTGTATGACTTTCTTAAACAGAACAAGTTCAGCCCACTGCCACTCAAAATCATCAGGCCTATTCTGCAGCAGGTAAAACAAACTTTTCTTTTCTGCCATAGAAACACATAAGATACAGGACATATTGTATGATGATGCTTTTAGAGCTGGCACACCTAGTTTTTAATGGGCTAAAAAAAATGCAGAGCACCATTTTGAATCATATTTTGTATTTGTGTTAATTCCTGCAGGTGGCAACAGCCCTAAAGAAGCTCAAGTCTTTGGGTTTGATTCACGCTGACCTGAAGCCAGAGAACATCATGCTGGTTGACCCCTCCAGACAGCCCTACAGAGTCAAAGTCATTGATTTTGGCTCAGCCAGCCATGTCTCCAAGGCTGTCTGCTCCACTTATCTGCAGTCCAGATACTACAGGTGAGTGCTTTCACTCAATTCTGAATCATTCTTCAAGACTCATGGGAGTCATTCACCAGTGGGTGTGGCGTGATATGATAGGCATTCCTGTTCATACTTTGAAAGACATTTAGAAGCTGTTCTAAAATAATCTGCTGTGTAAACTTGCTTTGTTATTGTAGATCAGAATGCAGCCTTCACTACTCCCTGTAGTTTTAATGCAGCGTTATCAGCTACCATATCATAAGAGAAGCATGATGTTTAATTTTGAGATAAATGTTTATGGTAAACATTTTTATTTCCTGTAATGTGACAATTAAAGTTTTAGTTTTACTGTAATTATGGGCTTTTAAAAATTTTGAATAGGACTCACATTTGTCAAAAAGGCCCCTAAATATGTTTAAAAAAACCAATCAGTGCATGCATCAGACTGAACCCAGCTGGTTTCCAGTAGTACAAAGTGTTCAGAATAAGCTTCACATGGTAGAATATTTTTAGGAAGATCAGATATGTCACGAGGTGAAATGTCATGGTATTTGTCTTCATAACATGCTAGCACAGTGATTTGACTTATTCCCATGGGTAATGGTTGTTTGTGTGTTTCTCCCCGTTTCTCACAGGGCTTAGTGAGGTCTTGCCTGAGCATTGTGTGTTTAGGCCTTCTCTGTTATGTAAAATGACGTGGTCTGTAACAACCTGCACACTCTCATTGGGAGTTCATTGACATGTCTTGGGAGCTGTTTTTTCCCCCTTCTGTATTTGTATGCATTTTTTATGTACATGCCTGGATGTACATCTGAGTAGTTCTCAGTGCATCACGCCCTTAACTTGGCTGATCTTGCATAATGTGCAGAGGAACTGAAATGTTTATATGAGGAACAGCGTCATGAAATATTTGGCTTGTCTTTCTGGCCTCTGTGAAAGCAAGAACGTGCTTATGAAACAGCTTTCCCAACCTCAGGACGCATTGTTGAACTGAAATGTAGAACTTAATTACATTGTTAAGCTGTAAGCTTACATGCTCGCATTATGACACAATAAATTTAGGACTTTCTGTACTTAAAAACAAAGTAGACCACAAGGTCGACTAAAAAAAACAACCTTGTCTCTCTTTGGTATATAGCCGTCTCATTGTGGACTCGTAGGCTTGTTTGTGATACGTATAATGATATCCAAGCTTGTTTCCAAAGCAAAAGTATTTGCTTTTTGCTAATCACGGGACAGAACGCTGGCAATTTTATTCATCACAGCTCCGACTAGCAAGTTTCAGCAAGCAGGTCATTTGGGTCGGGTGAACTGTTGCAAACTCTTCATTGTGCAATTCTTCAGAGGCTGCTGGGATAAGGGGTATGCCAGCAGCTAATGGAGCACACACACCCAACAGTACACTCTTTGCAGTTCTGATTTTATTGCCCTGTAAGGAACGTAGCACATTATCAGTTATTTCAAAAGTGTTTCTGGTAGTGGTGTTGAAATGGGGATACATAAGTCTGGGTTTCCTGAGGTGAAGAAACTTGTGTAAATGTAAAACTGAGCCTTAGAGCACAAACATTCCACCAATAGCTTTGTGCAACTTCTCTATTTTAGATAAATCTAGCCACTCCCCAGCCCCCTCCTCTACCAGAGCTGAGGTTTAGTGTGGAGCTACAGCTGTTACATAACATAAAGGATTTGCTCCTCATTTGACCTGTTTAACTGTGGAGAACGTGTGTGTGTGTGTGTGTGTGTGTGTGTGTGTGTGTGTGTGTGTGTGTGTGTGTGTGTGTTTCATCTCGAAGCAGCAAAAGTGAGATCATAGTGCAGTTAAAATGGGCTGCTGGTGGATTTCAGAGAGGTCACTCAGGCCAGTGAAGAATGTGGTATGTGAAAACCCACATTTAGATCCAGGAAAAAACATTCAGACATTCCTGTGTGTGTCTGGGTGTGTTCCTATGTGGTGCCCCTGTCTATAGAACAGCTGTTGAGCCTGGATATAAAATGTGCCCTAACATGCCTGACAATAATGCCACATGAATGTCACAGAGGGGCTTTGCTGAGTATTCAACGTTTGTATGTTGAGATTTTGTACCTTTTAACTTGACCTTTATCTTAGCTGGTGGTGTATGGCTGAAAGAATATGCTGACTCCAGACACAGTCTTATTTTTAAATAAACCAGTACTTCATGGCTTTCTTCTCTTGCTGTATATCCCACCTGCTTTCCATTGTGGGTTTGTGTGAGGAGGAGTTGGCTTAGCCATGATGATAGCTGGTACTGCACGTGCAGTGTGCACTGGTAAGCATGTATGTAAGCTTGGTTGGGGGAATTGTCTGTATTCAAACTGAGATGTCATAATAATATTTTGCAGTGCATTTTGTTTCCTATACGTGTGGAGCAGATGAAAGTAGCTGTTGCTTCTTATTGCTGTTATACAAGACCCAGTTCAATGAGTCAGCTCACTCTGTGCGAGTGTTACGTTGTTTGTAAGTGAGGTTATGTGGAGAGTGGTTTGAAGGATATAGTGTATCATCTCCCATGCTCATGTTACATAATGCCTGTGCTGTATTGTTACCATAGCGAAGCTCTTAATAGATACAGCCTCACCACAGTGGTTGGATGGATTTTTCTTTTTTCTGCTTTTTTGCTTAATGTTTTTGGGTTTTCCCTGGATTTTCCAGCACCATGGATAATGGCATTGCCAACAGTGTGGCTTTGATGAGAATTCAGATTTTTAAAACACAAAGAAACCCTGAAAATGGCAGTAAAACTGAGGTCATTTTAATGAGGCCCAGTATGAATGTTTTGTTCCTGGTGTTTACTGGCATGACAAAGAGTCTATATTTATCCACAAAAAAATGAACAGATTGGTGTTTTGTCTAGTTCTAGTCTTGAGAGCACTGACCATAAATCACATTAGACACTCACTGAAAAGAACTTAGTTTCAAGGCATTCACATATCACCTAATGTCAAAGTGAGGGCAGACAAATAGCATAGCCATAACTGCTTGTATAAGTACTAGGGCTGCCACAAACGATTATTTTGATAGTCGACTAGTCACCGATTATTTTTGCGATTAGTCGACTAATCAGATCATCATCCATTGGACGTACAGCGTACAGCTTATTGCACCAGCAGCATCTGGTCTTATATAACTATCATTAGCTTACAGCTTGAAGTGTTTGTGCTAACTAAAAATAAAGACAAGATGGTAGTTTATTAATTTTTAATGAAATTTGCAGATTGTTTCGGTGAAGTTTAATAAACTCCTTGCTTTTTAAAATATAACAGGACACCGGAGTATATTCTCCAGCGTCTCACACTTCTGATAATCAGCTGTCTGCTTGACAGTTTTAGCTGTGCAAAAACTATAACTTTAATCTCAGCCAAACCGATTTACTCAGGAACAAATAAAATACTAAAGAAAGCCAAACAATAACATTTTTAAGTTATCTAAGTGACTTATATATATGTTTAACCTGACTAGCGAAAGACGGCGGTGGGTTTGAAAACGATTTGTCAGGAGTCTGGTGTTCTCACGGCTCTAGTTAGCCTTGCCCCCGCCTAGCTAACGAGCTAGTGGGTAACAGACATCTCCGAAAACGTCGGAGCGCTTTTGAAAATATGTGGTGTCTTGATAAACTGAGCAGATATTTGAGGTTTACACAGCTACATTCTCGCCTGAAAATATGTTAAACGTTTATTTTGTGACCCAGAAAGAATAATAAGAGTACAGTTAAAACTAACTAGCTGCCGCCATTGTTGACAACTGCGCTGGGCTGCGCTATGAATTCTGGGACACAGCTTCTTCTTCTTCGGGGTTTAACGGCAGCTGGCATCCTTGTACATGCAGTGCTGCCATCTTCTGTTTCAGTCCGTTATTACACTCTTAAATCCTACTACTCATTCCTGCGTCCTTTGTGATCTTACAAAGCTTCAAACGATGCGTCGACTATTAAATTAGTCGTCGACGATTTTGATAGTCGACGTAATCGTGACTAGTCGACTAATCGTGGCAGCCCTAATAAGTACATTTTCTTAAATGTAAAGTTAGGGCCTTTTGTGACTAGCTTATGTAATAAGATTATTGTGATTTGAGATATTATATTGGGCCGTTATTAGCAATGTTTGTGTAAATTTACGGTGAACTTCCTTTTGGATGCTGCTGCTAATTGCGTTGGTAATTAAACAAAAACTTATGACTCACTGGGTAATCTGTGGTTCAAGTGGTAGCATGTCCAGTAATTAAAGGTTGGGTTTTTTGATCCTCCTGTTTGCATGTTCAAAAGCCTGTAAAGGAATATGCATTCAAGTTGGATAGACTTTATAGGATCGGAAATTATATTCTTATAAAGATTATCACATCCATTTTACATAATTTGTGAGTGTGTACATTTTATTTCATCTTTCACTGTCGGCGTCAAAGGCGCAATATGTCAACATAGTTTGGGTTTATCTGGTAGTGAGCACCGTGCTTGAGTTGAGAGGGTGATGGTATGAACTTGAACTTTATTGATTTCCCCTAAGCCTTGCTCTGTAACTAGAAAGTTGTAGCTGAAACCTTTGTGCTCATCATGTGCTTATGTGATGTTGCCATAGTAGCATGACACAGCAGGGCCTGCTGAGGTGACTGTTCTGTGCTGTGGGGGTTGTTGACGTAAAACCACCTCCCACAGTGAAAATGGAGCATTGGGCTATGTGAATAATTCAGCTAAGCAGCTCAGGTAGAAGTAAAGACTGCTATCATCTTAACACAGTTGCAGATCGGGGCAGGGTGTGTAGCCTTCCTTAAGCTAGGTGTGATGTCTTTGCCACTGAAGTGATGTTTTACTTTGGCGCCTAGTGTCGTACATCTTGTACATGTAGATATTCAGATGTGTCTTTGTCGAGGTCTAATTTGACAGAGTCCTAGGCAGATCTTGAGCTTCTTTTCAAAATGCAGTACCCATATGTTGAGTTAAGTTGCTGCCTCACCCACGTTGGCACAGTTTTACAAAGTAGGGCTAGAAGATGACTTTTTTGTTGTTGTTGTTGGGGTTTTTTTATTTGCCGTTCTCTGTGGAAGTAAAACTGTGGAAATCAGTTGTAACCATGTTTGGTATCATGTTTCCTAACTGACATTTAGTCTGCAGGGAAACCTGCCAGTGAAGTCCATACCTGATTCCATGATACGTTTCTTGTACTTTGAGTGAATAATATATGATACTCACATTAAGTGTATGTATATGATAAAACATTAAATACATTCCCTGTCTCTTGTTTGCTGGTTCCTAATTTACCTGCACTTCTCTTTTTATATACTGACCCCTTTTTCACCTGTGTGCGCTTGTTTTTGTGTGTATGTGCTTATGTGTACACACATCTGCGTTAGGATTGTGTAGCATAGACTCAGTTGTATTAAGATATTTGAAGGAATTTTGTGATGATACTTCTGATTAGGGCTGCACGATTTTGCATAAAATGAGAATCACGATTTTTTTGCTTAGAATTGAGATCACGATTCTCTCACGATTTTCTTTTCCAGTATAAATATTTATTGCACTTATTAACTGCACATCAACTTCGTAACAGTTGAGACTGAACATAAAAACAATAAATAAACATAAAAACAACAAATATCTCACGTTTTGTTGTTGCCGCAAAATGTTGTACTGCTTGAAATTCCGTCTCCACCATTGCTCGACACTGCGTGTATAGAGCAGGTAGTGCAACAATAAAAAAAATAGTTGCGGGACGGCACTGTGTAGCGTTTGTCTAGGGTGTTGATCATTTTCCTAAATCCCTCGTTTTGCACAGTGTTGATGGGAGCCATATCTTTGGTCAGGTGATAAGTGATAGCCTCCGTAATTTCTTTGTGCCTGCGGGAGTTCGACGTGTATAGGGAAGCGCTGTATAAGGTTCCCGTTATTGATGTTTGGGTGGTTGACCGGGACGGATTTTCTCCTGTCACTTTCTCGTCATCCCTGACGTGCTCTCCGTTGTTTTTTCCCTGCTAATTTTAGCATCGCACAGCTTCTGTATCACGTGGTATAAGGCTCCGCCCTTGTCATTTGTTGAGCAGGAACAGTGAGCGCTTGTTTTCATGCAGATTACGTCCCGGATCAAAATGCGGTACAATCGTCGTCGTCTTTTTTTAAATTTTTTTTATTTATTTATTTTTTTTGGTTGTTGTTGTTTTTTTTGTGTTTTTTTTTAAAATCGTTGTCATTTGGAAATGAGATCGCACATACGTATGAATCGAGATCGCGATTTTTCTAACGATTAATCGTGCAGCCCTACTTCTGATGCTATAGAAATAAAAACAAACGTACTTAACTGACTTAGTTACTGTTAAGTAACTAACTTAACTTTGTAGCTCTTATGCAGCCTGCTCAATATTGTCACATAATAAAACTGAACCTAAAAAACATTTTGTACCTGGGAATCTTGAGTTGGGATTTTTAACTAGCTGCTTAAAGCCCTGCCTTTGCCACCACATAACCAGTCATTTCCGTCCACCGTTTCCACTTCCTGTTATATGGACTGCCAACTCCAGCAATGCTTTAAGTGATTTCTTTACTTTTGGGTTTCGCATCACCAGGTGCCAGCATCTCTAGTCTTCGTTGAAACTAATTTGTTGTGTCTTCCTTTAGCAGTAACGGCTTTCTTGCATATTTTGCAACGTACTGTGCTTTGTTAGAGGTTGTCTAAGTAGCTGCCTTTTTCAGTATTAAATCATCGTTTTGACATGCCTGGGCTTATCACATTCTGTGGATACTAGGGAATGTAAACACACGGCATCTCTATAACACTGATTTCGTGATATGTCAGTTTTTTATCACGTAAAATTGTACACCTGTATTGTATTATATGATATGATAGTACACACACCTAATCTGCGTAGCTGTGTGTCTGTGTGGCAAGCTTATTGATTTTTCTGGGGACTCCAGATGGATTATTTATGCTACTGTGTGGTGAAGCAGCTGTTTGTACAAAAATCTGAAACTGGTGTGTCCAGAGCTACACTTAAACACAATTAAACTGTTACACTATATTTCTAATAAGCTAATAAGATCAGTTTTGTTGTTATGGCTATTGATATTATTATAAACACTGGCTACTGTGTTAGTGTGAATGTTATAATAATCAGCCGCATACAAATGCAGTTTGTGTAGATAATAAACAAAATCTAAGTGAAAATTATTGTGGTGTTTAAATGCTAATGAAGTAAAACAATGATAGTGGTTACATTCTACAAAGCAGTGAAATGTAATCATGTGAACAGGTGAATAAATGTCAGGTAGCTGCCATTGAGACGATATTCAATATATCTGAGGCTGATCTGGATGACTAAATAATATAATTGTCATTTTATTTGTTAGTTGTTCCTCCTTACTAATCCTGTAATGTAGTCTGCCATAAAGTCACCACACCTTTACCATGGCTGATGATATCTGCTTATGTCGAGTACCAGTCAGTCATGTCAACTTATTTGGCTGCAGTTTTGCAGTTTAAAAAACTCCTACAAAATACAAATAAAAACTTGGTGTAGCTAAAGTGAAATGCCTCAAAGCTGCTGTCACTTTGCTCATTTGCTTATTTTACACTGCATTAGCTTTCCCTCTAGCAACCTCTGTGCTGCTGACATTTGGTGTAGTACACAGTGTACTGGATTGGCCACAGATCACCTCATTGTCAGTTTTGTTTGAGCCAACTTTTTTTAGTCCAAGATCTGACCAGCGTCGGGTAATTTCCTCCCCACCAATCCACACATTTGTGCAGAAATTGTGTACATATTGTCACTAGGTAGGATAAAGCAACTGTGTGAGCAGTATGGCCTTAAGTGTGCGTGTGCATGTATCACAAATATGGCCTCGTAGATGCTTGATGGAAGGAGGAAGTAGCAAAAATCTGTTAGCATGTGTTAGTTGTTGTCACAAATGAATGACAGGCATGCATCCATGTTTGTAAAGGTGTGGCCTGAGAACTCATTGAGTCGCCTTCATATTACTTACAAGTTTGTTTGTTTGGGTTTTTTATTTTATTTTTTTACAAATTAGAAGCAAAGATCAGTTAGTCTTAAGGAATTGTTACAAACATTTTGAAAATGCAACAGAAAGCAAAGACATGCTTCAAATGTTGCTGCTCTGGTTGACGTGTTTCCTGCAACATGAAATGCTGCCGTTGTTTGATATGTAATCATGATGAATCAGCTCTGCTTGCAGTTTGTTCAAGCACAGGGTTCACGTGTCCTGTACCAAGTCCCATCACATCAACATCAATTAAACACGTGTCCAGAGAGAGTGAGTGTGTGTGTGTGTGTGTGTGTGTGTGTGTCCATAGTTATTTCTGTTCTCTGAACACCGCAGCAGTGTGTTGCCATACTGTATGCACTGTTTATTCGTGTCGTAGCTGCTGCTTTCTAGTGAGACTAGTTAGTTCTGGAACCTGGTTTGCCTGCCAAACACCTGTGGGTGCGGGAGTGTCAGCTGTGTGTTGTGTGATGAGCTTTTATAGATCTGGAAGGCTGCCGCTATTGCTCTGGGGGGCAACAACAACACATGCATGTGCACATACACACTCCTCTCTTCAGGTTTATTTTTGTGTGTCTCCATCTCTCCCTTGACCATATGCATGTGGACTGTTTATTTTTGCTATAGGCCTGTAATGCACAGCTGAACTGAGTTTTTGCTTGTGTAGTTGGTGGAGAATAGCATCTTGTATCTTCCTTAGATAAAGTGACAAAATGAGTGGTCTTAATACTGACTAAAATTTAAGTGCAGTTGAAGCTTACCAACATGGGCTGTACTGTCTAAACTAGAGAGATTGACTCTTCCGTTTCAAAATGTCAGCCTCGAGGAATCACTTTCAGGTGGAGTGGAGTCTTTCCCATTTACCATACCATTTGAGCATCAACACTTGGGTAGTTTATAATTACTGTAAATCATTACTACTGACTCTAGATTTAATAGCAGCTAAGAATAGACACAGTCACCGAAGACTTTTCAGTTACTTACTGGTACCTTTACAGATGCCCTTTTACCTTCAGGACTGCCTTGATTTTGTTTTTTTTGTTTTTGTTTTGTTTTTTGTGGCATGGTTTGAACAAGCTGTTGTTGGTGACGATTTGTCTGTTGCACATTTATAATGAGAACCTCCTGTTCCGCCACATCCCAAAGGTGCTCTATTGGATTGAGATCTGGTGACTGTGGATGGCATTAGAGTACAGTGAACTCATTGTTATGTTCAAGAAACCAATTTGAACTGTGTGACGTGGCATATTATCCTGCTGGAAGTAGCCATCAGAAGATGGTTATGTTGTTGACATAGTTTCCAACAATACCCAAGTAGACATTTACACATTTGCACATGCTCAGTTGGTACTAAAGGGCCCAAAGTGTGCTAAGAAAATAACCTTCACAGCATTACACCACCACTGGACTGACCTGTTGATACAAAGCAGGATGGCACCACACTCTCATGTTGCTTGTGCAGATGTTGCAGCAAAAATTACGATTTCAGGAGACAAAGCAATGTTTTTGGTGAGTTCATACAAATTGTAGCCCATCTGATTCAACATTTTCACAAGTGATTATTTAAGTTACTGTTGTCTTCCTATCAGCATGAAACCGTCTGGAAGTTTTTCTCTGATTAATAACAAAGCATTTTTCTGGGTCCTTCTCAGACCATTCTCTGTAAAGCTTAGAGATGGCTGTGTTGGGGGAAATCCCAGTAGACCAGCTGTGGGACACTGCTACGTTCAGTGTCACTAAACTCTGCTTTCTTCCCCTTTCTGGTGCTCAGTTTAAACTTGACTGTGTGTACGTGTCCAAATGCATTGAGTTGCTGCCGTGTGATCTGTTCTTGACTTTAAGGAAACAGCAGAAGCACATGGGTGTGATGACAGTTAAAACAAGAACCACTGTTTCCTCTTCCTACATCAGAATAATACACTGGTTGTAATCTCCAGCAGCATTGTCTTATTTTATGACTGCAGTTTCTCAACAAGGGACATTATGTATCTATTTTTATTTGTTGTTTTAATAAGTATGAATCATTTTTTTAATTCATTATTTTAGTAAAGATTTTAAAAGTATTTTATTAGCCTTTCTGTTTGTTTGAAAAATGGTTGGTTTTTGGTTTGTCAGATAAAATCAACCACTTCAAGCATGTTTAGAACAAGGAAACCCACAATCACCGTCTTATTCCCTGCTACAGGACTGTTCTGTAAATGTTTGAGGCCATCTACCCCAAGGCTCTTTTTGGTGTTGCGTAACTGAACTTCTTCCTCCTGAATGAGCAATGGGAAATGGCAAAGTGTAATTTCCTGCAAGCCAAGGAGGGCAGAAAGCCTGGGCTCTGTAAAAATGAACTTGACATATGCGTTTGTGTGTCTACACACAAGCAGACACTCTCACAGACATGTACACACAGTGCGATGACTGATGGCCCCATTTATCACCCAGTAATGCGGTTACATTATCGTCCTGCGTCCAGTTGTTGCTTGGCAACAGTCATTTTCCCTGTGGTCGTCACAGCAGTGGTTGCTGTTTGCAGCAGTGTTTCTCAGCTGCTGTGTCCAGGCCTGATAGAGCATTGTTTTCATCCACCAGCTCAAGAAACTACTGCAAGATTACGAGACCCAGTAAATTGCGCAAGTGGCAAAGTCCATTCTTTGAAAGAGATTTAGTTCTTTTGTTGCCGGAATGAATGCATGTCATATGGATGTAGTATTTGGTTTAAGTTCTTAGAATATCCTGCTGACAACATGGTAATTGGTTCCTTTTTGACAGTCATATGCTAGGCAGCATGGTGGTATTCATAATGTTCCTTATGTATAATACAGAAAGATTCATTGTTGAAACAAAGTTTTTAACCATGTCTTAGTTAAACATGCCAGGGAAAATCGGTGCTTGCTTGGAAGTGGGGGGGTTCGCTGTAAAAAGAAGTTTTCTTCCCACGCACAATGCTAATGGACGCTAATGTTTTTGTCACTTTTTATGGAATCAAACTCAAAGTAAGCTCAGTACTTCCACGCTTTAAACGCTGCACGCTCATACTCCCTCCCGCACTTGATATATGATCCATTGTTGATCTGCACACAGCTGTTGTCACAAACGTCGCACTTGCTAACGTCACTGTCATGAGACATTCTCGCAAAAAATCACGGTTTTAGTTTTAGTTACTGCCCATCTCTGGTCATCAATGATGCTAAAAATGGGTACCAGCCATAAGAGATCTTTTTGCTGAAATACCAGAAAATTGTTCCAAACAAATAACAATTATGCGCCAAGTTCTTACAATAATCTGTTTTTCTTGAATGGTTTTCATGGTTCTGTCTTCCCACATTGCCACAACGGTCTTAGTTTCAGAAAAGTTCATTGTGTTCTAAATGTAACGGTTAATTATGCAACTAAACAGACAAGTCCAGAAGTGCAAGTTTCTCATCCACTAGTCCCTGGGCTGTCTTTAATGCCCTGGGTGTATGCTTGGTGTCTGCTGAGCTGTTTTACCTTTTTGTTCTCATAAACATTCCTGTTCAACCTCTTTTGAGCTCCATCCAACAAAAGCTGCAGCGGTCCCAGCCTTTCCACTCTTGTCAATCCATACTTATTTTGTTGTTCTCTGGGTTGTGTCAGTATGACCTGCTTGTGATTATACTTGGTGAACAACTCCCAGGCGTAACCTTTTCTTTCTCTTTTCTCTCTGCAGGGCTCCAGAGATTATTTTGGGCCTGCCATTTTGTGAGGCCATAGACATGTGGTCGCTGGGATGTGTGATAGCTGAGCTCTTCTTGGGTTGGCCTCTCTACCCTGGAGCGCTGGAGTACGACCAGGTGACTTTCCCCTCCCGCACACACGCACACAAACGCGCGCACACACATGCACACTCTCAAGGACAGAAAGCCTGAAGAGGGAGACCTTTCATAAATGAAGGCGGAATAAGGTGGAGAAAATAAAATTAAACCTCATTTTTGCAGAAAATAAATTTAGTGTGTATAATTCATTCTTGGCTGTGTTTTCCCAGGAGCCTAACGATAGTATTTTTATTACACAGTTAAACCTTCATTTGTTGTTGCTTCCCAATCTCTCTCCTGCTTTATGACTGTGGTCCAACAAATCCTTGATGAAGTCCACCTAATACTAATCTGGACTAAGTGAATCAGGAAATTGTTCCTGGCAGTGTGTGATTATCTTCCCACAGGGTTGGGCGATCTAAACTATACAACAGGGACCCTAAACGGAGTCCCCCGGCAAGGGAGAGGGAGCATGGGAACAGGCCCATAACACATTCACAGACTAGTGCAGGATTATCCTGCATTTGACCATAGTCAACTCATCGAGGTCCAGAATGAAGGCCGTCATGGGTTTAGAAATTTGAAGGGAAAAAAGTGGGACACCGTTGTGTGTTTTGACATGAATTTCAAACATCAAATAATCAAACGTAGTTGTTTTTTTTTTTTGTTTTTTTTAAAGAATCGATTGCTTGGTTTGGCAACCAAGCAATCGATTCTTTAAAATCGTCCCTGCTTTATTGTGTGTTTCTCAGTGTTTTTGGAGGTCCTTGTTCCTCTATAAGAAGCTAATGCTTTGAACTGTCATCAGTCAGAGAGTAGCTGATAGTCATCCGCTGAGCTTTGACAGCTCTGTATCACAAGGCCATGCCAGGACACACACTCACGCGTGCACATCGAGTCCCGAAAAGCATGCTGTCCTATGCCAAGGCTCACTGCAGTTCCACTCTACACAGCAAAATGTATTTATAAACATAAGCCTGATGGTAGACAAGTGCGCACACTCACACGTGCACACATAACACACACTTGTGCACACATAGACAGTGTGGTTGGCGTTCAGTGCACCATCAGCAGGTTCTCAGTCCAGTGCTCTCTGGCAAGTCGGTGTATTTGTTCTAGGCCGTAGACATGACATGTACACACATACACACTGTAAAATTGTTACTGTAGGATTTGTGTTTTTCATGGAATTTCTGGAGTATCGTAGTATTTAAGATGTTTAATCAAGCCTGGGGGGTCAGCTCAACCAATCTTGGTAAAAGACATCCTACATCTGGGCACGATGGTTTACTTTTGTGTTATCACACTGCGAAGGTAATCCCACCTTCATTGGCATTTTAAAATGTCTCACAAATTAGTAAAATTAAGCATGGGCTGATAAATAGAAATGGATTTTCATGCTCATTAAATAAACATCAGATAGAGGCCTACACATCCCAATAAAAACATTGTGAAATTACATGATTCAGCTGTGTTAAACTTTGTGATTTCTTGCAGTCAACTACAAAAAGTTTGGACTTGTTAGTTAGAGGGCGAAAGGGTAAAAGGTGGCCATCCTTTCTTACACATGGACTGAGAACATATGAATCTGTCACTTAACATTTGAGCCTTTGATTACATTTTGTGGGTGAAGATTGTTATTAATAAAATGGTTTCTCCAACATGCACTATGGGATACATGTTGGAGAAAGTGTTTCAGTCTACCTTATGTTCTTTTTAAAGAATAGTCATATACATATTTACACAAGCAGACTGCATCAGCTGATTTAAACTAATATAGAAACTGGGTAAAATTCATTACATTCGTGATGCTCATGTTGGTGTGGTTTTATGCAGTGATTATGTAAGTTGTTGTGACTGATTGTGACTTTCCTGTTATTTTCTTCCTCTTCCTTCCTCTGCCTCTTCCTCACTGCGTCCTGTCTGCTTTCTTTCACCGCTCAGATCCGGTACATCTCTCAGACTCAAGGCCTGCCTCCCGAGCAGCTGCTCAACAAGGGGACCAAGACCTCTCGTTTCTTCTCCAAAGAATCAGATTCTCCCTATGCATCGTGGAGACTAAAAGTATGTGCATTCAGATCCTACAAAAATAGACACATATATGACACAAACACAATGTCTGCCTCTTCCTGCCAACTACACATCATTAAAAGTCAGTAATTGTTTATTAAAATTTTAGAAAAAAGTCAAGTGAAAGATCCTTGCAGTCATGGAAAAATAAGAAGTGGCAGTACATTCCCAATAGGAAACAGCTGCATGATCTTTTCCAAACAGAACAAAGCCGGCAAACCCGGAGGAAAGCCGAAGGAAATGTGAAACTGTGTTTAGACTACCTGCTGAGCTGACTTTAAATACAGTTTAAATGAATGTAAGCCGAGTGTTTATCTGTACGTGTACTTTCCAGCAAAACTCAGTTGGAACAAGTTGCGCGTCCAGATTTGCATGCTGACGTGTATAGTTTGCTCTCCCTGCTATGTAATACTCTAACCTTTCATCCCTCATCTCTGAAACAAATCCAGTAATAATTTCCAAAACACAGAGATGCAAACCCCTGCTTATACAAAAGTCTTAACATATTACATTTATGTGTCTGAAATATTTATCTTCATGTTCCTGTTCATCCTCCAGACAACAGAGGAGCATGAGAAAGAGACAGGACTTAAATCCAAAGAGGCCAGAAAGTACATCTTCAGCTGTCTGGATGACATAGCCCACGTGAGTCTTTATAAACCAAATCACTTGCATCAAATCAAACCACACCAGACTAGGGATGGGTACCGGTGTCCGGTGCCATCAACGGTAGTAACCAGACCGAAAAGCAGCGCACATTTCGGTGCTTTATTTCGATGCTTTTTTTTCCTGAGCTGTGATACACTTTAGATTCTAGCCAATCATTTTACGTTTCCGAGGATAGTAGGCGGGGCCAGGTACGTACGTTCTGTTAGAGCAGAGCTACAGATTAAAAATGCCCAAGGCGAAGCGGTCAAAAGTCTGGCTGTACTTCATAGCAAAATATGCAAACTCAGCAGCAACAAGTGCTTTAAGCTGATACTGTGATACTGTCAAAGGAGGTAACACCTCGAATCCAATGAAACACCTGGCGACGCATAGCGTTTTTTTTAAAAGCCCAGAAATGCGCCGTATTTGATAGCTTGCTGCGAGACCTCACACCGAGCACATCTACTGCGGGTGGGTTGCCTGTTATGTAGAGCTGGGCGATATGAGATTTTTTCATATCACGATATGTTTTTTTTTTCATTTCAGGCGATAACAATATATATCACGATATAAGCCAAATAACTATATTTGTAAGATTTAAATGTGCCGTTGCTCACAAGTAAAATGTGAAATAATCAGCAGCTTGTTTTTATTTAAATATTTATTTCCCATAATAAGTTCAACAGGGTAGATGTACTTAAGGAACATGAGACTTTTTCAGATAAATAAAGGCAAATATTGCAAACTACACAAAAGGCAGCCACTAAAGCGTTTAAGTTTCAAAATAGAACAAACGAAACAGACTAAATTGTCAATTCCACTTAGAAACAAAATATTAATTCTAAAAATAAATCTTAGTTTGTTTTACAGAAGAACAGACAAAACTGACTAACTTTTGTCAATATCAAATAAACTGAGAACTAAAAGGAAATTCTCCATCTCTCCTTGTTGTATAGCTTAGCTTTTCAAACAGTTTTAACAGTTACTTTAGTCTGACAAAAGCCGAATGACGAATTAGCGCTTCCAGTCAGAGACCGAGGCTACGTCCACACGTACACGGGTATTTTTGAAAACGGAGATTTTCCGTTTTCGTTTTAAAAAATAATCCCGTACACACATAAAGGCAGAAATGAAGGAAAACGCTGCTATGAACATGCCAAAGCAGCAGGTGGCGCTAGATTCCTAACCGTGCAGAAATATTGGCCAATCAGAAGTCTAGAAGCCTCGGCGGGAAAAAGTAAACAAAGCTGGGGCATAGAAGCAGAACCGAGTCGTATGTGTGGAGGGACAGTAACTGTGTGTATATGTAAGCATTTAAACACTGCAGAGAGTAGAATTAACAGTATTGTAGAAATTCATTTCACCGAAACAATAACGTGGCGCACAGTGTGACGCATGCACCAGTTTATTGTATTTCCAGACTTGCTTTCGGCACAATTTACAGTGCACGCTACTCTGTTTTTTGTCAGACTTGAAATAGCCGAAATACCTTCACACTACGGAACTTCTATGGCTCTTCCGTTCGACAATCTCTCCGGCATTGGAACCATCATCTGTTTTCTCTTCGGTCACGCTCGGTTGATTTTTCTAGTCGGCACACTCATTTCCTCCATTACGCGCTGGCTCCATTACCCGCTGGCTGCTTCCCAAACAAACACACGTGCGGCTTGGCACTTGTGCTGTACGTAACAAGTCACGCGACGTGACGCTGCGGCTGTGATTGGTTCGGCTCTGCGCTACTTAATTTGGATTGGCTGACCTTTTTTTTTTTTTTTTTTTTTTTTAAGAGGACAAGAGCGGTGAGGTCTATCGCGATAGCTTAATTTCTCTATCGAGTAAAAGTTATATCGCGATACATATCGTTATCGTTCTATCGCCCAGCTCTACTGTTATGCAACATCCCCCAAAAACACGAAGAGGAGAGTCCTGGCCCCTAGCCCTGCCAGTGTAGCAGAAATGATGAGGATGATGGTGGCAGCAGCCGTTCTTCTCTGCGTGAGTAGCTAATTTACGTTGAGTAGGCTAACCACGTTATTACATTAATGCATGTAAGGTGAACTAGCAAACACCGTCGTAGCTACATGCGGCTGTCTTCTTGTTTGATGGCAGATACTCCCTTCACCCTGGCTAAAAAGGCTAAAATGACCAAAGAAAAAGTGGAAAACAGTTAAACATGAGAGGTTTAGGACAAAGTTTGTGTTTTTTCCATTGTTTAACCACTGCTTCCAGCCAAGAGTGATACCATATATGCCCCATAGCTGCAGAAAAGGCTAACATTGTTATATTTTTACAAAAAACAGCTGAACATGAGAGGTTTTTGGACCAATTTTGTGTTCTCCATTCTTTAAGCACCGGTTTGAGCACCGTTTGAGCACCGGCACCGTTTCAAAAGTACCGATTTGGCACCGGTATCGGATAAAACCTAAACGATACCCATCCCTACACCAGACACAAATAAAACACCTTACAATACAATACAAGTCTTACCTTCACAAAATATATATTTAAACCTAAGTTTGTGGCTGTGACTTGCTCTGTCAATTAGGTGAACTTGGTGCTGAGTCCTGATAACGCTGACATGCAAGCAGAGAAGGCAGACAGGCGGGAGTTTGTGTCTCTGCTTAAGAGCATGCTTTTGGTCGATGCCGAAGACAGGACTGTTCCCACCAGTGTCCTCAGTCACCCCTTCCTCACTATGACTCATCTTCTGGACTACCCTCACAGCAACCAGTAAGACTACGACAGCTCACAAGATGTGTTGATTTTCACATTCCTGTGTGCTTCCTTTCTCCTGTCTAACTTAGAGCACACTGGCATGGTAAAAATACAGTATGTACTCGTGAACCACAAACGTACAGCTTCCCTTGTCACCCTTACCAGTGTGCAGTCATCTTTCCGCATCATGGACATGTGCCACACTCGGTCCAGCAATGCAGTTTTTGACGCTCTCAACCAGAACACCATTCATTTCTCAAGGCCACCTCTAGCTCCCACTGCCTCCTCTGGCCTCCTGGGCTACAGCAACATACCAATCCACACTCAGGTGAGAATGTGCTAGGAATAGGTTTAGTCTGTCATTCAGCACAGCAAGTGCATAAATGCCTCTAAACATGTACAATTAATTAACATATTGTTTCTGTTGGCATATTCTTTAATGTTGACCTGAAGTTGCTGTAATGCATCACTGTAGTAAACTGGATTAAATATTTCTGTCACATTGACTTCACTGGCACCGCTGTCGTTATCTTCTTTTCATGGCTAACCTTTGTTGTGTCTCTTTGTCACCGCTCCTTTTCATTTCCTCTCTTCTCCTCTACCTTCTCACCTGATTTCTGTCTATCACTCACTGCTCTCTGCTCTGCCGTTGCCTCTGTGTACACGTACCTGAAGCAGGCTATCACCCAGTCGGCTCCATCAGTGTTGCATCCGGGGATAGCTCTGACAACCGGAAATGGTCAGTTTGGGTGCAGTGACTCATTCCCACCTGCCCTCCTTCTTTGTCCTCCAACCATGCAAGGTATATCGACTGTTCATAGCTTCTTTTGGCAGTTACACAACATTCATTTTATATTTTCTAAGAAGTAACTTTACCCAAATGGCATAAAATTTAGTTATTGTGTAACAGTTTAATTTAATTAAAATTTTCTGTTTTTTAAGGCAACCTTAATCAGCCAGCAGGTTATTCTGTCCCCATGGCAACTCAGGCACCTCCTATACAACCCTTACCTGTGAGGCCTGGTGTAATAGCTCAGGTAAGCTCTGTACATGCAACAATAAGTTGAACTGTTAAAGAAGCAGTGGCAGACACACCCTGAGTAACTCTCAGCTCCCGTCGCCCTACTGCTGATGCGTCACTGAGTAGAAGTTCCTCAAAAACCACTTCTGACGCCAATGGAGATCAAAAGAAGATTACATAACATCTATGATTTGACTCCTTTGTCTCTGTAGCAGGCCTGGTCTAACCGGGGGCAGCAGCTCCTTGTCCCAGCAGCCTGGCAGCAGATGACTCCAGTAGGGCCTCCTCCCTCTCACCCACCACCACCACCATCCTCCCTAACCAAGGACACCACAGCTGGACCTCAGCGAATCAGCGACTGGGGGTGAGTCACAAAGACTTAAAGTCTGGGGAAAGTCCCTGCTTGCAAGACTTGCACTGGTCAACATTTTTCTGTCAAATTCTTTATTGGCATGTGTGCAAAAATGATAAGATTCATTTTGGGAATTACCAAATTATGTGCAAAGCAGGGTTGAAATATCATTACTGGAGTTCTTGTCATGAGTTGTAACTGTTTTTCTTATCATGTCACAGCATGTTTTCTATTCTCTTTATGCTTTTACCCGAAATATGGAGCTTCATGTTTCTCTTTCACCCTTTACTCTTAAAATCTGTAACAGGAAAGTGCGTCCACACAACAGCCACTATAACGCAGTGATCAAACAACCTCTTCTGACTAATCAGATGCCAGCGCTCTCGGCCCATCAGCCGATCAACATTGGCATAGCTCACGTTGTGTGGCCACAGCCAACCAATAAAAGGAATAGGCGCAGTCACAACAGGTTGGCTTCTGCTCCTTGTGCACGTCTTTGGATTTTAGATTCTCTGTCACTGATATATTAAACATTTATGAAATAATTCTGTTTAAAGGAACCTGTCTCACTCCAGCAACGTCCACATCACTGGATGTCGGACCCCCAAAATGGCTGATGCTGTTGAACAGGCAGTGGCAGGAAGGGAGCAGCCTCAAAGGCAGGTGCCTTTAGTGGAAACCAGGCAACCAGAAGTTCAAAACACAGATGAGGACGATGATGATGCAGAGGAGGAAGTGAGCTGCTTCAAAGAGGTGGCGACGAACGCTAATAGAGAGTCGGACTTGCTCAGGCAGCGAGATGTAGCGGTTCTGATGGCCGGCACTGACGGGAGCCCCACGCCCAGCGTTATCAGCATCCACAGTGATCTGACAGATGCAGAGGATGAGGGTGGGGAGGAACAACCACTGAGGTGCCGTCTGAATGAGTGAGTATAATCAGGAAAATTAACTCGTTCAAGCTCACCCTGCTTATGAGGGAAAACATGTCAGCTTCACGTACAACATTCTGTGAAAGTCCCTGCATTATACAAGAGACTACCTCTAAATTCGGCTGTTTCAGACTAAAAAAAAATCTAAAAACGTCTCCTCAGGTGCAAAGAGAAGTGTGTGTGTGAGGCTTGCGGAAACACCAGTTTGTCTATGGAGAGAGTGTGCTCACTGAGCAGCCCCGACAGCAGCCTCAGCACCAGTTCGTTTGCCTCCAACTCTCTTCAGTCCAGCCCTTCAGTCTCACCATGCAAGAGAGCCAACAGGTAGCAGTTTACATCCTTCAGTAACTAAAAAAAAAAGTTGCTCAACAGAAAAACACTGAAAACACTTTTAAGTAGCGGTTGCTTGAATCTTCTTTATGTTTGTTTGTCCCTCCCCTCCCGTTCAGCATGTCTGAGGATGATGGTCACGAGAGCGGCTGTGACACAGTGGAAGGCTCCCCCTCATCCGACACGTCGACTTCCCCTCGCGGCAACAGTTCCTATCGTTACCTTGACAACAGTAACCACAACAACCACCCGTCTTTGGCTGCCGTAGTAGCGCCACTACCTTCGCCTACTGTGCAGGGCAGGAGCCCACGTGGCATCAGGACAATGGTAGTTCCACCAATGAGAGTGCAGAATAACAACACTCAGGGGATAGAGGAGCGTGTCCAGAGAAACGGTCAGTGAAATCTGATTCTTCAATGCAAAGTTTGTCTATGTGTATAATTATAATCTGAGGTTGTTTTTGTTTTATTGTATCTTTTTGTTTGCTTTTTGTTACACGTACAGAGAGCTTTGCGCTGTTTTTGTTTTTCTTTAAAAAGTGTATAAAAGTGGAGTTTTTAAACAACCCACCTGAAATAGTGGTGGGGGTGGTCATGTTTTTGGCCCAGTTGTGTGGTCTGTCACCTGTGCTTTGGTGGTGTTTGCTTTACAGGTCATTTGGAAGCAGTAGGGGCTTACCGCCCCCTAGTGGGTCATAGAGGCTTTAACAGGTGATCAAGAGACAACAGCAGAAGACTTTCTTCTAGTCTAAGACCTCAAAAGATGCATCCATTGTAGGCAATGCTAACATTGCCTCTGTTATGGCTTTCCCTCCGTTTGAGTTGAAACGTTCCTCAAAAGTTTTTCTTCTTTAAATCTGCATAGTCTTCCATCAGTGATCCACATTGTATTACAGTAGTTTCTAAAGGTTTACATAAAGACAGGACAGGATACTCTGTTGGATCCTACGTACGGAGGGGGAAAGGAGGATGCATTTGGTTTGGTACTGGACCAGAGCTTGAGTTTTTGCCGTTGGTTCTTGCTGTGCAGCAAAAGTTATCCTAAGACACTGACATGAGATCAGTTTCTATACCCAGAATATAATTTGGTATTATAAATGTGTTAATTGTGCAGTGAGTTTAAAACTGATACAGATCAGAGTCTGAGGATCAACTTTGCTCAGATGCCATTTTCTGAGTGTCCATTTTCCCCTTTGCCTGATTTTATGGATTTTCTTATCTGTTTAATGGTTCTGTGTTGTATGTGAAGATTCCCAGCTGTTTACATATATTCAGGAGTAAGGCTTTTTTTTTCTTTTTTCTTTTGTTTGTTTTTTAACATTTTGAGTCATGACAGGTTAAAATATGTCATGTTAACTTAAATTAGTAATGGTCACATTTTGAGATGCCAAAAGTTTCATGTTCTTTAAACAGAGTAAACCTACTGTCACTCTGGTGTGCATTCTTGTTTGAAGTCATTGTGGTTGTTGCTGTTACTTTTTAGTCACACAGACTAAACCTGGAGTCTATTTTTGGTTTTGTATATGCTTTTGTTTGAATAATGTGTCTTCTGTCTCTTCCAGTCTTAGAGTCCTGGTCCCGGTCCAAAGGGCGATGCAGCTTCGTAGGACAACAGAGCACTCCCTCCTCCATCCCCCTCCTCCCATCTGCCCCCCTGCTGTCCCGACAGCAAAAGGTGACTGGGCAGCAGCACCCTCTGGGCTTTGGACAGGTCAGTTTGTGTCCTTTCTCTTGTTAATATATAGGCCGTTAACAGGTTTGAACTAAGGTTTGCTTCTACTTAGAGGAGATCATTCCAGGAGGACTCTGTGTTTCCCACACTCTGTATGTGGTACTGTGTGTTTGTCTATGAGGCTGACTGTAACAACAGTGAACAGCTGGAAGGGAAAACCAGGGATCAGGACTAACTTGTAAGAAGCCAGTGAACTTTCAAAGTAATAGTGAGGCAGATTTTAATCGACTACTAAGTCAATTGTAAATTTCATTTTTCTTCCCGATTGGAATTGAGTGCATGTTACAAAGTTAAACAACCCACCCCAAGGATTAATGGCATATACTGATTCTGATATTGTCAGCTTGTGCAGTCAGCTGTATGTTTATACTCAAGAATCTGTCTTTTATGCTGCCACTGTTTACCAGGAAACTGCTGTTTCTGAGTGGCGGTAACATAATCTGCATCTCTGAAGCTTGCGCGCGTGTGTGTGTGTGTGTGGTCGCGTACTGGCAAAAACTTGAAAGTTTCTGCTTTCAGCCAAGAAATGGTTCACAGCATAGATTACATGGAAAGACAATGTGCAGTTTATACACTTTGTCTGCGATGGATTACTTACAGAGGTGCTGAAAGTTTTTGTTTCCCTTTTCTGAGCTCTTCTAATCTCTGTTCATGAAATGACTTAACCAGTGGCTTAGGACCAGCAAAAAAAACTTGTTGAGCCAGTTGACTGGCTGCTGGTGCGTTCAGGCCAGTAATGGTTTCCAACATGTCCAGATATCACCCAGAGTTCACCTGTGAATCAAAAAGCTAAATCAGTAATCTCTAATATTGTTTTTTGTTGCTGCCAGTTGAAAGTAAAACAAGAGTTTGTTGTTTGTTTTTTTTTTAGTGGAGTGGAAAACTCAGCAGCGTTAGGCTGTGTATCTATGAGCTCATGTTCACAGCAACAGACACGAGTAATGTCAGTGTTCTGGTCTTACTCTGAGAGAGAAGAGCATGCGCATATATCAGAGGTCTCAGACTGCTCCTGTGTGAGTTGCGCCTGGTGTTAAATGAGTCTTCTTTGTCTGTCCTCTCCCTCAGGTGCAGCCGTACGCTTCAAACCAGAGCAGCAAAGAATGGAACGGCAACTATGGGCCTCTGCGGCCGCACGCCTACATTCCCCCTACTGTCCACACGCACACCTTCAGCCCCACACACACCTCAGCCGCCCCCCACACTCTGCTGTCCTACCCTCCCAGCGGCCCACTCACCACCGCCCACCATCCCCACCCCATCCTGCCTTCTCGCCCACCTCCTCCCCCTCTCCTCCAGCATGGCTACGGTCTTTCCCACCCCCAAGGAGGCGCTATAGTTCACCAGGTGACCCTGAGCATCAGCGCCCACCCTCACCACCCTGGACACCCCGCTCCCCACCCTCACAGGCTCCTCCCTTCCCCAACCATCCACCCGCACCACCAGCCTGGATACGCCGCCCACCCCCACCAGTTCAAGCCTCCCTTCCCTCCTCCACCGCCCCCTCCTCACCCTTACATGGCCTCCCCAGCCGCCTACACAGGCTTCCCTCTGAGCCCCACCAAGCTCAGCCACCACCCCCAGTTCTCTTATATCTGAGGAGCAGGGCGGGGCCACAGCAGTACCTTCTGGTCAGGAAGGGCCACGGGAAGTGGACAGGGGCATCAACCTGGGCCGGGAGAGCTAGCAGCAGAGCACAAAATGGACGCATGTAATGATGAAGATGAGCAAGAAGAAGATGGGAAGATGGAAAACAACGTATCATAGCGGACAGAGTAAGAAAAAAAGTAACAATGCCGAAGATGACGTTAAAGTTCGGAGGACAAAGAAATTCCCAGCCTGTAATCCCGATTCATTGATTATGTTTTGATTGTCGGAGCATCTTGAGCTCTGAAAGACTCTCCGTGAAATCGACTAACAGAAGTAATAATAGATTAGAACCGCAAAGCTTTAAAGAGAGCGCAACGGGAGTGAATGAATTCATATGACAATAAGGAAATTTTAATTAAGAATGTGTCCTTTGCATGTTACCTCCCATCAGTGGTTGTTTTTCAGAGAGTATGATCTAATTCACGGCTGGAAATCAGTAGTTGTTGCTGTCAGGCGGCCCAGCCTCTCTCCCCCTTTATCCTTATTGCCTTGTAGCATGTACAAGCCGGTCAGATTGTGTTTGTTAAGCCATCCCAGTGTGTATCGACGACCGCTGATAGCCCCCCACCCCCTCTTTGTTTCGGGCAGACTGTACTGCTGCCCTCTCTTAGTGCCTTAAAACGAGTGTCTCTGACGTTACTTCAGGAGCTTATACAGTAGATTGTACATTTAAATAGTCTTGCAGCACTTAACCTACAGAGTTTAAATAAGATGGGCTTATTGGATACATATGAGGTTAATCCTTGTTTTCATGTTATAATATTGGCAAACGTTGGACTTGGGTGTGCTTTCTAAGTCAGAGTATGGATTTCTTTTAGCTAGAGGCTGCACACATAGGGCTTTGACTGAATGAGCTTTTTATGTACATAAAGAGTGATTTGATATTTTGATAATCGTTTTCTATTCACTATAATACTTAATTCACAACAGTATTGTCACTGTTTACTGTAACTGCAATACAATCTAGATAGACTCTGGGTTGCTGTGTTTTTATTATTTGGCATTTAGGCTAGACTTGCATTAATGCATTTTACGTTCTAGATTTTGGGAGTGGCATAGACTTTAAAAAAACATGAATTTTTATGTTTTTACTTTAAACTGCTTTTCAGTGTTTGAAATAACCTATCAACTTACAGTATCAGTGCTGGGCTATCGAGTATTAGAGTTATAATCGTTTGAAATTATTCATGTGAGGCAAACCTTTTTTTTTTTTTTTTTTTGGTCCATGTATTGAAGCCTGTTGTCAGTTTTGATACATTCCTTCAGGGTGGATGCATAGCCTTGATTTGTGTGTTTCTAGTGTTTTTCAACTTTCTTTTCCCCCCACCGTGTAGTAGAGCTGTGTCTTTACCCGTCATATCAGCTGGTATTTTACTCCAATCCGCACCAAAGACTGTCTGTTTTTAATAATTACTGAAGCATGGTCGACGATATTTCTCTCTTTTTCACTTCCAGCATACTTGTTGCGGTTGTCAACATTGGAATATATTGTGAGATCTCTATTTTGAGTGTTTTGGTTGAGGTTTTATTATTATTATTATTATTTTCTGAGCTGTGTTTGGCAAATTGTTTTTTGGAATGTATTAGATAATAAGCTGCTATGTACTGATTATCTGCCACTTCGTAGCTGTGAATTTCGAGGATTAATCTCATTCTAGCCTGCATTCTCGTTCCTATATTGTAGTTCTGACAGCTAGATACAATAGAAGTGGGGGGTTTATTTTGATCCTAGAGTATATTGAATGCTACTCTATATGATAGTGCCTCTGTATATTGGCTTTGTTGTTTTGAAGTGATTGTAAACTGCTGTAATGGAAGTTATGAGTTTTCCTTTTCTCCCCCCCCCCCCCCCCCTTTTTTTTTTTTTTTTTTAAATTCAGTGCTTTTTGGTGTGTGTGTGTGTGTGTGTGTGTGTGTGTGTGTGTGTGTGTGTGTGTGTGTGTGTGTATGTATTTAGCATCAGTATTTCAAACGTAGGCTGGATTCACTCTTTGATTCTGTGTGCTGTTGACGTATTATCGTTTTCTTCTTATTTGCGTTATCGGACTGTATTCGCAATTCTTCGTACTGTACAACTAGTGCCTTTCTTCATACAAGTGGCTGAGAGATGATGTCTCGCATCAATATCAAAGCAGTCACGCGTTAAGATTAGTTTTCTTTCTAACGGGATCAGATCCTGTTTTCACAAAAAAAGAAGAAGAAAAAAATCCAAAGTTTGTTTGTTAGACCGACATGACGTCTAAAAACAATCTCTCTTTTCACAGAATCCTAAGAAGGTTCAAGTCAGGGAATGTTTCATCGTGCTCACCGTACTTGTGCAGTACTCCAGAACATAGGGCCTGAACATACACAAATGCAAAGCTTTACTCTCAAACAGTGAATGTATTTGTGGAACTCGACATCTGTTTGTGGTTTTCAAATGTTGTTGCGTTTCTGTTGGCTGCACAGCTTCTTTTTTTTTTTCTTGCTTTTTTTTGTGATTGGGATGTTGATATGCAGCTATTACCATAGGCAGACATCATGTGTTTCAGTCAGGGGCTCCTTCAAAAGGCTTTATCTATCAATTAATATTCAAAGGTTTAGCTCCAAAGTTATCCCACCCTGATCTGCTTATTGTATTACATCATATGGGTTTTTGCTATGTTGCTTAATTAATGGGTGTATCCTGTTTGGTTTTTTTGTCTACTATTCTACCGCGTTGATGAATTTTAAGTGATGCGCGATGGTGCGCAGTTTGGCTTGGAGTGCAACTGCACCGTAACATGTACTCCACTCCAAGGAAAATCAGTTTTTAAATCCTGCGGCGTGCAGCCCCTGTGTGTATTCTTTGTCAGCCACGCACAGGTGATGAGATGTACCAAATTCAGCAACATCGCACGCCACAACCCCCCCCTCTCCATTTGAGGTTAACAATCTCAAAGGCACTAGAGGGGTTGCACAGCCCAGGATCCAAAAGCACTTGGTGCTCAGCATCCTCGAGCAGGCCTGAGGACTGCTCGGACACCAATAAAACACAAGGGGAAAGCTGAAATTTCTGTGACAGAGTTCCTCCTATAGGCATTGTAACTAACGAGTCCCTCTTATAAAAAACAAAACCAAAAAAGCAATAATCCAAAAATGGCTCCACTCTTAACACTAAAATTTGGACCCCCAGGCCTGCCATTATTGGCGCTATATCAAAGCTACCAAACATCCTCTCAATGTCTCATATGGAGTGAAAAATAAGCAGTGTGAACACATGAATTTTTGTATGGCACCTATGAAATTATCGGGTAAACATTTGTTGTACTTGGACACAATTATGTAGACATGCTTGCTAAATTGAATCTGTTACTGTTCTAAATGTGTAGATTTGTGTGGCTTTGATTTTTCATTTTGGTTTTATTTTTTATCTTAAATGCTACACTTGTGTGACATGTAGCAACTGCACTGTGCAATATACATCAATTTGAGGACTGGGGAAATGATAATTGTTTGGTTGTAATTATGTGTGTCTTACCAGTTTGCAGTCGTTTTCCTGCCCCTCGCCCCTCCTCTAGTTCTCAGTGAGTTTCAGTGTGACCAAGCCGTATATACTTTGTCACAAAAAGCGGGTTCCTTCTTGGTGACTCTTATTGGTGAGTGTCAAATTATGAAATGGTGGTGTACCATGTCAAGATTCACTTGGAATTAAAAAAAGATCTTTTGCTTCAGTCTGTGTCTGCCTCTGATTGTACACTGATGATTCGTGAAAGTTTATTTAAAGGGATTAAAACACGAAATGTGTTTGTTGGGATCATATTAAAGTGGACCCATTGTGTTCATTTCTAGTTCCATATTTTTATCCCTGAACTGTACTACAAAGGCTTGGCCTGACTGACAATATTCCTCATTTCTCCTATACTGGCCTTTGTGCTCCCTCTTGGCTCATCCAGTGTCTGAAATCAGTGCAGAGCAATACTGCAGCATTGATCCAATACCAATTCAACACAGGGCCAGTATTTCCAGTGCTGATTCTGATACTTTACACCGATTATGTAGGGGAGAGCAGTGTGTTGTGATTTATCAGATCATCATTAGTTTGCAAATTCTGAACACATTTGATTAAATCACAGATTTTCATGTATCTTAAAAATGGGTATTTTGGAGACAGGGATGCAAATGGGGCAGACCCAGGACACGCTGGAGAGATTATATCTCTCGGCTGGCCTGTGAACGTCTTGGTGTTCCCGCAGACAAGCTGGAGGAGGTGCCTGGGGATAGGGAGGCCTGGGCTTCTCTGCTTAGATCTCTCCCCCGCGACCCAGCTCTGGATAAGTGGAAGAAGATGGATAGTTGGACTGTAAATGTGCCTCTCTCTAGTGAAAGTAATCAAAGTACTGATCCTCCCACACTTGTATCAATCTGATACAATGCCAATGTTGGTATTGATGCTATCAATATTTGTCTTGATCCGCCCACCTCCTTCTGAAACAAAGTGCCTAACACTACATTTAACCCTGCTGTTTCTCTGTTGTACGCATTTTTAGTAAGGCATAATTAACAAAAAGGCTTGAGAGATGAAAGGATGCCAAGCTTATATCAGGCCAAAGTCACATGCATTGTTTCTTAAATTCTGAAATTAAGTGGTCATCCAATAAAGATCTGGCACTTCATATGTATGCTCATGATACTGTAATTTTTACACAAGCCAAAACTGCTGATGATGCAGCCCATCAGCTTTCATTGGCATTGCATGATTTACAAAAATGGTGACTCATGCCTTAAGGTAAAAAAAGACCATATCATTGTTTTTTAGTAAACTTGCTGCCTGTTGCAAAGCTATGTATTCCTCACTGAAGAGTCCTTTTTTTTTTTTTCACAGGCATGGAATAAAAATGTTCTGCAACTCAATACAAGTCAAAGAGTTAAAGGAAGGTAATGTTACAGCCTACCTTTGGCCTTTTCGGGGGGCTTCGGCTTGGACTTTGGGCAGGTGCAGTGACTGCAGGCCCAGGAATTGCACCATATACGCATGGGAACCATTGTCTGCTATAGATTATATCAGACAGATACTTTCTTTCGTTATTGAAAGTCTGATCATTCTACTTAGGGTGCTGATCCAGAAACTGGTGCTTTCAAGATTAAAATAAAAAGAATAGCACCTGAACCTCTTGCTTTAAAGAACATTACAGGTGATCACGCGCGGTGAGTTACAGCCAATAAGGAGTCACGCAGTTTTTGTGTGCATGTCTGTGCACGTGGTCATTTATTATAGCTTTGTTTTGTCTTCACAGAGTGGTTTTATCATTCATTCAGCCCACCACCCACTCTTTTTATTCATTTATTTATTTTAGCTTTTTAAAATGCTGATGGAAACACAACATTTGGCAGGTTCCCACAACTACTTTTACTTTGAAAGAAGGCCCGGAAGTTTTATTTTTTTGCCTGCAGTAGTCCACAAGTCACATCGCTGCTTGGTGCCAGAATAATTATGATGATGCACTAACCAAAAATGAAACTCAATGCTTCACAGTCCAGTTGCCTCCATATGAAAACAGCCCTTTAAGGTTAAACATTCAAATCTCAGACACGGATTCCCTGTCAGAATAAATGTTTCAAGCTTTCTGTTAACCTGTCACCAAATTTACATTTTGAACATTTGATTTGATTGTTCAGGTTTAGCCAGCAAAATCTATAGATTTTGCATCTCTATCATAGATAACATGGCTGAAAGTCAAGATCTTTGGTCCTGAAAAATGTTCCCCAAGTGACTCCTGAAAAACAGCAGCACAGAGAAACTTTCAGCACCTTTAGCAGCAGTAAGTTGAAGCAGTGGTTTTTTGTATGATTTCATTACTGTTTCACATCACTGTGGAGGAATTTCGGCCCACTCTTCTTTACAGTGTTTCTTCAGTTTATTGAAGTTTGGGTGTATTTGTTTATGCACATCTCTCTCTTACGGTTGCACCAAAGGATTTCCATCAAGTTGAACCAGTGGCAGATGACAAACCAACCGACACACCTGAGTCACTCACTTTCTTAAATGCACTCCGTCTCACTGGCTCTGTTTATTACTAATCACTGTGTAACTGCTGTAAATTGACAGTAACTGCCATGTCCTTATAAATGTTTATTGGATTAACCACACGTATACAGACTGTATATGACTACCAACTCTCTCCAGCCATGTTGATGTATTACCCATATACATCAGACACAATCAGACTATGCTTACAGGATGTGATGTTACATGTTATTATTTGATGTTATTGGAATCATCATGAATGGGTGGTGATTTCTATAACTTTGTGTATATAATTTGGCATTTCTTACTGATGTAGGCCAAAACTAAATAGATAGTACCATTTCATTTATTTTAAAGGTTTATTTGCAAGACACAAAAACAGACAAAACAGAAAGTTCCAAATGTATTGTGCATGAATTCAAACGTGGCGCTAGAGCCAAGTGCAGATGTGCGTCACAAGTTAATCTGGCTGTAGGCTATGGCACATGGCCACAGGTGGAGCTAGATGACTCGACTCCATTTGAATGCACACAAAGTAAACTGCACGCTTTAGTTGTGCAGCGAAAACGCTGAAATTGGAGTAATAAAACGTAAGAGGGGAACGATAACGAAGACAAGACTCTCCCGATCGTTTACTCTTGCTGCCCCGTGAGCACCATCGGCGTGGTGTTAATTGTTTGCCGTTTTCGTGATCGCCTCCTGCATGACAATATCACCAGGTAAACTCGCGACATTTTTAAACATTTTATTGTTCAAGAGCAACAAGACTGACGGAGTGTTCCCTCTAAGCTGCGCGCGTGCGCAATTGCGCACTGCTGGCACGATCTCTGCGCACAGAAAATCTGCGTTGCGCACAAAAAAAATCTAACCTGAATTGAAATTAAAATGAATATGTTAACAATTCTGTTTTGCAGTGTTAGTCGGTAAGTGACTGGCTGCTCCCTTATGGGATTAGCACGATGCCTCCTTATCCCATAGTCCGGCCAATAATGCGATTCACATTAGTATATATTCAGCTAGAGCTGGGCGATATGAGATTTTTTCATATCACGATATGTTTTTTTCATTTCAGGCGATAACGATATCTATCACGATATAAGCCAAATAACTATATTTGTAAGATTTAAATGTGCCGTTGCTCACAAGTAAAATGTGAAATAATCAGCAGCTTGTTTTTATTTAAATATTTATTTCCCATAATAAGTTCAACAGGGTAGATGTACTTAAGGAACATGAGATTTTTTCAGATAAATAAAGGCAAATATTGCAAACTACAAAAGAAAGGCAGCCGCTAAAGCGTTTAAGTTTCAAAATAGAACAAACGAAACAGACTAAATTGTCAATTCCACTTAGAAACAAAGTATTAATTCTAAAAATAAATCTTAGTTTGTTTTACAGAAGAACAGACAAAACTGACTAACTTTTGTCAATATCAAATAAACTGAGAACTAAAAGGAAATTCTCAATCTCTCCTTGTTGTATAGCTGAGCTTTTCAAACAGTTTTAACAGTTACTTTAGTCTGACAAAAGCCGAATGACGAATTAGCGCTTCCAGTCAGAGACTGAGGCTACGTCCACACGTACACGGGTATTTTTGAAAACGGAGATTTTCCGTTTTCGTTTTAAAAAAATAACCCCGTTCACACGTAAAGGCAGAAATAAAGGAAAACGGTGCAATGAACATGCCAAAGCAGCAGGTGGCGCTAGATTCCTAACCGTGCAGAAATGTTGGCCAATCAGAAGTCTAGAAGCCTCGGTGGGAAAAAGTAAACAAAGCTGGGGCATAGAAGCAGAACCGAGTCGTATGTGTGGAGGGACAGTAACTGTGTGTATATGTAAGCATTTAAACACTGCAGAGAGTAGAATTAACAGTAACAGTATTGTAGAAATTCATTTCACCGAAACAATAACGTGGCGCACAGTGTGACGCATGCACCAGTTTATTGTATTTCCAGACTTGCTTTCGGCACAATTTACAGTGCACGCTACTCTGTTTTTTGTCAGACTTGAAATAGCCAAAATACCTTCACACTACGGAACTTCTATGGCTCTTCCGTTCGACAATCTCTCCGGCATTGGAACCATCATCTGTTTTCTCTTCGGTCACGCTCGGTTGATTTTTCTAGTCGGTACACTCATTTCCTCCATTACCCGGTGGCTGGCTGCTTCCCAAACAAACACACGTGCGGCTTGGCACTTGTGCTGTACGTAACAAGTCACGCGACGTGAAGCTGCGGCTGTGATTGGTTCGGCTCTGCGCTACTGAATTTGGATCGGCCGACCTTTTTTTTTTTTTCTTTTTTTTTTTTTTTTAAGAGGACAAGAGCGGCGAGGTCTATCGCGATAGCTTAATTTCTCTATCGAGTAAAAGTTATATCGCGATACATATCGTTATCGTTCTATCGCCCAGCTCTATATTCAGCTAATCAACGTGGTTTACAGGCTATGACAGGCAGCGTCCTTATGTGCCGACACCGGTGTTTTAGCTAGCAAAGCGGCGTGGCTGATGTGGAGTGAAGCCACGTTAATGACAACGTGTACAACCACTGGAGATGTGAGCAGGACAGACGGAAAAAGTGTGGACTTTATATCAGTTTTAAATTTTGTGTTGATAGGCCACGTAAAACCAGAGTTATGATAAAAAAAAATATACGCAATGTTTGGTTTTCTTCCTGAATACTATCGTTGTTTATATTTACTGCGGGAAGAAACGGTAAAAACGGCGTTTTATAAGGAAAACGCTTGAAAGCCTGTGAGCAAAAACAACACCAAAAACCCCCCACCCTTTCCTATTGGTGGAAAAATGTACCATGTGGACCAAACAAAAAAATGAAATGGCAATATGGAATTTAGTTGTTTATGAAGGGGGGAAGTTTTAGGAGTGACAGCGGTGTTTTGAGATGTGAGAGATTTGCGATGTTTAGCGCACATCTTGTGTAGTTAGTTTGTAGTGTAGTCAATAGTTTTGTTGTGTGTTTCAGAATAATGAGGCGACGTTCCCTCGTGTCTGAGCGAACACACAAACTCCCTGAGCAATCCCTTGGACCACTGTGAGCAACAGCAGACGTGTGCACTGTGGTCACGCCAGCATCGAATCCATCCAAGTTACATGGTTTATTAAAATAATCAAATTACAGCATTTACATTTATGTTAGACTAGTTTTAATTAACTGCTTTACCCCACTTCGAATGAAAATGTTAAAAAAAAATCTAGTCATTGACCTGTGTAGTATGCTAACACTATTGGAAGTAAAAATAACTTGAACTCCAATTTTGAAAACACAACTTTCTTTCTTTTTAAAAAAAGCTCTGTCTTGTATTATGAGTCTGTGGTCTGGGAGAGAGTTCTGTAACTCTCTGTCTGCAAAATACAGTATATAATGACCAATGCTGGGCAATTAATTATATAGTTACTTGTCAAAGGAGCTTGCAAAGAAAAGCGTCTGGATGTAGAGGTCTGAGCATTCCTCTACATTGGAGAGACCAAACAGCCACTTCACAAGCGCATGGCACAACACAGAAGAGCCACCTCCACAGGAGTGGACTCAGCAGTCCATCTGCATCTTAAGGATAAAGGTCACTCTTTCGAGGATGCCAATGTTCACATTTTGGACAGAGAGGACAGATGGTTTAAAAGAGGAGTGAAAGAAGCCATCTATGTCCACTGTGAGCGACCATCTTTGAACAGAGGCGGGGGTTTACGACACCAACTCTCTGCCATCTATAATCCAGTTTTGAGATCCCTTCCCAGACACCTTAGTTGTTCACACAAAGCATAAAGGTAAAAAACAATATATACAGTAGCTGTGTCCCAAAACGTCGGCTGCATCCTTCGGAGGCCGCATTTGAAGGCCGATTACGTCACAGCTAGGCGACGAAGGCTGTCCCAATTCGTTGACTCCTTCAAATGCGGCCGACAAATGCGTTCTTCATTTCCCCGAATTTGAAGGATGGGTCGTAGTGATGGGATTTACGGTTCTTTTTAGAGAACCGGCTCTTTTGGTTCGGCTCACTAAAAAGAGCCAGCTCTTTCGGCTCCAAACCAGCTCTTCAAGTTGCTTTAATTAATTTGTTATTAAAAATAATATATAATTATGCACAAAAGGAATTACTAATGTAAAAAAAAAGTGGTTTTATTTATATATGTCTATTAGGGGTGCAACGATACACAAAATTCACGGTTCGGTTCGATACTTTGGTGTCACGGTTCGATATTTTTTCGATACAAAAAAAATGTTCATGCCTTTTTAATTTGTCATTTATTAAAATTATAAATATATATTTTAACTCAAAAGTACAGTTTTTTAATTTAATGTTGCTGAAACAAAAGTAATTAAAAAAATAAATCTATCTCAGGGCTCTCAAAATTTCAAAATCCCTGGTAGCCCTTCGGGCAGGGACTCTTCAGTTTTTGGTAGCCCAAAATAAATGTAAGTAGCCCAAATAAAAAAGAGAGCAATTTTTTGATTGATGTTTTGTTTCCTGTTTTGTTTCCTTTACAATATTATACATTAAAGTATAATATTGTAAAGGAAACAAAACATTAATCAAAAAATTGTTGAAAAACAAATTACAACATTGTATAAAAATTACAATCATCAACTCAAATACTTGGTTCTAATTGAACAGAAATTTCTATGAACTTGTAAGAACTGTGTAGGACATGAATCAGTCTGTGTCAGATCCTGAATTTGAAATTTCCACTGAAGTCACGGGTAAGAGACAAGTGGAACCAAGATCTAGGCGATTTGCTTTTTGAAGTTTGCAAAGACTGCTAAATTTTGCCAGTGGTAGTTCACTCTTTGCAACATAGTAGCTGTTCTAAACAGATTTTTCAGGTTTATTTTTAGTATGTTATTTGCAATTGGTGTTTGTTCTGGGAAAGATATTGCAGTCTGAGCAATAATGCATTTCTTGCATTTCTCATGGGTTCTAATGGGGGCCTTTCTTAAAATGACTGGTCCCAGTAACAAAGGCGCTTGTCGACACAG
Organism: Aulonocara sp. 'chitande type north' Nkhata Bay; assembly: GCF_057382095.1. Taxonomy (NCBI): domain Eukaryota; kingdom Metazoa; phylum Chordata; class Actinopteri; order Cichliformes; family Cichlidae; genus Aulonocara; species Aulonocara sp. 'chitande type north' Nkhata Bay. The sequence goes on from NC_141350.1 coordinate 63,257,785, forward strand.
AAATCGAGAGAAAACCAACAACACACCCGGCAGAACATTATGTTATTTACACGGGTGCACATAAGTGGTGCGCATATGCGCATTCGCTGTCAAAACGTATGGGGCGCCGTTTGTAAAGTGAAACATGCTGAAATTAACGGCAACATTTTTCCACATTTAGCTGAAAAACAAGTCATTTTTTACAACATTCACTCATCCAGGCTGGAGAAACTGATCAGGAGGGCTAGCTCTGTGGTCGGCATGAAGCTGGACACTCTGGTGACAGTGGCAGAGAAAAGGACATTAAAGAAACTGATGGACATTATGGACAATGCCAGGCATCCTCTGCACACGGCCATTAACAACCAGAAGAGTCTGTTCAGTGACAGGTTGCTTCTCCCCAAGACAAGAACTAACAGACTTAAAAACTCCTTTGTCCCACACGCCATCAGACTGTTTAACTCCTCTCTGGAGGGGAGAGGGAGGGGAAACAGGAGGACAAAGGAGGGGGGAACAACTAAGCTGTAGTGCCTCTTCACCTCACTGTGCAATACCTTTTGTGCAATACTTTTGTAAATAGTCAACAGTGCAATAGACCTCAATACTTGAAATGTGCAATTCACTTGTATTTTTATTTTTTATTCCTATTTATTCTATTTATCCCCTTCGTATATTTTATTTATATTGTCTCTGTATTATATATATGTGTGTGTGTGTGTGTGTATATATATATATATATATATAATATTCTGTAACTCTGTAACTTCTGTCGGTGCTGTGCTTTTTGGAAATCGAATTTCCCAGAGGAACCCACCCGAGGGATTAATAAAGTTCTATCTTATCTTATCTTATCTTAAAATATTTGTAACTTTTCATATTTAAAACAGAATTTTAAATGTTACATCTAAATGTTAAATCTAAATGTTATATTTAAATCTAAATCTAAATGTTAAATCTAAATGTTTAGGCTAACATGCAAATTTATTGCAGGGATCAGCGGAAATACCAAAATAAAAGCTTTCCGAAAACCTCCGGTGCAAAAGTGTGCCGGTAGTGGTCAGACACGTTCTCACTCCCAAAGCGTAATAATTTTCGCTAGGTGACAAATTGTCAACATTTTATGCTTTCCGGCAACGGAAAAAGGAGAGCACATGAGAACCGTTTGGACTCAATCTACACATGTTCGTTCGTTTTCTAAAAATCGCTTTGGAAAACACTATTTTACGTCATTTAACTGCTAGTAAAGGTTAGGAATACGGTTATAGTTAGATAAGGTTAGGTTTAGGGCTGGAACACATGGCTGGAACGTCCATTATGGCGGGACCGTCATTCCACTGGAATTCAGCCATAACCCGACCATGAGAAAGCACGTCCGGCGATTTAGTTGAAAACATCGGAAGATCCGTTTTGTCGGCCATCCAAAGGTTTAGCAGTAGTGCACTCTTAGCAGCTGCAGTCTCCACTTCACAATCGCTGCAGCACATGTCCAGCAAAATCGCTGGACATGCTCGTAGGCAAGAAGTGAAGCAGCACATGGTGGGGAGAAGCGAGGAAGAGAACAGACACAATTTTGCACCGGAGGTTTTCGGGAAGCTTTTATTTTGGTATTTCCGTTGATCCGTACAATACATTTGCATATTAGCCTAAACATTTAGGTTTAACATTTAACATTTAGCATTTAGATTTAACATTTAACATTTAGATTTAACATTTAGATTTAAATATAATATTTAGATTTAATATTTAACATTTAGATTTAATATTTAACATTTGATGAAAAGTTACAAATATTTTACTAAATGTTGTAAAAAATTACTCGAAAAAAATATTTTTTTGTAAGGTTTTGAGCTAAATGTGGAAAACTGTTGCCGTTATGTTTCACTTTACAAACGGCGTCCCATAGCAACGCGCGTTTGCGTCCATATAAAAAGCACTGTTTTTGTCCGCTAGAGTGGGATTTTCACGGCACATTCCGCACCACATCTCTGTGCGTTCATCATTTGTTTGAAGCCAGCTCACCTCCTGCAACCACTTTTCCGAGAATACGTGCTTCTTTTGTGGTTCGGACTCCTTCTGACATTTGTTTGGAGGTGGAGGAACACCAAAGTAATTGCTTAAAGGAGCTTCTTTAAGAGTTTTAAACAAATGTCTCTCCTCCTCCAGAAAATCTTATGTATGCAAACACGCGTTGCAACTTCATATCTTGTGCGCGTTTTTTGTTTTTTTTTTGACAGCGAATGCGCACCTGCGGACCACTTATGTGCAGCCCCGGTTATATAGCTCGTCATATTGCTGCCACAGAAATTCTTTTGTCCATGAAACCATAAAGCTGCACTTTCTTTTTGCCTTATAGTCTGATTTGTCATAACTTCTCCGTTTTGTGGTAAGCTTTTCTTTGGCTGTCACTTCTTCACCCTGACCTGTCTTATTTGGCTCAGCAGAACTAAAATATATATCCTGCTGCTTTTACACACACACACACACACATAACGGTCAGCGATTCTCTGCGCGATCAACCTCTCACATGTTTAAGCTTGCTGGGGAGATTTCACTTGTCATGTTTGCATAGTAAGCTAACGATTGATAAGACGATGTCAGAGGAATTGGTGCGCAAATTATCATCACTCACCAATCAGTACTGTCGCTCTCTATACACAGTTCGCGCGATTGCAAAGTGAAAGCAAAAAACAAGCGCAAATTCAAACGCGATTTCAATATGTCACATATTGACAGTGGCTCACCGATGCCAATGACATAATTACCCAGCTACATTTCCGAAAGAATGCAAAAGCATTGACATATATTTTTCCTTCCTACAATAGCCCGACGGGCAGGGCAGAGATAGATTTTGGTAGCTCGACTGGAAAAATCGCTAGCCCCGGGACGTCGGGCTAGCGATTTTGCAAGCCCTGTATCTGATTGAGGAATCACTCATCTTTGGAAAAGAGAGTTTATTACAGAGAAATGGCTCTTTCCAAAATAAAAGCTATACTATAGCTTCTTCTGGGCTATATTCTCAGCAGCATATTGTAGTGGGTCAGGGCTGTTCGGGGTTCTGTTTGTACAGTTATGTTTTGTTTATGTTGCCATAGTGACGGGTGACGCCCTCTCGCTGCAACGGTGTGTCCTTCCAGGGTCAGAGGGCGCCCTGTGTGTTGTTGTTGTTGTTGTTGTTGTTGCTGTGCGGTTGCCGCGCTGAGCAGTTAGCTAGCGGCAGTGTTCTTCTGCAGATGTCAATAAACGGCTGTGCTCCCTGGCTAGCTAACGGGAAGCAAGACCAAACGACACCTCTGTCTCCTCCTTGTCTGAGCTCGCCACATTGGTGTCAGAAGTGGGATGATGGTGGCACCCCATGTTCCGACCCGAGTGACTTTTCCCCCGCCGGTCGTGACCGGCCGGTGCGCCAAAAGAAGGCACCTGGACATTTGCAGGACTTTGTGTGGGGTAATGGGGTCGTCGGGGACGACTAACCCATGGGTGGGGGCTATGTAGCGGGTCAGGGCTGTTCGGGGTTCTGTTTATACGGTTATGTTTTGTTTATGTTGCCATAGTGACGGGTGACGCCTTCTCACTGCGACAGTGTGTCCTTCCGGGGTCAGAGGGCGCTCTGTGTGTTGTTGTTGCTGTGCGGTTGCCGCACTGAGCAGTTAGCTAGCGGCAGTGTTCTTCTGCAGATGTCAATAAATGGCTGTGCTCCCTGGCTAGCTCACGGGAAGCAAGACCAAACGACACCTCCGTCTCCACCTTGTCTGAGCTCGCCACAATATTAAACATATCAGGTCCCCATAAGGAGAATCATGTGCTAACGGCTGTCTAAATGACTCGGGTAAAGTTTGTAGCATGCATGCTTGTTGTTTTTGTCTGCTTCCACTTGTCTTTGCACTAGGATGATGTCGGCGTAAATGTGCAGTCATATTCGTTGTGTTCCCACTAGTGCTGTCAGCGTTAATCTCATTGAAATGACGTTAACGCCACAACACGGCAAATCTCCGTTAACGAGCTACCCCTGATCGCCCTGTGCTGGGGCTAGACGGCCAACACGTTAACGAGCTAACTGCGCTAACACACTAGTTCCCACCCATGTAATTGAGCATTGCGTGGCACATCCAACACACTGTTTTACTTTAGTCCATGACTCACTTACCTTCAGGGTCATACGTCACATGAAAACCAAAATAATTCCAAACGCCAGATCTGAATGAGGGTGGGGGAGGTTCAATTTGCCATGTTGCAAGGAGAGCTTCTGTCTCACTAGCTTGCCCTGCGCTCTTCCTTCTGACAATGCTGTCTGTGTTGAACGTGGATCTGCGCTCGACAGTGCAGCCTAGGCGGAGTAGTCGAACGCAGATTCACTGAGCGCTCAACACAGACAGCATCGTCAGAAGGAAAGTTGATAAAATAAATTACAAATTTTGTATTGTTCGATACATATGCGTACCGAACCGAAAGCACTGTATCGAACGGTTCAATATCGATACGAGTATCGTTGCACCCCTAACATACAGTGGGGCAAAAAAGTATTTAGTCAGCCACCGATTGTGCAAGTTCCCCCACTTAAAATGATGACAGAGGTCAGTAATTTGCACCAGAGGTACACTTCAACTGTGAGAGACAGAATGTGAAAAAAAAATCCATGAATTCACATGGTAGGATTTGTAAAGAATTTCTTCGTAAATTAGGGTGGAAAATAAGTATTTGGTCACCTCAAACAAGGAAAATCTCTGGCTCTCACAGACCTGTAACGTCTTCTGTAAGACGCTTTTCTGTCCCCCACTCGTTACCTGTATGAATGGCACCTGTTTGAACTCATCATCTGTATAAAAGACACCTGTCCACAGCCTCAAACAGTCAGACTCCAAACTCCGCCATGGCCAAGACCAAAGAGCTTTCGAAGGACACCAGGAAAAGTATTGTAGACCTGCACCAGACTGGGAAGAGTGAATCTACAATAGGCAAGCAGCTTGGTGTGAAAAAATCAACTGTGGGAGAAATCATCAGAAAATGGAAGACATACAAGACCACTGATAATCTCCCTCGATCTGGGGCTCCACGCAAGATCTCATCCCGTGGGGTCAAAATGATCATGAGAACGGTGAGCAAAGATCCCAGAACCACACGGGGGGACCTGGTGAATGACCTGCAGAGAGCTGGGACCAAAGTAACAAAGGTCACCATCAGTAACACACTACAACGGCAAGGAATCAAATCCCGCAGTGCCAGACGTGTTCCGCTGCTGAAGCAAGTGCATGTCCAGGCCCGTCTGAAGTTTGCCAGAGAGCACATGGATGATACAGCAGAGGATTGGGAGAATGTCATGTGGTCAGACGAAACCAAAGTAGAACTTTTTGGTATAAACTCAACTCGTCGTGTTTGGAGGAAGAAGAATACTGAGTTGCATCCCAAGAACACCATACCTACTGTGAAGCATGGGGGTGGAAACATCATGCTATGGGGCTGTTTTTCTGCCAAGGGGACAGGACGACTGATCCGTGTTAAGGACAGAATGAATGGGGCCATGTATCGTGAGATTTTGAGCCAAAACCTCCTTCCATCAGTGAGAACTTTGAAGATGAAACGAGGCTGGGTCTTCCAACATGACAATGATCCAAAACACACCGCCCGGGCAACAAAGGAGTGGCTCCGTAAGAAGCATTTGAAAGTCCTGGAGTGGCCTAGCCAGTCTCCAGACCTCAACCCCATAGAAAATCTGTGGCGGGAGTTGAAAGTCTGTGTTGCTCGGCGACAGCCCCAAAACATCACTGCTCTCGAGAAGATCTGCATGGAGGAATGGGCCAAAATACCAGCTACTGTGTGTGCAAACCTGGTAAAGAGCTATAGTAAACGTTTGACCTCTGTTATTGCCAACAAAGGTTATGTTACAAAGTATTGAGTTGTATTTTTGTTATTGACCAAATACTTATTTTCCACCCTGATTTACGAATAAATTCTTTACAAATCCTACCATGTGGATTCATGGATTTTTTTTTTCACATTCTGTCTCTCACAGTTGAAGTGTACCTCTGGTGCAAATTACTGACCTCTGTCATCATTTTAGGTGGGGGAACTTGCACAATCGGTGGCTGACTAAATACTTTTTTGCCCCACTGTACATATACATATATACACATATACATTGCAAAAAGGGTGTAGCTCTTGCAGTATACAGTGTGTTAGATGGAGGAGTTGTAGAGGGAGATGGCCACAGGCAGGAATGATTTCCTGTGTCGTTCAGTGGCGCTTTTTGGTAATCTCAGTCTCTCGCTGAACGTGCTCCTGTGACTGACCAGCATGTCATGGAGTGGGTGGGAGGGATTATCCAACACTGTCTTTATCTTGGACAACATCCGCCTCTCCGACACCACCTTAAGGGAGTCCAGCTCCATCCCCACAACATTACTGGCCTTATGGATCAGTTTATTGAGATGTCAAATGTAACAAATATGCGATTTAACCCTCCTCTGTTAGTTAGTGAACTGGACTTGAAAATGGCAGGGCTTGTGGTGTCTGTCTTCAGTGAACTCAAGCTTTCTGGCTTTACATGATGTGGACCAGTGACTGAGCCCACCAAGGACTCCAAAACAATGATTCCTTTGACATGAATCGTTTGAGTGAAACTAGGAAAACTATAAAATCCAAAATTAGGGACTTCTTTATGAAAATAACAGAAGACCAGTGGCGTGCACTGAAAACAGGGTGCGCTCAGATGAAAACGCCAAGCAGGCACTTGGCAGGTTTACATCAGAGTTGTTTCACATCACCATAACTGAAGTCATGCCAATGATTAGGCACTGTGAGGGTGGTGTCTACCAAGGGGAGACAATTTTACAGGGAGTCGGGGAAAAATGGAAGCACTGTGCGTGCTGGCCCCATTCGTGCACCCAGCAACTGAATCAGGAGGATCCACAGTCAGCTGGTCTGGAATCAGTTTCAGAAGTAGCAGAGGGGCCAAAAAGTGGACCAGTGGCTGAGCCCAACGAGGACTCAAAAAAAGAGTGACTCCTCTCTGGAGTGTGAGGTGTGTGAGGCTGAGCCCACTGCCCCTTCTGGTGATGTGACTGTGGAACCTCCACTGTTGGAACAACAGCGGCTCGTTAAAGAGCTCATAAACGCTGTGATTATACGCGCCTCAAGAGAGACAAAGGTGCCGCCGTCTAATGAGAAGCAACAGCAACTCTTCATATCTTTAATATAAAAATTTAATAGGTCTTGATGAGGCCATTTACCGAGAGCTCCGCGACAAAACATTCTGTGAAGACAAACATTTGATAATGTTACTAAATGACAGTGACCCGGTATTGCAAAACTTGACGATCCAGATAATTAAAAAGTACTTGATTGAGTCGATGGAGAATCCAGCCCTTAGTGCAGCTGAAGAGGTTCAAAAATACAGATCTTCTGTGGAAATCTGTATCGAGGACTTGGTGAAGCATGTCGTCGAAAATGCCGACTCACCCTGCTCTTCTGAAAAAGCCGATGCCATTGCCAAACGGCTGTTCAGTAAAGTCTGGCTTCGAATGAAAAAAATTCAAATCCCTGCTGAAAATGTGACATTTTCATCATCATATCTCCACCACTGTGCTTGACAGTTGGCTTGTGTAGCTACTAACAGTGGGGTGAATAATTTAGACTGGCTTCTGCCTTAAGTCTAATTGTTGAATGTTAACATTAATAATAATAATGGATTGGATTTATATAGCGCTTTTCAAGGCACCCAAAGCACTTTACAATGCCACTATTCATTCACTCTCACATTCACACACTGGTGGAGGCAAGCTACGGTTGTAGCCACAGCTGCCCTGAGGCTGCCCCTCGCTTCTGTCAACACTGTCAACGCCTCTGGCCTCGCCTCTGGCCAACACCAGTAGCCAGTAGGGTAAAAATATAAAAAGGCTACGAGGACAGCTGCTCTTCGAAGGATTTGGGTTTGGAGTCAGGTGAGGAGCGTGAGCTCCAAGAGCTGGTTCTGACCCAAACTTCCCTCGTCAGCGAGTTAAAAAGCCGGTTGAAGATGTTCTGTCTTGTTTTCCGCTCTTCCTGAGGAATAAGTCTCTAAACTAGCGGGGCATGTGGAAACACAGACCCAACAATCATACATAGTCATAATGTTTCCACTATTAAACCTCTAATGTTGTTTCATAACTGTCACCAATAGTCCTTAATCATCACTTTCAGAGCCTTGCAGTGTGCAGGTTACAGTGATGGTTTGTGCGAGAATCATCAGGCAACGCATACAAGCATCTGCACACGAAATGTATTTTAAAAATATGTTTTTTTATTACTAAGCAGTTTTTTGTACAGTGACGTAATAACGTTTCTGAGATGCATGGAGTTTCAGCAACAAAGGCATTCTAGTGGGACTCTGGTGTAACAGTGACTCCAATGTAGCTCGGAAATGTGGCACTCCAGACGTCCAGAAACATGCGAATGTACACTCATCAGACATGTTGCTGTATGAAAATCTGATCAGTAACCTAAAAATGTTCGGTAACTCAGTACTGATGTTTTGAATAACTACCTGCCGCCTGTTTATTCTCACACAGACCTTCACTGCAGCCTGGATAAAGCGAAGGTTTTTAGAAAGTGATGATTTGGGACTATCGGTGAGAATTATGAAATGACAGGAAATGTTTAATCAAGGAAACAGGATGAATGAACGAACCACAAAAAGAAGAGTTTATCATCAAACTACATCTTGACATTTGCAACTTGACCTACTAACTTTGTGATATAAAGACAATGCATGCAATGTAAGAACTTTGTAGAACAATGGGTGTTTTGTTTGAGCTTGTGTTATCAGATAAGCAAACTGATAATGAGTCCCTGAAACTTCCTGTTATCTCATGGTACAGAAAAACTCACTCTATTAACCAACTTTGGGGTTGTTGATTGTTTTTCCACTTTCTTTAGAAGTGCATTGAATATGCAGATGAGAAAGCGACTTAAAGCGGGGTGATCGGACACTTGCTTCAGACATCTGAAACATCAGGATCATCAGGTCTACAGTGAAATCAACATCACTGTCAGTGAGATATGTCAATGTATATGTGTATATATGTATATGTATGTGTGTGTGTATATATATATATATTGTGCTATTTCTTACTTAGTGTATTGTTCTGTCTTTGTTACTGTTTGTACTGGAGCACTGTAACCAAAATAATTTCCCCAAAGGGATCAATAAAGTATTCTCATTCTGATTCTAAGTGAAACTAATAAATGTAAAAAAAAATGCAGAGATGGAGGACAATTTATTGAGACTATACAATACAATACAACTTTATTTATATAACAGATTTAAAGAACCAGCGGTACACCAAAGTGCTTTACAATAGAAACAGGAAAATTAAGACATGATTAAATAGGCTTGTTGGGGCCTGGAGCCTGGGGCTCGCTCGGCCACTTCGGGGGTGGGGTGCCCTCGGCCTGGGGCTCGGTCACTCTGGCACAGCTGGCTGCCGGCGATCTGATACCGTCGTGTTGGTGTTGTTCCCAGATCACCATATTAAATGTTGTTCCAGGATCAACATTGCAAGTGACCAATCAGAATGTTGTGACGTCATACTTTTTGACATCTAAAATTAAGCTCTCTCTCTCTCTGGCTGTGAGCTGAAAAGGGAACATAAGAACAGATATAGCTAAAAGATAAAGTACACAGATAAAAAATTGAGCCCAATATAAAATAGGGACACTAACCAGATGGAAAGCTAGGTTAAATAAGTATTGTATTGTATCTTTATTTATTTCAGACATAATAAAACAAACAACCAAAAAACAAAAAAAAAACAATATATACTCGTCTACATGTACTTTCGTTTACGGATACGAATATATGTGTAGATATACACACACACACGTATTTGTACAGACAAGCAAAAAAGAAATATAATAAAATAAAACACATTCGTCTAACATGAAATAACAATTGTTTGGTCTGAAAAGGAGTAGGAAGAAGTATACACATACTTATTAACTCCTACCCCTGCTCAACATCTTATTAATCCCACATATTTACCTAATTCTCCTCATCACATATTCCACACAATACACAAGAAACTTATATCAACAAGGCTGGCACGATTGAACGACTGGCGACCTGTAGCCCTGACCCCCATCGTAAGCAAATGCTTCGAGAAGCTGGTCAGGGACTTCATCTGCTCTGCACTACCCGACTCACTGGACCCTCTACAGTTCGCATACCGCCACAACAGGTCCACTGATGATGCCATAGCCCTGACACTACATACTGCCCTGTCACACCTGGAGAAGAGAGACACGTATGTGAGAATGCTGTTTGTAGATTACAGCTCAGCATTCAATACCATCGTTCCCTCGAAGCTGGACAGGAAACTGCAGGATCTAGGACTGAGTAGCTCCCTCTGCAGCTGGATCCTTAGCTTCCTGTCTGACAGACGCCAGGTGGTCAGACTGGGCAGCATCACCTCATCCCCCGTCACACTGAACACTGGTGCTCCACAGGGGTGTGTACTGAGCCCTCTCCTGTACTCACTCTACACCTACGACTGCACAGCCACTAACAACTCCAACATCATTGTGAAGTTTGCGGACGACACTACAGTGGTGGGTCTTATCACCAACAGTGATGAGACAGCTTACAGGGAGGAGGTCAGCGCCCTGACCCACTGGTGTCAAGACAACCATCTCACCCTCAACGTCGCAAAGACAAAGGAGTTGATAGTGGACTTCCGGAGGTGCAGAGAAGTACACACCCCCATCACCATCAGCGGCGCTGCTGTGGAGAGAGTGAGCAGCTTCCGGTTCCTTGGTGTACACCTGGCTGAGGATCTTACGTGGTCAGTACACACAAACAAAACAGTGAAGAAGGCGCAGCAGCGCCTCTTCTTTCTCAGGAGACTGAAAAGATTCGGCATGAGCCCCCGCATCCTCAGGACCTTCTATCACTGTGCCATTGAGAGCATCCTCACTGGATGCATCACCACCTGGTATGGCAACAGCACCGCCTACAACTGCAAAGCTCTCCAGCGAGTAGTGCGGTGCTCTGAACGGATAATTGGAGGTGAGCTTCCCTCCCTCCAAGACATCTACAGGAAGCGGTGCCTGAGGAAAGCGGGGAGGATCATCAAGGACTCCAGTCACCCCAGCCATAAACTGTTCAGACTACTTCCATCAGGAAGGAGGTTCTGCAGCATCCGGTCCCGTACCAGCAGACTGAGAGACAGCTTTTTCCATCAGGCCATCAGACTGCTGAACACATCATAGACACCTCAGCTTCACTACTGGAACTTCAACATTATGCACTCCATACTGTACAGTAATGCCACTGTTTTGCACATGTCTCACTCTGTATATTTTATTTTATTTATTTTAAATATTCTACTTATTGTTTACTCTATTTAATTTGTAAAATATGTGTACACACACACACACACACACACACACACACACACACACACACACACACACGTAGAAAAATATTTAGTATACACATGCAGAAATGCATATACTATTATATATTGTACATATATTTATTAGTTTCAGATGTAGCCATTCTTGTATTTTGCTTGTTTACATTATTGTATTTTGCACAACTCTGTTGCTTGTGAAGCTCGCACACAAGAATTTCACTCACATGTGCTGTACCAATGTACCTGCACATGTGATGTGACAATAAAAGTGATTTGATTTGATTTGATATTTATAATTTCAATACGAGTTGACATATTTATACATACAATGGGTGATTGTTTTTTTCAATATCATATCCTTCCAAAAGTAATTTTCGAAGTGTCTTTATGAACTTGCCAATTCCTGAGCATTGCTGTAATTCTGCAGTAAAGCTATTCCACAGTTTTACTCCATAAATAGTTACACAAAAAGTTTTAACATTTGACCGTGCTTTAAGGATCTTCAGATTTAACTTACCCCTTAGTTCATAGTCTCCTTCTCTGTCATAGAACATCCTCTGTATATTTCCTGGTAACATATTATATCTAGCTTTATACATAATTTTTGCCGTTTTGTATTTTATAAGATCCATAAACTTCAATATTTTTAATTTCAAAAACACGGTGTTAGTATGGTCTCTATATCCAGCTTTACTAATCATCCTGATTGCTTTTTTTTTAATTTTACATATTGGTTGAAGTGACGTTTTATATGTGTTTCCCCAAATTTCCGCACAGTATTCCAAATATGGCAATATAAGTGAACAGTAAAGTACCCGGAGTGATTTGGAAGGCAAAAAATATTTAACTTTACTCAGTATGGAGACACTTCTTGACAGTTTAGCTTGTAAATACTTTATATGAGGTTTCCAGCAGATTTTGTTATCTATTATCACACCCAGAAATTTTGTATCCGAAACTTGCTCTAATTCGACATTATTTACTAATAACTTTGCTTCGGCATCTTTTTTATAATTTCCGAATAACATAAATGTCGTTTTTTCCTAATTTAATGATAACTTATTTCTATCAAACCATGTTTTCAGTTTAATCATTTCTTGTGTGACAATTTCCAAAAGCTGCTGTAAGTTCTCTCCAACACAAAAAATATTTGTATCATCTGCAAATAGAATAAACTGTAATATATCTGATGTTCTACATATATCGTTGATATAGAGGATAAACAGCTTTGGTCCCAATACTGACCCCTGTGGAACTCCACAAACAATGTCCACACACTCTGATTGATGTTCCCCAATTTTCACAAATTGCTTCCTGTCTCTCAAATAACTCTTTACCCACTCTAACACCACTCCTCTAATGCCATAATACTCCAGTTTATCAAGTAATATTTCATGATTAATTGTATCAAAAGATTTTTTTAGGTCGATGAATATACTAGCTATACATTGTCTTTTATCTATATTGTTAGTGATATTTTCGATCAATTCTATTAATGCCAATGATGTTGATCTATTTGATCTGAAACCATACTGACTATCCGTTATTATTTTATGTTTGTCTATAAATTTGTCGAGTCTATTAATAAAATTTTTTTCCAGTATTTTTGAAAATTGAGAAAGTAGAGAGACAGGCCTATAATTTGTAAATTGGTGTTTATCACCATTTTTGAACAATGGTGTTACTTTAGCTATTTTCATTTGTGTCGGGAATGTACCAGTTTGTATGGACAAATTGCAGATATGTGTTAAGGGTTTAGAAATGCCCTCTATCACTTTTTTGACTATTTCCATATCTATATCATCAGAGTCTGTAGAGTTTTTTGTTTGTAATTTCCCAACAATATCAATGATTTCCTTTTCTTCTACTGCCGTTAAGAACATTGAATGAGGATTGCGATCAATGAATCTGGTTTCTTTCTCTACCGAATCTGTCATATCAGGAATTGTTTCAGCCAAATTTGGCCCAACACTTACAAAGAATTTGTTGAAGTCATTTACCACATCGCTCAGATTAGTAATATTTCTATCATTATTTGTGAAATACGAAGGATAGTCTGACTGTCCAGAGCCCTTTTTAATAATGGTATTTAATGTTTTCCAAATCCCTTTAGTATTATTTTTATTCATAATCAATAATTTCTCATAGTATTCCTTTTTACATAACCTCAAAATACTCGTTAATTTGTTTTTATATTTCTTATATTTATTTTCAGCTTCTATACTTTGGTTCATTATAAATTCTCTGTATAAGGTATTTTTCTTCTTACATGCATTTTGCAATCCTTTTGTAATCCATGGGCATTCTGCATATTTTTGTTTTTTACTGTATTTCCTTACTGGGCAACGGCTATTATATAACATTTTAAATTTTCCTAAAAAAATCTCATAAGCTTTATCAATATTTTTTTCCCTATACAGCGTCTCCCATTCTTGCTTGAGCAAATCATTTTTAAATGCATTTATTGACTCTTCTGTTCTCATTCGTTTGTATTTTACTATATTTTCCTGTGTAACCTTCCTATAGTTTTTATTATACACTATAAAAACAGGTAGGTGATCACTGATATCATTTATTAAAAGACCACTTATGGATCTATTTTCTATTTCATTTGTAAATATATTGTCTATTAAGGTTGCCGATTGTGCTGTGATCCTGCTGGGTTTAGTGATCATTGGACAAAGTCCCAAGCTATACATGTATTAATAAACTCCTCTGTCATTTTCTGTTTGCTTGGATTTAATAAATCTATGTTAAAATCCCCACAAATGAACATGACTTTTTGGTTTGTCCTGGTGAATGTTTTATCTACCCACTCCTTAAAAATTTCAGTATTTGAACCTGGTGTTCTATATATACAGCTTACAAGTGAGTCTTTAAACAGGATTTAAAAGATAAAATGGAGTCTGACGCATGGATAGCGATGGGAAAGTTGTTCCACAGGTTAGGTGCAGCCAGGACAAAAGCACGGTCATCCCTAGATTTAAGTCCAGATCTAGGCTGAGCCAAGAGTAATCGGGCTGAAGACCTGAGGGCTGCCCAGGGACATATGGACTAAGGAGATCAACAAGATAGCTAAGGGCTAATTTATTTATAATTTTAAAGGTGAGCAACAATATTTTAAATTCAATACGATATTTTATGGGTAACCAATGCAAATCAGCATGACTGGGGGTGATAGATATCACATGATTTCATTGTTTGCATGGAGCTATATGCAGTTATATGCAAATAGACTCAAAATGTATTTTTCTCACTCATTAACAAAGACTGATTAAAAGTTTAGGTTGCAAAACTAAAGTTCAGAAAACAGTACAATATGATTGAATCTGATCTGTCTGAACAGCAAGGCTTAACACACGTAGTTTAATAGTACAATGAAAAAAGTTATAGACAAAGAACATGTACAGTACCCACCTGGTGATTCAGGGTCAGGTCCCACACTTAGATTGTCCTGTATTTAAAACAAAGAAGGTAAAGTTAAGGAAGAAAATAAAATGCACAGGTGTTCTTGTTTTACTGCATACACTTAAAATGGAAATTAATAATGTTATAAAGGTAAATCAGTCTGCAAAAAAAAGAAAGAAAGAAATCAACACAAAGACAGTGACCTGCAAGCACAAACTCATCCTTTCTTTTTAATGTCAGCTTGTCCTTTAAAACATCTCTAGATGGTGTGTTTATTGAAATGACAGATGAGTAAATGGGCATAAAAATGCATATCAGATGGACATGAGAACAGGACAAGAAAGTGAAATTATTCTACATTATTGTGTACATTTCTTTCGTTTTAAAGGTCACGATGATTATATTTGCCACATGTTTTGTTTACTTTTGCAAATAATCTGAACGACCCTCAGTACCTACAACTGACAGGTTACCAACATCAGGACCTTTGTTGATTCATTAAACAATGAGCTAAAGCTAGAGGTGACTTCAGGCTTTCGTGCTGACTTAAACACACCTTTGCTGATTAGTAATTACAGACATCTACAATAGCTCTGTTCTAGGATGCCCTCTGGACCCAGTGGAGGTGGTGAGTGACAGGAGAATGGTGGCTAAGCTGTCATCCCTGTTGGACAACATCTCCCACTGAGCAGCTCCTTCAGTGGCAGGCTGCAGCACCCACGATGTGGGTCTTTCCAGGTCTTTCGCAGGTCTTTCCTCCCCACTGCTGTCAGACTCCACAACAAAGACTTCAACTGATCAAACACACACATCCACACATGTGCAATAGCAATAACACTAAGTGCAATACTCTTTCTGGCATTGTTGTATTATACTCATATTGTATATAGCATTCACATCAGTGTGAATGTGTATGAATGTTAGACAGTGAGCACTTAACAACTTAGAAAAAAACGTGCTTGTGTGATTGCGTGAATGAATTAGTTGTATAAAGCGCTTTGAGTGCTCAGAGTAGAAAAGCGCTACAGTATATAAGAACCAGTCCATTTACATCAGCCAGGTTTGCAGTCACTATCTATGCAAATGAGAGATCACCTCTGAGGTTACTATACCACCAGCCTCACTGGAGGCAGACAGGTTGGGGTGGGGCTTAGTTAGTGTCTGTTTATTAGAGATTATTATTGAAGTGCTGCCTGTCGCAAAGCTATGTATTCCTCACTGAAGAGTCCTTTTGTTGCACAGGCTTTGAATAAAAATGTTCTGCAACTCATAAAATACAAGTCAAAGAGTGAAAGGAAGGTAATGTTACAGCCTACCTTTGGCTTATTTGGGGGGCTTCAGCTTGGACTTTGTGCAGGTTAGAGCTGGGCGATATAAGATTTTTTCATATCACGATATGTTTTTTTCATTTCAGGCGATAACGATATCTATCACGATATAAGCCAAATAACTATATTTGTAAGATTTAAATGTGCCGTTGCTCACAAGTAAAATGTGAAATAATCAGCAGCTTGTTTTTATTTAAATATTTATTTCCCATAATAAGTTCAACAGGGTAGATGTACTTAAGGAACATGAGATTTTTTCAGATAAATAAAGGCAAATATTGCAAACTACAAAAGAAAGGCAGCCGCTAAAGCGTTTAAGTTTCAAAATAGAACAAACGAAACAGACTAAATTGTCAATTCCACTTAGAAACAAAGTATTAATTCTAAAAATAAATCTTAGTTTGTTTTACAGAAGAACAGACAAAACTGACTAACTTTTGTCAATATCAAATAAACTGAGAACTAAAAGGAAATTCTCAATCTCTCCTTGTTGTATAGCTGAGCTTTTCAAACAGTTTTAACAGTTACTTTAGTCTGACAAAAGCCGAATGACGAATTAGCGCTTCCAGTCAGAGACTGAGGCTACGTCCACACGTACACGGGTATTTTTGAAAACGGAGATTTTCCGTTTTCGTTTTAAAAAAATAACCCCGTTCACACGTAAAGGCAGAAATAAAGGAAAACGGTGCAATGAACATGCCAAAGCAGCAGGTGGCGCTAGATTCCTAACCGTGCAGAAATGTTGGCCAATCAGAAGTCTAGAAGCCTCGGTGGGAAAAAGTAAACAAAGCTGGGGCATAGAAGCAGAACCGAGTCGTATGTGTGGAGGGACAGTAACTGTGTGTATATGTAAGCATTTAAACACTGCAGAGAGTAGAATTAACAGTAACAGTATTGTAGAAATTCATTTCACCGAAACAATAACGTGGCGCACAGTGTGACGCATGCACCAGTTTATTGTATTTCCAGACTTGCTTTCGGCACAATTTACAGTGCACGCTACTCTGTTTTTTGTCAGACTTGAAATAGCCAAAATACCTTCACACTACGGAACTTCTATGGCTCTTCCGTTCGACAATCTCTCCGGCATTGGAACCATCATCTGTTTTCTCTTCGGTCACGCTCGGTTGATTTTTCTAGTCGGTACACTCATTTCCTCCATTACCCGGTGGCTGGCTGCTTCCCAAACAAACACACGTGCGGCTTGGCACTTGTGCTGTACGTAACAAGTCACGCGACGTGAAGCTGCGGCTGTGATTGGTTCGGCTCTGCGCTACTGAATTTGGATCGGCCGACCTTTTTTTTTTTTTCTTTTTTTTTTTTTTTTAAGAGGACAAGAGCGGCGAGGTCTATCGCGATAGCTTAATTTCTCTATCGAGTAAAAGTTATATCGCGATACATATCGTTATCGTTCTATCGCCCAGCTCTAGTGCAGGTTCAGTGACTGCAGGCCCAAATATGTTGGTGGTTGGTCCACCTGGAGATATGGGTCTCTGTGGTTGAGCAGCAGGCTCAGGTTCACCAGATATTCCACTACTCTTTCCACCTACAAAAGATTAACCAACATATCTTATAGTGACACGATCTTCTAAAATAATACAGCAATGGTAGAAAACAAAATGTTAAAATTGCATGCCAAACCATGCTACCCTTGTAAATGTGAAGTACAAGCATACTTTAACAGCTATAAATAAGTGGCAAATCATCTTACCTTTGTTAATAAGACCTAGAAACATACTCTGGTACCGAAGAGTGATGAAATGGACACAGAGATTACCGTCAGACGTAGCACCTACGCAGTTTAGTATCACGTACTGTGTGCACTTGCTAAATGGCAAGAATGTTCTGACCATTTCAGAGAAAAAATATTTATGACTATCAGGGCAATCAAGTACCATGAACTGTAAATATACTCAGCTGTACCAGAGTAATATGTGCAGGCACAGAGAACAGCCAACATGTTTACAGTGGAATTATAACATTGCAGTAATAGTTTTCACACTCTGAACATGGATTTGCAGAGACAGACAAGCTAAAGTATCAGCTGCCAGCAGGTTAATCTCACCTGGAGGACTGGAGCGTCTTGGTGCACTCTGGGGTTCCTACAGCTACACCCTACAGATGAACATACAAGTTAAATCTTTAATTCGTTGGTTGCTCTGCCTCTTTCTTTGATCCGGAAAAGCAAAGTGCATGCTGACATTTGGATACTGTGCAGACAACACAACAAGGATTCCATCTATCAAGCAGAAGAACACTCGCTGGCCTGAAACAGAACTTTTTTATGTGATGCAACTCTGCAGGTATTTGTTAGAGCATCAGATCTCAGCCCACCTGCGCCTGCGCCCTGTGCCAAACCAAACCTCCTGACTTTATTAGGCAAAAATTTAGATAGAACAAACAAACACACGAATATCCCTTTCCCTTTGGATTTTTATTACCAATGAAAAAATGTGATTAAAAATATGATTAACTGCTGTAAAGAATTATTTGTGGAAAGGTTGTCATTACTAACAATGGTGCACTTTCGCTACAACAACTCAACTTGTCACCTGGACCACAAAAGCTGTCATTAGTGAAAATATTTTATCACTGAACCCAATTAGATCTTCTTCTTCGGCTTCTCACCAGAGCGGATCATCTGCCTCATCTCACCCTATCCTTAGTGTCCTCTTTGTCACACTACGTCCATGAATCTTCTTAGCAGTCTTCCACTTTTCCTCTTGCCTGGAAAGTCCATATTCAACATAATCTCCGCATCGCCTCTTGATTAACTTTTATTAACTAACTGCTCGACCTGTTAGTTAATATGTTTGAATGAATGTTTGATTGAATGTTTAAACTCATCTACATTCACTGCTTCTGCTTCTTCATCTTTCAGCCTGTCACACTCATTCAAACACATCTATTTTGGGTTGCTTCCTCTTCCCTCCAGAGCATGCCACCACCTCTCCAGTCTCTCTTCCACCTACTCCCTACTCTTACTACAGATCACAATGTCGTCTGCAAACATCAGCGACTCCTGTATGACCTCATCAGCTACATTGCCTATCACCATCACAAGAAGGGGCTGTCACATCTGTCACTTCTACACCTCATTGGTGTTTCACTGCCCTCAAACATGTACTGCACCATCCTCACATACTGTTCTTCCTTGTCACACTTGACTTCTTCATACAGCACCACAGATCGACTCTTGGGACCCTATCACATGATTTCTCTAGATCCACAAAGACAGAGCGCAACTCCTGACCTTCTCTGTACTTCTGCATTAATACTCTTAAAGCAAACATCATGTGTGTAGTGCCTTTATCATGAAACGAAGACATACTACTGGTCACTGATCATCACCTGTCGTGTTACCTTAAGTTCCCATAACTTCATCAGCATCAGCCTTCTGTAGTTTCTACAGCTCTGCACATCACCCATAATGGCTGCTGTATTTCTGTAGGTTTCTGTAAATGCAGCTAGTTTTGCACTGAGTTATCACTCACTTCTAAACTGATGATGTCTCTTAAACCATAAAACTTAGCATTTTATATCAGTGTTTGCATCTTCTGGATATCTCCTTCCCCTACTCCTTGTAGTTTAAGTGCCACAGTTACTCCATTGCTTTTCTAATAAAGGTGCAAAAGTGTGCAAACAGAATGAACAAAACATCAGATTTTTCTCTGTCAGAAAAAAGCCAGCAGTTGCACTTTTAATTTATTTATTTGTGTGATTTGAGCTGTGTGCAAACAGGCCTACCAGGTAGCTTCTCTGCAGGCCTCAATCTGTGCGGGTTAGATGATGATATATACAAATGCATGGTCCTGGAGTATGACTGGCGGGAGCTCTTTCACTAAAGTAAAACTTCACTATTATTTCTATAATAGAAATAATGAATATAAAGTTTACAGCATCTTGTCACTGGAAGTTGTTTGCACTGTTTATATATTTATATTATTTACTGTAGGTATTGGTGAAAAAAGCTTTATGTTGTGAAAAACTGATATCTGAAAATTAGAATTGTTGTGCCTAATTTTCTTGATCTTTTTACATATATTCCTTTTGAAAATACTGAAATTTGTATTTCTATTACAGCGAATTGGGCACAGAGGGAACTGTAACGATGGAGTTCACTTTGAGGCCCTTCCTCCGGCTGCCACCAGGGGTCGCCTGCTTCCAGCTGAACTCAGCCACAAACACTGCCCGCCCGGGGTTTCGGTCCTCTTTCGGAATAATGCGGGAGTTAATCTACTACTAATACAAAAGTTTCATGTCTCATCTCAGTTTTTAGACGGGGGGATAATTAGTCTGTTAGATCCAGTGTGTTCCTGTCATTTCCAGCGTAATTACACCAAACACACAGGCTGTTTCTACCTGCAGGAAGATGCGTCAAGGTGGCCGCAGTTAGCAGAACACGACCGGAAGTGAGCATCTCGGAAAATCTAAACTTGTATAAATTGGTTTTACAAGAACAAAAAGTGTTAAATGAGTAGCTGGACCAGGCAAGCCTTAAGGAAATTGTAGCTTTATCATCCTAGAACCACGTTTCACCTCCGGAACTCTCTTTTTGTTACATACATATTATATTTAATTTGTCACTGTCATACTATTGACTTAAACTGGCTATAGCTTATTTATTTCATTATGTGTCATTATTTGGAAATATAATGAAAATAAACAAATACGTTATTTTCAAGAAGTGTATAAATTATCTGGCATATGACAAAAACACATGTATAGTGTAGCTGTTGGCATGATGACATTGTTTATATCATTTAGATTATTTCTTTATCTTGTCAAGGTCCATGTCATCATTATAAATTGTTTAAGCAGTACATTATTTTATGTTATTTTATTTTATGTTAAAGTTTTTTGTGCTTTTATTTTGAAGGTCAAGTTTGTTAAAAGTGGCGCTGGTTTTCCTTTTTGGGGAGAAAAAAAAAGGAGAAAACACCTGTAAACACGCAGCAAGAATGGTCTTTATTGAAAGTCATGTTACATGGGATGGACTTCAGATACACACGGTTAAAGGAAAGCTCAGAAGAACGGCGGCCAATTCCCTTTTTGGAGCATGCGACCAACGAGGTCTTTATTGATTTATCGTGTTTTGTTGTTTATTTTAGATGACACATTTGGCGTTTTTTTTTTTTTTTGCTGGTTTGTCGATAGCAGCTCGTGAAACGCAAATCTGCCACACGTCTGTTCGACCAAATCCAGTTAATCTGGAACACCGGAAACCCATTTGCGTCTGTCTGTGCTTCGAGGGAATTATATATAGATACGCATAAAATCTGATAAACCTCTTTAAAAGTTTCTTGATTTCCCCCATAAATAAGTTTGTAAAAGGACATTTTTCTTTACTCTGGAAATTCTTTCCCAAAACATTTCAATTCAGGATTCTTTGAGTGTCATTGCTCTCCTAAAAGGTCTCTGAAGGTCTGGCCTGCGACCCATTTTAACCTCAGGGTGCAACCGACTAATAAAGGTAGGTTTAATGTGTGGAATCTCCCAGGAATGCAGACTTCTTTTCAATTATTTGGATCTAATGCATTTGAGGTATGTTTGTACCACAGATTGTTGACCATTACTCTGAGCTTTAGGCAAAATATGCAATTTTTAAAATAGACCGTATACATAAAAGGGAAATTTTTAAAATTTAATAGACAGAACACCCAAATCAAAATATGCACAAAAGTTAAGGGGGGAAACAGCCTGGTGTCTTATTTGCTACAGGGACATAACACTTGGTCCATTGCGAACTGCGCTACACTCTAGTGCACTGAAAACCTCCAGTATACCCTCTATCCTGTATGAAGTAGGCTGGCTCAGCAGGCTGCAGCATCAAGTATATTCTGACCTGCAGAGGGAAATGCAAAATGTGACCAAGTATTCTGCTGAATCTTAACTGAGCAGCAAAAGAATATCTACTATAAACGCATTGCTTTTAATCGAAACCTTCTTAAATCTGGGCAATAGGACATACCTGCAGTTGGGATGTCTTGGAGCAGGTTATTTACCAACTGGAAGGTTGGTGATTTGATTCCTGGCGGCTCCAGTCTGTATGCCAAAGTATCTTTGGGCAAGATATTAAAACCCCAGTTGCTCCCAATTCAATAGTGATAGCAATCAGTTAGACGTAGAAAAAAGGTGTTTGTAAATATGTGTGAATGAGGGGTTCTGTATAAAGCATCTGAAACGCTCAAGTAAATCACTATATCAAGAAAAATCACTATATAGCCCACTGCACTTGTGGTGCAGTGGGCTATATAGTGGTAATATGCTGGTAACCAAAATTGGTTGCATAAAAAAAGACTTCTTCTTCTCAATTTAAAATTTCAGAAATTGACTTAAAAAAAAAGAAAAAAGAAAAAAGAAAAATCTGAAAAGGTAGTAGCCTGAAGAATAGCTCGTGTATACAAAGTGCACGTGGTTTTATTTTGAAGAGAACTTCGGTTGATTTCCGGGTCTGTATCTGTGCATTGACACAGCTGCCAGCAGATATGGAGAGCGCCTTGCGGACGCAGTAGGGACATCAGACTTCACGCACGCACACAGAAACTGACACAGCCAGACGCGCAAAAGGAGAAAACTAACGCTTCTTTGTTTCCTCGTCGACCTTCACAGCCTCCAGCAGGCTCATGGAGAGCGGAGCCCTGCTTGTCCGAACCGGGGGCAGGTTGATCGGATGCCTTTCATCCCAGCAGCGCCGTTAGATGTTTCCCATTCAGGATTAATTGGTTAACCAATGGCTCCCAAACATGCGCGCCTCTCCAGCAGCGGTGGCCCCGGGGTCGGAGGGGTAAATAAGAAAGAAGACCCCTGCTCTTCCTCCTCGTCGCTATGGATCCTGGATGCGGGGATGGTGGCCGTCTACTCGCCGAGGATCGGGAAGAGGACGCGCGTGCTGAATGGAATGGTGGCCCGGTGGTTTGTGACCATCGGCGCGGTGCTGATGCTGATGATGCAGAGCTCCCTGGCCGCTGACGGTAGGACCCCGATGCTCTCTTTTTCCTGTCACCGAGAGGAGCCCTGTATTCTTATTTTAATCACGTAAATAAAGCATAAACCTCGCGATCAGCCGCCTGAGTCGCGCTAATGTTTTGAATCCACTCTCGAGCTGGCTCCATGAAAACAGCGATGAAGAGCCAGTGGAGAGGAAGACTTAATGAAACTCTGTTAGACAGGAGACGAGCTGCAAAAGCAGCAGCAGCTATGTTAATGCACCCGGAGGTGTTGTGGCGATTTCTGAAGGGGTTCCTGTTGTTGTTGTTGTTTACATTTACCGTATTGATTTATTTGTCTGACTGATATTAAATCTCTTTATTTTGCGTTTGAACCGTCGGTGTAGTGTCACAGAGGCCCTAACCGATGTCACGGCCCCAAACAGGCAGCCGGAGCGCACTGTGGACCGCAGCGCTGCGCTCACCGCGGCCGCTTCTTTGCGTTAAGGAGGAAACTTTTTATTCATTCATGGAAAATTGGGCCCCGAGGTCTTCAGCCTCGATTAAGATCCATAGGGGACGTTTCGTAGTCGGCACAAATTAATAATTTAGGATCTCTATGTGCTCACAGACATCCGAGGATAAAAAGCAAAAAATAAAAGCACCAGTCCTCATTCAGAGAAGCAATAATTAATGCAGGAAGCTGTTTCTTTATTACTGACAGCAAAGCCTCCGTGTAATCCTTTGGGATATGCATATACTGGAAATTACTGTTTCAGTCCCTTAAGAAGATGCTGTTTCTTTTTCTTAAGGAAATAATTCAGGCCTTAAGTTGGGTCATTTTGTGTCAGAATGCCTTCATACACTGACATGTTCCTGGGCTTTGGCTGGAACGACCGCGCAGGCATCACTGCTCATCTGTTAGTCATGTTTACACTGATTACAGGTTTGATAAAATCTTATAAAAGAAGAGAATTAAATACACCGAAACGGACTTTGGACGCATAGCAACAGTAAACCTCGTCTGATAAAGGGAGAAATCTGCAAAGCTGTGCTTAAAAAGTCACAAACAACACAATTAGAATTTATTTGCTTCAGTCAGATCCAGTGGAGATGAGAAATAAACGGCCATTTCATCCAATTTGCAAAACACATTTTCTAATTTAATCGGACTTTTTTTTTGAGCTTTTAAATCTTTAAGTCAAGTCTGTTCAGCTGAAATAATCCACAACACGTGTATTAGCTACAGCTGAGATGTGAATGCCTGTACACAATAAATACTGTTAAAATAAAACACAAATGTGCCAACACACAGCCCGTCTGAACCGCAGTTTATTGGTGGTGCTCACAGCTCCGAGGGTGACATTTGCAAAAATGTCAAATGTCCTGTCGCTTTCCAGGAATAATGAGTCAGTGTGGCCAGCCCCAGTGAGAACAGTATTAAAATATCTTTTCAAACTTTCAATTAAAGTGACACACGAATAATTATAATAAATATGTCGGCCCTCTCCCAAGATGGCATGTACACTGTAGCAGTATCTGGGAAAAGACAGTTAAAAAAAAAAAGATAAGGAATAAATGAGCTTCAGCTTAGATAAACTCATTCTTCTGAGGTGCCAACCATATTACATCAGACAAATACAAAGAGAATATGCTTCTTGTTATAATTAAATGCAGCTGCAAATTTATTTGAACTGTATTATTCATCTGTTCATATTTGCCTTTATCGAAAGCAAATAACGTCCCATGAAAATTACAATATAAAGTAAGCCTACTGGACACGATGTCAATGTAAAAGCCCCAAAATACAGTGCAGTGGTGTAATAATGTGAACATTCAATGTAACGTTTTGGTGCGGTTTCTGTGTTTGAATGGCAGGTTTCCCTGAAATGTTGTGCAACAGCGGGCAACAGGCATGTAGTTGATATTTCTCTGCTTTAGTGGCTACGTAGGAAGTGCTACACAATTAGTGCCAACATGTGTATACAAACCCTAATTTTCATTTACATGGCTCAGGACCTAATGAATCAGATGTCACTGGTGCAATGCGTGGGTAACGACAGAGTGCACCTCTGTTTCTGTATTTTGTACAAATGACAACCTCCAGGTCTAAAAAGCAAAGGTAGTGCTGAAGCACCAAACTGCAGTTCCTCTAATGGCCACTTGAGGGTGGCTCCAAAAGTGAGTGGGGAAAAAACTCCTGTGGGAAAATATTAAATGCTATCATTAAAACGCGTGTTTTACAGCGCGCTACAAAAACACAAGACAGAAATTCTTTTACAAATAAAACTCGTACATTTAGATATAAAACACATAAAGTTAGGGGTACTTTGACAGGTGTGTCAGGAGAAGCACCTGCAGTTAGTTTGGGATTTTTCACATATTTTTGTTCTTCAATATTGGTGAGTGAAATTATATTATAATAATCTGTTACCCATGTGTTTTTGTCTGTGTATAGTTGTTGGACATAGCTTGCTAAAAAAACTCACAAACATTAGCCGATAACTTAGCACTCTACCCTGTTTTCCAGATATACAGTCATTTCTAGCTCCAAAAACCCCTGACGGCAGCAGCCAAATCGTTAACAATGAAATTTCAAAATGCAGCAACGATTGCTAGATTTAATTGCATTTAAATCTCTGATCAAAAAATCAACAATTTGTATTAATAAAACCAGCAAAGCCCTAAAAATCTCTAGAGTTTCTTTTGGAGAGAAAATGGTGACCAGGTTGCTCCATCTGTGAGCATGAAGAAATAGTGTGAAGTGTAAATTTGATTTAAAAAAAAACAAAACAAAGTACTGCAAATGTATTCAAGCCCCAGTGTATTTTGTGCAGAAGGTGTTTCAGCCTCACCAACATGGGAATCACGGCAGTGAAAATTGCCTTCAGCTTCTACTTCACAGAGTTTCAACAAGTTAGACTATATTGACAGCCTGTGTTCGACAAAGGCCTCAAACAAACCACACAAATCAAACAATCAAACTTAAATTATAGGACTATAGGATTTACTGCCATCTTTTATATACAGTGAATGGTTTTGTCTCACTTCCACGATGTTGCCACACCTGCAGCTGACAATGTTGCTCTAAAGGAGTGACCTGTTCTGGTCTAAGTAGTGCATCAGAAAAGATAACTTCATACGTGTTCATACATATATGGTGATGTTATGGGAGATCAGACGCAGCACATTCCCCGGTACACTCCTCTTCCTCATTTTTCCCTAAAACGAGTAATTAAAGGACAGGTGTGAATTAATGGAATAGTTTAGTAGCAGCTCTGTTGGCTTGCTGCTGGTTTATATTTGCATAATAATTTAAGCGATTGTCTGACTGACTTGCACACTCAGTGCCATGTAGTTAAAGGAAGATTGTCCCTCTCTCTCTCTTTCTCTGTCTCAGTGCCACTTTACCAACCTCACTTCCCGATCAAACTGGAAAATAATGAAATTCGGGCTCATCTTAATAACAAATGCCGCCACTACTCAGGGTGTGATTAGAGGGTAATAAAGAGAGACTGCACCCCTGTGATAGGAACATCTTCATTAGATGCATAAACCTGTTGTTGGGTAAAGATTTGAGAAAATGGAGACGATTGCCAAAGTATTTAGCAAAAGAGAGTTTATCTGCCCAGCCTCCCCGGTTAAATCAGAGCAAATCGCCCACTTGCTCTGGATGATATATCCTCTTTTATGTCATGCTGCTGTGCCACTTAAGAGTGAGCTGTTCCATAGAATGGCTCAGGGAGATTTGACTTTCTCTCTCGTACCTGGTTACTCAAGCCTTTGGCTGTTTTCATTTTTTTTTTCCCAGAGAGAAAATGTTCCCATTGTATTTTTGTTTTCTGCATTTAGAACAGAAAAAAGATGCTTTGAAGGCTGATGCCCAGCTGGTGTGTGTATGTGTGTGTGTGTCTGCAGGCTCATACAGTATGTGAATGTAGGCGTTTTCTTTAATAGGTCTACAGAGATCTTCATCCTCAGTCAATAGCTGAGATCTATTGGTCCACGTTACCATGGGAACAGATCTGCAGCTAGTACTTTTTCTCACTGTGTGTCTGTTTGTGTCAGTCAGGGATTGAAAATAACATCTGAGTAAGTGCCAGGTTAGAGTCTGTTGCCTAATGATCGGCGTCTGATGACACACCAGCGGAGATGAAACGCTCCCCGTGCTGCACTGTTTCAAAATCAACTCAAACCTTCTGCTTCCAGCTGCTAAACATCCGGTTTTCTGGTCGTCTGAGTCACTGCATCCTGCTGCTGTTGTTTTCTTAGTGTTTAACATCATATGCGACTGAATCTCTTTCACTTCAGGATGCTTCACAAACAGCAACGTGACAGCTGATGTCAGTTAGCCGTGTCTTTTAAACACAACACAGTTTCATGGACTGAAGGCAGCTTAAGAGATTGGGCTTCATTTGTTTGTTGTGGCATCATGATACATGTTCTAACCTTTTTCACGGGACGGCTTGGTGAATTTTCATGGCTGTTCCTTTCAACTTTAAATGGATCCAAGCCAGCTCTTGTAAAGTGTAACATCTTCTTATGAACATTAAAATCACACACCTGCTTGATGTTCTGCAGATCTACCACATTCTGCAGAAACAGCTGTAGCTCTGTGATGTCCTGTGGTGCCTGGCACCAGATCCTTAGGTTTTAGTGAGTTGCAGGGTGGGGCCTAAGAAGGTCAGACACTCATTGTGTTGGGGATTGTCCTGCTGAGAGAGACAGCTGCCATCGGGGAGTGCTGTTGTTATAATATGGGTTGATTGGTCTGTAGCAGAGTTATAATTCATAGTATGTGTCAAAGTACCAGATGTGATCAGGATCAGAGGTTTCCCATCAGAATATTACATAGCAACAATAAAAAGATCAGTGTTATTAACTTTACATGTCAGGAGTTTTAATTTCGATTTGCTCGCTCAGATACAAATATTCAGAAAACCAAAAGCTGCTTGGTCATTTCGGATCATCTTTAAAACGCCGTGTCTTGGTGACT
Source organism: Aulonocara sp. 'chitande type north' Nkhata Bay (assembly GCF_057382095.1). NCBI lineage: Eukaryota > Metazoa > Chordata > Actinopteri > Cichliformes > Cichlidae > Aulonocara > Aulonocara sp. 'chitande type north' Nkhata Bay. The sequence goes on from NC_141350.1 coordinate 63,285,809, forward strand.
TGGGCATTAGATGGCATGCTTATATTTTTTGGTCTATAAATAGCTGAATCAGATAAAGTCCGGGAATCTAATAACCAGGAGCCGGACTGTGAGGAATTGAATGTCTGGCCACAGAGTCATTGATAAATTCTGATGCTACCGATCATGTATCTGCTGTCATCAATTAAAGCAATCGATTGTGCTGATTACATAGAGGGAAACTGGGCTCCTCCCCGCCTCCTGTGGCTTCAGAGAGAGAGGAGGAGGAGGAGGAAGAGGAGCTGGCTGAGCATCAGAGCCCTCACAATCAGATTAAAAGTTTGTGGTGCTGCAAAGGAAAGACGAGACAGAACGAGGAGGAGGAGGTAATCAGTCGGTCCCTTAGTGAGGCTGATTTAAATGTGACTTTAGGCTCAGTGCAATTTCAGCTCAAAGCAAAGAATAGCGTTCAGATGGAGAGACTGCTTTTATTAATACTGCTGCTTCACTTACGTCAGTGAACTTTGACAGAGCTTTGCAGCCCCGTTACCCACTGTGTAACAATGACACATACTAAATCTGTGGTGGCACTGAATAATAAATAAGATAAAATCTATAAATATTTATCTGTAGCTTTATCAAATGTGAAAGGAGAACGACTTTACCGTGTATTCTTCTTCTGCATATGTCAATTTTTAGTACATTTTACTCATAATTGCGGTGAATTCCGCCCGCTTCACAGAGCACTTAAGCTCCGAGCTCGTGTTTAATGCACGGGGAATGTCGGATGCGATACCTCTGAAAACTCTGATGACGGCTGACAGATGAGAAGGCTTGCTGCGCTACAACCTGCTGTATTTGATGCCAGTTACTTGGCTTCATAAGGATTCCTGCTCACACACGATCGCTCGGTTCATCCGTTTAGAAACCCTGACAAATCAAATGAACGGCAGCGCTGCACGCTCCAATGTGTCCTCTTCAGCTCTCAAGTAAATAACATTTCCGAGATTCAATCCAAAGAGGTTTGCAAAGCCACAGTTCACATCTGCTCAATTTATTTGGTGTCAAAGTATGTCTCATAAGAAGTATTAAAAAAGGGGATGTAATCAAACATTGGGGAAATGAAAACCGGTGCTTCAGCAGCTTTGCTCCAAGGGTTTTGAATCCTGTAGTTATAACAAAAGCCATAATCTATAGATAGGGATGTAAGGAGGTCAGAGGGAATGTTTTAGATAGCCTTACACTCAGATTATTCCTAAACTGTATAAAAAAAGATGGATGTAGACAGCATGAAGTCGCAGTTTTACATGGGACTCAAGCTTTTTACGCTTCCTGTTGGCTTCATTCTTCCTGGACGGTTGCCGCTTGGTTTTAAAAGATGGACTTTTGACGTGAAAGATAACCATCAACAAAATATAAAGAAACTCAGCAAAGCCCTTAAAACCAAATCTGAGTAGAATTTTTGCCTTTTAGTTCAGCGATCCCCAACCTTTTTTGCACCACAGACCGGTTTATGTCCGACAATATTTTCACAGACCGGCCTTTAAGGTGTTGCGGATAAATACAACAAAACAAAACCAGTACCGGTACCCCCCCAAAAAAGATTTATTCATAACACAAGGGAAAAGACCCAGGGAAACAGAGTTAATGATTAAAAAACGCTAAAAACTGGTAAAAACCCTGGAAACCATGAGTTCCACACCTGAGCCTCAACTCTTGCGGCCCGGTACAAAATGACCGGTCTGTGGCCCGGAGGTTGGGGACCGCTGTTGTAGTTGACAGGTAATTCTGCAAAAGGAGCTTCCTTCTTTTTTGTGTAAAAGCTCTGAAATTAGCTCATGAGTAAAATGAATTTCCATCATTAAGTACCAAAAATGTTCCCTGCTTCCAAACAGGGATAGAAAACCACTGCAGTGGATGAGACACAATGACAAGTATGAAAAGGTCATTTAAAGATGCTTGCATTGGGTCTGCATAGTTGTAAATGAAATCCCAACAGTCCCAGATTGTTCTTGCCAACTTAACCTTCAATAACATATGAAGGTTTTCTTAGCCCAGGTCATAGCTGACCTTGAACACACTTGTGAAGGCATGAAATATGAAAAGTATGTAAATGTAAAGGACATCCTCCCTTTGAGCCAACTTTATTGTAAAGGCTGGTGGGACTTCTCGGCTCACTGTCAGAGCTGTATGCCCGAGATGACCTTATTAGCAGAGGCTTCGATTTTAATAGTTACTTCAGCCCTTTGGGAGGTATTAGCAGATATTTCATCAAAACGAGTGACAACAGTTGGAGCAGAAACCCGACTCACAGCATGGAGGACAGGGCCATCAAGACTGCTCTGGCCTCAAGGATTAAAGTTTTGAGTTGTAGCTTAAATTAACACTGCTGCTGCTCATGCTCAGACCCTAGCTGGCTGTCTTTGCATCATAATGAGACGGTAGCTTTTCTTTGCTCTGCCCCCCCCCCCCATATCTAAAGGGCACAGGTGATCAGAGGTGTGGCAGCACATCTAAGAAGAGGATTCTGCCTGCGATGGATCCAAGGCCAAAGATCCTGCATTTGGTCCCAGAGGCTGGAGCGGTGTGGGAGTGGAGGTGGGGTGAGGGAGTGGGGTCACTGCATCATCCGAGCACATGTTCTCAGCATTAAAGCAGCAGTGGCTCATTTTGCATCGCTCTGCTTGGCTGCACTCCATTCTGTGCTTCTCTGATTATGCACTGCTGGAGCTTTTCACACCGACAAGGAGAAAAAAAAACCCTCACAGGAGTAAATTTGGCTTTCCACACAACACAGATTTAAACCAGCACCATGGTCACTAAATCATGAGATTAAAAAGCCAGCAGAGTTTTAAAAACTGATAGCATTATTTTTCAAAGTAAAATGCTTATTATGGATTTGCCAAATATTTTCTTGTGAGTCCTTTTAGAGTTTTTTTTGTCATTCACGATTATTTTGTACCACTGAGGCTTCTTTTTAGTGCAGATAGAGTTTGTAGTGATGCGTGCTGTCATGTTAAACGTCTCCTCTGGCTGCGCTGTCATACCTCTTACTGTTGCCAGGCAGAAACGCAGCGCAGCTTCAAGGAAGTGCTGATGAACTCTAATGATATGACTGACACAGCTCTATTTTAGCTGTGCTCTGGCGAGTGTTTTTGTGACTGTGAGCAAGCTAACCAGGCCAAACATCTCTCACAGAGAGTCCTTATCTGATCTGTCCTTCCTTGACGCGCGCGCACGCACACACACACACACACACACACACACACACACACACACACACACACACACACACACACACACACACACGCACGCAGTGGCACAAAGTCACATTCAGTGCAGAGCATCAGTGTACCAGACAGCTCCTTTCTGCAGCACTCTGAAGTTAATAATCTATTTCAGGAAAGAGCGCGAGTGTGTGTATGTTCGAGGGAGGAAGAGTGACTTGACATGAGAGAGAGGGGCTTCATAGGCCGACCATAAATATTGCCTCAGCTTGTATATTAAACACATTATGCATGGAAGGACGCTCTGAAATCTTACGGGTAGGCAGAAGCTCTTTTTGGATAAATTGATTTTATAATCCCAATTAGCCACACTTTGTATTTTTCTAATCTTGTGGGAGGTTGCATGTTTCTCCGTTGGTTTGTTTTGCAGAAGCTTTTTCCTATTATTATTATTATTATTATTATTATTATTTCCCCCCCCCCCCCACTCAGGGGGAAATATCCAAGCAATCTCAGAGGGAACTAAAATGTGTCATTACAAACCATGTGAAAATGATCAGACCGCTTAGTGGCCAGAAAAGTAAACACAGGAAGAAGGTGCTGTGTTCTGGACTGTTAGAGACTCTGGAGAATTTACTGACCTTTTCACATCTGTGGTACTCTCCTGCATCCCAGACTGCAAAGTATATGTGCTAACGGGGAGATGCTTAGTTCAAACTTGCAACATACACCATTACCAAAACCCCATTAGAGTTTGTTAGGAACCAGACTGAGACCACGTCCCGCAAGGGTCTCGGTGCAATTGTTTTGGTCCGAACACAAATGTGACTGTGTTCACATCTGCACTAATGAGCTTAGTTTATACTGGACCTTCGTGCAGCCCTTTATATTAGGGATACCAGCAGTCACTAACACCATGCAAAGCTAAGAGTAGAAAAAATTGCCTGAAGCCTGAGCATCTGTCTCCGGGATTATTTGCAGCCCCAACTGGTTACCTCACGCTTGCCTGAGCCTCGTTCTGCCGGCTTTTGTTTGTTCCTGTGAAAAGGAAGCTCAAACAGCTTCATAATTTACATAAATCAAATTTCAAACAGTAATCAAAACTAGTAATAAAAGATCATCAACTTACTTTTAACAATAGAATATATAGAAAAAAACTGAAAAGCTGGATCAGAAGAAGAAATGCCTTGTTGCTAAAAACGAGCCCTTTTGCACTGATTTAAGTTATTTCATCTTCTCTAGATTTTACCTCTTTACAATAGAGACATCTGTGTGATCATGCAGCGTGCTTATCATGCTTCCTCACTGTGGTCATGTGATGTGGGACAGGTTCTGCATATCGATTACTTCGTGCTGCGTAAAGCATCTCTGCAGCGTCTGTAGTATGAGACGACAACTGTTAGCTGGTTAGTTTCCCCAAATTACACATAGATCCAACATGTGTGTGTCTGTAACTTTAAGAGACCAAGAAACCACCTGAGGGCTAAAAAAACGAAGCCAACTCAAAAATGAGCCAGTAGTCCGTACCTGTAAGGCCTTGGTCACATGTAGATGTAGCAGTCAGAGAGCACAAATCTCCAGCAAGGTAGCTCAGAAGGCAGTATTTACTTTTAAGGAAATAGGATTGTGTTTTTTATTTTTAATTTTGTTTTCTTAATTCTTTTTGGAGGTGCTTTGAGACGTTTGTGGTGAAAAATGAAACTTAAAAATCAGGTGGATTACACAAACACTATCAAGGAGTATGTAATGGATTATAAGTCCTGATTTGTTGATAAGGAGACATGATTAACTTGAGCTTACAGTATATCTTGAACTAGCAGCTCTTTCTTTTGACAATAGCCTCTTTAAAGACATATTTTAGGGTCAATTTGAAACAAAGGCAGTTGTAAAATATATCATCCCCTATGTGCCTGTCTGTTGTCAATACAAACAAAGACGGTAAGAAACGGTTTTAAATGGCTCTATACAGCATTATCACTGACCTTTAGATACCTTTCTACATGCTGAAAATACACACCACATTTGTGAGAATCACAGTTTCTAAGTTGGAAGGCTTTGTGTCAGGTTTCAACCAATAAATCACCCCTACAGTGTTGTACAGAATTAAGTCAAAACTTTTCATGTTTGCAGACAGAATGATGACTTGCATGCAAACACTACTAAAAATATTACCTCCCTTATTGGAGGTAACATGCTTGTATGCTAATCATACCTCACCTTTTTGTTGTCATGTGGTGCTTGTTAGATTTTTGGGTCCAACACCTATTACATTTTTTTTAAAACACTTGCTTCTCTGTGGAAACTGGGCTGAGAGTTAACACTGCTTATAAACTATTAGATGAACTTGTAGCGTCCTGCACACTCAGTTGTTGAAATGTCCTTGAACATTAAAGGGCAGAGCATGAGGCGAGTATAACAAACATTTGCAAGCAGTCTGATGGACACGGTTCACAACTGAGTAAATTTAGTAAATGATCCAAATATGAAATGTCAGTCATTATTTCATACCTCAAATGAAACGAATGGATTTTTTGTCCCCAGATCCCATTTCTGATTTCCAAGGTCAGGAAATTAATTCAGTAAAGGTAGCCAGAGAGAAATATTGAGTGCTGGTGGAGGTTTACTTTTTTAGGGGTTTTGTATGGCAGCATGATTGAACTGATCAAAATAAAAAGCATGTGGCGTGACCACATCAACCGCCAAGTTTCATGAGGTCTCGAAGCCTTGTACATGCAACAAATAGATAAAACTGCCTCTCGATGGAGAGCGCACCCTGCTGAAGAGATGAAAGGTAAATCCTGAGATTGGAAATTTCCCCCCGGACTTGGCAGCAGACAAGTATGGAAACAGGTGTTTTTTTTTTTTTTAAATATCAAGTGATGGTAGAGAAAACATCAAATCTGGGCAGACGGAGAGGGAATGATGCCGGCTGATGGCCTCACTTGATTTAGCTTGTCATTAGCAGCACTGTCATCATTAGGACTGTAATGATCATCTAATGAAAATAAGAATGAAAAGCAAAAGATTTAACTCGTGTGCAAAAGGTAGAAAGGGAAGAAACAATCTATCTGGCATCTACTTTTAGAGTCAGCCTCGGGGCTTGTTAACAAGAAGATTTATTTTCTGTCACTAAAATAAAATGAAATGTACAAACTACTTTGCTTTTGTCCACACTCCCTGCTGTTCCTGTAAGGATATTATGCAACCAGACCGATTGTGGAGTGTGCCTTCAAAGGCCTCTGTGTTTTTCCGCCGTTACCCACTCCATCGTCTTCATGTTCGTTTGCTTTTCTGTTTAAAATCAACTGTGCAGAAAATGCAATCCAGCTTGTGATATCCGTGAGAAATCAATTTGTTCAGATGAACTACTACAGTATTTATTTATTTTTTAGCAAGTTGTTGATGAACTGCTTGTACTGCAGGAGGTTGTTTCAGGCTCCAGACAGGCAGGGATTTATTTCTGCTGTAGCAACTGAAAAAGGAAAAAAATGGGGAGAGAGGAAACAAAGCAGGTGAAAGAATGAAAATTTAATCAGGCTGTGCTTCTTAAGGTTTGACTGGGAGAGGGTTGGATTTATAGCTGCTTGGCCTTCCCTCTTTCAACTCACCATGTATCACTCCAGCTGCTCACCTCCCTCCTATCACTCACTCACTTCTGTGTGTGTGTGTTTGTGTGTGCATGCAAGGGCCTTTCCATTTGTGTTTCTGATGTGTCATTTGGCCTTGAAGCCAATGATGTGTATGTAACAGCCACATTTTGTTCACGTCTAAGGATGCTGTTCTGCTCTTTAGTAAGCTTCATTCACTTCAGCTGTTGTCTGAGCAATCCTGGAAAAGTGGCCGTACAGAACAATAACCTACTTTTGTATTTGTGGCCAAAGTCCATCTGGCAAAGATATTCACGGTGTTAATCGTTGAGATCTGGAGTTTCCAGCCAAAAGAAAAGGGTGGTCAGCTGACAGATGTAAAGCAAACCTCGCAGTTCGCCAGACCTGTTTAGAAGATAAATTGAGGGCACAATGCTTACCCAAACTTTTATATTGCAAACATCCATCACAGTTTAATGCAGTTCAGTTTTCTTTATATAACAACAGTCATTTCAGTGCCCTTTATATTGTACAGTAGAGAACAAAGAACCCCATTTGATGCCCTGTAAACAAGCATTTGGCAACAGTGGAGAGAAAGAACCCCCTTTTACAATCTGGACAAGAATCAGGAAGGGGGTTTACAAAGTTTACAAACTGATGCTTTTGTGAATTTAGGTCGATATGACACAGTCACATGAATGATTTTATTTCATTTTTTGATCAGGTAAGTTATCTTTTCAATCCAGTTTTATTTACATAGCATCAAATCCCAACAACAGTCGCCTCAAGGCAGGGCTGTTCGATATAATGAGAGAGAGAGATAGATAGATCGGATGATGATGATATGAAAACGTCTATCGTTTCATTTTGCGCTATGGATTGTTTCATTGTGTCGCAAAATAAACTGTTTACAGCAATATTTTTTTTCATCGTTTTGATGGTCACTGTAGAATTAAAGTTCTCTCTTTCTCTTATATTTAACCTCCTATGATCACATTTTGGGTTATTTAGACCAAAACAGTGAATTTTGCTCTACAAGGGCCTGATATCCACTTACATTATACTGTCCTATCAAAATTTTAAATGAATATCCTCATATGTGGCTCTTATTTTTCTTAAAAACAAATATACAGTGGGGCAAAAAAGTATTTAGTCAGCCACCGATTGTGCAAGTTCCCCCACTTAAAATGATGACAGAGGTCATTAATTTGCACCAGAGGTACACTTCAACTGTGAGAGACAGAATGTGAAAAAAAAAAATCCATGAATTCACATGGTAGGATTTGTAAAGAATTTATTTGTAAATCAGGGTGGAAAATAAGTATTTGGTCACCTCAAACAAGGAAAATCTCTGGCTCTCACAGACCTGTAACATCTTCTGTAAGAAGCTTTTCTGTCCCCCACTCGTTACCTGTATGAATGGCACCTGTTTGAACTCATCATCTGTATAAAAGACACCTGTCCACAGCCTCAAACAGTCAGACTCCAAACTCCGCCATGGCCAAGACCAAAGAGCTTTCGAAGGACACCAGGAAAAGTATTGTAGACCTGCACCAGACTGGGAAGAGTGAATCTACAATAGGCAAGCAGCTTGGTGTGAAAAAATCAACTGTGGGAGCAATCATCAGAAAATGGAAGACATACAAGACCACTGATAATCTCCCTCGATCTGGGGCTCCACGCAAGATCTCATCCCGTGGGGTCAAAATGATCATGAGAACGGTGAGCAAAGATCCCAGAACCACACGGGGGGACCTGGTGAATGACCTGCAGAGAGCTGGGACCAAAGTAACAAAGGTCACCATCAGTAACACACTACAACGGCAGGGAATCAAATCCCGCAGTGCCAGACGTGTTCCGCTGCTGAAGCCAGTGCATGTCCAGGCCCGTCTGAAGTTTGCCAGAGAGCACATGGATGATACAGCAGAGGATTGGGAAAATGTCATGTGGTCAGATGAAACCAAAGTAGAACTTTTTGGTATAAACTCAACTCGTCGTGTTTGGAGGACGAAGAATACTGAGTTGCATCCCAAGAACACCATACCTACTGTGAAGCATGGGGGTGGAAACATCATGCTATGGGGCTGTTTTTCTGCCGAGGGGACAGGACGACTGATCCGTGTTAAGGACAGAATGAATGGGGCCATGCATCGTGAGATTTTGAGCCAAAACCTCCTTCCATCAGTGAGAACTTTGAAGATGAAACGAGGCTGGGTCTTCCAACATGACAATGATCCAAAACACACCGCCCGGGCAACAAAGGAGTGGCTCCGTAAGAAGCATTTGAAAGTCCTGGAGTGGCCTAGCCAGTCTCCAGACCTCAACCCCATAGAAAATCTGTGGCGGGAGTTGAAAGTCCGTGTTGCTCGGCGACAGCCCCAAAACATCACTGCTCTCGAGAAGATCTGCATGGAGGAATGGGCCAAAATACCAGCTACTGTGTGTGCAAACCTGGTAAAGACCTATAGTAAACGTTTGACCTCTGTTATTGCCAACAAAGGTTATGTTACAAAGTATTGAGTTGTATTTTTGTTATTGACCAAATACTTATTTTCCACCCTGATTTACGAATAAATTCTTTACAAATCCTACCATGTGGATTCATGGATTTTTTTTCACATTCTGTCTCTCACAGTTGAAGTGTACCTCTGGTGCAAATTACTGACCTCTGTCATCATTTTAGGTGGGGGAACTTGCACAATCGGTGGCTGACTAAATACTTTTTTGCCCCACTGTAAGTTAAAAAAAAAAAAAAAAATCAGGTAATTCTTTGTTTTTACATTCGTCGGGCCCCAATATGCCCAAATATCAAAGAGAAGTTAAAAATGTATGCCGTGGAGGAGTTCGGGTCTTAGGAGGTTAATATAACCACACTACTGACGGACAAGCGACGGTTTGTATGCATTGTCATTAGCAACAAGATGTTAAAACCATCGTGTGGCTCCGTCGTTCCACATAAACCTTTCACAATAAAGCTGAAGATCCTGTTGAGAATTTTTTCAAAATAAAATGAATCACGTAGTATGCACGTTACGGACGACAAGCCAAAAAAGAGCTGTCAGGAGCTAAAAGAATAAAGCTTGGAACAGGCTTTTCCGTGTAATAAATACTTACAGAGAAAATTGCAGCCGTTTCAACTTATGCAACACTCGACTCCAGGTACATGACACCCAGCTGAAAACATTTCATGCAAGTCGAGTTGCCTGAGATTCACAGAAAATGTAAAATTTTTGTGATATATATCGTTGTCAGGACGATAAATGTCTTATATTGGGAAAAGAGATTTTGGTCATATCGCACAGCCCTACCTCAAGGCAACCTCCCCAAAACTGTTCATGTAAATTTGTAACTGCCCTCAGACCATGTGCATGTACAAATTATGAAAATGTAAACGCATAGTTGCCTAAAGACAGTTAATACTGTAATGTAAAGACCCTACAATAATACAGGGAAAATCCCAACAACCAAATGAGCCCATTTGAGGAAGCACTTGGTGACAGTGGGAACGAAAAACTCCCTTTTAACAGGAATAAACCTCTGGCAGAAACAGGCTCAGTGAGGAGCAGCCAAGAATGAAAATTTCCCTCCACTTTGTACTGCGTTTTTATCTGGAGATTAAAGATCAAATACATCCACTGCAGACTCCTGCAATACACCAGCAACAGACATTATCTTGCAAATATAGTATGAAATGATCTAAACTTGATAAAAAAGCCATTTCCCCTATCATAACACAAAATATAGGTTCCCTTTAAATCCATTTCTTTTGGCATATCAATGATATTTGGAATCTTCTTTGAATGAACACTTTTTTTTTTTAAAACAACATTAAAAAGCAGCGTATATGATATTCAGCGTGGTGGGCTTAGCCCGAATGTACCTTAAGTTTCTTGTTACATAATCTCATATTTATAGGATTACATTTTTTTTTCTGTTTCCATAGCAATGTTTGAAATATTCTCTTTGGTCGTATGTGATGAGAATGCGAAGGTGCACATAAACCGTATCCTGAAGTTGACCTGAGCCTCTGGTCTGTTATCTCTTATGTAAATAGCTAAATTTAAGTGCCTTCAACACAGGGATCAAAACTGTTTGGACATTAGATAAAGGATTTAAAAAAAAATACAAGACATTCCTCCGCATGCATCAAAAGCAACTTAATTTCAACAATTGGCTGCAATTAGGGGAATCAATTTCCACACGGCAGCTCCTTTTCTTCATTATGTGTGCCTGGTGAACCGAACTTAGATTGCTGTGTAAATGGAACAATTGCTTTCGATGGCAAAGGTAATTGTTCCCCCTGGGTAAATCAAAGTCAAACCGCATGGCTCTGACCCCAGCACACACACTCTGTTTACCAGCCTCAAGAAAAAAAATCTACATAAAATATTCATAACTGTGCATAATCAGACATGCTGTTCAAGACCTAGTTTAGGTGTTAGCGAGCTGTAAGGTCTCAACAACCTAGTTTAGATTCCGGGTTCGTGAGCAAGGAATATTTAAAAACCAGTGCTCCCGCTGGTTCGGATGGCTTTATGAAGATCAGAGGTTAGTTAGCAGCAGGCATTATGAAACCAGCACCTCGCTGTGAGCACTGAGATACTTGTGATTGAAGGAGAAACCAGTGCAGCACCGTATCTTTGGTTTGTGTGTTTTGCACTTTAGGATTAAAGTAAAGTGCCGTCACTCAGACTAGTGCTCTAATCACTTTTTAGGGACTTCAGAAGTCTGTTCGGTCTTTTTAACTGGCAAACTGTTAGCGATGATGTTGAACTCTGCTCTGGGTGTCTGTGTAATATGGTTCAGACCGTTACATAACAAATGATGACTAATTGGCGCACAATTATTCTCTTTCTGCAGTTCCTTAAACGGCACAAGATTTTAATTTCATCAACGCCGTCATCGTCTCGTCATCGCTGGGTGGAAGCACTGACTGATAGGAGTTAGGTTAAAGATAATGATGAGGACACTTAATCAGATTAATGTCTTATTTCCACACCCGGTAATGAAATGGCACTCTTTGCTCACACCATATGTGTTTTATGCACTCACACGGATACACCACAGGGGACACAATAAGGGCAAACGCACATCAGGTGCTCCAGGCCAATCGAAAGCACTCAGCTCACTCATTGGCTTGCTCAAAGTCACATGGTACATCTTGCAGCAGCTTTGGCTTGTTTTCATTTCTTTCTTTCTTTTTTTTTTTCTTTTTTTTTTTTTAAACAGTAAAAAATCAATACAGCTTTACACACAAACACCCACACTGTGTACAGACTCACACACAGGCACACAATGTTCAAAAAGCATCAAAGTACCACAACAATCCACTATGATTACGTGTTTGTGTAAGTGCGCGCGTGAGTATGTACGAGTGTGCACTTGTGTGGCGACAGGAGTGCGTCATGTGTTCTGTTTTGAGTATACTTCAGCTAATAGGAATTTATAAGCGAATTAGAGCTCCCTCATTGAGTGTGTGCGTGTCACACTACAAAGAGGCCTGTCCTTTTTCTGACATTCCTCAGAGGAAATGGTTGTCTTTAACAATTTGACTTTTTGTGTTTAGTTGTCGAAGGCTTGACAGCTGTGTGAAAACACAACCTGATGAGATTTTTAGCCAGAAACTGGAACAAAAATGAAAGCAAAGTTGTGTAAAAGTGAGATGAGCTTACAGTAATATGTTGTTTGTAAGTTTTATGTGATGCACTGTTTTTGTGTCGTTCACACAGAAGCACACACTGCAGTGTGGATATTTGAGTATGTAATCTAAGTGGAGCCATGTTGTTATGATCTCTTACAATTCACTTCCAGCTTTTGTAGCGATTTATTGTCTTATTAATTAGGAAACATCTTCTGTAAACTGATACAAAATCTCAGTAATATCAATATAACATAATGTTATTATTATTGTGATATATGTAAAAGTGACACGATTTCGATATTCCATTTTAAATACCTCAGTTTTTCCAAATATATCCCAGAACAACATCCCCAGTTATGTACATGAATTTCCAATTAACACCACACCGTCACAAAACAAGTTTTCAGTCAAATTTCAAGTTCCATTGTTTGAGTCTCTGTATTTATCAGGCAAAATCAAACTCTCAGACTCTTTTATTGCTGTGTGGCTTTTATATTGTCGTTCTGATTCAATAAAAGTAGATTGTATATTTCCCTAGTGACAGTTCTCTGCTCCAAAAAACAGACGCTACCTAATCTATCAGTCTGTGGCTCTCCATTTTACCTTCACCAGGGTTTAAAATTGAAATCTAAAAATAAAAATAATTGCAGTGAGTGTGTGTGGGTGCAGAGCACTAAAAGCCTCTAAGAGGCTGGGACTCATGCCCTGCTGTTCTCCTGGATTCATCAGATACTGTCAGTTGTAGCTTGGAGATGTGCAGCTGCAATTTTTCAGTTCGACTTGAAGATTTTTAAAAAGCACAGCTGATGTACTTTGTGCAAAATTCATAAATACAGCCAATGATAACTTCACGAAAAGTGAGAGGCCATAAATAACAGTGACAGTTGAGCACTGTTGCTTGACGACATGAAGGTTGCAGGTTCAAACCTGCCTGGGGTGTTTCTGTGTAACGTTTGGATGTTCTGCCTGTGGCTGCATAAAGCAGAATCTATTTATATTTTTTGTTCAATAATAAATACCAGTGGAGTCTGCTTTTGTCTCATCTAGATCACTTCCCACTGCGGTTCAGTAGAAGCACTAGAGCTGGCACTTTGTGTGGGTGGAGATGATTTCCCACCAGTGACCATTCCTAGCACCAGATTTAAATCTAAGTAAAGTAGGCACTGCTTTGCTCTGTCAGCTGGGCAGGAATGGTTCCATAAAACCTCTCAAGTGCTGGCTGGTAAAAGCTTCATTAGTTAGAAGCTTCACATATAATAAACTGATAAATTATGCTTGTTGTCAAAAAGCAGCTTAATCCAGCGGTTATGGAGCATTCAATCGAGGCTGTTTCTTCCTTTAAGTCTAACATTTAGTTTTGTTTTAACTCAATTTTGATCTCCACAAACATTTGATAAAATTGTGACTTTTTTTAAACTCAACATTACACTCGCCCTCTTTTACCTTCAGAACCGCCTTAATTTTTCATGGCATTGATTCATCGAGGCGGTGGAAGCATTCGCCAGAGATTTTGGTCCATATTGACATGATGGCATCACGCAGTTGTTGTAGATTTTTCGACTGCTCGTCCATGATGCAAATTTTCTATTCCACCACATACCAAAGTTGCTCTATTGGATTGAGATCGGATGACTGTGGAGCTCGTCTGAGTGCCTACAATCTGAATGTTGCTGCAAAAAATTAAAAACACTTGTCTGCATCTAATTTTGGTGAATCTGTGCAAACTGTAGATCATCTTTTGTTAAAACCATATACATTAGATGGACATAGTCACAATGATAGTTTGGCATTTTAGTGCTTTCATTTTTTTTTTTTAAAACTCAATATGAACATATATACACAACAAGGTACACTAGCTGCCATTAGCTAACGCTTGCACTATTGACTAGCTTAGTTAGCAAGATCTATGCCTAAAGTTGTGATATCAAGTGAGATTATGTTTTGAAATGGTCTACAGTTGCTTCTCTGACCCCACGGTATTTGTCCTGCTGCCTAAAAATACACCTTCAGAGGATCCACAGACGTCATGGGGCTGACCCATGATGCACTGGACTTCTCTTTTCTTCTTAGTTAATGCTTATTTTGGTGCTCTGCTTTTAAACCAGTTATTTTATTCTGGTGTCAAAAAATGTGCTCATTAAAAATTCTCCCCCGTGTTCTAAACCAAGTTACATTTCTAAGACCTTTTCACGCAGCTCTAGCCTTCTGCTTTAATTATGGCTGTTTACACTTTGGTTGTTAAGTTGCATTTTCTTTAATCCATTAAAAAAATCTAAATCATGGCCTGCTGAGATAAATTTGTCTGCAATGCCTTGTTGCCTGACAGATTTATTGTTACCCAGCAGTAGATTGGCTTCACATGCTTTACAGTTCTACTGCGAGATCGTTGGCTAGATCCAAATGTGCGCCTCATATCTGTCCTGGCATTTTATTGGCTCCCTGTTTGTTTTAAAAGGGACCATAAATTTTTGCACAGACTTTTGATTTATTAAAACTCCTTCCTTTTGAGTTGAGGTTGATTTAATCTCTTCAAAAAGCAAGAAAAATTTGTATCTTTAGTGTTTCTGCGACAAGGTGAAGACATCTATCCATCTTATACACACTCCCACTACACAAACGCGCACTCATATGCACGTTTCCACGGTGATCCGTCATCACAGACTTGCTGTCACGCCAGCGAGGCCTCAGCAGCAGCAGGTTGGCTGCGGGAAATGAAGCGAGAGATGGGATCTGAACTGGCGTCTGTGTGTGTGTGTGTGTGTGTGTGTGTGTGTGTGTAATTTGGGTATGTTCGGACTCTTCTATCTGCACCCTTGTCGGGACTCAGTGGACCTATTTTCCAAGTTTGTCTGCAGCGGTGTGTGTCACAGCTTGTTTGTGTGTCGTGCGGTGACATCAGGGTTTCTGTGCGCTTGTCTGTGGTTCAGCTTTGTGTGTGTTATTGTTTCTGTCACTGTTTGCGTAGCTCTGTGTGTGTTTGTGAAAGGGTAAATGGACTTAGGCAGATGATGTAATACTTTTTGTCCCCTTGTGTGTCACTTCACATAAGCTAATGGCTTTGGAGTTCAAAGAGTGTGTGTGTGTGTGTGTGTGTGTGTGTGTGTGTGTGTGTGTGTTTGTTTCTGTGGGGGAATTTCATTGGATGCATCTTGTCAAAGACAGGGAGGTGCTCAGCTTACTAAAACCATAATCCTTAATTGTTTAAAGTGCAGCACCGAAGCAAAGGATCGGTGTAGGACAATGTTTCTGGTTTATTCTTACACAACTGGACTCGGTGGGACACTGTATTGTAAAGATGGATTTTACCATGTTTGATCATTTCTGGTGCCAAAGTGTTTTTTCTGAAAATATCGAAAAAATAATTTCCGAATCCCTTTTAGCTTTTTTTTTCTTTCTGTGTCTCTAATACATACAGTGCAGTGCAGCATTCCCACATGTCAAATAGAAACATGAATTTATGGAGTGGTTTAGAGCACACTGGATAACAAAGAATCAATTGACCTCTGCTGCTCCCATTTTCTAAGGCAATATGAGCAACATTTCCTTGATGCCGCAGTACGGTATTGTAAAACACGAGAGCTTTTTAACTGTGAGAACATGAAATTTAAAATGAACCTGTCTCTTATGATGAAAAAATATTGGAATAATAACAGTGGGAAGCTTTGGTGGATCAGCCAGCCTTGTTTCTGTGCGTTTGTGCATGTGGTGGCGCGGATTCTGCGTTTATTCCCAGTGTGAGTAACGAGTATGGGTAACCTGACACAAGCAGGAGCTGATCTTCGGTGAGCAGCAGTATTCTTATCTCCATTGGCCGATGGCATGTTTTCCATCTTTTGGTTGTAAAATCCTGCAAAACAAACAAGAACCTATTTGCTCTTATGCTGCATGCATGAGTGATTTCAAACACCACCTCTTCCTTTTTCCACACCTTAACAACTAAAGAATTTATCTGATTTATCTTTCCCTGATGCATTTTTTCCTCTGACTTTAAGTCTAGTAGCTGGGAACCATGGCAACATCAAAATTATTGCAACCAAGGGCAGTGAACTTGCAAACTTTGTCTATGAAATGGTTGCTTTAAAATCACAACCCAGGTCTTCTACTACTTGCAATCGGTTGCAAAATGGGGAAAAAAATTAAATGAAACCACTGATTTTTCATGGTTGTAATAAAAGCATTCATACCAATGAATCAAAAATGCACTATTTTCTTAGTTATATTATTAAATTCTGTTTTATTTTTATGTTAATTCATTTCTTGTTTTTATTTTAAATAGTCTTGATAAAAAATTATGTAAAATTTTTTTAAATGTGACTTATTTGGTAGTAAACAGACATTTACGTCTTCTATGAATTATTCTATAACAAATTAACATTGCAGTAGGGACATATTTGGGGTCTTTTTATCTTGCTAAGGAAACGCAGACTGAAGGAGCCTGGGTTCCACCAGCAACCTTCTTGTTAGTAGTAAACCTGAATGACAGCGTCCCCATGATTCCCTGATTGACATGCAGTGAGATAACCAAGGTCTCATCTTTTAAGGGGGTTATAGCGTATTTGTATGCGTGGGATTGGCTTGTTCCATAGAAATTCTCTTAAAATCCACACCTGAAACTGAATATGGGTAAATAAGAAAATGATCTTGAATCCATTCTTTAATTGTGCTGAAAATATCAGGTGTACTCTGATATGGTGCTTATAAAGTCAAATGTGTTCCGCTTTTTAAAATTTGCCCTGGCCTTCTCGGGGCTTGTGTCCAGAATCACAGTGCTATAATCTCCCTGCTTCATGGTCAGAATCACATTTGAATAGGATGCAATGTTTTCTTTTGGTTCTTCAAAATCCGAATATGCTGAATGCAAGTGTGAAGGCCCCCACTGTGTCCAGGATTACCATAAACAAAGACGATCACACTGGTAGACAGTGATTTGTGGGCCTCTCTGCATGCCTGAGATGGTGGTAATGCCTGTCTCCAGAAACCAATGAATAGCAACAAGTAAAAGTTTGTGGGGGTTTTTGTCTGTAGATGTGAAAATGGAAAAATTCAGCTTTATAATGAAATATTGACCAAAAACAACTACAATAAATAAGCCTAGACCTTTAAGTGTCCAGAATAGGATGGATTTAGCTTTATGCCCACTCTCCACTGACTAAACATAAAGGTCGTAGTAATATATTTGGCAGTAGAAATGACTTCATACTACACAAGCTATCCACATATACCCAACCTGAGAATATTGAATGCTACTCAATCTTTACACAGAATAGGAACTTATTGTAATGCATGAAGAATTTGAGTGCAACATTCGGTCTGTTTTAAGCTCAGTTTTGATTTCCAACAACTGCTAAACACAATATGTCATCAAGCTCGCCACTAACTTTGCTCTGAGACATTAGCGTCGGCTGATTTGAAGCTTTAAGTCTGACATTATGATCGTCACTGTTTTGGTTTTCTTTAAAACTGGATGTGACCACATGTGAAGGGTAGCGCTGGGTAGTTTGCGGTATAATTTAATGATGTCGGTGGCTTAAATGTCTGTATGAACCTCTTTATGTGTTAAAAAACATTTCCACATTAAATGTCACAACACTGCACACTGGGTAATTCCATCAATGTCTGCAGAATGTTGGCAGACTTATGTTAACTGTGCATAAGGGGCTCAAAATGTGTGCGATGGAGTCCACATGCACTTGAGGATTTGACAGTGGGACTTAGCGGGAAGGTGCTTCAAAGTCTGCGGGTGTGGAGATTGGGACTGTGTCATATTCCATACACTATTTAGGTCAGCTTCAGCATAAAGGAGTCAGTGAAGGAAGAAAGTTGTAATTCAGTGTCCGTCTTGAATCAGCTGCTATTTCTTCAGTTGATCTTACCTCATCTTTTACGTCACGTTTTGTTTTATATACAGCTAAGCTAATTATATAGAGCACAAATAAATTACAATAATTTGTACAAATCCTGAAAGTTCCTTTCTCCTTTCTTCAGTAGCCTATTTAAGCAGTACGACAAAGCCGACAGCAAAGTCAGCTTTTGAAAGTGATTGAGCGCTTCACTGTGGTGACAATGATTCTGCTGTAGGAACAAATACCTGTAGAAATGTACAATGCTAAAAGCCTATTGATCTCTACTTTTGTCACCTGGTGAAAATAAGCTTTAGCCCTCTTGGTTGGGGTTGGCACACAGTCCCAGAGGGTCTCGCTTTGTTAAAAAAATCACAATCTCAAGCACCGTCACATGCAAATGAAATGCTCCAGAACAAGTCAGTGAGCTCAGATAACTTTAAGTGCAGGAAAAACTTTTCAGCTGCTGTATCAGACAGAGTAAATGCTCAGTTTTCTGCAGGTATTTAGTGAATTTTGCAGCCCGACTTGACTGAATCGTGCATGTTTAATGTCCTGCTGAGAACCAGCAGCTGTGGGAGTACC
Source organism: Aulonocara sp. 'chitande type north' Nkhata Bay (assembly GCF_057382095.1). Lineage (NCBI taxonomy): Eukaryota > Metazoa > Chordata > Actinopteri > Cichliformes > Cichlidae > Aulonocara > Aulonocara sp. 'chitande type north' Nkhata Bay. Next base: position 63,304,647 of record NC_141350.1, read on the forward strand.
AAGAGGCCAGTTTGGCAAACAAGTCTTTTTTTTTTTTTTCTTTTATAATTTATTTTATATAATTTATTCTTTCAACCCAATCTCGATTTTTTTGAATTCAGAATAACCAAATCTAACCAATCAGATCACTGCATTTAGCAAAGACTAGGCTTGTTGCTCAAAACGCACACCGGTACTGTGTGCACAGTGAGATGGAAATAGTGAAATAATCCTGTCTTACTTTAGGCACACAGATACTCTTCCGGCTCTCTGAAAGGATTTCTCTGCATTCTCAGATGTAGTCTGTTACGGACCATCTAGGGGTGACCCGACACCCGCAACAAGAGGGATGATCCACCCCCCGTTCGACCCCAAGCAGCACATCACACCATAAGTTAAAAATAGGAAGTGGTTTATGTACAGGAACGGAACAAAATGGAATTCACAGGAGATGCTCAGGCTTCAGGGCGGACCCACACCAAAATAACAAACAAAAGGAAACTAACTCAGAGGAGCGACTGCTCCAAAAGAAACATAACCAAACAACAATCACTTACCTCCCTGACTAACACAACATGAGAAAACTGTGACCAATTGAAAAGGCGATCCACCCCTACTTCCTCCTGGATTCACAAAACAACACAGGGCATGTTGCAGCCCCAGCTGGTTGGGGTAAAAACGAGGATGGATGGATTGCCGTCGTCAACCGTGCTGTCATATACTCCGCCTCCAGGTCATCATCCAATCCGAGCACACCATCTTCGGGATCCACCTCTCCTGTAGGCGCACCTGCACACTCAAATTTACATTTGCTGCAAAATCGCAGTGTGTTTGGTTTGTAACAGCCTTTATGCTCAAACTAATGTAGCAAATAGTGAAAACTTGGGGTTTTATTACTGACAAAACCGAAAAGGGAGGTCTGTAAATGCACAGACAGCTAATTAAAAATAAGTGGCTCTAATCAGGCAGTGGGTAAGAGGAAAACTAACATTCAAAATAAAAATAAAAAGACCACAAATTACAGAAACATGAAGACAGAGACAGACAGTTCATTTCCCCTTAACCTCCTAGGACCTGGCATCCAAATACATGTGGACATCATAATTTGGGTTGTCTAGACCATACTGAATTGATATCCACTTATGAGGAGATTATACTGCCAATTTTCTATCGAAATTTAAAATGAATGTCCTCGTGTGTGTGGATATCAGGCCCTTGTAGAGCAAAATCAGGTGAAAAGATAAGTCTTTGGTTTTACATTCATCAGGTCCCAATCAGCCCAAATAGCAAAGAGAAGATAAAAATACATGCCATGAAAGAGTTCGGGTCTTAGGAGGTTAATGATAAGATAAATGCAACATCTGCAGTGGAGCATGCTATAATAAACCAGAACTTAAACCCAGAATGAGAAAAACAAACAAAAAAACTCTCAAATATTTTGCTTTTCTGTCTCATCTGTGACATGCTGTCAGTCTATCTTGGGGAAGTATTTCAGGTGGTCATCAGACATGATGGTTACAGCATAGCAGCTGAAAAAAACAAAGCAAAAACTGGGGCCAGATGGGTCCTTGTCACACACAGCTACAGCGTTAGCTTTAGCTGTTGGTGCTGCCAACTGTTTAGGAATGTATGCAGAACCTGTTTCTGCATACAACCTCATCTCCTCTCTCTGCTGGAGACTGATGTTACTTTGAAATACGCTCAAGCCAACCTTCCTGACTTTCATGTTTTCATGGTAGTTCTCATTAGCATGTTGATGTGCTTCGTGATCTTTGTCACATGCATTTTTATTCCTGTAGTCTGAAAGATTTTAATGTAATCCAAATACCGAAAAAAAGTATTTTCGAGTTATCACACTGATTAGAATAGAATAGAATAGCCTTTATTGTCATTGTACAGAGTACAACGAAATTGGAGTGCCACTCCCTTGGTGCAAGTTTCAATAATAAATATAAATGTAAAATATAAAAAGTACAAAAAAAACAATCGTAAGTACTCAAACAATAGTATGTACAATATATACAGGATAGCAGCATTAATATAATGACAGTATGAATAGCAGCATAATATAATGACAGTGACGGTATGGAATAGGTTCAATTGTTTTTGTGCTTATTTACTACGGTGATAGCTCTGGGAAAGAAGCTATCCCTGAATCTGTTTGTCCTGGTTTTATGTGACCTGTACCGTCGGCCTGACGGTAATAGTTCAAACAGTTGGTTGCTGGGGTGAGAGTGGTCCTTGATGATATTGCCAGCTCTGCTGAGGTACCGAGAGTTTGCAGTGACCTCCAGGCTGGGCAGAGAGCAGCCAGTGATCTTCTGGGCTGTGTTGATGACCCTCTGCAGTACTTTCCTGTCTGCAGCTGAGCACCCTGCATACCATGTTGTTATGCCGTACGTTAGGATGCTCTCTATGGTGGCTCTGTAAAATGTCACCAGCAGCCTCTCCTCCAGGTTGTTCCTCCTGAGCACTCTCAGAAAGTGGAGACGCTGCTGGGCCTTTTTAACCACCGCTGTAGTATTTGCAGTCCAGGAGAGGTCATCAGATATCTGCACGCCCAGAAACCTCATGGAGTGTACCCTCTCCACATAGCTCCCGTGAATGTAAAGTGGGGCGGGGTCTGCTCTGCCCTTCCTGAAGTCCAAGATAAATTCTTTAGTTTTCGTGGTGTTCAGTTGGAGGTTGTTAACTGAACACCACTCAGTCAGTCTGTTGACCTCATCTCTGTAGTCCGACTCATCCCCCCTTGAGATGAGTCCAACCACTGTGGTGTCATCCGCGAACTTTATGATGGTGTTTGAGAGATGGGTAGGGGAGCAGTCGGATGTGTAGAGCGTAAACAGGAGGGGACTCAAAACACATCCTTGTGGAGACCCGGTGCTGAGTGTGATGGTGCTGGACCGGTGGGGGCCGAGTCTGACAGACTGTGGTCTATTTGTCAGGAAGTCCTTGATCCAGAGGCAGATGGGGGTGGAGAGTCCCAGGTGAGACAGTTTCTGGACCAGGATCTCCGGGATGATATGATTGAATGCTGAGCTGAAGTCCAGAAAGAGCATTCTCACATAGCTTCCTCGGTGCTCCAGGTGACTCAGCGCAGTGTGGAGCGCTATGGTGATAGCGTCCTCGGTGGAACGATTTGTCCTGTAGGCAAATTGGTGGGGGTCCAGAGTGGGAGGCAGACCGGCCCTGATGTGCTGACAGACCAGTCTCTCAAAGCACTTCATCACTACAGGCGTAAGTGCAACAGGCCTGTAGTCATTTGGGCTGGCCACAGCTGTCTTCTTGGCGATGGGGATGATGGTGGAGGTTTTGAGGCAGGGCGGGATGGTGTTTGATGACAAGGAAAGGTTGAAGATTTTAGTGAAGACTCCGGTCAGTTCGTCAGCACATGCTCTGAGAACCTTTCCATGTATTCCATCAGGACCTGCCGCCTTCCTGGGATTCACTGACCTTAGAACACACCTCACTTGGTGCTCCCTAAGTGTTAGTGTGCCAGTGCTGGGGGCGGGTGGAAGTGGTGTGGCAGCTGAGGGCTTGGTCGTCTCAAAGCGGGCGAAGAAACGGTTTAGATCCTCAGCCAGTGAGGCATCAGTCCTAGATGTTGCCTGGTTATTGCTTCTGTAGTTGGTAATGTGATTGATCCCCTGCCACATTTTTCTTTTGATTGAAGCCTGCTTTAAGCTTGTCGGTGCCATGGTTGTCTATGAGCACAGTTGGTTTGTGTTGTGAACAGGAAGGAAGAAAGAGTGATGTTTTATGTATGTGTCTGGCTATATTGGTGTATGAATAGTGCCTCTACTTTTGCCACTGAAAATTTTAGTGCTTGTGAGTGCTTGACTCTTCCTGTGTGTCTCAGAATAACATGTCTCCTGGTGTGTGTGTGTGTGTGTGTGTGTGTGTACACTTGAGTTAAAGCCTGTGTGTGCACATGCACAATGCAGCAGCCCAGGATGTCTCCCAAGTTCTGTTTATGCCAGACTGACTGACCTACTGAGAGCCCCAGAGCTAATCACATGACTGCGTAAGCCAGTCACAAGGGACTCTGCGACAGAGCAGCACAGATGAGGCGCCATGCTGCCTTCCAAGTGCGGTTGTTTCTTAATTATTGCATGAGTGCATACTTATTGCCTTCCTCACCCAACCTCTCCCTGACTCTAAAGATATGTGAGACTGAGCGCTTGTGTTTACAGACATTTAGGTTGCTTACAGCTACTTTGGTTCTTAGTTTAGTTTAGTGGTGCGCATCATTTCTCATGATCGAGCAGATGTGTTAATACACAACATAATACAAGCTGAAGGGTAAAAAAATGTGCTCTAATGTTTTACTGATGGCGATATATCTTACATCCCTCTAGGCTGACATAATTGAATAAAGTTTGTTCTTTCTCACAGTGATGCAATTAGTTCCTTAAAATTCAATGTGTCGCTGAGAATGAAAAACTGCGGGCCATCAGACTCTAACATTGCTGTGCGTGCGCTTAAGTGTTGCAGTGAAGTGATGTCACCCGAGCAGACAGCAAAATCAATTTCCAGAGAATGAGTTTTACAGTGAGACTTCAAAATGAACTTTAAGAAATGACAAGCTGAATTTTTCACACATACACTTGCTCAGTTTGGTGAAACAACTAGTTTGGCTTTAGGTCAGATATTTTAATATAGAAAATATATTTTTAATGTAAAAAAATAAGTGCTTTGGGCTTAAACTGTAAGAAATAAATATGGAAATTTACAGTAAAAGTTTGTTTAGCTTGTTGTGCTGACTGGCCCATAGTTTTAAGTGAAAAATTGTTGTTAATTTGTTGTTTATTCATGATTTATTCATTTGTTTTATTTATTTGATATTCATTTTAATTTTTTTTAACCCACTGTAAAAATCATACATTTGAATAGTCGATGTAAGTGAAAAAAAACAGGAATGTTCTGTCATTTAATGGCTTATGTACATCTCTTTAACTTGTGTCGTATGAAGGAACTGTGGAACTTACAAAAAAACAGTTAAAAGTCTAAAATGTGTGCCTTGCTTCACAATCCAATCCTCTCCAGATTGCTGGGTCTTTATCGGGTCAATTCTGGCCCCATTTTTCTTGTAAAACAAAGGGGGCCTAGCAAAAAATGTTTGGGAACCACTGCTTTAGATCACAGATTGCATGGGTATAGCTGCGATGGTTGTGGACACTTGTTTTTCAGATCTTGTCTTTAATATTTTGGTCACTGCTTTGTTGTTGTTGTTTTTTTTCACACCAGCATAGATGAGATTGTGGAGTGCTACATTATCAGCTAAGGTGAGCAGGATCAGTGAGCAGGCTGTATAGGTGCAACTCACAGACACGTAATAATGGTGGTTAGCACTATTGTCTCACAGCAAGAAGGTCCTGAGTTCAGTTCCAGCATCAGGCTGTGGTCTTTCTGTGTGGAGTTTGCATGTTCTCCCCCTGTTTGTATGGACTCACTCCAGGTACTCTGGCTTCCTCCCACAGTCCGAAGACATGCAGTTAGTGGGGATAGGTTAATTGGAAACTCTAAATTGTCCATAAGAATGTGAGTGCGACTGGTTGCCTGCCTAAGACTGGCAACCTGTCCAGGGTGTACCCTGCCTCTCACCCTAAGACTTAGGGTTAGGTTCCAGCCCCCTCGCAACCCTGAAAAGTATAAGCGTCAGAGAATGGATGGAATCTCGATGAAATTTGCTACATAAGCTTTAGAAATTCTTTTTATAAAACTAAAATTCGGACAAATTACTACGTGTAGTAGCTGATCTGAAAGCCAAGGGTGACATTACATCTGTATTACGTGTACATTGTTGACATTACGTGTCAATGTTCATCAAAAAGTAATGAGCCTGTAATTTTTAGAATATTGTAAAAAAGAACAATAAATGTGTGTTTATTTGTAATTAATTTTGCCATCTCACTGTACACAATGCTGTAGTTAAAGGAAAGGAATAATGTGATTAATGTCTGTGTTTTCATACATGAGTAAAAGCAAACAAGTACTGAAGGCCTGGTAAAACCCCCTTGTGCATTTTTGCTGGTAATACTAAGAATAATTGGTATAATTATAATAATATCTTTACTGTGGATACAGATAAAAACACTTAAATACATGTCTGTGTATAGCAAGACTATAAAAATGTCTTCTAAGAAGTGATTTAAAGAAACTTACTGATCCTTAGAGTTGTATCTCTGTTGTATCAGGCAAGTTGTTCCAAAGTCAAGCCTTACAAAAAGCATCGTTAGCTTTTAGTTTGGACTTTGGCATAGCCAGAAGGGACTCACCCGAGCATCTGAGGCGGGCTAATAAAGGGTCAAAACTTCTGCTTGTAGTCTGGGGATCGACACATGTTGTGCAAAAGTGAGAATCTGAGCTGTGAAATCTGAACTATTTGAGCTGAGAAAGACATTTTTCATTTATGCCAGAGAGGAGGTAGCTCCGATAGCCGAGCCTCGGGAAAATAAATGTGTGGATGTCTTTCTTCAGGTATGAGTGTGAATTTATTATTAAATGCAAGTTAAAAATAAAAGTACCAGTTTCTTTGAGATTGAGGCTCCTTCTGTGAACAATCCATTCATTCTAACAGGCTAATAACAATTCCCATGGAGGGAAGCAGTAGGTGTAGGTAGCAGCCAGACAGCCTAAATATTGCAAGACAATGCCAAATTCCTGATGAGAAGCAAAGCAACACAGAGGCAGTCTGCCAGGCAGCTACAATATGAATCAAGCAATTAGATTTCCCAACTGAGTGCCCTGGATTATTTTGCTTCCTGTTAGTCACCTGGCATCTTCTAACGATCTACAAAGCAACGTTAAGAATACTTTTCTGCCAAGTTTCTGACATTTCTTGAATACCGTGCAGTAATGACTCGCCATGAGCTGTTTTACACTTGTATTTACACTGACCAACAACAGCATGTCGTTACCTTAAGTAAAACTGCAAAACTGCACTTTGACTTTCTTCCTGCATTCCTTCTGACACCTCTTTCACTTTTGACCTTTTTTGGCTCTTGTCATCCTGATGCTTACATCCTTTTTGTAATGTGTTTGATAAAAACACTTACTGTGTAGCAAAATCAGGACATCTAGTCACCCTTTCTTGCAACGTTATCTTTAATGACTTTTGGTAGTCGGAAAAGAGTGAAGTGCCCACTCCGGGTCAGGGACAAGTTCCTGCCCCAAATGGAGTATCTTGGGATCTTCTTCGCGAGTGACAGGAGGGAACGGGAGATTGACAGACGGCTGCAGTGATGGAGACACTGTACCGGTCCGTTGTGGTGAGACAGGGTGAGAAGTTCAGCCATCTTGGAGGGGCTCAGAGTGGAGCCGCTGCTCCTCCACATCCAAAGGAGCCAGTTCAGGTGGTTCGGGCATCTGACAAGGATTCCTCCTGGGCGCCTCCAGGAAGAGTTGTTCCGGGCATGTCCCACCGGGAGGAGGTCCCGGGACAGACCCAGGACATGCTGGAGAGAGGACTTTTAGTAGTTTTTGAGGATGTGACGAGGTGATTGATTCTCACTTTAGGGTGTCAAATGTTGTTGATTTGCATATGGTACAAATTCCACAGGACACCTTGTTCGAGCACACGGGAATGTCTACATGAAAGAGATCCTGCGTGCATGTATGCACCAGCATATAGAGAGCCCCCCAAATATCTTTAAACCTGCGCTAATTTTCCAAGGCTAAGACTACATCAAAACTGTGATATTGCATAATGTGATAAATGCAATCAATGGTTATGGGTGACTGTGCTATGGATTATGTGTTGCTATGATTTTAGCACATTTGAGTTTGTGTAACATTTTAACTGTATCTCCAAAGCACTTTGAACCTTTGAACCCAGAAATCCAATTTGATACGAGTTGATGTGGTGTAGTCCGTCTGTTGTGTGTTGTTGTATTGTTGATCCTCTTCACCGCAGAAGAACAATTTGTCCAATCAAATATGTGCTAAACCCCACAGTGAAACGGAACTTAAAGCGCCTTTATCTTCAGTAATGCAGCATATTTCCACATGAAATCCTTTAGATATGATTGGATCAGTCAAAAGCGGGCACGGATTACCAAATATGCCAAGAGAATATGGAAATAGAGGCCAATGCAGGGATAGAAAGATGCAGTGACCTCCACATTCTCCCCATTCAGCTGTGCTCTGAAACCAGAAGCGTGTCCATGCAACAGGATTTGCAACTTCATATTAGTAATGATGGTGGTTCAGTTCTTACTAGAAAACATTGCAGAGGTAATTTAAGCTGCAGACCCAGCAGGCGCCAGACCAGGTTATGAGCAAAAAATCAAAGTGTGCAAAACTAATCAGTTCTGCAAAATAGCTTTAAATTTGGTCCTCAGTGAATCACCTTGTTGTTGAATTGTGCTATACAAATAAACTTGCCTTGCCTTGCCTTGCCTTCAGTGTGCAGAAAGTAAGACAGTATGTGTTTTTAAGAGGACAAAAAATATAGATTCCTATTTGTTTTTTTCCCCCTGCTACAAACATTTTTCTTTATTTCGAGGTTTCTGCTGAACAAATATGACTGATATTGTCTGACACACCTCAAAATTATTAAAGCAGCACATTAACTTAGCAAAATACACAGTTGTAAAACCAGTCGAGTCTTCCTGTGTTTTATGGGGCTGAGGCTATCTCCAGCCTTTCTTCCTTTATATAGCATTTTTCCAGGCTTATCCTTTTTAATATTTTTTTTATTTTATCTACATTTTTTTTTGTAAAAACACTGTGTGAAAATATAGCATAATTCAGTTTTTCTATTTCTTAGTGTAGTACATACAGGCTGAGGCGGCAAGAGCACCTATATTCTTTTCTGTAAAGTACCCGACCCTCAAAAAAACAATAAAGAAACCGATAAATGACAACATCAAAACACCAAAAAATATATATCTTTGTAAACCATTCTTTAAACACACACACACACACACACACACACACACACACACACACACACACACACACACACACACACACACACACACACACACACACACACACACACACACACTAAATTTGTCAGCATCCTACCACAATTTACACATTAATCTCCTTTAAACACCCTCTTTTTTTCTTTTAGTCACATTGCAGATCTCTTTCAAATCATATTTGATGTCCAGAAGTACAAAATCATCCATCCAGCTCTGGCTTTAAATATCACTTGGCAGAGATATACCAATGCTACTGCATATTTCACATCAGTAATGTCTAATAATATCAAGTTTGTAATGGCTTCCTATATGGTGGGTTAGGTATTTTAATATAGGCCACACAGCAGGGAGACAAGCCCACAGGCCTCTCACATCAAACACCAGCCAAACCGCTGGAGGTCTAAATTTAATCCACATGTCATCCGATTAGTCTGATTTTCAATCAGAACTAATAAATAGTAAATAACTTCAAACAAAGCAGCCATATTATTTTCTCTGTTGAGGGGTCTGTTCATGCAGCCAACTAGTGCATGTAATTCCCCAGTGATCATAATTGTATTATAGATAATTCAAGGTTCTTTTTATCTGTAAACTGTTGGCACAGTACGATAAGCCCTCATATGCATTTTCATCCTGCCAACAAAAATAATGTCTAATGTTGCCTCTTACGCCAAGCCGTGAAACTGCAGGGCACCACTGTGACACGCAGGTGGGACTCGATTTCATTTCTGTAAAACATTGTGGGTGACTGATCACATAGTGTAACTCAGACTAGAAGCTAGAGGCTGTCTGTCAAGCAAAAAAAAAGAATGCCGAACATCACAAACATGCTCGCTTTTGCCTTCATTTATCAGCAGATATTTGCGGTGCATGAATTCCTTATCAGTGGAATTTTCTGTGTTTACGAAACAAGAGTTCATTTTGTGCTCTGTTCACTTGTGAAGTTGTTGCGTTAAATATGTTATTGTGTTTGTTGTGATAACATCATACTTCCTTATCGCTCATTCTTATTGTTACAGCCGCCGTTCAAGGTGATACACAACAGACGTCTCAGACGTCACAAATAACCAGAACGCTCTGTGTCTTTCTTTATCCGTTCTAATGGTTACCCCGGTGACAGCATCCCTGTGGTTGCTGTGGAGACCCAGCAGCAGAGGAAGCCCAAGCTTGTTGTCAAGCTGAACGAGGCTGTTGATTTACTGTTACCTCAAATAGGTTTGGGCTCCTGCTTTGCTTCTTTTCATCTAACGACTGACTTTGGTATCACTTTGTTGCGCTGTTTTGAAGTGCAAGGTTGACGTCTTGTAGCAAAAGGAAGTCTAGTAAGTTTCTTTTAATGCGTGAATGTATAAGATGGAATCTCTGCAGATTAACATAAAAATTTTTTCTTCCATGTTGTTTTCTCTTTGTCTTTGATTTAGAGGATATCAGATTATCAAAGCCATGTTAGGCTGAATGTGTTCTCATACAGAAACTGAACACGGACGATTCAAAAATTGTTCTGAAAGCAGAGGTGACAAAAGTTATTCCTTCGTTTTTCTTTCATTTTACCTCTCAGTTCAAACCATCTGACACAGAGAAACTTGACAGGGTAATTCTTTTGTATTGACCGGTCTGAACTGACCCAAACACCCAAAATGTTTGACTTTAACAGCTGTGAGGAAATGACATTTCAGCTTGACATTTTGTGACTTTCTGTGCTCTTTCATCATAAGACTACACACACACACACACACACACACACACACACACACACACACACACACACACACACACACACACACACACACACACAGCAAATATAAGTATATATATATAAACAATTATGGAAGTAGGCCTAATAATGATAATGATTATTGTAACTCCTTGTACTATGGTCTTCCCTCTTCTCTTCTTCTTAGACTGCAAACAGTCCAAAATGCAGCAGCCCGCCTTTTAACTGGTACCAGGAAATTTTGCCATATTACCCCTGTCCTAGCTAGCCTGCATTGGCTGCCCATAAAGTACCGTATTCAATTTAAAATATTACTTCTTACTTTCAAAACTATTAATAAATTAGCGCCAAGTTATCTTAGTGAACTTCTCAAACCACATACTCCTGCTAGAACACTCAGATCTGCCACTCAACTACTTCTGACCCAACCCAGATCTCGACTGAAGTCTCGGGGTGACCGTGCGTTTGCTCTGGCTGCCCCGGTACTGTGGAACACCCTTCCTCTCGACCTCCGCGCATCTGATTCCATTGCACTGTTCAAATCACGATTAAAAACCCACTTATTCAATCTTGCCTTTCCCTCTAGTTAATATTTCTTTTATGATTTTATATCATGCACTTTTATGCTCATTTAAATTCTTGTTTGCTCTGTACCTGTTGCTTTCCTATGTATTAGTGACAGTTATCTGCTTGCATATTTAGTACTTGCTTTGGTCCTATTTCTATTATCCTCCTCCTATACTCTATTTTACTTGTTAAGCACCTTGGCATACCCTTGGTTTTTAAGTGTGCTTTATAAAGTTTATAATAATAATAATAATAATAATAATAATAATAATAATAATAAGATGATTATTTGGAAAAAAAACCCAACAACAAATACTGGAGCCCCGTCTATTTGCATGTACTGATTTCCACTTTGGCTCCAAACTTTATGTTGTTGTTTTTCTACTTTTTCACATATTAATATGCCCCAATAACCAAGCACCTCTCCGACTGTCAGTGTCTGTAGCTACAATCCAAGTGATCACACTTTCTTGGCTTTTGAAGTGGAATATTGGCCAGTTCCAGTCTGGCCCCTAAACCCTGTCCCTACTCATTTTCAGTCCGTTTGATGTTCACATGGAGGGTCCACAACATTAAGTGATGTTCCAGAGCAGATAGCCTTGAGTGGAAGTGGGCTATAAAGCTTTCATACCCTGATTCTGCTCTGCTGCTGGCTAACTAACCAAACTTGGGCCCCATATTTACAGATATATTGCATTTATAAACACAATTATGTTTGCACGTAGTCTTTTTGCATGCCACTTCAGAAGTCATGTTATTTTTATTCGTATAACAGCAAAGAGCAAGAAAGAAAAAATGAAGTGAGACCAAACAAACATCTGAATGAAACTGAAATAGGCTGGATCTCCTAATTTAAACTAGCTGTAAGTGAGACTGCATGGAGCTGAACACAGGGGGGTGTAGGAATTAGAGCGTGTAGTTCCAATCCATATGTAATATACGTTATATAAGGTTTGCATTTTCATTTAGAGTTTACTGGTGGAGAGGATGTCGAGGACATAAAATAATCGTAATCATGAGTAATGCTACAAAAAATAAAAAGCAATAGAAAAACAAGTGGAATTATTGTTCAGGCTTTGAGCATCTCTCTGAGATTTTATTCCTCGTGTTGCTGATTGACAGCTCTTGGCCCTCATTTGGAAATGAAGTGCAATCTTACTGGGAAAAGATTAATGAATGCTGGCACAAGGACTGTAAAATATGTCTGGAGTGCTGCGGGATTAAATGAGCCGGTGCTTGTGTTTTTCGATAGTTTCGATAGTGCTATTTTTCACTTTCTGTGTGAAGTTTATTAGTGTAGGATATTTCAGCAGTGATCAAACATCAATTTAAACTTAATCTCATATTCTCCAATGGCAGGCTTGCAGCCTTGGCGAGTCCAAAGCAGCTAGCTCATGGCGTTACACAAGTTGCAAGCAGAAAGCAAGTGATAAGTTGAGGAAAACAAGAATTGTATTATATGTAGAGGGTTTCAGCATATTTACTGCTTACAGCTTTTCATAAAAACATAGAGATATTTATGTTATAGCCCATACTACTGTTTGGGCAAGGATAGTAGGCAGCACTAATAATGTATGAATTTAGAATATTTATGAAACAAATATAAAAGGGAAAAATGTCTAAGCTACAGGCACAGTTTCCTCTTATTTGTCTTGTGTGCACAAATCTCCTGATTTTTAGAATTGATCACATGGACATGGATGCCACTACTACAGTGCAACTATATATGTGTAGCAAGTCCATTCCCCCATGAAAATAGAACTGAATAAATGTAACCCATTCAGATATTGACAACAGCTGAAATAGCAGCCGTTGCATTAATACTCACTGATAAGCTGCATTGTGTGTGTGTGTGTGTGTGTGTGTGTGTGTGTGTGTGTGTGTGGATATGCGTGTGGATATGCGTGTCCTCTTCTAACTGTTTAGTGATGCAACTTTCAGAAACCAAAAAGCTTCACCATTAGCCACAATTTTTTATTGTGTGCATTAAATCCATCACTGTACTGTGTGTGCATGTAACTGCTGTTTCAGTTCAGCCAGAAATAGACAACCAGAGTTGGAAAGAGCAGTGAGGCAGTGGCAACAGATCCGATGCTAACTGGAGCTGACGTGATGCTGGGTTGCAAAGTAGGTTGCAGATGTGCAGAAAATTGTCTGCGAACTTGGATACCTTAAATGGTTCCTTGCATAGGATCGCCACATCAAATCAAATGTTTAATGATCAGCTGTATTCTGGAGGTTTCCAGAATTTGGTTTGGCTTAAAGGTGTAAATGAGGAAAAAAACACAAACAGTACATATTTACATTAATTTAACTATAAATCCTGAGAAAAGTAGGCCTACTTCCCTGTTATCACACTCTTTAGTCGGTGTGATATTGTGCTGCACTCAGCTCACACAATGGGTAGTTGTTGTTGTCAGGCAGTTTTCTTACACTTTGGCAGCTCTTAGCAGTATTACTGAGAACACGGCACACTTTCCAAATGCTGCTTTCTCCCCTTCAGAGAATAATAAACTTCTCAGAACTGCTGCTGCATTACTTTTGTTTTGCACATACACATTATGAGAGACAGATTGTTTTAAACGCTCAAGAACCTAAATAATTGCATTATATCACATGAGCATTTTTTGCATCCTTGTGGAAATTTTGGGCTGTTTCTCACACAAACAGATGGAGTGTCTGGGTTGCTTCAGTGCTGTCAGATCCTGTCAAAGCAACAGTCCTGGTCATACTAATATGCTGGCAGACATCACTAAAGAATTAAACTAAAGACAGCAACTCAAATATTAACATAAAAGCCACCTTTTGAGTACGATTTGATTAGTACGCCTCTTTTTATTATCACTGACTGATTTAATTTTTTCTAAATATCTATTTTTTTTTCCAACAATCTATCCAAACTGCTTTCTGTTCTTGCCTCCACACAGACAGATGGATGTCCTGAATAGTCCCAGGAAATGGTTACATGTCCATCCTGTTGGACGGCCTCACTATGTTGGATAGAATTTATTGGCTTGAGACTACCATTACGCCCACTGAGTCTCGTACCACATCGAGTACATGAGTGCTTTGTGGTTAGAGTGGGAGTCCTGGTAGCAAGTCAAACACTTTATTTTTTAAAAGGAAAAACAATAGCATTGAGAAAAAAAATTTCCATGATCCTCACAGTCTCGCTTTACACAGAGACCTTGGACCTCATTCACAGCACTGTGTAGAGACAAATATGTAGATAGGTGCTTAAACCATGCAAATGCTTTAAACACCAGTCCACAAAAAAATTCAATTTTGTCCCATGAAGTTGTTCTTATTCTGCACAGAAATGTGCAACTCCCAACGGTTTGTGTATGTGCAAATGATCAAAATGTAAACACACATGCATTGTACAAATAGTAATTCATATAGTGCCAAACGAGGAAAAAAAAGTTGCCTCAAGGCACTTTTTACTGTAAGGTAAAGATCCTAGAGTGTTCAACAATCAAATAACCCCCTATGAACAAGCACATTGTGACGGTGAGAAGGAAGAATTTCCTTTTAGCAGGAAGAAACCTCCAGCAGAATGAAGGACCACAGAAGGCAGTCCAGAATAAATCTGTTTCATTATCCTAAACAAAACTTTAAGAACAACATGCACACTCGTTTTGTTTGCAAATGACAAACACTTTTGCACACATATTAGTGAATTTGGCCCCTTAGCATGTTGGTTGTGAGTGTGACCTCTATTTGTCTTACATTTTAGAAATTACCTTAACTGAAAAATCACCACCAACTGGTGAGCTTTGAAGCTTTAGACAACAAATGAATGTAAAAATACCCCTGCCAATGATCTGGATTAAATTCAGCTGAATCAGTTGTACATACACATGCTCTGAGGGCAGTTGCAAATTTGTTTTGCGTATTCAGCATATACCTGTAATTCTCTGGCAAACTGTCCAGTGTGTACCCTGCCTCTTACCCTTTGACAGCTGGGATAAGTGGATAAGCTGTTAACAAAATAAATAGACCATATTATTCAGTCCAAGCTTGATTTCCAGCGAACGAGCTAAAATAATGTACCCTACAGTAACTACCCAGTCTGGAACAACAGTAAGTAAGGTAAAGACGGATGATTTTCATTAAATGCATTTATATGATAGAGTTCACTAAACACTTAAAGTAAAAATTCAGGTCATTTAAATGCTGTTTTTGCTCTGTGTTAGCTAGATATGTAAATGCACAACTGTACATGCTGGGAATACCAGATTAAAATAAAATAGACTAAACAAAAAAAAAGAAGCTATAACCGCAAGGGTAAAGGTCATGACAACCAATTCTTAAAATTTTGCAATAAAAATGGTAACATGTTAACATTTAGCCTTTCACCACTGCTAATTTAAGAGATAAAGATGCAATTTGCAAGCTAGTTTTTAATTACATTAAATACATTAGTATTAGCTCAGGTAGACCAACTAAAATATACACTAGATCACCAGTGATTCATTCCTTGGAAACTTTGATAATTACAACAAAGTTTCAAGTAAATATTTTAATTTGTGAAAGTGAAATGGAAAATTGTCCCTCACAGCAGTGCTCAGTGTGCCTCACTTTGAGATAAGACTTGTAACCATCCTGAGCAGCTTTTGTGCAATCGTTGTTGATAAATGAATTTAATGTCTTTATAGAACACCAGGCTGAACGTGACATGATGACATCTTTTGCTGAAGGTCCCGGCATTGTGAGCGCATCCACTGATTGCATTGTGTATGTGAAAAACGCTCTGCCTGTTACTAACAATGCTATTTTATTTGGCCTAATGAGTTGAAACTGCAGTGTCTTCATTAGTGCACATAATGTGACACTCTTCTGTACTGCAGGGTGGTACTGCAGATGTACTATGTAGTTTAGTCACATAGACAAATCTTGCCTGCAGCTCTGAGGTGGAGATCAAGACATTTAGATTTTTTTTAATCCAGCATGTGTGATAATTACCTGAATGAAAACCAGCCACCAGTTGGCTGGTTGGCAGACTGAGCTGCCACACTCCCCCTCCTCAGTTTTTCTCTCCATGTTGACGACCAATTGGCTCAGTTCTGTTCTCACACTTCCTAACCACCTGTCCTGCTCAGTCAGAGCGGCAGCATGGATCAACTTTTGTTGGCCGGAAGCTTTGAGCATGGAATACAGGAGTGAGGAAGGCAAAGCCCTGACCAAAGAGATTATACCCGGATATTATCACAGGCACCTGAAAATAGCAAGCCGAAGTGGTCAGAAAGCTTGCAGTGACCTGGCAAGGTTTTACAGGTTTGTGTTGGCATCTGCAGAGATGCAGTGGGACATCAGCAGAAACAATGCCAGCTGGAAACTCGCTATCGTCAATACATAGTACGACCTAAACGGCCTGCTTTGTGCATCGTTTTCATGTGATGATTCTCATAATCTGCTAAAAGCCGAATGTTCTCACATGGACATGCTCAGTGTGTCTTTTCCAAATAGAGAAAGCATATCATGTCTGGACAGATCTACATTTATCCATCTTTAATCCATATTTTCTGTTCCGCCATCCACCTACCATCTATCCATCCATCCTGTCCATATTTGTTCTCAGTAGAGGTTCTTCTATCCTAGTGTTTTGTCAGAGGTCTGATGGTAGAGTCGCATATGTTGCTCTCAGCCTGAGCAGGTGGCCAACTGTTGGCGGAGAAAACACTCAAATCACTGCTAACAGTTATGCATATGGTAAAGGCCTTCCATCCTCGACACCGTCCATCATTCATTCATTCCATGACCATTCATTCATCCATTCAAATAAACAGATTCCTGTTAGATACTTAAAGAAACAAAAAGTTGACTATGGAAAGAAAACACTCCTCAATAAGTATTGTGTACTTGTGTTTGTACAAATTATAGTAAATTAATATGCTCTGTACCACTTTTACTTTTAAACATTATCAAGAACTATGTGCCAAATGTCAACTTTTAGGGTAGATTTACTAATCACATTCCTCTCAAGGTTATTATAGTTAACTAAAACGAAACTAATAGCTAAAGCTAGATGTAAAAAAAACAAACAAAAAAAACCATTTTAGTTAAAATACAAATTTAAAGGAACTCAAACGATTTTTTAAACCTATAAAACAGATTAAAATAGAATAAAAATCAGAGCAGAAATATCCGTTGTTTAAGTATCAGCGTGTCTTTTATCCTGTCTTCCTTCTCTCAGCCCAACCGGTCGCAGCAGATGGCCACGCCCCTCCCTGAGCCTGGTTCTGCTGGAGGTTTCTTCCTGTTAAAAGGGAGTTTTTCCTTCCCACTATCGCCAAAGTGCTTGCTCATAGGGGGTCATATGATTGTTGGATTTTTCTCTGTATCTATTATTGTAGGATCTACTGTATAATATAAAGCCCCTTGAGACGACTGTTGTCGTGATTTGGTGCTGAATAAATAAAACTGAATTGAATTGTTAGTTTGTATCGAAATTGTATCAAAACTTGCCTGATGAGTTTTTGATGGACATGTTCATTCAGACTTTGGAGGTCTACAAGACTGAGACACCACTGCTTTTAATAATTTCCTTTTTTATTGTAATACCTGTACGGATTTTTCAAATTCTCCCATTTACTGAAAACAATAAAGCTACCACAAAAGACTAAGCTAAAATGAAATATTAAAAATAAATAAATAAATAAACTGAAACAAGAAAGGACATTAGAAACTAAACTTAATTAAAAGCAAAGATTGCTATTGGAGCTTAGCTTGCTATAACATAAAGCAGCTGCAATATAAATTGCAGTAGCTTAACTTCCACTTTAAATGATATTTATAGTATGACATCCTTTAATGAGGAACAGATTGGTGGTAGTTAATAGTGCAGTGGTTGAAAGGCTTTCTAGCAGGTGTCCAGAGGATATACAGCAGCTAAGCTCAGAGCTAGTTCTATAAAGCTTCTCTTGCTCAGAATCACTGTCTTTTAATTAACCAATCCTCCTTAGAGACATGGGGAGCATGGGAAGTGTGCGTCACACATGCACACTTAACACACAGGCTAAAATGAGTGTGTGCTGAAAAAAAATCTATCCAGATTTACTTCTCTTATAATCTTTTGGCTGGAAACCAAAAAAAAAAAGAAAAAAGAAAAAAACCCTCCAAAAACATGCAGCATCTACCTGGATTGAGGCCAAAACCAAACCTTTTGACTTCACAACAAATGAGCAAATGCAGTAAACCGTACCACCCACTGAGACGTCCAGCAAGCCAATCAGACGGTCAGTCTTGTATTTCTTCCTTGTTCATTTCCACTAAGGCAAGGTGCCTTTGAGCCTGAATGTATTAGGCAGGATGATCACCTTTCTCTGCCAAACCTTCAGGCTTTGTTGAGAAGATGAAGACAGTTTACAGAATGGAGATAAAGGCCGGAGCTAAATGCTTTGACTGAATGTTATCTTTGTTGCTCCATTTCCACGTATCATCTGATGTTTACCAAATGAAAAATGACGCCACAAAACTGTGATTACTTAAAAATAAGCCACACCAAACGTTGCCTGGAAAACAGATCATTCTCATCATTTGACTTGTGAGCTGAGCGCTTGTGTATGTTCTAGGAATAATAACGCCACGCGTAGCACAGCTAACCTAACAGATCAGATTAGTATCTGTGAAATCACAGCTGATTAGGATTTGCGTGTGTGTGTGCGTGTGTGTGTCCTAATGCACTCTGGAACATCTAAATTAATTCCCTATGCTTTATCCTCTAAAAACATAAGTGACCTACTTTAGACATTATTACTATTTTCCACAGTTGCAGTTTTAATCCCTTTGGATAAATGTGTGAGAGACAGAGGGGTAAAAAAGAGATGGTGTGTGTGTGTGTGTGTGTGTGTGTGTGTGTGTGTATGTGTGTGTGTGTGTGTGTGTGTGTGTGTGTGTGTGTGTGTGTGTGTGTGTGTGTGTGTGTGTGTGTGTTTTGCAGAGAGTGAGGGAGGAACTTTTATTTTTTCCCCAGTGATGAGCAAAACAGTTAAAATCTCCTGGCATCTGGAAAGTTGTGATGGCATTATGAGGACTAATGATCTGAGGATTCCAGCTGTGTGTGCTCACAAGTGTGTGTTTGTGCATGGACGGGAACGTGTTACCATAAAAGTAATTGTCTAGCTTGTGGGACTGATGAGTCAAAGACTGCTCACTATTGTGCCGTTGTCCAGAACTCCTAATTAAACTCTATTCTTTCTTTTTCTTTCCCCATTTCCTTCTCCATCACTCTGTTTCCAGCAGCTGAGGGAGGTCATCATGAGTCAATGAGGCAGGCTGACTTGCTTCTGGACCCCGCAGTGACTTCCAACCTCTCGGCCACCCCTGGGATTGGAGACAAAGCTGGGGCTAACAACAAGGATACAATGGATGGGCCTCACACTGGTCCTGATGCTGGGTCTGAAGCTTGGCCTGAGGCAAAAGTGTTTGCTGAAGCCAGAACAGCAGTTTGGACAGAAACAGAAGCAGGAGTGCGTGCTGAAGCAGGTGGCAAAGTCTTTACCGAGACTGGGATTATGACAGGAACTGGTGCTTGGGCTGAAGTCGGAGCAGAATGGAGGCCCGTAGACACAGAAGGGGAAGACCTGCCGAGCATGCCTGGGGACACAGCTCCCTGGCTGGGGCAGCGGAGGCTACAGACAGATGGAGAGGAAAGAAGAGAGCAGGCAGCTTTCTCATCTGTCCTAACCATGCTGGCAGAGACAGCAGAGCTGCAGGCTCCAGTGGTTGGAAAACCTTTAGGGCTGCTGTCTAAAGCTGCTTGGACCAAAAGCTCCTCTTCATCATCGGCCAAAGCCACCTCCTCCTCTACGACAAAAGCATCCTCTTTGCCTTCTTCCTCCACATCCTCCTCCTCTCCAGCTAGTACACTACAAGACAGTCACACAGCAGGATCACAGAATATATCTGTGCTTGTTGTCAACACTAACTACTCCAACAGCAACAGTAGCCCCACCATTGGTATGTAATATTTCTGCCATTTGAATATGTTTCACATTTTTACAATGATTACGTGTTAGCAACCATAACTAGACACTGCTGACTAAAAAATAGTTTTTTCCTAAAAAGGAAAAACAAGAGAAACAGTGTAAGGAGTTGATGAAATTGTGTGTTCATCAGCATGAGTATTTTTCACTAATTATCTTGGTAAGTAGTGGTTAGACTTCGAGTACAACAGGGAGCAATGCAATTTTGAGGAAACATAACTGAGATGAAGTGTACTGTCTTCATCTTCGCTTTCGTCATTTCTCCTACAAATATAATACATACAGTTAAAAAATAACTTTAGTTTAAATATAAAAAAAGTTTTTTTCAGTAAGCATTGATTTGCATACACATCATGATATAAGCTAAAATACATTTAGTTTTTTTTTTCATTAAACTAATCGGTTCTAAGATTTTTGAATTAGCATTAAGCGGCTAATTAGTTATAGCTAATTAGCCTGCTAGCTTAGCTTTCATCTAAGATCCACTGCTGTTAACAAGAAATCTGGGCCTGTTTTTGCTCCAAACACTGGTTCATGGGTTACATGCAATGCAACGGTGTCCTGTATACAAAGTATAATTCATCTGCTGTGGTTCATGCTACATAATGAAAAATGCTAGTTTGGGTGGATGTTTCATACTATAGCCTGACCCTCAGGATTCTGGTATCACTTCAGTGTAGTTAAAAGAATGAAATGAAACAACCCATGCAGTCTATACAGTCTGCTTAGAGAGGCAGGAAGCATGCTATTTATACTAGCATAACAAAGCTGTTTGACCCTCTGACTCCGGCCAAACTTTAAACTAGCATAAAATAGGATCACACTGTTACCCACCCACCAACATTTAGCTACTGGAGCTAAACGTGTGTGGAGCTGTGTGTGTGACTTGCAAATTGTCTCAGCAGTTTCTCACCTTTCTGAATAGCAAGACTCCTCTGAGGATTATGTGCCACTGAACGATCATGCACAACAATGTAGTATTGTATTTGGCATCCCGTGAAAAGTAATCATAAAGAGACTGCTTTAATGTGATCACCTGATTGCAGGGACTGTGGAATTTAATTGCTCCCCCTAATTGAATAATGGCATGCATTAACTCTGCTTACGTCATTGCACAAAGGCCTATTGTGGCAATAATAAGTGAATAGCAAACAGTCAGCTAATTTTGCTCAGCTTTTGTTTTTTTTAAGCCTACAGCACACTTTCACACAGCGAAATCGGCTTTGATGTCATCTTTTATGAATCGTCATTCTTAACTACTTTCATCAAATTGTAATTTTCAGCATTGCTATCATCACAGCCACTTAGGCGCATCATCTTCATCATCCCATCATCGCCCTCACTATTTTGTCAGCATCCTTCATGTCCTGTCCAATTTCATCACCTTCGTATCTCCCCTGCTTCCTGTCATGCCATCATTATCTATAGCGCTGACATCAGCAAGGTAAATCCTTCACATATATTTTAGCTTCTGATCAACGAGTGAGCAGAAAGCTAATATCCTGTTGCTCAGAGTTTTGTGTCACATAACAAGCACAATATTTGAAGTCGTCAGGTGTTGATAAGAATGAATCCGCAGCTTGGTCTGAAAAGGTTCATTGATCGCCTGGCTCTTGTTTACTTTAGCTTCCTCTACACTCATCAATATGCGTCTCGCATCAGTATGTAGATGGATTAAACAAACCCCTTTCATTTAAATGCCTCTCTGGTTCACATTTTATAATTGGATTTCTATGGTAAATGGTAAGTATTTATATAGCGCTTTACTAGTCCCTAAGGACCCCAAAGCGCTTTACATATCCAGTCATCCACCCATTCACGCATACATTCACACACTGGTGATGGCAAGCTACATTGTAGCCACAGCCACCCTGGGGCGCACTGACAGAGGCGAGGCTGCCGGACACTGGCGCCACCGGGCCCTCTGACCACCACCAGCAGGCAACGGGTGAAGTGTCTTGCCCAAGGACACAACGACCGAGACTGTCCAAGTCGGGGCTCGAACCGGCAACCTTCCGATTACAAGGCGAACTCCCAACTCTTGAGCCACGATCGCCCTCGTTTCTATTTCCCATTCAAAATTGAAACTATCATGCAGTCCATCTAAGTGCTTTCAATTGGACAAAAACCTCATCTTTTTCATTCATGACAAAAGTGAAAACTGAGTCTTGCTGGTTTGCTGTTATCAGGCAACTGGTTCCTTTGCATCACTTTATTTAGATTTAAATACCCCTATGGCAGTGCTTTAATGAGGATTTAAGAGACATTGCTCTAAACTTGGTTGCTCAGGGGTCTTTGCATATATGCATATAGGTGTGGTATGAGTAGGTTAAAACTGTGTTTACACTTTTTAAGAGTCAAATATTACAGATTCAGGTCAAAGACAAGTGTAGCTGCATTAGTGTTTGCTATCAGCCTGTAGTCCCTTATGTTATATATTGCATACGCTGTATGTAGGTCAGCAGATGATATAAAATACCAAAAATAGCACCAATACTTTCAAGTGTCTTATCTTTCTGCAGTTCATGTTTGACCTAATATAAGATGTATGGTTCATTCAGGACCACTATAATCAACAGATGAGCGATACTTCTGTATGCAGCACACTGGCATTGTTTATGGACCTCTCCATCCTTTGCTGTGCACACATGGGAAAACTGTAGTGGGGGTGGGAAAAAGCAAGACCCCCAAACAGAACAAAGCAGGCATCACTGACGTCAGACACAGCATTCATTTAAGTTAGAAATACTGTGAAAGGAAGTGCTGAAGTGGTGGGTCACAAAGTGGCTTGCAGATCTGTAGCAATTGTTGCAGCTTGAATTGTGTACCCTGTTTGAGATGAACTAGCTGAACTAATGCTGTGCTCCATTTAAATCCGAAAAAAGGCTGAGTAGTTTTTATATTCAGAGTCTCTGGAAATCCTTTATTATGACTGATTTTCATGTTTTCTGCCCTACAGAGGACTCAGTGAGCAGCCTGCCGGCCTGGGATCTCCCTACAGTTCCCGAATCACTCCTGTCCACAGTGGGTGACCATGATGTCACACTTCCTGCCAATGTCACCAGCCCTTTCTCCACCCACCAGTGGAACACCACTGCACCTGTGCGCACCAGAAACGCCTCACGGCGTCCGACCACCACAACAACCACCACCACCATAAAGATGCCTCTGTCTCCCACTACCAGCTCAACTTTACCATTCCCCACAACTGCAAGAGCACAAACACCACCAGAATCCAGCACGGCTACACACATCACAAGCCAGGACACTGTGACCAATGACAGTCTTCAGCTGACAACAGTAACTACAACAACACCCTTAACGACCACTCTTACTGTGACCACCGATGATATGATGAATCAGGCAGCAACCACTGGGAACAATGCAACGTTATCGCCAAATACCAGTGCTGCAACCACTACGCAGCAAACAACAAGCATCAGACTTACCACAACAACTCAACCTGCAACCACTACAACAACCACACCTGCCCCGACTACTGCTTCTACTACTACTCTTCCCCCGACTACTACCACCAGCACCAGCACCACCACCACAACTACTACCACTACCACCCCTGAGCCCACTACTACTACCACCATGGCTACCACGACTACTACAGCTCCCACTACTACTACTTCTACCACAACAACAACAAAGGCGCCTGCTACCACTGTGTTCATCCAGACTACTCCATCTCCTCCTCCATCTAGTACCAGTGCAGAGGAAAGTCCTCTGCCATGCAACATTACTGAAAAGTTTTGGGTTAGAACAGGTAAGAAACCAAAACATCACCGGTAAGCGATAATGAGATAATGATGGATTTCTTAACATTTATAGAAACTGTGTGAAAGATGAGGAAGAATAAGTAAAGCTAGTAAGATGAATGGCTAGGACATCAGAGAGCTCTCATAAAAATA
This sequence comes from Aulonocara sp. 'chitande type north' Nkhata Bay, assembly GCF_057382095.1. Taxonomy (NCBI): domain Eukaryota; kingdom Metazoa; phylum Chordata; class Actinopteri; order Cichliformes; family Cichlidae; genus Aulonocara; species Aulonocara sp. 'chitande type north' Nkhata Bay. The sequence continues at coordinate 63,328,744 of NC_141350.1, forward strand.
ATCTAGGTACTGCATGTCCTTTAAATTACATAAAGTACACTCAGTGTTAAGTACAGGCAGACTTTACCATCTTATCTTCCAGAAAAAATAATGAAGTAATAATGAATGCACACAAAATGCCGCATTTGAGAGTCAGGCAGAAAGTGCCTATTATGTGGCCAACATGTCAGTAGAGGTGCACAAATTAATTAAAACTTGGATAAAAGTAAGTACAGCCTTTCCCCATTAACAAATATAAAAAGCCACACATCACACATTAGTGAGCATTTGATTGCACATAGCAGCGATGCTGTGGTTTTTTTTAAAGCTTTTAATAGTACTTGAGCTTGTTCATGATATATAAGTAAGTATACTTTAAGTTTACAGCAGAAGCAGTGCTGATAGATTTATTAAAGCATAAAAATTATGTAAATGTGCACATATGAAGACATAGTGCACGGTGATTGAGAACTAATTACATTTTTTCATCTTCACAGTGTTATCTATTGAGCTGCGCAGGAACCGCTTAGACCTCATACTGAAACATCACCTCTCCAAAGGTCTGAGTCATGCCTTGCAGAGAGCCCTGAATGACTCCACTGTTTATGCACAGGTCAGTGTTTCTTCATCATCGTCTTCTTCTTTTTCTATAAGCTCCGCTCACTGGTTTTTCATGTATGACATGTCTGAGGGTAGCAACACGGTGGGGAGGTATGTGGAAGGAGTGAGAAATTGGTTCAAGGTGGGGTGGGATTACATCAGGGATCTGTTCCAAGCCCCCTCTTGTCTGCAGTGGTAATGGACAGGTTGATAGAGGAGGACAGAGAGCTCTATAATGTTTGCAGATGACATTATGATCTGCAGTGAAAGTAGGCAGAGGAAGAGGAGTGAAAGTCATTAGAAGCAAGACAGAATACATGTGTGTGAATGAGAAGAAGATGGATGTTACAATGAATATATGAAGTGAAGAAGAGAGTGGAGGCAGGGCGGAGTCGATGAAGATGAGTGTCAGCAGTGATAAAGATAGCAGAAGAGTGAAGGAGAAGCTTGACAAGATGCTGGTGATACATGCTATGATGTATGCTTTGGAGACTGTGGCATGAACGAAAAGACAGGAGTTCAAACTGGAGATGAGATCGTTTGGAGGTGTGCAGAGGAGAGAAAGTGGATATTCTGGGCAAAGGATGTTGAAAGGGTGTCCTGCCAGACACGAGAAGAGAAAGAGCACAGACAAAATTAATGGATGTAGTGAAGGATAAGGTGAGATGGAGGGGGATGATCTGCCGTGGTGTTTCCTAAAGGGACTCTGAAAAGAACCAACTGTGTGCTTTCAGCCCCCTCCTAAAAGCTCAAACTCCCTTGAAGTTTAGTTCAGCTTCATTCAAGGTGACCGAAGAGGCTGCGCTTTTTTTTTCTTTTTGCCATTACTGTAACCACAGACATCTGTTTGTGTAATAAGGGTCCAAAAGAAAAGGTCAATAATGGCAAGGCATTTGTTAAATTATTACTGGTAAAGATCAAAAACATAATAAAAATCATAAAAACAATGATGTTGGGTTACTTCCTGTAATCCCTGGTTCTCTGATAGCAAAGTAAAGGGTTTCACTGTGGGAATCGTCGTGGTGTGGCCAACTACGGAAGCTCCAATGACATCATGTCTCTCTATGACGAACCTGTGCTCAGAGCTCCGCCCCCTCATACTAACACAGCTGACCAGCCCATAACTACCAAAGACTGTACATAAAAGATGGACATATCTAGCGTTGTTTTCTGGACATTTTGAAGCATCAAACATCTTTTTTTGGAGCCAGTAGTGATCAGAGGGTGCTAAGCTAGCAGCTAACACTAGTATGCTCAACTAATAATTTGTATTTCGAGCAATTCACAATAATTAATTATTGCTAATTAGATCAGAAAGATCAGACCACAGCAGCAATGGATAAGTGGCTAGAAGACATATGTCAGAAGCAAATAAAATGGCTATTAAGGCTAATACAAGTTTTTTGCATACACATTATTAATCTTCTAGTGCATTTAATACTGCAGAAGAAATTTTGTAGATCTATAAATTATATTTAAAAGGACCACGCCGCAATGCTGCAGTCAAATCTTTTTGTTGTGTTTCTGTTTTGCCATGATTTTTGCTCTTCATGTGTGCTCAGATATTCTATATGTGAGTGTGTCATCAGTTTACAATACTTTTCATCACATGCTCCTCCTCATTCACTTCATAAGGAGTCACATGAAGGGTGCTAGAGAGGTGACTAATGCAGACTGTGGTTGAGTCTGAATTGTTATGACCTGCTGAATATCGAGGCAGTTTACTCAGAGGTTATTACGCACCCTTGTACTGTCTCTCTCTCTCACATGCGCTACAATGTAAAACAAATTAAGAATGAGCTATTACGTTTTTTTCATTCACATAATTTTCCCATTCTGCTGTTTTTTTTCTGTATCATGTCTCTGTTCTGACTTTTGTTTCCTTTGCATATTTCTCAGTGTTTACATTTCTCATATTGCTCCCTTTCTCCGTCTCCCTCCAATCTGATTGTTTCCTGGGTTTAAGTCGATTGATTTTCTGCCAACCTGTCTGTCTCACTTGTCTGTTTGTACGCCTGTTGGGCCTGCCCGGCTCTGTCTGTCCACCTGCCTCCCTTCATCTTGCTGTCTGTCTGTCTTCATCTTTTTTTTTTTCTTTCTATTTTTATCCAGTTGTTTGTGAGCTCACGCTGGAGTGACTCAGTATCTCAAAGCTGCAGTCCACTTTCATCTAACCCTCCTGCAACACATACACACAACCTCAATCTCCTGAGTTTTCATCCTATCCATCAGATAACGTAAGCTATTATTTGGCAGTCAGGATCAGTCCTTTGACAATAGCAACAACAAGAGGAAGGAAACAGATCTTTAAAAGCAGTGATACGCAGGCGAAACATTGCTTCAGCGTGGGCAGGGATTGTCAAACAGCATGAAATTAACTTGCAGGTTACATTTAATATGTTGTGTCATTGAACCATGTCTTTTAACATAATTGCTTTTTCAGCTACTGTACTGGAATCTCCATAAATGAGTCATTAATAGTTTGTGTGCTTCTTTAGTAAATAGGTGGGCAAAACAAAGAATACAAGCTAACAAGCTGACAGTTACAGAGTGCTTATGGTTAGAAGATTGCGTCACAGGATCGAGTTGACTTTCACTTGTTTTCCTTGTAGCCAGGAAACCAGCCGTAACACCGGAGGACATGAGGACAACCAGTCTGTTCCTGCAACCGCACATAATATCTGCAAGAAATACTTTGACTTTCCCACTCTTCTTCATTTTAGCCCTTAAAATGAGAGCTTCAAAAGCTCTTTTTTGTTTTCTAATGATATGCAAAACCCAAAGGTAGGGTGCTGGAATAAAGGAATGTGTCGCTGAGTATAATTAAAAACTAAAGAAGAAACTGGGGCTAAAGCTTTGACGAGAACTTAAAACAGAAAAGGGCTTAAACAAAGATGGCAGGTAGCTATAGTTTGAAAAACTGTGTGAACTTTCTTTCGTTTCTGTTTGCATGGAAAGTAGAGGGGATAAGAGTAGGAGAGAAGGTTAATGAGACACAGTTTCACTAAGAAGGATGTGTTATTTTTGAGAAATGGACTAGCCGGGGAAGCCAGGGAAGAGAGGAGAGGAAAAAGAAGGATGAAGAAAGAGGAAGACGCCATAGTAACACAAGCTACAGCAGCTCAGTGTGGTTGAAGGTAGAGGAAAGTGGGCGGTGTATAGTTCCAGAAATACAAGCCTTGACTCACCGCCGATTGTTGTCTGTGTGTGTTTTTCCGGGACACGGTTCATCAGATTCATGACTGGTGAGGGCTCAAGCTATAAAATTCCCTTGAGTCAGATTTGACTTAAAAAAAAATGCCAGGATTATAAGTATTCATAGTCTGATACATTTATATTTGAAGCCCATCGCTTGAGAACAACATGTATCAGACAAAGATGCTTGGTGTACAGTGTAGTTTTCTAAGCTCGTGTCACCTGGTAGAGTTGATTTCTGCTCTGATATGGTTTCTGCAGTTCTTTGCAGTGTGTATGCTTTAAAATGAGCACACAAATCCACTAGGTAAACAATGCTTTAAAGACAGTCTGCCTTGAAATACAGATATAAATGTAGTTTTAAAAAACAAACTCCAACCTGTATTGTTCTCCTCTGCATCTCTGTCACAGGTGGAACACGATGACTGCAGCCCCCACAACGTGACGCTGGGATACTACGTGACCAACGGGAAAACTGTCTACATTTCCGCCATGGTTGTCAGAGCCCTGAATGTTTACGGTTTTGACAAGCTGCTGTCGGACATCAGGCAGCACACGCCATTGGTTAAGGCTGTTCTGGTTCCCGTGGCAACCTGGGTGCCTGCTCCAAATATTCACCTGCAGCTGAAAACAGGTGATGAAAGCAAACAAAAAAATGAGATATGATGGAGCAGTTTTACTCAAGCGGCTCTCACAGCACCAGCTTGATTAGGATCTGGCGATGGAGGTGGAGTATGAGAGGATAGCAGAAGTTAAAGATGTATAGAGAAAGGGAGGGAGAGAGAACGCAGGGAGGAGGACACAGAGGAAGAGTAGAGCTGAGTCAAAATTAGAAACTTTTGATTACATGTCTGCTCTCCTTTACTCTTCTCTGATACCGTAAATCCCATACAAACTTCCACGACTGCAGAGCAAAGGCAAATTGCTCCATTCATTCAGACAGCCTGGTAAGCCTCTTAAAAAAACACATTTCAGCATGCCCACCCAGACACACATCGAAACCTCATGGGAGCAAAAGTAGGACAATGAATGCAATTATTGAATTGTTAGTTAAAATATACATGCACAGATTAGATTTCCTTAAATAAGTATTGTACTTTTTAAATCTGTAGAATTTTGTAGGTTTTGAATTGGTATCACTAATTCTATTATTAATTTTGGTTCAGTTGTATTTATATAGCAGCACTGCATAACAGCAGGCACCTTTAGCCACTTTAGATTAGATTAGATTAGATAGAACTTTATTAATCCCTCGGGTGGGTTCCTCTGGGAAATTCGATTTCCAAAAAAGCACAGCACCGACAGAAGTTACAGTTTATGTTGTAAAGTTAAGACCCTCCACAGTCAGATGATTTCTTATTAGCAAGCATATGGCAAAAGTGGTGAAGAAGAACTCTCACTGCATCGTGGAAAGTATCCCAGCAACCCGAGGATAATTAAGGAACTGTACAGGGTCACTGAATCCAGCCTAACTATAAGCTTTGTAGCCTCATTTTATAAGCAGAAGGAGTGTCTGTCTCCCGAATCCAAACTGGGAGCTGGTTCCACTGGAAACCCCAAGAATCACAAGTAAGAGAGCAAAGTGCTCTATTGGGATGACGTGATATTATGAGGTCTTTAAGAAATGATGGGGCCCGATCATCAAGAAGCATTTTAAATTCAGCTCCGGTTTTATGGAACTAATGAAGAGAAGCTAATAAGAGAGAGATTTATTTCTCCCAAGAAAAGAAGGAAAGACAATTTACTGTCTATAATTAATCCTTTTCTTAAACTTGCATTCATGAAAAAGAAACATATTAATAACGGGGAGGATAAGAATAATGATCACCTCTGAAATTCTCTTCATTTCGCTGAGGTAATATTGTTTCACGGGCTGAAGATGGTAGTTGTTAATGGGCAGAGAAGGCATTTTTCCATGTAAAATAGTGGTTTAATCCATCCCCCTGCCGTAGAAACTAAAAAATACCAATCATGTTATTGCAGTTTTTTCCTAAGCTTTGTGTACAGTGATACATATCTCTGTACATTTTATACAAATCTCTGTGCATTTTTATCTGTGCATACATTTTTTGGTATGTATGCGACATCTTTTTGTTCCTTTCTAATTAATAAAATTATTTGCAAAAATGTGCAAAAATCTTTGGAAACAAGCTCCCACTATGGTTTTGCTTTAAAAATGTTTTTAGTGTTAATTACAACTTTGACTGCTGTTTATCTAATGTACACTTTTGCATTAGCAACTAATTAGATGTAAAACATTTTCTCAGCAGTCTCATCAGACACACAGTTTCAATTAAAGCTACTTGTTCTGTATTTCATGACTGTAAATGGGCAAACTGGCCCGCTTTGTAAGAATTATTCATTTAAGATATGATTTCTTTTGTATGCAAAGATGAGTGTGTTTATGAAAACCATTACGACTATTCAGTGTATTTAGTGTATGTTCATGAACCCTACATAGTGGCTTTAAGCGACTGAGAACATCTATTTTTTGGCTTTCACGTTTTCTGTAAAAACAACTACAGCTCTCTGCCAATTCCCACACTTTAGCACTTGTAGTGATGTTTGCTGTGTTTGTTGTATCTACTCCTGGATGTGAAGTAGGCACTTGAAGCAGAAATTAAAACCCATTTCTGTGTTGTACAGCTTTAATCCATAAATGTATAGTATATGCCAATTTAGCAGCCACAGACCCATTTACATAAGATTACCAACTGGGTCAGCAGTGTTTGCGCCTGCACAGTGTTGCAGGCTAAGACACCAGTGAATGATGTAGTGTCTTTTTTTTTTTCTTTTTTTGAGAGATGTAGCCCGCACTCATAAGCATCACGGCATTTGAATTTAGGTCAGAATATTTTTCCACCTCTCCTATCCCAGTCGCTACAGAGCTTTTTTTTAAAAAACAGCAAAGAAAGACAAGAGTGCAAGGCGAGAACAGAGGGCGACAACATTAATAACATCTGCTGTAATCTGATAGACTCAATATTGCTTACCCTGTGCCTCCTCGGTGCAGGACTGTGTGACGCTAACATAGAAATACTATTTTCAGTTGTTCTAATTCTAGATAGTGATGATAATCCTCTTTCTGTGTCTCACTGCTTAGGTTTATTGATCACACCGACATTTATATAGGGCACTAATGCCTAAACCACAGCCCCAGATACAGATTCTAGATGCAGCGTGATGAAGTGGATTGCTGAAGAGTTTTTAAATAATTTCTCTTTCCATGATTCTTGTGGTGCAGTAATTCAATTTGTAGCTACAACATTGCCCTGACAACAGATTAAACTCTAAATGAAAGTCTGTTATCTGAAGAGCCAGATTTTGGAGCTGGTACCTGAATACGTAGGTTTCTGCTAAAGAAATCACCAGAGAATGGCATTAGAGGCACTGGACACAAGGTTGCCACCCATAAATCAGTTATAATAAATATGAATGTGTCTGACTTTCAAACTAAAGAGTTTTTGTTCAATAATTGGTTTATTTTATCCTTTTAATGACGAGAGCAAAATGAAATACACTTGATTGATAGAGGAGTAAAAAAGCTATCTGCACTGGAAGAGGCTCCCAGGCTCCCGGGCCATTTCTCTGTCTCATCCTGCTGAGCTAACTGCCCATAAAGTGAAAAATTTTAAAGCATCTTACCACCGGTTCATGAAAAAAAAAAAAAGGGAACATTGTCAAACTTTGTAGGTTTTTAAAACTGCAGTCTATAAATAATGTTGTTGTTTTTTATGGTTTGTTTTCCAGTATTGAGGTTTGTTGGCCCGACAGACAACATCTACTCCTGCAGTTTTGTTCAGATGTTGGAGCAGAGGCTGGAGAACGCCTTTGATGAAGCTCAGGACAAAGTGCTGGAGACCTACAACACACTCACTGTTGAGGTGCTGCGTGGGGCGTTTTTTATTAGAAAAAACAGACGGACAAATAAGCAGTATTTGCATGCTGCATGCTGAGAAGGTTTACATGAATAATAAAGTCAAATTCTCGTCACTTACCAGAAAACAAGCTTTCTTGATTGTATCCACTCTATAACTAGTCAGAATACCTTATTTCAGGCGTGTGTTTCTTGTGTTTTCTGTGGTAATTGCCTGGTATAAAAGGTCAGACAGTTTTGCAGCAATTTAAAAAAATAAAGAAGAAAATAGCTGTTTTGTTAAACAACTGGAGACACAATCAAAGCTCATTTGTGTGCAATGCTGTTTTATTTTTATTTTTTGAAGCTCTTCTTTCCTCTTTCTTATTTCCTGTCTCTTTCTCTCCATCTGTCAATGTACCCTCATGAATGCAGGATATACTGCACATGCACACACCATCACAATCAGAAGTAGGTCTCAGCATGAAGAGACAGATATATAGGCTCCATTCATAATTTATCCTCTGAAATATTAACACTCATGGAGGAATGTGATGGGAATCCCTCGTACCTTGTATTGCCATCCACTCGTTTACGGTGACTCATTCACATAAGGTTCACAGCACCACCTAGGTCTTATTATATTGTGCTCACTCAAAGTGTAATACTGTGTCTGAAGCTCTGGTATGCATTCTTTATGTGGATTTTTGACATTTGGCATGATACGCTTAGATATTTCAGCAGAAATATTTGAATTATACATGCAGCCGTAGCTGGCTGTTTGTGTGCCCGCTATAAAGTATTGAAGTCATTCTAATATGACAAATATTAGAATGACTATGGGGCACATAGTGTACCATATTTGACAGGCGGATTCAAATAAAAATAATAAAATGTATTTTGTGCTTGTGTGTTTATCCTCAGATCCAGAGTGTCTCCCAGGAGCCTGACTCCCCCTCAGTCACTCTGGTGTATGTGGTGAAAAATCAGGATTCAATACTTAACGGGACAATTTCCAGCAGTCTTCTCAACCAGCTCACTGCTGAGCTGGTGGGGTACTTTCTGTTCTACCCACCGCTGGTCATCGCTGAGCGTAAGTGCATCCATAATACACTCAATACACTTTTATCCATTTAGTTATTTTTTGCACTTACAGCTAAAGTGCTGTACATACATACTGTACATTGACACACAGTAATCGATTATTCATTGTAAGATAGCCATACAGATGCTTTTGGTTTTATTTCCCCCCATTTATGTTTATTGAAAGTTTTAGGTTTATGGCACCCAGAACAAATAGTAATGAAATTTAATTAGTGCATCTGCCATGTTGATTAGCAGAAACAGATTTTGTGAGCATTAAAGCATGCTTTACATCACTTCCAGTGTGGTTTGCTGCAGGTAGGAATCCCATTTTTGAGCAACCGCATTAACAGTTTATGGTACCCATAGACTGTATATAAAAGATGGTTGTAGCCACTGTAATGATCACCACAGGTGAAGTTAAACTTTGTGGCTGATCTGCACTACAAAAAAGCCATACATGTATTCAGATAATTCTTTAAAAATGCTCCAAAAGGCGTAATGTAGTGACGACCTGTCAAGTCCAGAGGCCTTCCTGAGGAATGTGAAAGGTGACCTTCAGCGTTCTTTATGCTACGTGCCGGGTTATGGATGAAATCCAGTAGAATGATGCTCCCACGGTAATACACGTTCCAGCCATGTATTCCAGCCCTAACCCTTACCTTATCCCTAACCTTACCCAGCACTTTAATGACGTTAGATAGTGTTTTTCAAAGCGATTTAAGTAAAACAAATGTACATGTGTAGATTCATTCCAAACAGTTCTCATGTTTCCTCATTTTTCCGATCTCGTGATATATGGACGTGTTGGGTGCCCGGAAGCGTAATATACAGACGATTTGTCACCTAGTGTAAAATGTTACGCTTTGGGAGTGAGAATGTGTTGGAAGCCACCAACAGCACAATGTCGAGAGGTCTTTTAGAATCACTCCAGTTAGTGAAGGCGATGCTGATTGGCGCCATCGACCAATGAAATCAGTTACGCCACTCAAAGTTGTTATGAAGGGTTAAACTCTCTATTGTAGCATATCAGGCTAGAAACATGATGTTAATGGTGTTAGTTTTGCATTTAACAAGCAAATTGACTCACTTTTGGAGCCTCAAGTGGCCATTGGAGGAATTGCAGTTTTTAGTATTTCATTATTAATCACTGAGATTGTTACTTTGTGCAGCACACAAAGACTTCAACAGTCTAATTCAGAATAAATGATGTATAACCAGTAAATTAGAGTTCAGTTAGGGTGCTCAGTACTCATTCACTAGATCTACCTTCAAGCCATCTTAGAGTCACGGCTGGATGATTATGATGCATTTCTAATCTTTTATAAAGGGCTGCAAGGGGAAATTAAAATGAGAAATTCATCATCGGGTGAGGCATGTTGCTCTGACAATTTAGAAGATATTAAGAAATATTACATTCACACTTTGCAATGTTTAGTTAAATGTCGCAGCAACACTTTAGCTGTATATGTCAATGCACTGTACCAGAGCTTATTATAACACTATCAAAATCAACCTCATCCACAGCTGCCATTGTCGGAGACTTAGGAGTGACATTTCAGAGTTTGGCCCGATTTGGCAAGATTGCTTTTGACATTATACTGACTTGACGTTATATTGCCCTAATGGGTGTGGTTTTTGTTGATGTTGTTGTTGTTGTTGTTTTTTTGTTTTTTTTAGCTCATTCTGACAAATCAGAAGGAGCCTCCTCTGCGTTGTCAGGGATAGTTTATAGCTGAAAAGGTGACTTTGTAGTTTTTGTTTTGCTGGTATCTTCATCACCTACTGAGAAGAACTTCAAATAAATAAATACGTTACATTTTTTATTTACCTTGCTCTGTTCCACTTTAATCAATATATCACCCCGAGGTAAATTTGAGGTAGGTTTGAACATGTTGTATATCTGCCTCAAAGATCCGAAACCAAGAAAATATCAGGGAATGTTTTTATTTATTTATTTTTTATGACTTGCTAGAGTGTTACACTCATTCTGGCAAGGCTGGAATGAAAACACAACAAGAACAGAGATGGTTCCCACATCCATGTGTATTTTTTGTCAGGTTTTAAGCAGCAGGAAGGGAACATGGGTGCAGAACATGACTTAGACAAAGGTTGGAGGCAGAGTGGAGGACTGCCTGTGTCGGATATCAGTATTGACTCAAGACGATCGAACACATGCAGAGCAGAAAGAGGCGTCAGAAGATGATGCTCTTGTTTGTTTTCTTCCCATAAAGCAGTTGTGAGTTTCTTCACGCTAATTCCTTTAGTCTTTACATAACCATTGTTCTTTTACTTAATCTGTGCTGCTTTGTGCTGCTGGCCTGAAACTGACATGGCATATGTAGGGTACCTTCGTGAACACTGACTACTGAGAACCAGTGAGTTCACTGCAGGGCGTTGCATGTTTCGTGACATAACAAATGTCTGACCTGCTTCTCTACGGGGGAATTAAGGATTGGGTAACACTGATAAGAGGCATTTTCTAAAATATCATGGCTGATGCAGTTATTCCATTCTCATTATCAGAACATCCGATTCTGCTGTTTAATCAAACCTGCTGGGGTTTCATTTTTCCTTTAGCATCTGGTGTTGTGACGCGTGTCCTGCAGCAAAAATGAGACGAGTGAATGAAAGCATGGATAGGAGCAGTAGAAATGTAACTAACTACTTTAATGCAGTAGAGTTTTAATGTTATTTATTTATTCCATAACTATTCCTATGTCATGCTATATTTGATGCTTTTTTTACTTATTATTTTGCAGTTAAATTAACTAAAAACTCTCATTATTTGTTATGGTTTTTATGGTTGCTATAATGTGACATTAGCAGCATTCTGCATAAACAGTAAGATTATTTTAGGTACTCCTACAAAATGCAAGGTGCTACTAATTTTTTCCCCCCACATGCTTCAAAGAGCTCTCACCTAAGGCTTTCCTTGCAATATTTATATTTTTTCTAATTCAAGAAGAGTGATGGTCTTTTATCACATATATGTTAACAGAAAGAGGTCAAACTGTTTAGTTAGAGAGAAGAATAAAACAAACACCCAAAACAATGTTTGCATAGGACTCTGTGAAAGTGCATCCACGCTGCTTACATAGGAATTAAGAGGGTAAGTAGCAGACAGGTTCTGCTAATGAAATGCGCTTGATTAACTGATCATGAGCAAATGTGCCCACCTCTATAAAAGTGCAGGTTTTGGCAGCTTGCTCATCTGGAGCATTCAGGTCTGTTTTAATGCCAAGGAGGAAAAACATCAGCAATAATCTGGGAAGGCTTATAAAGTAATTTCAAAACAATTTGAAGTTGAGTGAGAAAGATTATTCACAAGTGGGAAACATTTAGGGCTGTTGTCAATCTTCGTTTGATGATTTGGGCTTGTTTTGCAGCCACACAATCTGGGAATCTTGCAGTTATTGAGCTGATGATGAACTCCTCTGTATACCAAAGTGTTCAATGTGAAGCCATCTGGCTGACAGCTAAAGCTAAGGAAAAAATGGGTCATTCAGCAGAACAAAAATCTCAGGAACAGCAGCAGATTTACAACAGAGTGTGTGTGAAAAAGAAAAGAATCAAGGTGCTGCAGTGGCCCAGCCAAAGCCCAGACTTCAGCCTGAATGAAAGGCTGGCCCTAAGAGAGGCGTGCATAAACTAATGCCTGCAGGACTTTAATGAAGTGAAGCAACATTGGAAGGAGTGGGCCAAAAGAAATGTGATGGACTGATAAAGTCATATAGGAAATAATTATTTCAGCTTGTCATTATTATTAATAATTGAATTTAATTGAATTTAAATGTATTTAAATGTATTTTATTTGTATTTATGTATTTATATATTTAGCTACAAATACCTGAAGGTAGGTAGACTACAGGAAGGTGCTAACAAGTTAAAGAAATGATTAAGTTACCTGACTATATCAAGCATTACCTTGACAAAGGCCACTTTAGGGTACTATAGAGTAATTTGTGTTCTCTACTCAAATGAATAACCTGCAGTCACCTCTGTCACTTCAAGTGTTTCATTCAGTTAAAAAAAACAACCCAAAAAACAGTGCAACTCCTGAAGATCTTTACGGTAAACATTAATTATTGCAGTAGCTGACGCAGACTCTACAAACATATGTAAATGACCATAGACCCCAAAGATGAGCCACAGGAGCTCTGTTTGTATTCCGGTCTTGTCTCTACTGCCATCTGTGAGATTTTAAAAGGGCAAACAGCTGTACAGCTCCGATCATCTCGATCGTGCCATCGGCAGTCTGTTGACCATGTCCCCCGAATGAGCTAATTTTAGCCCGGTGAGATTAGATTAGTATCTATTTGTGCATGCTCTCAACACCCAAAGGGCTCAAGCATCACACTTCACCTAGTCACATGCAAACCCACTTGGCATCACCACGGAAACAGTGTCTGTTCTCTTAAAAGCAGCATGTTTTTCTACGGAAACAGTGAGCGAATGGTTTTGTATATAATAATCTAAAAACATAATTAAATGAACAAATGGGCGGAAATGATCATATGCAGGTCACTGTATTGGTCAGAAAAATTAACTATAGTTATACTGAGATTCATATGAACAGTCTGTTTGCATACAGAGGAGCATATAGTCATTTAAGTGTTTGCATTTTTGAGGATTAAAGGGCAACCTTATAGTATAATTATATTTTTTAATCTTTCACCAGGTGTATTTAATTATTCTTCAAAGTACAGGCTCAAGTATGCTGCGTGCCTGTAAAGCAGTGAAGGCATGTGTAATGTGAATTTAATTAGCTGCCATAGGGAATGACTGTGCGTGTTTGAGCCTGTCTCCTTATAGAGTGTCTGCATTTGCTTTGGTGTGTATCCTTACCTTCAGGTCAGTGAGATGTCTAAATTATTCTCATTATAATGTTGTCTAAACTGAGATTAATTTGGGGAAAAAAAACAAAAACAACACCTTCCTGTGCTAACTATAGGTTAGCGTGACTGAATTTTGGCAGCGTACATCTGAGGGAGCTTTGATCTCACGTGGTTATTATATCGTGCTGCTTTAGCTGTCAGTCAAACAAATGATGCAATTCTTTGCGAATCCTTGTTTTCCCTCAAACAAACTTGCTGTTCAGAATATAAAGCACTTCATCCCCTGGATTCAATGGGAGCAGGTGTGGCTTGAGCGATTGATAGAAATAAAACAGAGAAACAAAAGATTTTAGGTTTCATATTAAGAATTCTATGTCTGCGTTCATAAGGTAAACAGATGAAACTGAGGCTAAAAAAGTATACACATGTCCATGTATTACCATGAATGCAGAAACTAGTTCAATTAAAACAATCCAATAGACGCCAATCTGCTCACTATCCTCTGTGTCTAAACCCTTACTGTGGTTGCTGATAACAACACAGCGCCCTCAATTCCTCAGTTACTTTCACCACTCACTCGTAGCATCTGGCTTCAGAGAAGCAAAATGATTACGGTCATAAAGCTCTTTGTCACATTTTAAAGTGACAGTGTTAATGTGAGGATGGCTGCATCTGTCTTTTATATATAGCCTATGGAAAATGCTCACTCGATAATATGTCAATCTACAGGTGAAAATAGTCCACAGGCAATAATATTACACTTGTTGAGAAATGGCATTTTTCTAGATAGTAGAAGTAGCTTTTTGCTTTTATTTTTTCATCTGATTCTTCTTCAAGTTTCTTCCTCTTTTTTTCCAGCTGTTGTGTTGATGAAATCAGAGCGCTGGAGTCATCTGCACATTGAGCAGGTTCTCAAAGTGAATGAGTCTAAACTTTCACACTTCGGTGCGGATTGTCTTATGTGTTTACGCGAACTTGTTTAACTCGAGAGGACAGCGCAGTGAATATGAACTCGTTCAGATACAGAGACGTCAGGCAGACAGGACGCGGGCTGATAACAGCTACTGCATCATGTAATGCCACTGACTCAGGCTAAACACTCAATGCTCGGCAAGCAGCCAGCTCAGAGGAGTTAGGTGGAGACAGATGGTAAAACAGGCAGATGGGAAATAAGGAGGGAGAGCTTGACGGATGAAGAGGACACAGAAAGAGGTCGACAGGCTGAGGGAGTGATGATGTGTGTGTATAAAAGCAGAAGGAGACGGCCGGGTGGACAGAAAGGAGCCGGCGTTTTAGGAAATGAATACACTGACAGGTAAACAAGCAGAGAGTGAGTTGCTAACAGAAGCACGCGAGCGGGAAGGAAGACTGAAGGCTAGTGTAGACGTGAGAGGTAAAGGAAATCAAAGCAGATAATGAAACCTGACCTACACTGCTGTGTAATAATTATAGTACATCAGCAGAGGAGATGTGTAGCTCAATTATTTATTAATTATGATTTAATTGTTACCCGGGAAAATAAACTTGGAAGTAATAATAATAATAATAATAATGGATGGCATTTATATAGCGCTTTTCGGGGCCCTCAAAGCGCTTTACAATTCAACTATTCATTCACTCTCACATTCACACACTGGTGGAGGCAGCTACAGTTGTAGCCACAGCTGCCCTGGGGCAGACTAACAGAAGCGAGGCTGCCATATCGCACCATCGGCCCCTCTGGCCAACACCAGTAGATTTAATAATCTATTAAAATACATAGGATTGGGCACCGGATCGTGGAAACTACCTGCTTCCCCGCTATGTTTAATAAAGTAGCCAAGACAGACCTCACGAGAAGCGGGCCACATATGCAGTACGCCTTATAAGTAACTTTTAAAAGATCATAATATATCTCATTCAAACTATATATGTCTATATGACATTTATACATATATATTTATATCATCTCTTTCTCATTGTCTTTCTCCTCCACTGTTCTCTATCCTTGCTCATTTCAAACCTCTTCTGAAGGGCTCTAACACACAAAAATGTCCATAAATTTATTATCAGTATTGTCACAATCATTTAGCGTCAGCAGATTAGCCATGTGACCCTCCGGTCTCCTGCCAGGTGACAAGAGCTTGCAAAACAACAACAACAATAACAGCTGGTTATATGCTAACACTGTAGCAGCTGATGTTAGGCTCTGGTGTTCTAAAAATCAGAGTTTCTCTCTGATAAATAGGTTGATTACATTCTCACATCGTATTCACTGAGCCCGCAATATTAGATCTAAGATTCAGTAAGGCTGGCTAACTAATAATGGCAAAAACCAGTTCGGGATATCCTCAAAAACTCATTTTAGTATCGCTTTCATCAGACAGCAGTGAGCTTCACTAACTCATTAATTCATATTAGACTCTTTTCAAAAGGTTTTACAGCCTCCTCCAGAGTAAATAGACGTTTACTGCTGAGGTAAACAGCAGGCTGACAGCCTACACTCTCTACCGATGAATGGTGTCCAGGGTTTTTGAGGTGACTTAGGGGTGAAAAAGTAAAAATACTGCAAATTGAATCTCTCTTGGAAGACTAAAATATGTTTTTACTACAGTGGCTATCATTGCTAGGGTTATGCATTTGAATTGGGAGGGCTAAGAAAAAACAATTCAATTGACTGCAGTATACAATCTACTGACATCCAGGGGTGAACGTTTTCAAACGTTACCTTTAACAAAGGATTTTTTTCTATTTCTGTTCCACATGGGTTCAACATCCTCAACAGTTTAAAAACAAAAAACTGCAACTCACGCCATAAAAGTGTAAACCAGAAATAAATAAATAAATAAAAATACGATCTTAGGGAACTGTCAGTGTTATTATTTATAGAAAGGAGCTCCATCCAAAATCAGAAGTTCTGGTCTGCATGTGTGTATCTTTAGAAAATACTAAAAAATATCCCAAAGTAAATTTTAGATGGTAAAAAGACTCAAATGAGACTTTCCCATATTTCTATGAATTTTGTTATTGTTTTTACTTCAGATTAGATGGCAAACTGCATTTCATTGTTTGTGTTAGATACTTTATCAAAGACAATAAATTGAATCTAATCTAATCTAACCCCCTATTTCTGTCTCTCTGTCTCCAGCTCTTGAGTATCATAATCTCAACACGTCTGCAGCAACCAAGAACTACTGGGTCATAACGGGTAAATTGCACGCATGCACGCACGCACACACACACACACACACACACACACACACACACACACACACACACACACATGGACTGAGGTGCTGCTTGGTGATCAGTGGTAATCAAGAGCTGCATCGATTGGACAAAACAGCAGTTAGTTAAATGCCTGCCGCGTGCTGTTGTGCAATTCAGCACAATGGTATTGGATCTTTACATTTTCCTTTCCTCTCCTCTTGAGCCCCCCCCCCCATTCCCACCTCCCTTTGCACACCCCCCCCCCCTCGCCCGCTTAAGCTCTCCGTGTCAGAGTGTCTTTAGCTGCTCTGTTCCCGGGAAAACCTATTGATGTATAATTCACAGCTTCCTGACCGGGGCAGAGGGAGAGATCACTTCACATCACATCATGGCAGGGTGTGAATGATTCTGAAGTGTGTGTGTGTGTGTCTGTGTGTCTGTCCACAGATTCATCTCACTTATGGCCTCTAATAAGAGACGCACACTCAAGATCAAGATTGATGCAAGCACCTTCATCTGTTTGTGCGTGTGTGTTTGTTTATATGTTTGTGTGTGTGTGATACAGACAGACTGTTTGCTCTGTGTGCCGCTGTAGCCCTGATAGAAGTTTCAAGATGATCAGCTATTAAATTGAAGGGACAATCACCCAGTCCTCTCTGATAGCCCACTCATCTCCTGTCTGCTTGTTTCTATTATCTATTTTCCTTCTTTTTTCTCAAGTATTAATACTGTCTTCAGCTAATTTGTCTTTACACTCTCATTCTCTCTCTTTATTACCTCCTCACACCTATTTTCTCTTTTCCTCCCTTTGCTCTTGTCCTGTTTGTATTTTCCTTCCTGTCCTCCATCTCTTCACTTGTCTCCGGTTTCTCTTCTCTTTGACTGCCTGAACCCCCCCCCTTCAAAATCCCTCCTCTGTCCTCTCTTGTCTCAACTCACAGTGATCCAGGATGTAGACAGCTCCTCCCTGGAGGTCAACTACCAAAGCTTTGCCAGTCTTATGGAGCAACGGCTAGCTGAGCTCTTCCTGGTGGCTGGCAGGCAGGGCCCTCGCACGGCGAGATCCCGGCGGGCCACCACTGTGGGGGGCTACACCGTACAGGTAGGTGGAAATGGGATTTGTGGATCTCAGTGTGTGGCTGTGATGATGGCGTCTTCTGCTTCCTCCATACGGGAAGAAAAACACTTTGCACCTCTATAAGTTTCATCACCTTTTGTATTTAGAAACTGGTACACAGTGTTCACCTACTCAGGTTTATTTTTTTAGAGATTCAGGTTTAGCTTTAATCTTTTATTAAGATAGCTCTAGGTATTGGGATTTCACATTCGGTCTGTAGACATCTACCTTTTTCCAGAAAATGTGGGACAGAGTCTCAGAAGCTCACAGTAGAATCTGGTTTCTAAACTCCTTTCTGTGCTTCAAAAACAAATTAATATGTATATTTACTGGAAAAATATAACAATAATTATAGTCATGGTTGTCTTTGATATGCCTTCACTCTGCTTATACAATCTGTAATTTACTGTAATTCACATTACACATGTCTTTGCTGTACTAACGATGCTCAAAGTGGTGATATAGAGGACCTACTATGATAATTTCAAGCAACATAATTTTGTTCTTATATTACACTTTGGTAGCTTTGCACAACTCACAGTTCATAATAATCAAAAATCTTGGTTCCTCTGTTCATCCTGAGTTTTAAGTTTCTGTTTCCCCTCCCTCTAAGCCATGCAAAATTTCAATGTAATAAATAACATTCACATTTGCCCTGGAAGAACTATCAATGAACATAGTGTCAGTATCATTCCCTGAACCCCCTTCTGGCAGGGCTTTGGGAAATTGCAAACTTACTATTTGTGAAAGTCTGCATGTCCCTGGACAGCTCCAGATTTAGCACCCTGGACAGCGCTACTGACAGTAGTCAGCGGGGACGGGTTTCAAAACTGTTGTTGCGTTCAAGAATGCTGATATTCTGAGCGCATAAACTGCAGGGGAGCATGAAGTACGCTGCCAGAAAACTGACATGGAAAGGGCAAACTTTATGAAAACTGAGACACACTACAATGTCAAACCTTTAAAAGCAGTACCCAAATATTTAAATAAAGTCTTAAATTTGTCATAAATAGGTCTCAAGTGCCAGTAAGTTAATTTTCATTGTGTTTTTCTAGTAAAACCCTGTGTGTGTGTGTGTGTGTGTGTGTGTGTGTGTGTGTGTGTGTGTGTGTGTGTGTGTGTGTGTGTGCATGACTTTTGGGGATTTGTCACCTCCTGGCTCCACTGCTCCATATTGTGCAAATTAAGACAATGTTTGACTCTTCCTGGGCCTTATGCCTTACACACCCGTAAGGTTTTATGGTTGCCATGGATGACCGGTTTTATGCTTGCAAAGTGGAGGAGGGAGAGGCTGGCAGAGAGAGACAGAAAGGGTGGTGCGGGGTGTAGCCAGTGGAGAAATCATCCAGCCATTTAATAACACACATCCCTTCTTCTTATGACAAAATCAAATTACCGGACTTTATTAAACCGTGTAATGTTTGTCAAATTAAAAATGGTGTTTGATGTATGATGAAAGGAAATTGAGATTTCAAGTGACTCAGTTATCCTCGAGTGTCTTCCCCAAGTGTAGTTATCTTCCACCAAATGCTCGACTTGATTAAAGCAACTGAGCTGATTCAGAGTTTTGATTGGGCCACCAGCAAGAATTTTTAATCCTTTGCTCGGTAGAGAGAAAGAGAGTTTGGATTTTGTGTTAAATCTTGCCATATAATATGTTTTATTAGTATGAACTGTGGTAAAACATTTTTTTCTCATATTACTCAAGGTTTTATGACATCCCCATTCTCTTGCAGATGGTGAGCATGCGTAGACTTCCCGGTCCCAAGAACCCAGCAGAGATGACCTACTATGCCCAGCTGAATGGAGCACCCATCTCTGGAACCACAGCTGCTAAGACACTGAGCAGTCTGGACTCCCAGACCATGGCTCTGACCCTGGGATACTTTGTACAAGTCCAGGCTGAACGTAAGCTTCTCATTATACTCCTCCAGTATTCAGTTACATTGTCATATATCATGAATATCAGGGACCAGGCAAGTCACACAAAAGAGGGCTTTATTTATCCCAGTGTCACTATGCATAAAAGCTATTTTAATGTAACAAAATGTAAGTGTCAGTTTTTTGGCTATGACCATGTTGATTGTTGTAGCCAGAAAGCTAGCTAGGGTGCAAGCTAGGCTGAGCAGGCTTAGCTTGTCAAAAACTACCAAAACTGGTAAGTTATAAATTCACCCAGCATAGACTAGTTATGACATATTGGCTATAAAGATCAAAGCTGTTGTTTGGATCAGCCTGTAAACATGCATTGCTGTAAATATGGGCATTTTTGTGGAGACTCATTTTTGAAGCCAGGCTCAAGTGGCCACTTCAGAAACTGCAGTTTTTAGGACTTTGGCTTAGTTTTTCATGCCTGCAGTATAACACTAACATTAGCTTTAAATTGTGTGTATCTTTGTGATAAAAAACAAAACAAAATGTAGAAGGACTTTATTTGTAAATTTGTGAACTAGAGTTGATACAATTGCTTTTCTTGTTACCTCTCCTCTTACAGTTGCTAACTACTAAGTATGCTCGCAAAATATATGCTAAATTAGTAGTATAGTATTGTTATCAACTTAAACCATAGTGGGGTGCAATTTGGGAAATAACAAGCGGGCTATTTTTTTTCCTTAATACCAACTGTATATTTATAGCATAAGTATGAGCTTCCAACAAACACGTTCAGAACCTAAATATATAACCAGTGTTTACAAGAATATTTATATAATAAAAGGTGTCTGTGAAGGTTCTCAGTCATCCAGGTCATCGTAGTCAAAGGAGCTTGCAAAGAAAAGCGTCTGGACTTCTTTAAGTTGCTTGAAGACGTTTCACCTCTCATCCGAGAAGCTTCTTCAGTTCTAAGGTCAAATGAGTTTCCTCCCCAGACGCCTTAATGCCCACTCACATCCTGGGCCATCTGACCTCAGGAATTCGCATGATAAGGTGGGGCCAGGTTTCACAACGAGCTCACCCGAAACTCTGGCTGATTGGGACCCACACCCAGTTTCACACCTTGGCTCAGGCGATTAGAGGATCATCAGGGGGTCCTTTTGTCCCTCTGTGGGGGGGAAACTCCCACTAGGTTTAAATCTGGGACTCCCCACCATTTGACCTTAGAACTGAAGAAGCTTCTCAGATGAGAGGTGAAACGTCTTCAAGCAACTTAAAGAAGTCCAGACGCTTTTCTTTGAAAGCTCCTTTGACTATAATAAAAGGTATTTTTTAAAAGAATTAAATACACAATGTAATAATTGTATTTAGTAAGTTTTGACAAGAAAGATAATGTAAGGAGTTTCAAAACAGGTTTGCTGGTTGTTTGTGGCATTTTTTGGTTTTGTCACAGCTTATTGAGGTGGAAATGCAGTTTTTGGGACAAACACAAGCTTCACAGCCTGTTAAAAAAGCAGCTGTTAAAATTTTTCGGGGTGTTCATCAGGCTGAAAATCTAGTTTTACAAGCAGTGATTTTAGCTCTCTGTAGTTACCTGCTTAGGAATTGCAGCTGCTATAGTAAATTTTGATCTGTTGTTTTAAATCCTTGATGTAAAGGTCCTAAATGAATGCATAATTTGTCAAAGTTGAAATGTGTAATCCAAGTACATATTGATCAACTATTGATGTTTTTGCACAGTAGACGGATTAATGACGGCTGCATTTCACTTTGGAGCGGCTCTACTGTCATGCATGCTGGTTCACTGTCACGGCTTACGGGATCACTTTATGGCAGAGAGTGAAAGATGACTCCATTAAGTTATTAATGTTTCATTAAGTGCTTTTCCTGCTGTGACAAGTCAAAATGTCTGGTGTAAAAAAGATCTGTTCCCATTTGTTCTAACACTTGCAGATTTTAGTCTAGAATTTAGAATTAATTAGCATAAAAATAGGAGCAATGAAGTACGTGGACCTTTTTTTCTTTGAATATTAACACAAATCTTGTCAGTGTGAGATATTATAGACGCAGAATCAACTCACAGAGCACATTTCTCATTTAGTAGCAGTTGTAGAGACCCCACACTGCTAAAACATTCCTCTTTAGGAGAGATCTGCTAAACTTGGGCACAGCAGTGTTGGCTTACTGTGACATTTGGGTTTAAGTCAAGTCAAGTCAAGTTTATTTATAGAGCACATTTAAAAACAACCAAGGCTGACCAAAGTGCTGTACAGTAAATACAGATAAAAATACAATAGAACACAATTTCGTAATAACACCTCGCTGATAAAAATAAAATAAAAATATATAAAACAAATAAATTAAACCTTTCTAAAAGCCAATGAAAAGAGGTGAGTTTTAAGAGCGGTTTTAAAAGTTTCTAGGCTTTTGGAGAGTCTGACGTGAGGAGGTAAACTGTTCCACAGTCTGGGTGCAGCCACAGCAAACGCCCTCTCTCCCTTTGTCTTTAATTTATATCTGGGAACATCTAAAAGCATCAGGTCGGCTGACCTCAAAGATCTCCTGGGGCGATAAGTACTAAGGAGTTCTGACAGGTAAGAAGGTGCAGTGCCATTTAAAACCTTAAAAGCCAGCAATAAGATTTTAAAATCAATCCTAAAGGCAACTGGGAGCCAGTGGAGAGAGCAGAGAACCGGAGTGATGTGGTCTCTTTTTTTTGAACCGGTCAACAGGCGAGCGGCAGCGTTCTGCACCAGTTGAAGGCGATGTAGACAGGAATGATCTAGGCCAGCATAGAGGGAATTGCAGTAGTCTAGCCGTGAAGTAATAAAAGCATGGACCACTCTTTCTAGATCCTAGATCGTTCCTGCAAAGGTAAGACTTGACTTTGGCTAAAATCCGCAGATGATAAAAAGATCCCTTAACTACAGAGCTGATTTGTTTATCAAGTTTAAAAGCATTGTCAAAAATAACACCAAGACTCTTAATGGAAGAAGTGCAATCGGAGGTTAGGGGTCCCAAAAAGTCAAGAGAGAAGTTGGGATCTTTAGGAAGCCCAAACACAATGACTTCAGTTTTGCTTTCATTAAGGTGTAAGAAGTTAAGAGTCATCCAAGTCTTAATGTCAGACAAGCAGGAGAGTAGCGGCTGCAAAGAAACATTGCAGTTCAACCTCAGAGGGAGGTAGATCTGAATATCATCGGCAAAGATGTGGAAGGACACATTATGTTTACGGAGCACATCGCCCAGAGGGAGCAAGTACAGAATAAACAACAGGGGGCCTAGTATGGACCCCTGAGGTACGCCACAGGTTAAAGGAGCTCTGGGAGATGACAGTTCACCAAGGTGAACAGAAAAACTCCTATTATTCAAATAGGACTGGAAAAACTTTAAGACAGTGCCCTTTAAACCGACACAATGTTGAAGGCGGGATAGCAGTATGTTGTGATCAACAGTGTCGAAGGCTGCTGTCAGGTCCAGGGTTACTAAGACAGCAGCACAACCAGAGTCAACAGTTAAAAGCAAATCATTAAAAACTCTCAGAAGGGCGGTTTCTGTGCTATGCCGAGCTCTAAAACCAGACTGGAACTTCTCATAGAGATTGTTATTGTCAAGAAATAGCTGGAGCTGCGTGAGGGCGGCTCGTTCCAGTACTTTAGACAGAAAAGGGAGGTTGGAAATGGGCCTATAGTTAGAGAGTAGGGATGGATCTAGATTAGGCTTTTTAAGGAGAGGTTGAACAACAGCGTGCTTGAAGGGTGTTGGAAAACAACCAGAACTGAGGCAGGCATTGATCAGGACCAGAAGGAAAGGTCCGACTGAGTCCAGAACCTGCTTCAGAAGCCGAGAGGGGATAGCATCGGTGGAACAGTTGGTAGTCTTAACCTTGCAGACTATTTCATGCAGCTGAGAGAGAGAGATTGGTTCGAACTGATTAAAGGCAGAATGGCACAAAGACAAAACACAGGGATTGGAAGGTGAAGATGGAATGACAGACTGCAGGGAGGACTTAAATTAACTTTCAGTTATACTCAGTGCATCTAAAAGAGCTTTGAATGAAATAGAAATAAAATAACGCATAACAGGATTTTCTAAATTAAGAAGACGCTGTAGTTAGATATGCTTTTCAGGTCAGTTTTCTTTGAGTAACTATTGTTCGTATTGTTTGTGCTGGAGAGGACAAAATGTTCCCCCTTACCTTTTCTCCCTCTGAGTTATACAGAAACTGGAAAGACACCAACAACCATGTGTGCCCTTCACAGCTCCTCCACACAGTGTTTGGGCAGGGAGCTGAACACAGTGTTCCTGTAAAATTCATTTGCTTTGCTTTCATGGCCTCAGTGGAAACCATCTACATTAATTCTTGTAATGGAGATGCATCCATTTGGTAAACTGCTGTGTTGAAGAGAAACTCAGAGAAATATGTTATTAGTTCAAAACTCTGGTGAACTTCAAGTTGTTGCCTGATTTTGATATTGGATATACATTCAAAACAAGCAATCCCTGTCATCTAAAAGCTCAGGCTTCAGACTCTCTACACGCTTTATTTTCCCACAGCTTTTTATACTCCTAGATTTTTATGACGTCATAGAGTAGTGATGTCTTTAATATGCTCATCTCTGGCAGACAGCATTGACTGTGTGATTTTAATTCAGTGCCACGTCTCTCTCTCTTAAAACCTCTGGGTCTTATGCAGAAGCCACACCCACCTGCTGTTTAAATTGTTTTACTTGTGCTGAAGAGCCAATCAGATGTTGCCTTGTTTCAGGCAGTGGCTTAGCATCAATGTCCAGCATATTTTGAGCTGTGAATCATGCATAGCCTTGCTAGTGAAGTCCAAGAAGGAAAAACATGGAGGTGGAAAAGAGATTGTTAATGAGGCATCTGGGAAAACCGCCTGAATCAGTTTACCTAATAAGCTCTTGTAAAGATATTTAATTAACTTGTTATACAGTGTATTGTTTTTAATGACTGAACCCATTTGTGTTCGTGTGCAGCTGTGGTAAAGACACCGCCCAGCAACCTGTGGATCATGGCCGTTCTGACGCCTCTCTTCTTATTGATGGTGGTGATCGGAATGGTGGCCTTCATTCTGTGTAAGAGAAACAGGGTCCTTTTTAAAACGGGCGCCTTCAGGACCTTTAAAACTCGATCCAAGGTAAGATTTTATCCCTTTCTCCTGCCTTTATTTATTGCCCTTTGTGTTTGTGTCTGTCCACTTTTTCTCTCCCTTTGCTGCTTTTTCTGCTCCTTTCTCCCCTCCTGCTATAAATACTGCAGCTCAACTGTTGCAGTATTTATAGCAGAAGAGGAAAAAAATAATTAACCTAAAATATCTAAATGTCATTGCTTCACTTTAACAAATCCCAATACTAGAAATTGGATCTTCTAAAATATTACATAACCCTGTTATGAGTGACAAACTGCGCAGAGTAACGAGTGTGTTAAGCCGTTCCTTCAGGTCAGAAAAATGAATCCCATCTGTCCCGGAATTACTCATTTGTTTTCTCACTGCCCAATAGCCCATGGTTACTGCTAATCATGCATGCTGCAAAGACCAAATGACCAAAAGGAAATGGGCAGGCCCTGTTGTGCTAGAAGTGGACCTTAGGGTAATGTTGGCCCTTTCACAATAATAGCATTCAGCCAACATGAGCCAGTGTGAGGTTAAGTAAAAGTCAATCATTTGCAATGGGCATGTTTGTTATGGATTGCTACCAGCTGGGTTTGATCGGGTCAGGTTGACACCGTGCAGCACATGACGCCAGAACAACAGCTGCTGGTGTCACTGCAGTCAGTTAAGTGCTAAACAAGCAGCGAGCCCGCCAGCCTTATTTCTTCAGAAAATTCTTGCAGGGGTGTTCAGAATTTGATCGCCTTTAAGTTCAAATTCGATATCATCATTAGGTCTCCACTCCAGCACATGCATTGACTTGACTTATGGGATGTGGCTGGTTGTAAATCCACGTGAACCATGTTCACATTTCACAGCCCAAAACAAAGCGAAGTGACTCACTGAGTTACTGGAAAAGCCTGCAGATAATTTCCATTATTTGAATTGATTGCAGCCCGTTTGCACCACAGTAGGCTACGGATGTGCACATTAAAGGATAACGCTGACTGATTACAGATATTTCATCATATAGCGTTGGCCATAAATTCAATTCTAAAACTTCTGTACCCACCAAATAGTAAGAAATGAGAAAAAACACTTTATTGGATAAAACTAAAGCTTCATTTGCCTATAATGTTGTTATAAAGTGGCACATAAGTACAGTTTCCAGGGGTTTGTAGACTGTGTTAGGTGGAGGGAAAGTGTAAAAGTTTGCCTTTTATTGTTGCTTTTCCAACCAAATAGGTTTGAATAACCTTGGTTTATAATTTTTCCTACTCTTTGCTCTTTATGATATCAAAGGGAGCTGATATCCCTACAATGGGCATCTCAGGCACACACATCTGGGTGTAATTGCAAAGCCCCACCCAGCTACTTTCCATGGACAGTCCATAATAAAGCAGACTGCCATGTTAAAGGGAGATGAGCTAAAATTCCTTTTTTCACACATTGAATGTTCTTGCCGTGGGTAAAACTCACCATAGCATGAGGTGTTTAGTGATCTTTCACTTAAAAAAGTGTTCAACATATTTTCTTAAATTGAAATACACATTTTTTTTTATAGCTCGACATGGTAGGCATGTCAGAAGTATCCTACTTTGATTGTTTTGCTACTCTTGTTTCATTCTGAACTCGGTGAATACAGCCTTATTAACCCAGATTAGAGTGATGGCCAAAACCGGAACATTTGATGCATTCCTTCCTCACCTATCCACCTGTTTTCTATTCTATTCTATTCTATTCTATTCTATTCTATTCTATTCTATTCTATAATAACCCTTTCCTGACCATTTCCCTCTCTTCCCTGTTTAGACTTCATATCGAAGGGAGGGCAGTTACCACCACCAGGTATTCACTAAGACGCCTGAAAGGTGTATAGCTGACTGATAGAGTCAGTGGATGAATGAATGAGTTGCTGTTATTCTCATTAATTAATAGGGTTTGAACAGTTGCTTGAACTGCTTTGTTGGCTGCTTATCACTCTGTGTTCTGTGTGTCCTTGTTGCCGGGTAAATTCTTGCATGCGGCTGCTGTTCTGTGGACATCACTTTTTCCACCATTCTCATTGGCTACGAGATATCAATAGGAAATTGGAAGGGGGAGCATTGAGAGCAGGTGAAGAAATATCTAAAGCATGCTCAGTGAGATTTAAAATGTTTAGGTTTGAGTTGATAGGCTGATAAAATGCTGGCTCATAAAAACAGCCAAATGAGCTTAATACTATTGGCCTGAAGAAGAATCCATTTTTAACCGGGGCCCATAAATTTGAATTGCAAAAATGAAGCTCAACATCTGCGAATCAAATCGATCTATTTTTATTTTTGTAGCATCCATAAAGAGTGACACAAGCTTGTGTCATCAGCCTTGGCTTATTTGCTATTGCCATTCCCTTTCAGACCGGTTGTTTTATCCTGCTCACATTCTGCAGTGGCACAGCAGGATCCCTGCACACAGACCTCCAACCCATTCCCTTTTTTATATGTGGTTTTTCCACTAAATGATATGATCATGAACTCAAAGCAGAGCAGCAACAGAGCCAACAGATAAAGATGCTTAAAAATGCCTTAAATGACAAAGAACTGTGCAGAGGCCATCAGTGTGGTTAGTGTTACTGCGGTGGAACATATCAGGGTTATTTTGGTCCAGCCTTTCTCATCCTCATCCCTCAAGATGCAAAGCGAGCCGAGGGAACGATGCATGCAGGGGTAGGCGGGATGTCTTTGGTTGGACACGGAGCTAGTATGTGTAGACTCCTCGGAAAATACATGTACGTGTTGGGTTTGAGTGTTTTCCACTTCTTTTAGTATTATATATTAACATTCAAATTTTCCAGCTTCAAGGTTTGTTTGCTTTCGTAACTGTTTGTAAACATTTAATGGGCTGTTTCACAAGAGAGCGCATGAAATATTAAAGAGGCCCAAAATATGAGGTTTTATAAGTGGCGCCGTGAAGCTACAACCACTGTATTTACTCTCTCCCAAACCCGAGCAAGATGTGCATTCAATAAATCAGATAAATATTTAACAGGAGTTAAGTTTGGGAGCTGAAAACTAAAGTTAGAGACTTTCAGTTAGTTTTGGTCTTTTTAAATTATTCTCATGGCGGCATGTATACTGACCAGTCTACATTCAGTACTGGCTGGTGTTTTTTTTAAATCTTTTTTTTTTGTTGCTTACATAAGAAAGGCCAGATGTTAGAAGAAATGATAAAAAAGAGAGTGGGAATGGCGTGCAGTTCTTGTTCTATGCAATCAAGCAGCAACCTCCGGGTTGCCAAAAACTGAAGGTCTTTAAATGGCAACTCGAGGGTCCACAATCTGCCCAGCTTTACAGCAAAAATACACGCTTATATAGACTGTTCCAAAAAACAGTTGTGATTTCAATAACTTACTTTAATGAGATGTAATCAAGGTGGAATATTTTAACTCAACAGTTATTTTATTAGTCGGGTGCCTTGTTCATAATTTTATTGCACTTTGAGGAGTCAGCTGTTTAGTTTCTCTGGTATATACATTTTGATTTGTTTCTCACCACCCAAAGCTAACATCCCAGATGTTATACCTGTGCCCTAACCCTGCATTCTGTCTAATGGCCTGGAGAGGGTGAGGATTGTGGTTGCAACGAAATACCCCCACTTGTATGAACGTCTCCTTGTTTACCTCAGTGAGCACTTTTGTAATGACTTCATGATCTCAGTTGCTAGTTTCAAGTCTTACTGAATACAATAAGATGTTCATTTTGAAAATTATAGTCCCCATTAGAGTCCAAAAGGAGCATAAAGCACGGTACGCATTACTGAGATTAACAGCCTAGCCAGTCCTGCAGAGTGAGTTATTGTAGCACCAAATTCCCTCAGTGTGTTTCCTCATAGGAAGTGTTGTCTTGCTGAGCTACAGTGGGGAAAAAGAAAAACACAAAAGGCAGTTATAAAGTAAAAAGACTGAAATGCTAGAAGACGACTGCTGAATTTGATTAATTTAGCTTGAAAATGTCTAATTTTCAATTTTCAAGAAGAAAGAAGCAGAAGAGCTGATTAGAAGTTACTGGCTGGATTTGTGGTCACACCTTGCAGATCGCATTTACACCCGGCAAAGATCCCATGTTGTCATTTCATTTTTTTCTACAACACATTCTAATTTTAGTGCTTGTGTATACATCTTTAATTTTCCTCCACGGGACATGCAGATATAAATCCCATACAAATTTCAGGCGTAAACGGAGTCCGTGTCTTAAGCTGGCTTGCGTGTGTGTTCTGTTAAGTCATCTGAATACCAAGCAGACTCCATCAAGTTGACCTCCTGTGTGCAACTGTGCCCGCGTGCCCATGTGTGCGTGAACTATTCCCACGCTGTGCAGGACAAGCTAAAGCTGCTGATCAATAGTGTGACTTATATTAGGTCTGCATGTGTGTTTAAGCATTAAAGAGGGATTCTGCTGCTTCCTCCTCACTTTATCACTCTGCTGTGCAGCCGGAACATTCTTCAAAATGGCTTTTCCTCCCTCTGTGCCGCCTTGTATACGCATGAAAGCCTCAGATAGCTGGCCTCCATGTGGAGTACAATAGAGGTGGAATCAGCGAAAGTAGAAGAAATCCATTTTTCATTTGTAAGGTGTTCAGTGAGTGCACAATGCAGTGGCTGCCATTTAAAGGACTGAAGGTAGTTTGCATTTTGCTGCATCATGCCTCGACTGGCCCCCTGAAGGAGTTTATCTAACCGCTGCAGCACCTTGTTGATGTGCAATCAAGCCTTACTTTATTTTTTTTATTATGCATCTAGTCTCTTTTTTTAAATTTTTTTTAAGCGCATCTCTTGCCTGTGCTTCCGCCATCAGCCCTGCTGGAGCTGAATTTAAATCAATATGGCCACAGGGGGAAAAGAGCATATCTTATCCATCTGCTGCACCTCATCAAGCTGCTGTTGGGTATTGCTCTGAGTTAAAATTAGACAAGAGGAGAAGCATCTGTGTGATACTGAAGGGAAAAAAGGGAGGATAATCTGGTGGTGCCACAGAGTCGTGCTCAGAGTGACTTCATATGACATCCTCAAGTGGAAGAAATCCCGGACTTCTTGCTGCTGTCCTCCTCTCTCTCCTCGCCTTCTTTCTTCTGGTGCTGTTCTAAATGGATGTGGAGAAAAACACCATCCATCTCCGACAGAGAGATCAGAGGATCACCCCATAGCACGGGCTTCAAGTCTTCATTAAACTGGGCCCCTCGCGTAAGATGAAAGACGGCCATTTGTTAAGTCAACACACTGTCAGTGGACGTAGGAAATGAGGGAGCGAGATGACAAGGCAGGGAGAATGGGAAAAGAGAAAGTCCTGAAAGGAAGAAAGGGCAGAGACAATTTGAATAGACAGATGTGTGGAAGTGAAAAGAACAGAGAGAAAGAACGATCATGAATCAAATGTGAGCGGTGAAATGTCAGCCTGCTTTTCAAGGTTACATCCCCTCGGCTTTGTCATTTCTGAGAATTCATACTGTCTCCATGCATGACTTTACCCATCACCTGCAGTTCAGTGCCATTTCAGCACCCGTGGCATGAAACCTTATGCCTGTGCTGTGATAATCCACATGCATACTGGTGGAAGGACATATTTGCAACAGCACATCTTGTGCTCCTACCTTGCACGTTGCCCTTTCTTTTCTCCTCATAGGTTATAGGCAAATGAGTGTTTGCACTCTCCATAGGTCTTTCACATGAAAGAGTCAGCAACTGTCAACATACATCAATTCAGTTGGTAGAATATGCGTGTAAAGATGGACTCAATCCATATATATTTATGGCATGGTGAGAGGGCCTACGGTGTAGCGCTCTCTTTCCGTCTCTATCTGAGCTCCTATCACTTTCCCCGGCACTCATCCACGTCTGCAGCCACGTGTGTTGGAGCTTGCTGATGGTACAGCGGTGTGTATGACTGATGAATTATTAACAACGCTGTCAGCTGGATGCACGCATTGCCTAACCTCACACGCACTCAGAATTTAGCATGCATCATCAAATGCATTAGACGTCCCATTTTAGAGCTGCTCGAAATAGAAAAGAGGCGGCAATTTTTATTATTTTTTTCAATCTGGGTTTCATTTACGTGGTTGTGTAACCTAAATTGAAATTTTCTTCCCCCCCCCCACGCTTTAATTTTTTTCACTCCTGCGCGCTAAACGCTTTTTCTTAATTTGAATACAAAGATTGTGTCCAGGCCTTGGAGGCTTTTCAGACTGCTTTTGCTGCCGCCTCTTTTTATGTTCTGTCTCTTTATGCCAAAACCCACTTCAAAGGTGCTGTTAATCTTTTTTTATTTATTTATTTTTCAACTTTTCATTATGCCAGCTCTGGTGTTTGGAGACTGATAAAAAAAAAAGGTTCAGGGAGGGATGTCCATTCAATTACTTTTATCTGAAATAGAAGCAACACCTATCTGGAAATGTTTCTTTAGTATTCAGGAGACCATGTCGTGTCAGCTGGTAGAACTCTGAGCGCTGTTCACCCACATCAGGTTGTTCAGTGCTGCAGCTAGCGTGAAAAGCTCAGGGTGACAACGGACTCAAAATGTTTTATGAATTGAAAAGTGAGTTGAAGTCTTTCATCTATCAGTCCAGTCAAACAAAGGCAGTCCCATCGCTGGCGTTCATGGTGTTTACTGACATATCTATTCACACAGAGGTTAAATCTGAAAAGGAAAAACATAATAAACACACTTTAACATTTAAGCTGCAGTAGCCCAGCTTGTGAAACAGAAGGTTTTAAACGGATAAAAAAAAGTATAGAAACACACAAACCCAGTGAATAGACTGTATCAATAATAGAGTTGAAGCTGCAGCATTATGCTTCTGCTTTAATCACAGGAAATGGCTACACCAGGCATGTGATAGGTGTGTATGTGCCACAGAGATCAACTCCAGCTGGTACTGCTATTGGGCTTATTACATGATGAGCAGTCTATAAAAAAACAACAACCCAAAAAACCCCCCAAACTCATGGATCAAAGCTTAAGGTTACATTCTCGGAGCAGCAGTATTGAGTGGGAATTCAAAATTTAAAATTAGAACCCCATGCACAGGGAGTTTTTGGATCCTGTGCAAGGCTCAGAAACTGAAGGCAAACGACAACAAGGAAAAATTAAAATTTTTTGCTGTCATAGCCAGAGCCCTACATAGAACATGCGCAGCAAGTCTATCCAAGTGTTAGAATTTGCAAATAGTTGGCAAACGTTTACAAAGTAAAATTCTATATGTGTCACTTAAGTAGCTCTTATCAGTAAAAGAAGGAGCCTTAACTTTAATTTCTGTGGCATGCCATAAAAACTGCACGTATGGTATTGCCTGTCAAATCCAGCGAGCTTTTCTAAAGTGTGGTGACTTCTCACCAAATTAAACTTTAAGCTTTTGCTTCTGCTGTAAGTGTGTTACCCAACATTATGGCTTCAATTACCGCTCAATCCAGAGTGCTTATATCAGGATAAAAGGTGTTGTGCACTGAACAATGCAACAATGGGCAACTGATGTCACAAAACAGTAGGCAAAGACAATAAAAAGTGCAGATGTATTTATGTTTTTGCTATGGCAACAGGCAGAAAAGACATCTGCCACCACACAGCTGAAACTGTCATGAACATTAGTTGTATGCATGCTTCAGCTGGCTATTGGCTCTATTTGTTTGCTTGTTGAAATGCATCAGTATAACATATATAATTAAACTGAAAACTAGCTTACCAATAATGTAAATGGGAAAACTCTGATGTTCAATTCTGCAAGAAATCCTGCCTCGCACTTTTGATTCTTCAGTTATTCTTTTGGTGTCAACTGCTCTTTTCATTCATGCTAGATCTGCACATTCTGTGGCTGATATATTGTTATATATTGTTAATTTTTTGTGAGTTTTAAAGTAAACTGACTTCCAATATTTCCCTCTCATCAGCGTCTGCCATGTACAGCATATCAGAAACGGTTGCATTGTCTTTTTTGATGTCTTTGCATGTGCTCTACAGTCGATGTTTGTTTTCATGTCTCAAGTTGCTTTTGGTCCATCAATCCAAAAACTCCTGACTGGATTGTGCTAAAAGCTGGATTAGCTTTGACTGTGCAAATTCAAACATTATGTGTTGTCCTTTCCCCCCCAACAGCCTGTCCAGGGCTTCGACTATGCCAAGAAGCACATGGGTCGAACTGGTGATGAGGCAGTCTCTGTTACCAAGGAGACGCTGGTTTTGGGGCTGCCTGTGCGAGACGCTCCATTGTCGCTGTCACTGGATAAGAAGGTGCACCAGGATGGGACTGCCAATAAGAGGCCTCCGTCTGCTGACATACACAAAGGAGGGTAAGAAAGTTACTGACTCATCTGCTTTAATGTACTGGGAAAACTGACCTTATATAAATGATTTGGATGTTAGCATTATTGTGCTTTATCATTGCATCTGTTTTTTTAGTTTGTTTTTTTTTAAATCATGAAGACAAGTAGCACAAAAATCTTTATTTTGGTGTGATCATTTAGTCAGGTGTTACCTACCAAACCGAAACAGAGACATGCACAGACATATGCTACAATTTGGATAAAACATTAATTATATATCATTGTTTTTTTTATGTGGACTGAACTCAAGTTCTAATGGCAAAATCTCAAGTATTAAATGAAAAATGTTCACCCAAATAGACCTCACAGACTTCATTTGTGTTATTTTTGATATATTATTAATTTAAAAAACATATTTGGTGAGGTTTAGACAATAAAATTGATTTGATTAGGGTTAGGTATTGATCATGGTTTGGGTTTAAATGTCTGCTGGCTGGTTGCCAGGGCGACTCGTCCCCACAGAAGAATCTGGAAAACATAAACACACATGAAACTTCAAAAGTCCTGTTGACTCAAATTTACATAAAGAAGTTTTAAGAATACAATTTTTGTCACATAATATTGTGTTACCCATTCAGCTGATATGCATCTACTAGGTATGAATTAGGCTCGATCAGCTGTGATGCAGAGAGGGTAACACACCCTCAGCTGTAGTGTCTGTTTTAAAACATTGTTTTATGTCCAACAATAGCAGCAGTTGGCTCAGAGAAATTTGAGCTTGACGGTTTGCTTTTGGGTGTTTAAGCAAAGCATGTCGTTAACACAAAAGCGTAGTCTGACCCTTTCACGGACCAAAACCCAGTAGAGGAGGTGTCTTATGTCACACTGCTGCCATCATTGTGCATAATTCATTATAGATGTGGATGTAAAGGAAAGCTCTCCCTTGTTCATACATCACTATACGCTGTGATTGAACACAGGTACAGTGCTGAGATAGCGAGCTGATCCGACATGCTGTTCCCAGCTGGAAGTCTTGTGAAGGGGAAGAACAAAGTTCTCGAGCATCTGTTTCAGTCAGTGAACAAGGCGGTGACAAAACCAGAGCTTTTCAGCAAGTCCAGACATCAGTGCTTGTTTGTGCATCACAGTTAAGCCAGAGAGAAGCCCAGAGTAAGCAGTGCACAGTCTGACAGATTGACATGATTTTAAGATAAGTCCAATGTTAACGAAAGGCTGTTTGTAGACAAAAGAAGGGAAGCTGCTTCTGTTTGCAGCCAAAACAACGGATGGAGTGATGTACTAGGCTGAAGTTGAGAGCGCTGAGTCTAATAGTGGTGTTAGGTGTGTTGCTATACAAATACAGATGATCCCATTTAAGTGTGAATAAATAATTGCTCCAGTAATTTTCAACTGTTAACAGCTTAACACCTATCTGACACATGATGTGACACAAAAGATTTGTGTAAATTAACAGGAAATACATTTAAACGACTGTGCCTTTCATCTACTGATGAGCAAGATCTACTGTAAACAGCGTGGGACGGGGTATCACTGGCAACGACGAGCATTACCTGTTTAAATGACTCATTATGGGGCTGCTGGACCTGTGAAAAAACTAATTGGCCAGTAGACACACCGGTGTGTCTCAAAGTCAGAAATTAATAAACGAGTTTAAAATAAAAAATACAGATAATCCACAAAATCAATATCTCTCTCATTATACTTTATATGTAAGAATATACATAACATGTGTTTAGGAAAGGTGGAGGGCCAGACACCCCTCCCCCTGATTATTTCAAGCATCAGACGTTTCATTTCCTGCATTCTTGTCAAATGTTACGCACCATTTTGTACCTTTTCTATGTCAGTTTATGGGGAAATGTGAACATATAATGCAATATAACCCAATAAGGCACTCTAGGATTCCATATGGCTTTCAATATAAAATATTCTCAGCTTCTCGTATTTAAAATCATCCCTGCTGAGTCAAAAAAACAAACAGGCTTCATCTTAGTATTTTTTTTCAAAGCTCAAATGTGTTTCAAAGAGATTTTTGATTATCTTCAAATTTAAAATGTTGTGCATAGTTATAACTTGTTACACAAATCAGTGTTTTATGATGATTTTTAGGAGTTTCTACATGTTACTGAGTCTGAAAACTAGAAAGTTTTCATTTGTCTTTGATTTGTCTGGTTATCAGTTTGCCGTCAAGCTCATGGCATCAAAGGGGAATCTGCTGCCTGAGATTTCACCACTGTGTTTGTTTGAGGCGCAAAGATAATTAAGTTTCCTACAAGTACTGAGTGGTGGTATGAATTCATAATTCCTTCAGATATTTCATTAGTAAAAAAAACCAAAACTATCTATCGACACAGACATTCATAAACGCACTTTTTTCTACAGTTTTTCTATCTAACATTCACATGATGCACACACTAGGAGCAATCTGGGGTTCAGTGTATTCCCAAGGATACTTTGGGACTGTTTCCAGCCTGGGATCGGATCGCCAACCGTACAGGTGGTGGGGGTGGAGGTGTCTTACGCACAGCTAGTCTCACTGAAACATACGAATATCATATACATTTCTTTATAGATATCAGAGATGGCTTCGCAGCAGAGGCGAACAATTTTAATTTTTTTATAGTTACTGAGGCTCTTTTTGTGTTGGGATTGGTGTCTACACTGGAGAGAGTACAAACCCAAAGTCATCTGTTTAAGTAACATTTAAATAACATTTTTTGGATGAATAATTTCATTGTCGTTTTAGTGAGCAGAGAGACCGTGTCCTCTCATTAGCAAAAATGGCCAGTACTGGATTTTATACAAACTCTACACTAATGAATGTCACGTCTCTTCTCATATTTTTAAATACGCTGATGACATGAGTCCGATGGCTTCCTGCTGCACTAATGTGGGTTCATTAGGTCGTTCACAGATAATTATCTGCAACTAAATGTCTCCAAAAATACTACTAATATTAAAAAAATAGAATCCGTGCAAGCTTAAGCGCATTTCCTCCAGTCTTCTACACACTGGGGGGTGTATTGCTTAAAGCGTAGTGTCAGGTTTGAAAGATTTGGATCATGTTTCGGCATGTGGCATGAATCATAGACTGATTTCAAAAGTTGGGGAGCAATAAAGTAAAAAAAAAAATGCATCTGTACCCAGTGAAATCAGGAGGAAGTTCACTGTTGATTAAAAAGTTTGTCTCAGAAACTGCAGCTGAAGCCTGTCACTATGATCCACGTCTGTAAAAGAACATGGAAGAAACATTACAAAAGCATAAGGCCTCAGTCACACAGGCCTAGAGACCAGTTAGTGACCTCCTCACACCTTCTCACAGGTCAGCTCACTGCCCAGCGAAATGATTTGCAAGTTGGGTTCTGCACCAAAAAGCTCCCCGTGAGATCCCTTGCAAATTGCTACAGTCGCCTGTAGTTTGCATGAAAGCTGCAGACTTTTTAGCCTTTTTACTCTTCAAGCTGTAGATAAAACATGAAAAAAGTTCACACAAAATGGAAACGGATAGAATGCGCCTTCACAGTAAAAGTTCTATCTTACCACTTCAAACAATACATTTCAAAAGGTGAAACTTTGTCTTTGAAGGTAAGCGGTAGAAATTGCCAGTTTTGATCGCACTTTTCACAACTACTTGTTGAGTATTTTTTCTGACATTCACCGTTTTCCATATAAACTATGGGGAACAACAGCAACCTGCTAGCATTTGCAAGCATGCTTTTGCTGCATCAACATATCTATACCTCCCCAACCAGTCTGGAAATACACACTATTAATTAGAGATCAGAAATTTGCCATTAGCTCACTGACTGGTCTCCACACCCTAAAAAATGTTTTGAGTGCATGCCTGTTTGACTAACATATGACAGCAGAGGACAAACGTGACCATACAAACACAAAGAATATAATTAAAAACTGGAGAATATGCAAGCTACAGCAATAATCGGATAGAAAAATCACATCAGGACACAAGATAAAACAAAGCAGCCAGAAGAAACCTATCAAAGTCAAACAGGAAACAAACAAAAACCATGTTTAACATGAAGGCGACAAGACTCACAGTAAACATGCCACACAGAAAGCAGACAGACGAGACAGAAGGAACACGGGAAGCACTGGGCAGACAAAAAGTCAACACCACTAGAATAACAATGAAAACAAGAACCAAAACTCAAAGACGTCACCAAAACCATCACAAGCAAGCCGGAACGAGCCCGTTTTGAAAAGTTGGGCACTATTTTGGATTAAAGCTCTGAAGCTTGGCTCTAGTAAAATGTTATTTCTACATTTTTTTAAAAAGTTGAGCGAAATACTGTGTATTAGATTTATGGTGATTTTGGAAATGTGAGCTCATGGGAAGAGACAAACTGATCAGACACAATCTGCTCTCAGTGAAAAACTAATGAAATCCATGTAATGACCCAAACACACGGCTAAACAGATGGTCATTTGTCCCCACAGCCACTGGGCTACTACTGAGGATTAGACATTTGAGTGTTTGATTGTATTTCTGTGATTTCAAATCAGAATGAATAATGTTAGAAAATGAAAGTTGCATCTATCTGCTGCTAATCTTCATGTTTTATGCAGCTTGTCTTTATTTGGTAATAAATGAAGTCTCTTCCCCATATATTTTCTCTTTTTTTGTTTCTAATCTTCCTTGTTATTGTCCCTGCTTTTCACGCATGAGCGATGAATGTGATTTGCAAACATCTGCCGGAATCCTGCCATTTAAACACATTTCCCAAAATGTACCAAAAGGTCTTATTCCCGGTAGATTTCACTAGACTTATGACATAATCTGTTCTATGCATAAACACTGAAAAGATTTAGAACAAAATATGAAAACTGTTCTTTTTGTAAACGTTTCCATCCCCAAACATTTCTCTACTACGAGCGACACCCACACCCGCGCCCACAGTCAATTGCGACAGCTTTCCCTTGAGGAAGTTCGGGAGTCATAAATGAGATGCATCATGCCTCCTCTCACATTAATGCAAATGCAGAAATGCACATAAGACAGAGCCTCACATTTATACACCGCTAGATGAAAATGAATGGAGGTGGGATTAGTTGTGCTTTGCCTCTCGAGGATGATAAACACATGTATATTTATAACCCTGGCTGTAGCCAAGCGAGAGGCAGCCGTTCTGTGTGACGGTGATGACAGTGTAAAGGACTGGAAGCGCTGGCATAGTTTGATAATCAGCTTTACCAACCGGCACACACATTCTCAAAGAAGGTAACACTATTCACATTATTCTACCACCTGGGTACATACATATCTCACTGTCGAACCGATGCAATGTGGGGTGCAATGGATTTCAAACCCAAACAACAACCAAGAATGCATTTATTGTTGTGCTTTGTGGTCTGTGTGCAGGCAGAACCAGGTGCTGTGCTTTATCATAAAGGAAAAGTTTCCGACTTGCATTAGATGAAAAGTTGCACGATTGTCATTTTCAAATGACTTTGCATTGCTAAGCAGTATACATGTTATTGAAATCACTTTGCACTGCGTTCCAGTTTGGGCTTTTTATTTTGTGCGTGCATTTCAAATTCATTGACGCTGCCCTCGGCCCTAACTGGTTGTGGTATCACAAGTGGGTAGATTTGGGTAGATGATGTTGTTCCCACCCATCACAAAACAGCAGATTGACAGATAGGCATCCATAGATGGTAGTCTATCTTTTAAAATAATTAAGAATTTTTGTTAAATACTAAACAGGCCATGTCAGAGGTTTTTTTTTTTCTTGGCTCTGTATGATGTCTGAGAGTAAATAATAGTATTTGTCTTGTATTTGAATTCAACAGTTCCTTTAATATTATTGTTTGCTGTATATTATAGTTATTTGTGCTAATGAGCAGTGGAACAGGTGCCACATGTTTGTGTTTTAAGAATATATATTTTACTCCTGCAGCTTTGTAATATAACCGTTTGTCTTCAACAGTGACTAAATTGCAGTCAGCTTTTTGTGTGTGATTGCGTCATTGTCTTGACACGAGCAGAGTGATGTGATCATTTTCTGCTTCATTTCAAAATGGTTCTTTGTTTAAACCATAAAAAATTGAAACAATGTGAGAAACAACGGCGGTGATTATTTTACCCGCTGAACATGCTCTGGTGTGAGGAAGGAGGAAGACGCAGTCTGCATGCTAACCATGGGGCAACACTGTAGGATGGGTTCACAGGGGCAGCATTTATTCTGCTCACTTCAGCCTCCAGAGAGCTGCAGTTTGTGAGGCACAAAGAGCGGCACGGAGATGAACGCTAGTCTCCAGTAGTGTGATTATTGATTCAGCTGCTCCTCCCTCTGGCCTTCACAGATTTATGTGGAACACACACTGTATTTCTCCTTCCATCCCAGCGGCTCTTTGCCTGATTCCACATGACTTTTACTTTGACTTGGCCAGTCACCGGACACAGCACTGGCTGCATTGTGTGTGTGTGTGTGTGTGTGTGTGTGTGTGTGTGTGTGTGTGTGTTCACAGTGTTAGCCTCGCCTGTGGTTCTGTAATGTCGGCTCCGGCTGATTTGTGCATCTCACACCACCTGTAGACCGGCCTGTCACGTTGTGTAGCTGCTGTGTCTTACATGCCTCAAGGCTGTGCGCATGTGTGTTTGTGTACCCTGCACGTGTGTGTGCGTATGTGTGTGCTCGGTATATAGATTGAACTGACTAAGTGCTATTTTTGAATTCGTACATGTTTATGCACGAGTTTTTTTCACACACACACACTGGACATAAAGGACATAAAAGTGTTTAATACACTGACTTGATGTTACCTTTTGGGGACAAAAGCAAGTCACTATAATGTAGATCACTATTTGGTTTAAGGTTATGATAAAGCCTGGAGGTTGCTGCTATAACAGGAAATAAATGTCATCAATATAATTTCCTCTGAAGTAAAGGGAAATGACTCTTTGAGTGGGAAATATATGCATGCTGGGCTGTTTTCCATCAAGGTCCCTGGCCGGAAGCCAGGCTATCCCAAAAAATCAGCATGCCATTGTTCTGCTTGTCCTTCACATTTGCCCTGCATTTCTTCATTTCACGTTTTTTTTTTTTACAAGGTGCATTCAGCACAAGTCTAATCACCATCTCTAAAAGCACAAACACCGTATGACACAGTACAACAGTAAAAGGTGATGTAATTTGTCTAGTTAGCTGCTAACATCACATAGGTCAAGCTACTGTAACTGCTGATTATCAGGTGTGGAAGCTGGCATGAAAATGCCAGGAGTCAGGAGTGTTATTAGTTTAGGTGCACAAGATAAGATAAGAAATAAATCATTTATCATTTAAAAAAAATGCTATGACATTAATTTGACTCTAAATGATCAGGCTTGTATATCTATAATGTTATCTTATTTGCTGATGTGATGTCATATGCCATCAGTCATCCTTTCACTTAATGGCTTATCCGGGCAGCACAGTGGGTTCGAATCCGCCAGCAGGCCGGAGCCTTTCTGTGTGGAATTCATGTCTTCTCCTGGTGTCACATTCCAAAGACATGCATGTTAGGTTCATTAGTTCTTAGTTATCTGTAGATGTGAATGGTTGTCTGTGACAGTCTGGTGTTCTGCCCAGGGAGTATCCTGTAGCTCCAGTCCCCTTTGACCCTGTCAGGAGGGACAATATGAAGCACAAAGAAAAAGTTGGGGACTCAAACTTTTATGACTGACAATTATATAATTTGGTAATGACAAGTGATTAGCTCAAGATGAGACAAAAGTTGAGTCAGTGGTGTTGACAATTGGCAGGTAGCACGATGTGTGACAATGCTAATCTTCACCTTTCAGATCAAGTTGCTGCTGCAGATTTTAATGTTTTAGACATCTCTGTCTTTGTGACTAATGATGTCACTTATAGTTAAACAATGCCACTTGAAAAGTAGCTTAGATTTTACAAAGTTTGTTCACCTTCAGTTCCCGTAGACTATACAGTCCTTACAGCCAAGCTTTTACCTTTTTTCTCTCTTTTTTTGGCATTTCCAGGACAAATTAAATTGCATATAAACTTCCAAATCTGCTGGTTTACCTACACGATTGTCATAAAATGCGCACACTCACATACAAACACCACACCACATGTTTTTGGCTTGTAAAGCACTTTTGGGTTTTTTTCTTTTTTGTAATGAGCCATTAACATTTTTTTAAATAGTGTGTTGGCAGTAATAACTGTGAGATGATGCCCTGTTTGTGTACACACTCACAAACCTCTTCGCCCCTCCCTTTTCCTCTCTCCCTTCGCCTCCTTTCTGTTGCCATGGCTACTACAGGAGGTTGCCAAGTGATGAGGATGGCTCGGTGTCGAGTAACGGCTCCGGGAAGCTGAACACCAGCAAGAGCTCCTCGGCCCGGAGGACTGCGACTGGCAGCAGCAGCAAGAACGGCAAAGAGGAGCTACACAAGAGGGGCGCCAACGGTGAGGAGGAGGAAGGAAAGAGAGATGAGGAGGGAGGGGGTTAAGAAGGTAGACAAAGAATGAGATGATTCCAGTGAAGGAGGAAGAAGGGAAGGTATTAGGAGAAGGACACATACAAAGACAGATGGATGGATAGATGGAAAAAAATCTGCCTCTCCTTATGTTTGTGCCCATCAGAAAGTCTTTCATTGCTAATAAACAAGTGCAGATCACCAAAAAACTGACCACCCCCCGCCCCTCCACACACACACTCATGCTATGATGTTTTTACCCAAGGATAATTATTGTGAGCTAATGAAGCGCAAACACACTCATGCTTACAATGAGTCAGCCTGCTACAGCATCATGTAACTATCAGGGACGACACATGTACTCATCAGATATTGTCACACGTCCGCTCATATGCAAACTGGGATATTAGATCAGTTAGAAGACACATGAAGCATTCACGTGTTGCTATTTAGGCTGTTTTCAATCGGCTTACCTCATTCCAAATGCTGCATGGAGATAAAAGCGAGTACATATTCCTTAAGCGTTGCATCAACTTACTTTGGAGCAGAACCACAGAGAAAGACAAGGAAGTGGGAGGAAACAGTTCTGACAGCGTAGTGTCACCTTAGGTGTTATTCAAATCCATACAACCCACTGCATATGTTCTATGCTGTAGGAAAGTTACTTGTTAATCCTTGATGCCTGTCCTCTCCATCATTTTAAATGAGCTTTTAGATATTGCACTCACACAGAGTGCAATATTAAAAACACACACACACACAAAGGGTATGACTACTTAAATGCCAAGTTATAATTGAATTACTATTAAAATGAGAAGGTTACTTGTAATCAAGAGTCACATTTCTTTTTTTTTTTGTTAAAGAAGGGACCTGATGTAGTCTAAAATCTGCGATGACATGCTGTAGCTTAGTTTATTGATGTTTTATCGACACTTCTTGGTTATAAGGACATCTTTATTTCCATGTTGTTTTCTACCTTTTTATGCCGATTCTGATATTTTTCACACTACTACATCAATTAGACAGACGGTTGATGACTAATTATGAAGAATGCATTATTAATTTAAAAGCATTTGTTAAAAAAGGTCATAAAAAGAGGAGACTGGTCCATGATGATGACAAACACGTACTTCACATTATTAAGTTCACTTTAAGCAGCTTGAGGCAACTGTTGTTGTGGTTTGGTGCTTCATAAGAAAAATTGAATTGAACTGAATTGAATTCAAGAAAAAAATTAAGCAACTTTAAAGTTGATATAAAAGCAAAACAACACAAAACAAAATTAGCATAGGTGTGCTTGTGTTGGGAGTAAGCATGGTATATGTGAGCAAAACTATACACAAAGCCCATGTTAATCTGTGGGAGCTGTGCTAAATCTGTCATATACACACATTTACATTTGGGTACATCTATGAAAAATGAATCCAGCCACTACGATGTCCTCCAATAGCTATTTCACTTCCCCTTCCCCTTTTCGGACCAGGAAGCTACTAAAATTTTTCTTTATAATCACTCTTTGGCTAAATCTATCCAGACTCTTGAGTCAGTGTCAGTTAGGACTCAAGTCAAATCTAGAAATGACAAAAACTGAGGCTTCATAAAAAAAATGAGCTTACCACCTTCTGTGGTCTTCTCGTCATTGCCTGAGGCTACAATAGCTGGTTCTAGCATGATGGCGCAACTTCAAGTGAACTCCTGTTATGAGTAATGGTGGTGCCAAGTTTAAACAGAACATGTGAAATGAAAAAAGACAATGTCTGTTTTCTACTGCATCATCTTTGAGCCTTTTGAAATGTTCTCCATCATTAATTCAACAAAGTAGCTGGCAGGTACTGTGTCATTTTAAAGAAGAAGGTTCTTGTTTACAGCCATATGACAATCTCCGCTGCTGAAGTAAATGACAGTTCTCCTAATAAAGCTTAAAAAAGCATGTTAGCAGGTTGTGACAATAAAAAATGTTGTAGTTTTCCATAGATAGGCTCACTTCTGGTAATTTGGACCACTCCACTGCAATGGACTTCTCAACTGTGTTTGCCCCTTTAGTCCCTTTTTAGCATTTTAATGGAATTATCTATTTTAGTAGTCTGCTACTTACTATTAATTAATAAATATATATGTGCTGTAGCATATTGCTAATGGATGCATCTTGATGAAGCTAAATAGCCTTGTATGGTTTAGGACTTCACCCGTCCATCCAACTAGTTTCACTTATGGTCCAAAAACTTCAACATGGGACAAGCAAGGCAAATGTTGAAGTTTCCAAATGCAGTGTAAACATTGCAC
This sequence comes from Aulonocara sp. 'chitande type north' Nkhata Bay, assembly GCF_057382095.1. Lineage (NCBI taxonomy): Eukaryota > Metazoa > Chordata > Actinopteri > Cichliformes > Cichlidae > Aulonocara > Aulonocara sp. 'chitande type north' Nkhata Bay. Next base: position 63,372,617 of record NC_141350.1, read on the forward strand.
GGCAGACTTGATGATGTTTCCATGAACATGCTTTTCCGCATCTTTTTACTAAGCTGCTGCAAACACACTCAGTCGGCTGCAACTTTCCAGCTCAAAGCCCGACTGCGTCAACAACAACAACAACACGACCCTCAGGACCCAGTGCAGATTTTCAAGCCAACGAGGCATGATTGCAGATGCCTTGCAGGTGCGTCCATCGCTCCTGCAGCGGCATTGCAGACCACGCCCCGCCACATACAGATTTCATAACTAATGGTTGCCAATTTGGTGGTCAGTCCATCTTTTATATACAGTCTGTGGGTTGAACCTGCTAAGCTAATTTAGAGGTCCAAAGATGCAAGCATGAATGCTTTTGTCAGCCCTTGCAATATTTGGCAACCTGTAAACCTAAAACATATTTATAAAATATTATATAAATTACATAGTTTGCAGAATGTGATAAAATGATAACATTATTCGCTGTCTGCACAGATTCCTCACTAGCGTTAAATTAGCAGACATCACAGGATTAAAAACAAACATTTTGTCAGACATGAGATAATAGACTGTGCCTTTTGATCTACATCACCTGTAATCAGTAGTGGCAGTGAATGCACTGCATCTTTGAACTGTTCAACAGATTATCAGCCCAGTTTTTTTTCCAGCTCTGCAGTTTCAGAATTGATTGCCTAAACATTGCTCTGATCACTGGTAACACTGCCACGTTGCTGCTGTTCAGTGGCATTCTGGGACACTGTGATTTTCAGATCTCTTTTGCATCAGCAAACTAATGTTCACAGCAATTTAAGTGATTAATAGTGTTTATGCGAGCGAATGAATGCTTACCCAGAAGAGACAAGAAGATGAGTAATTGTTTCATTTTCTCACTAGAGATTGCAGAGAGCTGGAGATGGACAGGAATAGAGTTTTCAGAAAAAAAGGGAGAGAATAATGCCGGTATGCTACAGAAATGATAAAAACACCTGCTTGCTGCAGTGGGTCACACATCTTCAGGAAGTTTTACAGGTGTCAAAGCATTGGCTAAAGAGAATTTTGTACTACACCCGTAATTTTACTTGCGAGAGTCAGCGAAAGTGAAATGAAAATGCAAACACTCAAGAACTACATCTCAGACTCCACAGACCTCAGTTAGCATGTTAAAAGTTAAAGTTCCTTGCAAAAAAACTAGAAAAAGACTGAACAAGTGTGGCTCGTTTCGAAGCATTATCAGGAAAAGCATCTTCTTTCTCAACAGAACAACACAGCTTAGAATTGCAAAGTTGATTTTGAACAAACCACAAGACTTCTGGAGCAATGTCCTTTGTACAGATGGGATACAAAGTGGAGATGTTTGGCCATAATGCACAGTGCCACAGTTTGAGAAACATAACAGCATTCCAGCACAAATGCCTCATAGCTACTGTTGAGCACAGTGGTGGAGGGGTGATGATTTGGGCCTGTTGAGGTGTAGTTGAGTCCACTGTGAACTCCTCTGTATACTCAAGATAAAGCTTAGTCCAGATTGCGTCGCGTAACAAAACAATGACCCCAAGTACAGCAGCAGCAAATCTGCAACAGAATGGCCAAAAAAGAAAACAATTGAGGTGTTCCAGTGTTTCAGTCAAGAGAGCTGTGATGAACAAATACATGCAAACTTCAATAAACTGAAGCAATGTTGTAAAGAAGTGTGAGCCAAAATGAATCTGTCAGATGTGAGACATGTAGAAGATTAGTTTCTTATATATGAAGATACAGCTTTCCATATAAGTACGGCCTGGTTCCATTGTTCCGGTGAATCCTTCAGGGCAGTGCCATCAGTGCCTTGTGCTGACTAAATTCCTTCTTACAAGAGTAAACCACTCAAAAGACAGTGGGACTTCTTTTATTTCGCACGCTAAACTTCCACAACAAGAGACTAAAAACAGTGTTGTAGTTTTTTACATTTTAGAATGATTTTAGAGCAACTGTTCAAGAGAAACAGACTACATCTAACACTGACCTTAGTATAGCTAAATGAACGTTTTAATGTTCCTCAGATGTTCAGGGTTCAAATCCCAAAACTAATGGATAACATGATGGTGGTTTTATATGTAGTCTATGGATATACTAACTTTATTGTTCATCTGTTAAATCATCTCCATAATAGTAACCAATATTGCTGCAAACATAAAGGAGTAAACAGCAAAAGTACCAGCAGATTGTTGACTGACTCATACTGTTTACCAGAAGACACACTGAGTAACGGGGGCTCTAAAATGTAGTTTATTCAAATTATGCAACATGTAGTTTCTACATTCAGTCAATGAAGCCACATGTTTTAAAATGTATTTAACCACAAAAGAAGAAGAGAAGAAGGACCCTTCTTTGTTGATCTGAAATGTGTAGCTGTGAGGAAGCAAAACAACAACACAGCCATCATGCTGCCGCTAAATTAAATGAAGGAACAGACACAACAGGAAAGTAGAAATTTTTCCTAATAAGGAAAAAATTAAAAAGCAAAGCCTACAAACGTTATATTTGTAATGTTTGTAATGTTCCCATTTATGTAGACCAAACCAGTCAGTGCTGTATGAAAATAAATATGATTCAGTTGCTACTTTTTCTTCATAGTGAAACTTAGGCAAGATAAGTTATTGTAAAATAAAATAATATAAAATAGCCTTTGTTGAATTTCACCCTCGTTTTGGCCTCTGTCTTCCCTGAGTGCAGGAGTGCACATATGCAGCCAACCAGCCAACCAGCCAACCATCCACAGCCACACATACACACACACACTCGTTTTCATGTCTTAGTGAGGATATCTCATTGATATAATGCCTTCCCTAGCCACTTACCTTAACCCTAACCATCAAATATGAATGCCTAATCCTAACCCTCAGCCTAACCATAACCTAATTGTAACCCTGACACTAAAACCACATTTTGAGCCTCAAAAATGCCTACAAACTTGGGGACGGGCATTTTGTCCACATAAGTGACTGTTGGTTCCCAAAACTATAGCATGCCAATTTTTGGTCCTCACAAAGATGTCTAAACATGCACACACACACACTCTCCGTGGCACTCACCAGATGTAACAACCTTTGTGGCAGAAACCATGTACATGTTCAATTCAAACACCAGTACAGTGTTTGCCACTTGCTGTGAAATGGTTCAGGGTTCACGTTAGCTACAACACATTGTTACCTGTGTCCATTCAGGTTCACAGCCCTCTGCTGCTTGTGATGCCACCTGTCCTGACCTGAGCTGTCACACTCTGATAGGCTGAACAGTTTCACCAGCAAATGAGAGCAGACGAAGCTGGTGCCTGGACGAATGTAACATTGTGGGTTTGGAGCAGAGTTAATGGCATACTGTCGTAGCCCTACAAAGAAGCAGTCTGCCATATGATGTCAGTCAGTCAGTGAGTCACTGTGAAGCAACATAGCACTATCCATCTGCTGCTCGCTGCTGTAACATACAGTCTCATAAATACTGAGATTGTGTTACTGTGCGAAGCAGAGGACCAGTCACATACAGCGGATGTTTTTCATGAGACAAAACTCAATTCTTATTGGATTTAGTGTTTATTAAAGTTGTAGTTTCCATGACAACAAGTAAATCTCACATTAGAGGATAAAAGCAATTATTTTGGAGTGGAAAACAGTGGAGGAAAGTACATGTGAGCAATGAGACAACGGAAGGTAGGAAATTGAAAAGCTGATAACCCATTACTGATCAAATTCATCTTATGGCTCCAAAAAAACCCAACATAGCACAAGCAAAATCATACAAATTAAATCCTAGAGTGCTAATGTGTTAGCTAACAATAGCTTGCTTCATTAGTAAGTTCAAAAACTCTGTGGGTGCAATGTAGACACACACACCAGCTTATTAGTGCTACATGACAGAGTAATAAATACAGAAATTTCCCTCACCAAACCTGAAACACAAACTTCTTCCTTGGTCTGTACGTCACAGTAAACTATAAGATTGCAAGTGGATGTAAGGCAAAAAACAGGCATATCATTCATTGGTTCAAAAATAGTCCACCCAAGCTTAATATAAAGCTTACAGTATGCGAGAAATGAAAAGTAGCTCCATTAGTAAACCTCTGTATCCATCTGTTAATACTGATTTTTGATTTATTCTACCTTGAGAACTGGTACTCTTGCTTATTACCAAGTTGTGTGCTTTCTTGTCTTTCCAGATCCCTATGAAGACCATACAGGCTCTCTGCGTCTCATCACTATCAAGCCCATGACAGCCCAGCCAACCTACTCGTATCCCTCTTCCTCTTCTCACAGCCAAGATTCTGTGGTTGTCAATGGGGACGTGAGTTGGCAAACAAACATTTACACGCATGTCTTCAAAGCTTTCCTGGACTCGGAAGTGGTGACAGAATAGGGCAGAGTAAAAAGTAGGACACCATGAGTCACACAGACAAGTGCAGCATTTGGTAACCACGTTTCGTCTCCCATTGTTTAAACGATTGATGATGTTGGACTGCATCCAAATTGATATCAATCAACTCAATTGATTGAACAAATATTAATGGGTGGTATTGAAGAAGTAGTTTATCAAGCTCTTTAGGTGCATTAACTCAGAAAGATGCTTTTCCATTCTGTTATACTACCCCTCCTCCACCATAGTAGTAGTAACATAACATCTCCTCTGGGACAAATTGTACTGTTACTGAATATAGCTGTTGTTGCTACAAACACTATTCCTCTGTCTCTCTCTAATCTCTCAGTCAGCCCATCACATCTCATTCTTATTCTGCCTCAACCTGTCTGCACCTTGCTGCAGCTCAAACAGCAACACACAGGCTCATGATAAATCCACCCTCAGTCTATTAACATAAGACTAGAAAACCCCATGATTAGAGTGTGTTTCATAGTCTGAATATCTGGATCTGAGTACTAAAAAGAGGCCAAAACAGTAAAAATAACAATTGTGTGTGTGTGTGTGTGTGTGTGTGTGTATATGTATATGTATATATATATGTATATATATATGTATATATATATATATATATAAAATAATAATAATTTGATTACTTGAATTTGCAGGCTAACCATAGTGGGCTTAAACAGAAGTCCGACATTGAGCACTACAGGAACAAACTGCGTCAGAAGGCCCGGAGGAAAGGCTACGGAGAATTCTCGCTCTCCGAGACTGGAAGCCACGGTTATAGCCACCGTGACACGAGGCACAGCCGGCACGACAGCGCGGTGAAAGAGCCAATGACTGCCGAGGAAAAGAGGGCGTCCTTTGCAGGGTGTCACAAGAGGTATTGTAATATAAATATAATTAAATATGCATATTTTGGAATATAATTAAATGTTTGTCTTATCACTGACTTGATTTGCTGCAGAAAGTGAAATAAATCTCAATGACCAATCACAAAATATGTATTACGAGGATTAGACCTTATTATGAAATTACAGTTCTTACACATGAAATTTTTGTTTCATGCCATTTAAATAATGAATGTTCAAGTGTTAAACTACTACAATGATGAACAATAAAGGCTAAATCCATTTTTTTTTCATCTGGAAATATAAACTTAATGTGATGCTGTAGCTGTAAAGCATAGTTGCTAAGCAACACGTAACAAGTGAGTGAATAGAGAGGGGTGAGATTAGGTCAGCATATTAATATTTCACAGGTCACACTGACAGAGTGTCGGTTTTGCTTGTTTTTGTCACTAAGTTTAATACATTCAGCCTGAGGACATTTCACAAATCCTTTGACATCAGACAAAGAAAAGCTTTTATTGCCTTCTGAAACTTAAACTTCAGCACTTCAGCAACTTCAAACTTCTACCAAAAACCATTCAGATTTAGAAGAATTTAGGTCATTTTAAGCAAATCAAAAGAATACAAAAGAATTGTTTTGAATATGACAAAAACACTTCTATAATATTTTTCGTTAACTCCTTTCAGTGAATCTTACCAGAAAAACAAATGACACTCAAATAGTTTAATTAAAATATATGGGTGAATTCCATAACTGCAAACAGGCTGGAAAAAGTATAACTTATTGACTTATGGAGGAGGGGGGAAAAAAAGCTTTTAAAACTTTTAAAATTTTAACTTTTTTTTCAATGCCAACTTACCTGTACAGCAGTTTTTATTAGATTTAACTGGTGACTCTGTACATGCAGCTATTAATCTTATGTTGACCATCATGTCACAAAAGGGTTACCAAGACTGAAAAGAGTTGATCTTATTTACTTTTGTGAATTTATTTATCTTCATTTTAGGCCTTTTCCTTTTTCAGAGTATGTGTATCAGGTAAAAAACGTCCATACTGGCAAGCTAACATTTTTAGCTTAATCGCTATAACCACTAGCTTCTAGTAACTAACTGGCTCTTTAC